>NW_028317874.1:7864166-9065833 GCF_062004578.1 Staurois parvus
TGACGTGTTATTCAGAAGCATTCCCATAGACGTCAATAGACCAGAATTTGCACCTGAGCAGGAAAGGCACTGTTCAGAAAACCGACAGGACTCTTTTTCACTGAATCCACACTCCAGCTGCACTGGACATATGTAAACAGGCACAATAGAAAGCAATGTTTTTCACTTGTCATGCAAATTGGAGTTCAAAACTCAATCAATTCACATACAGTATGTGTGAACTGGATTTTAGACTAGTGTACATTTTCAGAACAAAGGGATCTACAGAGATTAAACAGTGTAAATTTACTTTACAAAACTAGAACTTTATCCCCACAGATGATGGAATTTCTGGAGGGCGCTGGAGAATTCTGTAGCTGGAGGGAAGGGGAGTTGGGATGGGTTACATATGCCAATTCACATTAATGTGACAGTGTTTTTACAAAGGGCCCCCCAATCCACTTATCCTCACTTTTTTACACCAGCCCCACCGTTCCTTCCTCTGTTGTAGCCCATATGTAGAATGATAGGGGAAAGGCAGTAATGTCTCTCTTTCTGTCATGTGACATTGCTTGGGCCTAGTGATTTGCTGCTAAACCTGAACACTGTCACTTGAAATGAGGTCCCATGCTTTCCATACATGAGAACAACAGTCATTGTCAATGGAGGAAGGAGCGATGTGGAACCTAACAGGCAGAATATCAGCTGGGGGGCCCTTTGCACAGATGCTGTCATTTCTCTTAAATGAACAAATTGACCATGTCTTTTTAAGGCTCTTTTTAACATGGTTTTTACATGTTTTCCCATTTCTCCCCTGCTCTTATGTTGTAACATGCCAATTGTTTACAATGCTGATTAGCTCAAATGAAAATTAAACTCATATGTAAATGATATCAGCTACATTTTGTAAAATCCTCAACTGATGAATTTTTTAAAAACAGAACAAAGAAATAATGGGAACCTATTTTTAATTCATGTTCAGCATTTTCCTTTAGATTCTTAGTTACTGTGCCTGAAACTCAGGTTTAAAGTAGTTTAAAAGTTTTATTTTCACTTTGGATATAGTAAGGGAGGCTATAACCTGTGTCAGATTTTTTTGCCATTTGTATACCATTGGGGAGATTTACCTTCACTTCCTGTTACATATCCAAAAAAAGAACCTGAGAGGTAATCCTGCTAAATTAAAGAATCCATTGATGCCCCCAGGTCACTAAAACTAGTGTCTCCATTGGAAGATTCCCCTTTTATTACTTTTCTGGGGACAACCCACAATTTTGGATTTTCTTTTAGTTTCGTTTGTCCTGTTAACCCCATTATCATTGAAAATAGAAAGGGTGAATCTCTCTAATCGGGACATAGACAGCAATAAAAAACATAATACGTGTTCTAATCCATTGCCACTAACCTGACTGTTCTATATGGCATGGTATACTGGACCATAAGCCAAATTGAACAAATTTACAAATCTTTTGTAAGGTAAAACATTTCTTGTACTGTATACAGTATGTATTTAAACTGTTCATTTATCTGGTTGCCAGATTTATAGCCTAAAAGTCAAATTGAAGTTGGATGTATTTGTAAAAGTCTTCAATATAGGCGTCAGCAGACAAAATATACAAATGAGTACTTCATTTCTGCATGATACTGGAGTTATTCTTTAACAGGGCACTCACTTTAGATTAGTCAAGGATGGGATCATGGATAATAAAATGCTTGTATGTACAAAACCTAAGAACTACATTGGGATGCAAATAAATGAAACATTGATTATACCAAATAAGAACAAATCTTAATTCTGAAATGTTTTTAACTTTATATTTTAGAACCGAGGGAAAAATTTCTCCCTTTTTCCTGGACATCCGAATTGCCTTTCACCTGGAAAACGTCCCTTCCATACAATTATACCGGCACTAGCCACTACTGCAGACACTGAAGACTTGTTGTGTACATTTGGTGTAATGGGGGGCTTCATGCAACCACAAGGACATGTGCAGGTAAAGAGAAAAGTTACCATGCAATTAAAAAAAAATATACTGCAACTCAAAAGGTAGGTGATATAGGTTTAGAAAGAAAACACAATTTTCCAAATCCAGCTGTTTTATTTATTTATTTATCTGAAGTGACCATTGGAACAGGCATGGCAATTGTCCCCTTAAAAGGGTGGTTGACTAGCCCAAGGATTTTTTTTTAATTACAGTTGTTGTTTGTTACTGCTTTTTGTTGCTTTATTCATGTTATAATGGTATATGATAGATGTTAACTTTTATTTTTATGAATTTACAGTCTGAATATATAAAGGGGTTTTTTTCATGATAGCGATTAACAAAACCAAAAAACTTTGATACACACTATACCAGAATGCTTCTGATAGGCCATATTAACTCATACTTGTCTGAGTTGCTATCATTTGAATCAACTGATTCAACAGTAGAACCATCTACACTCACCGGCCACATTATTAGGTACACCTGTTCAACTGCTTGGTAATGCAAATTGCTAATCAGCCAATCACATGGCAGCAACTTAATGCATTTAGACATCTAGACATGGTGAAGATGACTTGCTTAAGTTCAAACCGAGCATCAGAATGGGGAAGTGACTTTGAACATGGCATGATTGTTAGTGCCAGACGGGCTGGTCTGAGTATTTCAAAAACTGCTGATCTACTAGGATTTTCACGCACAACCATCTCTGGGGTTTACAGAGAATGGTCCAAAAAAGAGAAAATATCCAGTAAGCGGCAGTTGTGTGGACGAAAATGCCTTGTTGATGTCAGGGGTCAGACTAAAATGGGCAGACTGGTTCGAGATGCTAGAAAGGCAACAGTAATTCATGTCAATATGGACCAAAATCTCTGAGGAATGTTTCCAATACCTTGTTTAATTTATATCATGAAGAATTAAGGCAGTTCTGAAGGCAAAAGGAGGTTCAACCCCGTACTAGCTAGGTATACCTAATAAAGTGGCCGATGAGTGTATATTGACATCGTACAATATTGTGAAGTTAGAGGACTTATTAAGAGGCTGAGCCCCTATAGTCAACCAGCTCAATAAACATCACAATGGCAGAGCAGGACCAATGCATGTATACATAGGTTTTTGTTACCATAGCATAGTTTGTGTTTTTTTAACATTCTTGTTAACAGTTTATAATAGCAACAAATGATTCACTCTGTGAACTTCTTTTTAGAGCATTGTGACCAACCAACCTATGACTCATTTTTAAATGATACCCACAACACAGGCACACCTGTATATATTGTGCAACCATGGCTTCATGATGGTTTAAAAAATATTTATGGTTAAAAACGTTTACTTTTGCACAGAGCCTCTTCATTCCAGCCACAGTACATTGGGGTTGCACTGGGGAAAAAAAACAAAAGGAAATGCGAGGTTTCGAGAGTACAATATAAATAATCTACCTTGTTTTTCTTAACCACTCCAACTGTTTTCCCCCTTCCTGACCAGGCCATTTTTTGCTATTCGGCACTGCGCTATTTCAACTGCTAATTGTGTGGTCATGCAGTGCTGTACCCAAATGAAATTTATGTCCTTTTTTCACATAAATAGAACTTCCATTTGATGGTATTTGATCACCACTAGGTTTTTTATTTTTTGCGATATACTGTAAATGAAACATTTTGAAAAAAAAAAACAATATTTTATTATTAATATTATTATTATACAGTATTTATAAAGCGCCAATAGTTCGCTCAGCGCTGTACATTACAAAGGGGGACAGAACATGTGACAGAACAATACCAATACAATGCAAAACATGAGGGGATCGAGGGCCCTGCTCTTTCAAGCTTACAATCTACTTTCTGTTAAAAAAACCTCCAATAAACTCAAATTTAGTCATACATTTAAGCCAAATGTATTCTGCTACATGTCTTTGGTAGAAAAATATCCTAATAAGTGTATATTAATTTGTTTGCGTAAAAGTTATAACATCTACAAACTATGGTACTGTATAAATATAGGAATTTATGCAGCTTTTACTTTCTGACTGCCTATCACATTTCTTAAGGTGTTAAAATGCCAGGGCAGTACATAAAACCGCAAATTATCCCTTTTTGGAAAGTAGACACCCCCAAGGAATTTGCTGAGAGGCATGTTGAGTCCATGGAAGATTTTATTTGTTTGCCACAAATTTTTGGAAAATGACAAAACACAAAGTTGCCACTTAAATGATATATTGCTCGCACATGCCATGGGAATATGTGGATTAACACCCCAAAACACATTCGGCTACTTCTCCCAAATATGGGCATACCACATGGCAGAGACTTTTTGGCAGCCTAGCCACATACAGGCTCACAAAATCCAATGACCACCTTCAGGCTTTCAAAGGGCATATTTGCTTGTCACTTCCTCACTACCTATCCGTTTCGGAGGCCCTAAAATGCCAGGATAGTACAAACAGCCCCCCAAATGACCCTTTTTTGGAAAGTAGACACCCCAAGGAATTTGAGAAGAGGCATGGTGAGTATTTTGCAGATATCATTTTTGTGACAGGGTTTTGAAAAAAAAAAAAAAAAAAAGAAAAGAAAAAATACATTTTGTGGCAACAAATGAGATCTGAAAAATATTCATCCATGCCCCTTAGCAAATACCTTGGTGTGTCTACTTTCCAAAAAGGGGTCATTTGAGGGTTGCTTCTACTATCCTGGCATTTCAGGGCCAACATTAGAAGCTTATGCCACACATCACCCACTCTTTTAACCACTTGAAAAACCTTTTTTTTTTTGCTAGAAAATTACTTTAAACCCCCAAACATTTTATATTTTATGAATGCAGAGGCCCTAGAGAAGAAAACAGTAGGTGTTGAAATTTTTTACCTCACACAGAATTTGTGTAGCGATTTTTCAAATGCTTTTTTGAATTTTAATGCACAAAAACAGAACATATTGCCTAATTGTTTGATAAAATATAAAAGATGATGTTACACAGGGTAATTAGATACCACACATGACATGATTTAAAATTGCACATGCCTGAGCAACGGCAACAAACTACATACATTTTTAATATCCATAGGCAATGCTTTACCACTTTAGATTTACACAGGAGGTCTAGTGCTAGAATTACTGCCCTTGATCTGACGTTCATGGTGATAACTCACATGCATGGTACAATCTCTGTTTACATACTGACACGAGACGGACTCTTGTGTTTGCCATTGCACATAAGCACAGGTGAAGGGGGGGGGGATTTTTTTTTTTAATTTTTATTTATTTGTTTTTTATTTTTGCACTGTCCTATTAATTTTTTATCACTTTTATTGTTATCACAGGGAATGTAAATATCCCCTGTTCCCCTGTGATAGCAATAGGCAGTGATGACAGGTACTCTTTTCTGAGAAATCTGGGGTCTATTAGACTCTAAGTCTCTCTTCTGCCTTTAAAGCATCTGATCACACCAAGATCGGTGTGATCATATGCTTTCCCAATTTTTAAATGGGGCTGTTTATATCATGGCGAAACCGAAATTATAAAATTGGGGGGGGATGTCCCTTCCTGCTGCTTGTAAAAGAAATCCAGCAGTTAATTATCCATTAGGATTGCCTTTACATGAAAGCCGACCGACAGCTGAAAAAAACCATACCAGGATGATGCCTGTAACTGCAGGCATCCTGGTATAACCACTCAATGTCCAGTGACGTACCAGTATGTTGCTGGTCCTTGTTGTGCATATATGTGACAGCAGAGAACATGGGCATATGATAAATTGGGTCTGTAGACCAATATGACCGCAATTTATTATTTTTGTAATGCCCATGTTTAGGGTCAGGCCCAAAAAAGTTTTGAATTCAGAAACTGAGATAGGATTCCATGCATATTTTCTGGGTGGGTGGTGATTTATTGTTGTGCGTATAAACCACTTTGGCCCACAATCAATTGATTCAAATTTCCCATGAAAAACAGTGGAGGGGCTAAACGATAGCGCTGGCAGTGAATGGGGCTGATCCTGCTAACACTGCTTTTTTGGGGACACTATACAAAGGAGACACTAGTCTATTTCTATTTGTGATCAATATATAGATGCATACAAACACTATACTAGTAATGGTGGTGATCAGTGACATATAGCGTTACTACGATAGTGCGTGGGCAATCTAGCGCTAGCTGACCCTGGCTGGGAAGGGCGCTAACTGTCCCTGATGGGTGTGGCAGTAATACAGTGATCAGTGAAACATTCTTTATATTGACGCTGTACTAATGGCACTGGATGGGTGACGAGGTAATCAAAGGGTTAATAGGGGCTATTCAAGTGGTAAATGTGCTAATCTAATGTGTGTGTGTGTGGTGCTTTTACTTAGTGTGGTGTACCCTATTCTCTCCCTGGACCTACAGGGGGGTGCACTCATGTGTGCTCACACCCAGAAAGTAAGGGTACGTCGCTCTGCCAGGAGCCGCCGTCACCTCCTCCCGCGCATATCGCAGTCTGGCGGCAAGTAGTTGAAAAAAACCCTCAAAAAAATTCAAAGAAGAAAAATGTCTCTATTTTTTAAACTTTTTTTGATTATATTTTATTATTTAAAAAAATACCTTAATTAGAGAAGTGCAAGGTTACCATTTTTTTTGCACTTTGCTTTGCAGGAGCAATAAAGATTATGATGAAAGGGTGAAGTTTGACAGTTCAAAATACTAGTGAGCTGTGATTGGCTACAGCTGATCACATGGCACAAGGTGCTGGGATTGGCCCATGTACCATGTGAGAGCTGTGGGTCAATCACAGCTCACTAGGAAAGGAAGCAGAGCTGATATGAATCAGATTGATTCATAGCAGCTTTGCTGACACTGTGATCATGTGATCGCATAGCGATCACATGATCACCAGGTCCCATTTACAGGGATCTGCATTCCGCTGTGTCCAGTGAACATAGCGGTCACGTTTGGAGCACGCTGCATCCCCCCGTGTTAGTACAGTCAGAGCAACATACCCGTACATCACTCTACCTGTAGCTGCTGCCCATCCGCAGTAAAAATACTGTGGGCGGTTGGCAAATGGTTAAATTTTTAGGTTGGGATATGCAGTCCAAACAATACAGACTCACTAAGGCCTCATTTACACTAGGGGCAGTAAAATTATACAGTTGAGCCATATGTTTAATCACCCCCAATTACTTCCCCTTTACAGTGGAAGGGTGTGTGTATATGTTGCGACAGTGACCCATTTAACTGTACTCAGCTCTCAGTAGTGCTGGGTTCAAGGGGTTAAAACAGAAAGTGAGGAGGCAAAAAAATGCCTCCTCACTGTTTGACAAATGCTCAATGAAGAGTGATCCAACTGAATATGTGACAGCAGCAATCTTAAATCCCACCACCGCTATTAGAATGTGATCATCGTGTGCTTAGCCTGACCCTGTGCAGTAAGGGCCCAGAGCAACAAAAAAAATAAAAATAGCACCAGAGGGCAGACATGACAGGGTGAATATGGTAGACAGTTAAGAATGGGTTAAGGATAGGTTAGCAGCAGCAGATACAAGCTTACTTGATTGGGTGGGTTGTTCGGTGCTTGGTGGGGTCTTGGCCACCTTAGGGAGTGGTGCAGGGTCACAAGTTTTTAGTGGGAATTGTCAGACAGAGGAAAAAACTTCCAACCCACCCTCCCTGTGTTAGGATTCAGGAGAATTTTGTGGTTTCATGCTGTCGTGGCAGCTGGGTGGTTCTTGGTCTTGGAAGGTGGAAACGTTTTTGGTTAAGAGAATGGTCAGAACCCATCAGTGGTATGGTGTCCTCGGGTGCATTCCTGTTAACAAAGGTTTAAACTGGAATGTGGAGGTAGTGCACTGCGGATAGTGAGTCTTGTCTCTGAGCCAGTGTGTTGTGGCTGGAGGCCTATTATGGTTAAGATTCCGCAGGGAATAATGGAATGTATTTTGTGCCTTCCAAGACCAACAGGCTTATCTGTTATCTGTTTCTGTTTTAAGAAATGTTTTGTGTTAATTTACTTTGAATTATTAATAAAAAGCTGCAATGGCCATTTTACTCCACTTATGGTTTGGTCTTGTTTATGAAGAGGTGGGAAGCTGAGTTTTCGGAGTATGGCCTAGCAGTCATCTGCTAGATTTTGCGGGGACATCTATTCTATCCTAGTCAAGCTTACAGAACAACAATCTGAGCACCAGCATACTGAGAATGATTATCACTGAGGTGGTTAATTCCACAGTTAACACTTTAAATTCACAAACAGTATTTGCCACCATGTATTTAACCAGGAACATTTACTGCTCACAGCATCTGCTTCTGCTATAACAGTTCTGACCTTAAGAAATGTTTGTGATTATTCACTGCCACTCCAAACAGAAAGATAACAGAGATTTAAATAAGGTTGCATTCTTCAAAGAAACAGGATCTTTTAATGTCTTTGTCAGCGCATTTAGAAAATCGACTTAACAATTCTGAAATATAATTTTAATGAAAGAAAAGAAAAAGTGGTACAATATTATATATAAGAAAGATATTAGAAAATAACAACAGAAAAGTAAATGGGAATAAAAGTGAAAAGTACTCAACAAAGTTCTCCTGGGTTTTGGTTTCTGTGCAGAGTCCAATTCACTTCAGAGTAGTCTGATCTGGTGTATCGGAGTCACTGGTTCTCATAAATGACTCTCAGCATTTAAGCATAGTTTTGATGAGAGCTGTCAGCTGCAAATTGCAGCAGCTTTTTGTAGATCTTCTAGATGGAGTCAACTGAGCCAACCTTCACTGAATCAAAATGGTGGGGGTGTGATGTAGGAGTGCTGAAGATACATAGCTATATAGTTAGTCAGGGTGAAAAAAGACCAACAGAAAACAAAACTAATAGAAAACCTCCATAATCCTATACCCACAGCTGATCCAGGCAAAATAATCTTTCCTGATCCCCCAGGAGGCAATGGAATATTCTCTGGATCAATTACCCCTGGTGTTATTACCTATAAATGATAGTGTTCAGTTATATTTTGTGCATTTAGGAATGCATCCAGCTCTTTTTAAAACCAGTCTACTGAGCTGGCCAGAAGTAGTTCTTGAAGCAGTCTATTCTGCATTTTTCAAAGCTTTTACTGTGAAAAAGCCTTTTCAAATGTGAAAATTATAATCTAGTTGGCAGCACAATGGCTAAATGGTTAGCACATCTGCCTGGCAGTGCTAGGGTTGTTGGTTTGAATCCCAACCACAGAACCACCTGCCTGGAGTTTGCATGTTCTCCCCGTGCCTGTGTGGGTTACTTGTGGGTACTCTGGTTTCCTCCCACACTCCAATGACATGCTGGTAGGTTAATTGAAATCTGTCTAAATTGGCCCTAGTATGTGTATGTATGAATGTAAGTCTGGGACTTTAGACTGTACGCATCTTGAGGGTTAGGACTGATGTGAATGTTTTATTTATATATATATATACACATACAGTATGTGTGTGTAAAGTGCTGCACAAATTGACAGCACTATATAAGTACCTGAAATAAAATACAAAAACATCCAGATCCTTCCCAACCATTGACTCTGCAAGCTGTTTTCCTACTAGAATGATGTATGCACATTTTTAGCCCCCAAGTGCATAACATGACATTTCACAACATTAAACCTCATTTGACACATAGTTGCCCAACTCTATAGTGCATTGAGGTCGGCTTGTAAATTGGAGACATCCTGTAAGGATGTTAATAAACTGCATAGCCTGGTGTCATCTGTAAACACTGAAACACTACTTTTAATCACATACTCTATATCATTTTTAAATATTGCTTACAATATAATTTTCCAGCATAAACTTTTCTATGTAATCTTTTAGTAAACTCTCAAATATCTTATCAACTATGAAGTTAAACTAACCAGTCAGTAGTTACGTGGTAATAACTCCCTTTTTAAATATAGGAACCACGTTGACTGTGTGAGCCCTGATGGTTAAAGCAACCAGAGATAAAGATGTTGACAGCTAACAATTTATAACATTCATTGACCATGTGGTCAATACATTCTAAAGGAGTTGCTTCCACTCACCTTGTGTAGGGGTCATATATTCTGCCAATCAGCAGTCTCAGAACCTTCTCAGTCAAATCAACCCTTGTGAGATTTGCCCAAAGAATATGTGGACGAACATGACTGTATGATTCCTGCTTTGTTTAAGTAGACAGTGATTAAGATGATGGTGACCAAGTTGTCACAAAATAATTGGTCAAGCCACTCTAAAGGAATTGCTGAATTCACCTTCTGCAAGGGCCATCTATTCTAGCGATGTCCAGTCTTTCTTTTAGGGCCATTATAACTGGTCTCAGAGCCTTCCGAAGCCAATCAATCCTCATCTGTCTCTTCTGAACAAGAAGACGAGGACGACCTTTGTCCAGGTTGATTCCTCCTTTTGTAAGGCTGATGAAATTCTTTTAAATAGAAGCAAAGCTGTGGAAGAATGTCAAGTGGCTCCAGAGTTGGACGGCTTGACAATTCACTTATGGTGACTGAACCAAGTGCCTGTTCTACCAGATTGGAGCATACTGTCACAGCAGGTTTTCAATCATTCCTTTGGTCGGTGTGCCCCTTATGGGATTAGCAAGATACATGAGTTTACCATTACAATATGCTGTGACCTTCAAGGACGTGCTCAAGAACTGCATTGACTTTGATCTTGGAAGGTGAAGTCTGAATTAATAGTGGTCAGTTTGGCTTCCTGCCTCAAGATGAACATCTGTTGAGTTAAAGAAAACTGAAGTTCAAGAGTCCGTTTCTACACTCATTCGAGAGAGGGTAGCTTCTGCACGTCTGGCTGGGAGTCAAAGAAAAAGCCACCACCTAATCCAAAAAGTCAGCAAAGAGCTTCATGTCAGGATGCTTTCTGGCATTTTGGGAATTATGCCATCCATACATGTCTTATGGGTACTTGATGGTTCCTCTTTGGACATAGGTACAGCTTTGGTGACAGACACATAATCACTCAAGGCAAGCATTTCAGGACATATTTGGGAAATCTTTCATCCTTCACATCTCAGATCCAGCAGCTCAGGTAGACTCAGTTGAACTCTCACCCCCTATCAAGTTGGGTTTTTGGACTGGTAGCAGTCAGAGGGCCTATGTCAGAGGATATGGATTACGCCCTGTATGGAAGCGAGCCAAAACTTTTAGTTGGAGAAGCAGAATCTTCTGTGATGTCATTCCCATCTGACAACCTAGTGGCAGGTGGTACCAGCAAAGTAGGAGTTAAGAACTAGATTTCAGACTCTCCTAGCCTTCAGTGAATTCATCCAGGGTGGACCTGTCCTGGTGAAGTTAGACAACACAACAACTGTGGCTTACATTCGGAAACAAGGGGGCACTTAGTGTCTCCCTCCTGAAGGAGGTTTCTCTGATTCTAGAGTTGGCCTAAGTCAATATCCTGCAGCTATCTGCTGCCTATGTGCCCAGTCAGAGGAATCTTTAGGCAAACAATTTGTCCAGGACAATCCTGGATGGCATTAAATGGCCCAGACTGCCACAAGTCTTTTGAGAACTAACGGGCTTGGTAATCTCTTCCAAAGGTAGACCTGTTCACATCCTCAGTTCTATTCCAGGGTCCTGCATCCACAAGCAATCGGGGAGGAGGTGATGATCACAGAGTGAATCTCCAGGACAGCTTATGCCTTTCTGCCTCTCCCTTTGATTCTCAGATTCTTGCTGAGGCTGTGGCAGGGGAAGGTGATAGTTCTGGTGGTGATTCCAGATTGGTTGAAGGGGCCTTGGTACCCTCTGCCCCTTTTAATGAGTGCCAAGGATCCACTCCCTCTGCCAGTAAGATCGGATTCTCCATAGTCACATTCGTGCACACCTGACAGGCTCAAGGCAGAGACTAATAGATCTCGGGGGCTCTGTAAAAGTTGTGAATACTCTTATGAAAGCAAAGAAGAACAGCACTAACAGCGCCTATAGTATAATATCACATAAATTGACAGGATTGCTGCCGATCAAGGTTTTACACTGGGCTCTTCACAAGTCTGTCACATTCTGAAGTTTCTGTAGGTGGGGCTTAATTTAGGTGTCTGCGTAAGTATGCTATGGGACTACATTTCGGCTATCTCTGCCTTCACCGACATACAACACTCAATTAGACTGTCCTTCAAGCTGCAATTTGGTTGAAATCTACCTAAGGGATTGCTTGTGAAGTGGCAACTCCCATTGGTATTGGAATTGTTTGCATCAGATGCCATCAATCAAAATGGCCCCTGGTGGTACCTCTCACTGAAAACTGCTTTCATGGTGGCAATGACATCAACCAGAAGAGTGTCCGTATTAGCGGCCCTGGGGTATAAAAAACCCCTTTGAATGTTCATCCCAGAGAGGGTGATACTCATGCTGATGCTCAAGATTGTACCTAAGTGGCCTTCAGAGTCCATATCACACAGAAGGTTGTCCTTCCTACATCCCTCTTGGGGAGTACCCAAGAAGTTAGCCCATCAGATGTGGATCAAGCTTTAAAATTTAGCATCAAGGCAACATCTAGCATAAGCAAGCCGGAGCACTTGTTTGTCATTCTAGGTGGAGCGTGTAATGATTTTATGGCTTCCAACAAGATTACTGCCTCCTGGTTGGTGAAGCTCATCTCCTTGGCCTACAAGGTGAAAGGGTTGGCTGTTCCAGAGTGATCACTTCACTGTCCACCTGAAGGGTCTTGATCTTGTGAGCGGCAGCAGGCTGAGTGTTCCTAGACACTATCTGTAAGGCAGCTACATGGGAGATCAATATATACAGTCATGACTCATTACTGTATGTACAGAAGCAGTCTTAATGACAGTTGAGTTTGGCAGAGGCATCCTGGCTTCTGCTTTCTAGCCAGAATTGAGGAGTTCGAAGCATTATCCCTCCCCCGTGTGGCTAGTTAGTACCAAGCTCTGCTGACATAGAGCTGTCAGGAAAACAGAAAATTGAATGACAGATTCTTACCGTAATTTTCCTTTCCTGATGGGCTCCATGTCAGCACAATTCCCAACCAGCTTGGTAGGACTAGTTACAGAACGCTGAGGATGCAGGTGGGCTCAAATCTATGAGTTAGGTCCTGGAAGCATGGGGGGGGGGCTTTACCCAGCTGTGCTGACATGGAGCCCATCAGGAAAGGAAAATTACTGTAAGTATCTGTCATTCAATTTTCTGTTATCCTCACACTGCTGACTTCAGCAAATAATCTTCCAACAAACTTCCAGACCTTTCAATGGTAGAGACGGAGAGGAGGCCGGTTGTATGATTTATTTTAATAACAAAATATTTGTGTTGATCCTTATCTAATTCCTGCTTCACTTTATTCATTTTTTTTTTTGTGTGTGTGTGTGTTTTTTTGTAGGTTCTTTTAAACATGGCAGAATTTGGAATGAACCCTCAACTGGCTGTTGATGCACCTCGATTTTATGTTGAGTACAATAACAAAGGTAAAGGCCTTCAGGATTTGGCTAGCAGAGTTTACTTTGGGACAGCTAAAGACAGACAAAATAACATTTATTTAACCCGCATTTCCCACTTAGGATTTTGGATAGTGTTCACTAAGTGCACCTTAATCTGTTTTGTAACTGGCTAGTATTGAACATTTGTGCTGGACCCACCGAAAAAAGTAGACACCAACATTGATAAAGCCTGGATATCTGCTGTCCTGATGGGAACTAATTAGCTATGGAAAAGACTTTCTGACTGGCTTTTATTTCTGTATAAAAACTGATGCTTTAACCACTTGCCCTATGAAAAATGTACCCCCCTTCATAACCAGGCTATACAGCTCTGCACTAGATTAACTGCCAATTGCACCGTCATGCAACACTGCACACAAATGAAATTTATATAATTGTTTTTCACACAAATAGAGCTTTCTTTTGGTGGTATTTGATCACAACTGGGTTTTATATTTTATGCGCTATAAACAAAAATAGTGTAAATTAAAAAAAAACTGTATTTTTTTACTTTTTGCTATAAAACATATCCAATAAAAATAAAAATCTCCATAAATTTAGGCCAAAATACATTCTGCTACATGTCTTTGGTAAAA
This sequence comes from Staurois parvus, assembly GCF_062004578.1. Taxonomy (NCBI): domain Eukaryota; kingdom Metazoa; phylum Chordata; class Amphibia; order Anura; family Ranidae; genus Staurois; species Staurois parvus. The sequence goes on from NW_028317874.1 coordinate 7,878,127, forward strand.
AAAAAAACAATCCTAATAAGTGTATATTAATTGGTTTGCCTGAAAATTATAGTGTACGATGGTATATACAGGTGAAACTCGAAAAATTAGAATATCATGCAAAAGTTCATTTATTTCAGTAATGCAACTTAAAAGGTGAAACTAATATATGAAATAGACTCATAACATGCAAAGCAAGATATTTCAAGCCGTGATTTGTCATAATTGTGATGATTATGGCTTACAGCTCATGAAAACCCCAAATCCACAATCTCAGAAAAGTAGAATATTACATGCAATCAATAAAACAAGGATTGTACATAGAACAATATCGGACCTCTGAAAAGTATAAGCATGCATATGTACTCAGTACTTGGTTTGGGCCCCTTTTGCAGCAATTATTGCCTCAATGCAGCATGACATGGAATCTATCAGCCTGTGGCACTGCTGAGGTGTTATGGAAGACCAGGATGCTTCAATAGCGGCCTTCAGCTCTTCTGCATTGTTCGGTCTCATGTCTCTCATCTTTCTCTTGGCAATGCCCCATAGATTCTCTATGGGGTTCAGGTCAGGCGAGTTTGCTGGCCAATCAAGCACAGTAATCCCACGGTCATTGAACCAGGTTTTGGTGCTTTTGGCAGTGTGGGCAGGTGCCAAGTCCTGCTGGAAAATGAAGTCAGCATCCCCATAAAGCTCGTCTGCGGAAGGAAGCATGAAGTGCTCCAAAATCTCCTGCTAGATGGCTGCGTCGACCCTGGACTTAATGAAGCACAGTGGACCAACACCAGCAGATGACATGGCTCCCCAAATCAACACAGACTGTGGAAACTTCAAACTGGACTTCAAGCATTTTGCAGTGTGTGCCTCTCCATTCTTCCTTCATACTCTGGGTCCTTGGTTTCCAAATAAGATGCAAAAGTTGCTCTCATCAGAAAAGAGGACTTTGGACCACTGAGCAACAGACCAGGTCTGTATTTTTTTAGCCCAGGTAAGACGCTTCTGACGTTGTTTGTTGTTCAGGAGCAGCTTGACAAGAGGAATACAACATTTGAAGCCCATGTCCAGCCTCAGTCCACTCCTTATGAAAGTCCCCAAAACTTTTGAATGGCCTTTTCCTGACAATCCTCTCCAGGCTGCGGTCATCCCTGCTGCTTGTGCACCTTTTTCTTCCACACTTTTCCCTTCCACATAACTTTCTATTAATGTGCTTTGATACAGCACTTTGGGAACATCCAAATTCTTTTGCAATTACCTTTTGAGGCTTTCCCTCCTTATGGAGGGTGTCAATGATGGTTTTCTGCACAACTGTCAGGTCAGCAGTCTTTCCCATGGTTGTGATTCCTACTGAACCAGACTGAGAGACCATTTAAAGGCTTAGGAACCCTTTGCAGGTGTTATGGCTTAATTAGCTAATTAGAGTGGGACACTTTGAGCCAAGAATATTGCACCCTTTCACAATATTCTAATTTTCTGAGATTGTAGATTTGGGGTTTTCATGAGCTGTAAGCCATAATCATCACAATTATGACAAATCACGGCTTGAACTATCTTGCTTTGCATGTAATGAGTCTATCTCATATATTAGTTTCACCTTTTAAGTTGCATTACTGAAATAAATGAACTTTTGCACGATATTCAACTTTTTCGAGTTTCACCTGTATACTGGAATTTTTATTTATTTGTTTATTTATTTTATACTAGTAATGGTGGCAATCAGCAACTTATAGTGGGACTGTAATAGTATGGCAGGCATTCTGACACTAACACTGGGTGGGTACTAACTAACTGCCACTGACATCTCCAGTGACATTAATACAGTAATCAGTGCTAATAAAAAGCTCTGTCACTGTACCAATGACACTGGGAACAACTGGGACGATCAACGGGTTAACTGTGTGTTAGGGAGTGCTTTTACTGTGTGGTGTTTTACTAGGGTATGTGCTGTTTTTTATTAAAAAAAAAAACAGCACATCCCTGCTGACAGGAGGGAGATCTGTTGTTTACATTCACAGATCTCTCTTCTGTCAGCTGCTTCGCCGATCACCGAGTCCCGGCCCTGAAAACTGTCTGGGACCCTGTGATTGACATCTACAAGAGCCAAAGACAGTGCAGGTAGGCCGGAGCACATGCAAGAACCCTACTCGGAAATGCAGAATCACAGATATATATATATGCGTGAATCCAGGGGCCAACTGACCATTTGGAAACTCTGACACTGCCCGGGGTCAGTAGGGAGCCCCATGAGATGCCACTGGTACCTTTTTCATAGGTTTTTTTAGTTTGGTCAAGGACACAGGGGCCCCATGATCCCCTATTGCCCAGGGGCCCCATGAGTTGTCAGTCCGCCTTTGTGTGAATCTGCACAGAGCGGCCACCCTGTAGCAGTAAAACTTCTATAGGGCGGTCAGCAAGCACTTAAACTAAGCCTCACAATATGGGGAGCTGAGGAGATGGGAAGCAGCAAGACCAGGCTCCCCACTTATTGACACAGGAAGTAAATATATTTCAAAGTGCCCAGGCATTCTAGGAGTTGGGGGGTTTACAGCAAGCAAGGACATAACGTGTTAGCGCCTAAAGATATCTGCTGTGTGCTGAATTTGGGTGAATATGAGATCTTTCAGGTCCGAAGTAAACCTATGGAAATAGGGTAACAGATTGTAGTGAAAGTTGCTGGAGAGCTTGACGCTTGCTTTTTTAGCTTTCTAATTGTTGTACTGTATTAGAAATAAGTTGATGTCAAATAATTGCCTGAAATTTGTGTATAGCTATAGTAGTGTTAAAACTAAGGTTTGCTTTCTGTGTGTTTGTCACATTCTGTCATTTGTGCTAATTTTCATGTATTGTTTCATATACAGATCAGAAATGGCACCTATACCTTGAGGAAGGAATTGCTATTGATGTAGTGGAGGACCTGAAGGCAAGAGGTCATGTGGTGCACTGGCCTGTTACTGGCCATGACAGGAAACTGTTTGGACGAGGGCAAATTATAAGCAATGGAGATTGGTGGAGAACAGGTGACATCTCCAATAACAATAGTAGGGTGTGGTGGGCTGGATCAGATCCCAGAGCAGATGGCTGTGCAATGGGCTACTGTATAGTGTAGGCACTTGTCTGGAGTGTTGAAACAATTTGTGCCAGTAAATATTCAAAACTTTAACATATGGTTTTATTTCAGTGTATTTATCTAATACCTGGAGTAGTACCAAAATATCTGTAGGAGAAATAAAAAAAAAGTTGGATTTTGTCTTCCAGAAGTTCGGATGCTCATAACCCCCACGGTGTGGAAGAATTCAGTATTACTAAAAGACACAAATAAAAAAACATATTTTTATATGACCCCTTGAAATAAATTCTCTGGCCAATTCACAGTAAAATAAAAGCCTTTCAAGAAGACTTTTCATTGTAATCGTAGTTTAAAAAAACACTCTATGTAATTAATATCCTATTTTAATGGTATATAAATACATGCCAGAGCTGCTCCTGAGCTGCCACTGCCTGCTGGTCTTTTTTTTCATGCTCAGCTTTAACCTCTTCACGCCGGCTGCACACAAATGTGCGGCCTCCCGGCATCTGGGCCTAGACGCCGAGCAGCTGCACATTTGCGTTCTATTAAAAAAGGACATATGTGCCGAGAGCGCGCACTCTGCGTGCTCCCAGCACACATGTCCAGTACTCACGGAAAGGTCCCTATTTCCTCTTTCGATCGAGACCTTTCCCAATCATGTGACCGCCGTGGCGGCGCGTCAAGGCGGTCACGTGACCCTAAACCCCGCCCCCCGGCTTCTGGAACCCTTAAAGGGCCGGGAGGCGCCAGCGTGAAGGGGTTAAAGTATATGTGATCCTATGCCTTGTAAAACAACCCATTCAATTTAAAATAGAAATGAAAGGCAAAACATTTGTGTAGAGAAAACAAAACATAAAAACTTTTTCCCCCTTTTTTATAAGTGATCACATACCCTCTGTTCTCAGGTGCATAGGGAGCTCAGAGAGCTGGGAGAGGAGAAACAGCAGAACATTAGTCTTCTCAGTGAATGGTTTTATGGGGGGTGGGGGGGTTGTGTTAGGACAAGTCTGGTCATTGAAGGGTAGCAGGCTGAGTTCACAGCATAGCTAGAGAACTGACTATGGGGGCTCTCCTGCCTACTGTGGTCAGTTTTTAATATAAGAGCATATATAAGTACATTGTACAATAGGCATATATCAGGAATATGAAATGTTGGGTTTACCCACTAGGGATGCAACGATACGTGTACCGATACTTTAGTCAAGTATTCACCGATACCGAGTACAGATACTTTGTGGTGCGATTTGCGCCAATACAAAATTTATGGATGCAAATTGCACCACAAAGAACAGCATGTGATTTAAACAGGAATGCAATTCCTGTCCAAATCGCATGCAGTTTCCCCACTGCTCCTGTGTGAACCCAGGCTTGTCATAGTCTGAGTTCATACAGGAGCATTGCGGAAAACTTTCCTGCACCAATCCCATGCAGATTGGAGAGTGGAAGAGAAGGGCGTGTGGGGATTTATACCTTGGTGGCAGACGGATCAATATACTGGATTCTCTGCTGTAGGAGAGGAGAGAAAGCCGTGGGGATTTGAACTTCCTGTTGCTTTCTCTCCTCTCTTTGCAGGCATGACAGTTCGGGCTAGAGGGCTTTTGATTGGTTAGCAGCGTCACATGAACAATGCTGACCAATCAGAAGCCCTTTAGCCTGTACTGTACGGAAGCATCTGCCTCCATCTGCCACCAAGGTATACATCCCCACATGCCCTTCTCTGCCACTTTCTGCTGAGCATGGGATTGGTGCAAGGAAGTTTCCAGCAAGAAGAGGGGATTAAGGGGGGATATGATCAACATGTATAAATACATCAGTGCTTCATATACTGAACTCTGTGTAGAGGTATTCACCCTGAGGTCATCACAGAGGACAAGGGGGCACGCTTTAAGAAAAGAGATTTAATCTCCAAACACGGAAAGGTTTCTTCACAGTGAAAGCTGTGAAAATGTGGAATAGACTCTCTCAAGAGTTGGTTTTGGTCAGCTCCGTGGATTGCTTTAAAAAAGGCCTGGATTGTTTCTTAGATACACAGAATATAACTGGATACTAACATTTATAGGTAAAGTTGATCCAGGGAATATGAAATTGCCTCTCGGGGGATCATGAAGGAATTTTTTTCCCAGCAGAAGCAAATTGGATCATGCTTTGCTGGGTTTTTTTGCCTTCCTCTGGATCAACTGTAGGTATAGGATTTATAACTTTTTTTTTATGGTTGAACTGGATGGACTTTTGTATTTTTTCAGCCAGACTAAGTATGTAATTGCTCCTGTGTAAACTCAGGCTCTGACAAGCCTGGGTTCACACAGGAGCAGTGGGGAAACCACATGCGATTTGGACTGGAAGCGCATTCCTGTTCAAATCGCATGCTATTCTTTGCAGTTCAATTTGCATTTTGTATTGCTGCAAATAGCACCACAAATTATCGGTTTCTGGTATTGAGAGCATTTTCACAGGTATGAGTATGAGTACGAGTGAAAATACTTGGTATTGGCATTGATATTGATACCGGTGTCTGTGCATCTCTAACTCCTACTGTTTAAAATTAAACTGACAGCAGTATTCTTTAACTGAACTAACAGAAGCACTTGTCACGAATCAGCAGGGATAACTTTATGCTGAGATGCAAAGCATCCCGGACATGATATATGCAGACTCGTCTCCACTGCCTTTGCAGCTTATGGGGGAATGGCTGATGAGGCAGTAGAAAACTGTCTCAGCTGTGCATTTTTACTGTCTGCCAACTGCAAGTGTAAACTAGACCTTTCACACCAATGGATTTGGGCCACAAACAGGTACAAATGCTTAAAGAGTAACTTTACTTTTGTTGAGAAAAAAACATTTCCCTCTGGGTGATCTATGTACATTGCAGGGTTTTTAGCGAACTTCAATCCACTGCTGCACTTGCAGGGTTCTAATAAGGAAAGTGGCTAGGTCTGAATTCCTTGAGACGTGATTTCCCTTTGAGAGCATCTCACCAAAAATTAAATTTTTGTTGCAGGGAATGCCCAAAACCTTACTTGTATCTTACTGCAGATTTCAGGGAAAATCAGTAAGCCAATCACTCAAGCAGGAAATTACATTTCTGGGGGGAGTTCCATACACTATCTGTGTACAGAACACCTCCGGGTAGCCATAATGCATTGCATTGTACAGAAAATTGCAGCACTGTAGATTAAAAAGAAAATTTTTAGTAATCGTTACAATATAACTTGTGTAGCAATTGTATATTATTTTGTTATTTGCTATCTCTTTTCCCACGAAAGTTACCCTTTAATATTCATAGGTTCAGCTTGATATGCTTTGGTGAGACTATGTAATGGTCAATACATCCCTGCTGAGGATTTAATAAAAGATTTAATAAAGTATAAAGCTAGATCATGGGCAGCACAAACCTCAGCCATGTGTGCTTTCTATGTTTATGAAAAAATAATGATTACAATACAAAACTAACTTTTGCTGTGTACCTTGCACGGAGGGTGTCATTAAATTTCTTTACTCATTGCCATTGGGCATACTACCAGTTTAAGGCCTCTTCATCCTTGCCTCATAAAAGTAATTGATCCATGGTTTAAAAATGTTTTTAATGTGTCATCAGGTCAGACGTAGCTTAAAATAGCCTTCGGAGTTATATTGGGTAAATATTGAATAATTATTATTATAAATGGGAAATATAATTATTGAATTATACTTTTGTGTTACCATGTAACTAGGAAATAATATTATGTACACATTTCCAAATGAAAATGTATGAAATTGAAATACAGAAAAAATGCAACAGCGAACTAAGTTTTTTGGGTTTTTTTTATTACTATGTACAAAGCCACACTCCTTTAGTTAATTCATACAGTATATGCAGTGTATATATATATATATATATATATATATATATAGTGAAATACATTTGTACAAAAAAATCTCTTTGCATAAAAGTATGATGCCAAAGCACCCAGTGTCCTGCACCTCTTAAATGACTCCCCTCTTTCAACACAACTTAAAATACAAACTAAAAATGTGTGCCTTTAAAAGATATTATACACAAAGCAAGCCACTTCCAATCCTATTGGAGCACTACGCGATCTTTAACAGCCAACAATGGGTTACTGGATGCACTCTCTTTATTAATGAGCTTGCAAGGTTCTCACAGTTCCAGACCATTTGCCAACATATCAAAAAACAGAAAGGAAGGCTTCATAGAATAAAACAATCTATTATTAATAAAAACCAAAATAGGTACACTTATATTGCCAAATGTCATGCCTAACACTAGGGGGGTATGCACACATACAAGTGAAGCCGCTGGCTCCAGCCGTGAAGCCAGGCTGTGGGTCAGGGGGGAACTTTATTCAAAGCGTGGCTCTGCCTAACATGTTTCGACATGTGTCGTCATTTTGAACAATGTTCAATTTACTGATCTCAATTTACAATAATGTACACTTTGGTGGAACATCTGAGTGCTGGGTATCGAGGTCAATGTTTGTAAAGTTGCTTGCTTTATATAAGTCACATTAATATGTGTTTTAATTGGTGAAAATAACAACTTGTAAATGAAAAGATAAAATAACTTCTTGCCATCGACTTTGATTGGAGATTACAAGCAGCACTCTTTCCCTGAACACAATTCACAGTTGTAATTAGGAGATCCATGGGTGTTCCCTGAATGACTTATAATTGCAATCCACCCTGAATCACATGGTTGTACAATGTGATTCCTGTTCAAAAAAAATAATAATTTGGAGTAATTAGGGCTTATTAAACTACAGATAGATTTATAAGGACTCTGATGTGTATATAGGGGAAATGATTGAAAAAATCAGTATGTTAAGATGCGTTGAAGTTAAAAAAAAAAACAAGGTCATGTATGATTCATGATATATGGAATGCCTTAATGCAATGTATGTTAATGTGCAACATAATGCCTCGAGAAATGTGAATGACTCTCTCCTGTTTTAAACCCAGTACCTGCTATGCTTTACCCATGATGGTCAACCATGTTTATAAGTTCATATTCATTTGAATGGACAGCTATGGATTTCTGCCCTTTGACACTTATATAGTTTGTTGCTGTGTGATAACTCATAAGAGTTAATGCATGTTGCAACACAATTTAACGTACAGTACATTGCACTAAGGCAGCCCATTTATTATAAATGGGCCAGTAACACACCTCAATGAATTAATTAACTCACATGTACTTTTTTTTTTGCTAATGCACCCTTGTGATTATGTGCCTTGTGGTGCACTGCTCTGTGTTCTGTTCCATGGTATTATACAGTATGTTGGGGTGCTATGAACAGTGAATGACACCACAATGCACCATGGTTTGTTGTGAATAAGCCCTAAGTGTAAATTAACCCTAGCTTATAATACTGTCCTGGGGTTCAACTCATCCTATACATGATCTTTGATATATTTGATGTACCTGTATACTGTGGGAATCCTCAGAGGTCTTGCTTTTTATCGGAATGTGGTACAAACAGTCACAGAACTTTTTTGTATACAATAATGTTATTGTTTCTTTTTATGGTTTGTCTCCGTTAGAAAAATATATATAATCAAGGTGCAGCCTAACAGGAATTTGGCAGTGCTTTGCAGCACGTGGTTTTGGCACATTGTAAAATATTTCTCATGACATGTGCCTAAAGTGTAACCCTACAATGGAGCAATGCAAAGTTGTAGACATATACATAATATCATACTATTTCATATAAACGTATGTCAGAGTACACTTTCTGTATCAAAAGATGCTGAAACGTAAAGATGCCGCACTCCAATCAGTATCAGGTGAAGATTGAGAACGCCATCAGCTTCAGCTCCTTCCAGGCCAGGGGCTGGCGCTTATATGGGCTTCATGGATACCGGCATCCACATCTCAGTGGATCACTGGAACATTGCCATTAGCGCCTGGAGTGGCACTCCAAGATACTTTACAAGATATCTGTATTAAAAGGATGGATTGTAAGAGCCAGCACATCCACACATCTGATACATTGTTTTTGTGTATGCAATTACAGAGCTTTTCAAGAATGTTTGAAAATGTCTGTTTCATCAATAAAAAACATAATTGAGTCTTTGCTCTAGTATTTTAATGTGGATATTAGTTATTGGAGTGTATGTTTGGCAATTTTTGACTGTCACAACAATCAGAACAAATTTCTAAAGTTAGGCAGCCAATATCCTTTAAAATATTACCAATTCTTGTTTGCTTATGTACACTAGAACACAAAACGTTTCTGCTGATTCTTAGCTTTAAATAATTGGCTCTTGAATTTGATAATAATTTATTCAACCCTGCTATACATTTATGTGGATGTAGTCACTATGTAGAGACCTGTCTTGCTACAACGAAACTACATGAGCCACTATGTAATAGTTAATTATACAATATCATTACACCAAGTCATTTGATTTAGCACCATCACTGAGGATATGTACTTCCTAATAAATTTTGATTGGCTTTAGTTTATTATTATTATTATTATATTATACAGGATTTATATAGTACCAACAGTTTGTGCACCACTTTACAAAATTAAAGTAGACATTACAGTTACAATACAATTTGGTACAAGAGGAAACAGAGGGCCCTGCTCGTTAGAGCTTACATTAGGATTTGTAATTGTGTACATTTTTCCTGATTGGGGAACTACTACTTCAGGTGATCATGTGACACACCAAAGCCCGGTACTAAATCATGTGTAAATTGATTTTAAGCAATATGCAGCAAAAATATTACTGTATATCAGTAAGAAAATGGTTTGTGTGCAGATATGTCTGCTGGGCTTTAACATGCATTGTTGTCCTAGTAAATATTGCATTCTCTTTCAGTAAAAACACCTTTTTCTAGACTCAACAAAACTATTTTTCATGTTATTAAGACTGATTCCAAAGTCAGTAAGAAATTAATGTAGTTGAACAGTGCCACGAAATAGGCTCATAAAAGTCATATTTAATTTTTTTCCACCAACTTTATTGGTTCTTTTGTTGTGGAAGATTAAACCACAGTGGCTTCTAAAGGTGGCTTATAAAGATGGTCAAATGTTTCACAGTAAAAACATTAAACTGAGGGTCAGATTGAAAGATGACTATATAACTTCAGCCCTAGTCTCTCTTGTAGGGATATTATTATTATTATTATACAGTATTTATAAAGCGCCAATAGTTCGCTCAGCGCTGTACATTACAAAGGGAGACAGAACATGTGACAGAACAATACCAATACAATGCAAAACATGAGGGGATCAAGGGCCCTGCTCTTTCGAGCTTACAATCTAGGAGGGAGGGGGTGGTGGCACAGGAGGAGATAGCTGTGGGGGATGGAGTGGTAGGAAGAGTGGAGGAGGTCGGCAAGTTAGGAGGGGGTGGTGTAGGCTTCCCTGAAGAGATGGGTTTTCAGGGTGCGCCTAAAGGAGAGGAGAGTAGGTGATAATCTGATGGGTTGGGGCAGGGAGTTCCAGAGGATGGGTGACACCCTGGAGAAGTCCTGGAGGCGGGCATGGGAGGAGGAGACCAGGGAACTAGAGAGAAGGAGGTCTTGTGAGGAGCGGAGTGTGCGTGCTGGGCGGTACTTGGATATTAGGTCAGAGATGTAGTACAGGGCAGTATGGTGGACAGCTTTGTACGTCAGCGTTAGGATTTTGAATTTGATCCGTTGCGCAATCGGAAGCCAGTGGAGGGATTGGCAGAGGGGGGTGGCAGAGACAGAGCGGTTGGAAAGGTGAATGAGTCTGGCAGCCGTATTCAGGATCGACTGAAGCGGGGATAGCCAGCGACGAGGCAGGCCAGTGAGGAGGGAGTTGCAGTAGTCGAGTCGTGATATGATGAGGGAGTGGATGAGCTGTTTAGTGGTTTCTGGGGTTAGGAACGTGCGGATTTTGGCGATGTTGCGGAGGTGGAGTCTGCACGAGTTTGTTAAAGATTGGACTTGGGGCTGGAAGGATAGGTTGGAGTCCAGAATGACACCCAGTACTCTGGCCTGCAGGGCGGGTTTGATGGTAGCGTTGTTGGATGTGACGGAGAAATCAATGGGGGGTGGTGTCCGGGCTGGGGGGAAGACAAGAAACTCGGTTTTGGAGAGGTTCAATTTAAGGAAGTGGAGCGACATCCAGTCTGATATGTCGCTCAGTAGGTGTGTGATTCGGGCTGAGACCAAGGGGGTGAGGTGGGGGGTTGAGAGATAGATTTGTGTGTCGTCGGCATAGAGGTGGTAGTTGAAGCCGTGAGAGTGTATGAGTTGGCCAAGGGAGGAGGTATAGATGGAGAAGAGAAGGGGCCCGAGGACAGAGCCTTGAGGGACCCCAACAGAGAGGGGGAGTGAGGGGGAGGTGGTAGCATTATAGGTAACGCTGAAGGAGCGTTGTGACAGGTAGGATGAGAGCCAGGAGAGAGCAGAATCTCTGAGGCCGAGGGAGTGTAGTTTTTTGAGGAGGAGGGGGTGGTCGACTGTGTCGAAGGCCGCAGAGAGGTCAAGGAGTAGGAGCACTGAATAGTGGCCATTAGCTTTGGCGGTTAGCAGGTCGTTGGAGAGTTTGAGTAAGGCAGTTTTGGTGGAGTGTAGGGGACGGAAGCCGGACTGTAGGGGATCGAGGAGGTTGTTGTCGTTGAGGTGAGAGCATAGGCGGGTGTAGACTAGGCGCTCGAGGAGTTTAGATGTAAATGGGAGCAGGGAGATGGGTCTGAGGTTGTTCGGGTCATTGGGGTCCAGGGAGGGCTTTTTAAGTATGGGGGTGATGTGTGCATGTTTCAGAGGGGAGGGGAAAGTGCCTGAGGAGAGGGAGAGATTGAAGATGTGGGTGAGGGAGCGTAGGATGGAGGAGGAGGAAGGTCGTAGGAGTTGTGAGGGGATAGGGTCGAGGGGGCAGGTGGTGAGGCGGGCATCAGAGAGGATCTTGGAGACTTCCTCGATGGTAGTAAGGTCAAAGGTGTGGAGTGTTGGGGGAGCTTCAGTATGAGGAATGTAGGGTGGGGTGGAAGAGGAGGTCAGAGCAGTGGTGGGGCTGTGGGAGAGGGGTGATGAGGGGGTAGCTGAGTGAGGGTGAAGGGGGTTGGAGAGAGTTTGAGCAGTGATGAAGTCCCTGCGGGTTATGTCGAGGGGGAGGGGGGATAAGGGGGTAGCTGTGTGAGAGGGGACGGGTTGAGAGGGTGTGTGAGTTGCGGCAATGTCCTTGCGAATTGTGTCAATTTTGTTTTTGAAGTGATTGGCAATCTCAAGGGCAGTGAGTGAGGTGCTGGGTGGAGGTGGGGGTGGAGAGAGTAGAGAGTTGAAGGCAGAGAAGAGTCGGCGAGGATTGGAGGAGAGGGCCTTGATGAGGGTCAAGAAGTAGGCCTGTTTGGCAGCATGGAGGGAGGAGGTGTAGGTGCGGAAGGCAGATTTGTAGCGGGTGAAGGCTTGTTGGGATTTGGTTTTGCGCCATAGTCGCTCCAGGGCACGACTTTGTCGTTTGAGGGTTTTGGTGTGATCAGTCTGCCAGGGCTGGAGCGGTCGGGGTCTGATGTTGCGTGTGGTTAAAGGCGCTAGTGAGTCAAGGGCTGTTGAGAGCGCATTGTTGTAGGCGGTCAAAGCCAAGTTGGGGCAGGACAGGGGGAGGATGCGGTCGTGGAGTTGATCAGCTGCAGAGTGGAGGGGGGCAGGGTTAAGGTTGCGGAGGTTACGGCTGGTAGTAGTGTGACATTTGGAGGGGTAGGCGTTAGAGGACGAGGAGATAGAGAAGGTGATCAGGTTGTGGTCAGAGAGAGGGAAGGGGGTGTTAGTGAGGTTGTGGGGAGCGCAGCGGTTGGAGAAGACAAGGTCCAGGATATTTCCGTCGGAGTGGGTGGTGGATTGTATGCACTGTGCAAGTGCAAAGGAGGAGGTTAGGTGGAGGAGACGGGCTGTGTCCGGGTTGTCGAGGTTGACAGGGATGTTGAAATCCCCAAGAATTATGGTGGGTAGCTCAGAGGAGAGGAAGAAGGGTAGCCAGGAGGAGAAGTCATCCAGGAAGCGGGGTATGGATCCAGGAGGCCGGTATATCACAGCAATCTTCAGGGGGTTGGGGAGAATAGTCGGAGGCAGTGGGCCTCGAAGGAGGAGAAGGATAGGGATACCTTTGGCCTCTCACCCGAACAACCATACTCTGCCACTCTGGTCCAATCTACCTTACATACAGTATTTGAGACATATATATAATTAGGGTTATCCTTTCTTCTTACCCTAACCCTTTGACCACTTTGTTTGGGAATCCTGCATTTCCTTCAGCTAGGTATCATTCCAACTTTTTGATGTGGCATATTTCAGACAAACGTCCTCCATTCTCACAGCCACTTCTGTTCTGCCACAACCACCCCACAACCCGGCTGGAATACAGTTGTCTAATTAAATTGTGGAACTACACTACATATGAGTGCCACAAACCAAAAATACTATTAAATTAATTTTTAATATTCAAAGCAAACTCCCCCATTCATACATGTCTCCATGCTTTATTTTGCAGAGAAATCACTTAGAAATATACCCCCTAGCATTTCTGGCTGTGGCTATCTTAAGTAAGAGCAGATGATTCATGTAGCATTTACTTCTGTAATCCATCTGCCGTTAGATCAGGCATGAAGGCAGGAGGGTGTGCTTAGCTGAAAAAACCCTCCTCTCCTCCTGAAGACTCCTGGAATTTATGACATCATTTGCCTAAGCATTAAAACCAAGAAGTAACTGAAGAAATGTAGAAAACAAAGTAGTAGTAGAAAAAAGTAAATATAATATACTTTCCCTGTCTAAAGTGCTGTGAAAAAGTGTTGTTTTTTTCTTGCATATTTGTCACACTTAAATGATTCATATCATCAAACAAATTTTATTAGTACACAAAGATAACCAGAGTAAATACAAAATGCAGTTTTTAATTGATGATTTCATTTATTAAGGGAAAAAAGCTGTCCAAACCTGCCTGGCTGTATGTGAAAAAGTAATTGCTCCCCCCCCCTCCCCTTTTCTAAATCATGAATGAACTGTGATTAAACCACATTTTTGGAAAGCTGAGTTACATTTAACTTGCCACACCCAGGCCTGATTATTGCCAGACCTGTTGAATCAAGAAATCACTTAAATAGAAGCTGTCTGACAAAGTGAAGCATGCTAAAAGATCTAAAAAAGCAACACATCATGCCACGATCTAAAGAACTTCAAAGAAAAAATACCTAAATCAATGCTTGATCTAGGTCAGTGCCAAGGTTAGTGTATGGGTCAGGGTAAGTATATTTTGGACAGGATTTTTTTTTAAACTAGTATTACTGACAGTGTCAGTGTGTTTTAGGTAGGACGAAAAAATCAAAATGAGCTTTTCGGCTGTATTACGGGTACAAACAACAAATAAAATACACATGTGGCATTGCTGCATTCGCTAGGAGCAGGAGAATTTAACTCAGATTGTTCTTTGGTGGTAGGTTAAGGTAGTAACAAGAAATATACAGCTAAATTTGAAAAAATAAATATTTTTTTTTACTTTTTTGGGCCAGCTTTCCTTTGATAATAATAAATAAAATCAGGAGATACCCATGACTATTTACCATCAAATGAAAGCCCAATTTGTCCTGAAAAAAAACAAGGTATAGTTCACCTAGATGTACAAAGTAGTAAAACATGTCAAAGTTGCAAAACTGAGCTCAGGATTTGTTTTAGCCTTAGGCGTGAAGGGGTTATTGACCTGAATCATTTAAGTGTGAAAAATGTAGCACCCTCTAGTGTGCTACTAGAATAGTGTAGTGAATGATAGGTAAAATTATTGTGTGACTCATGGTAGTTGTGTGGGTCATGTGATAATGGTTGGGTTTTTGCAGGTCTGCTGGATGACTCTACAGGTTGTATCTATATCGCCTTCTTCTGACTCTGACACTGGAGGATCATAGAAGGGGGGTCAGAGGCGTAATCTGCATATGCATAGGGGGTCTGACCAATCCCAGGTTTGGGGAGGGCCTCTAGGCTGGGCTCGGGCTGGCTCAGGAGGATAGATTCTGTAGAGAGGCGGGGATGGGATCAGGCCTTGAGCAGCTGTAAGCAAAGAGGACAATGTGAGTATGGCAGAACACTTTGGGATCTGAAAGGGGAAAGATTACCACACGTAGCAAGCTTTCCAAGGACAGCATTAAGCTAAATCCTTTTATGCTTGATCCGGGAAATCTTCTGAGAAGCCAGGAGGGCTGGTGGTGTCTGCAGGCCAGGGAGCTGGAGCAGCTTCATAGGGGGAGAGAAGACATCTCTCTATGTTGCTACAGAAAGCAAAGCAATTTTTGAGGGGCTGCTAGTTCCTTCGCTCATAAGGGGCAGCTTCTACTGATCCACAATGACTGACGGCTTTCAGGAAAAGAACAATCTAGGATCTGCTTTATATATAGGAAGGAAGTGTCTCCTTCCATTATTCAAGTCAAGATGGACATCGCATAATCCCTATTTCCCTATCCAAGTTGAATTTCCCTAAATACAACAGAAAAACCAAGTTCATGGACTGGTAATTGTCTCTGAATGCAAGTCTGTGTGAAAATAACAGTTGACCGGCTGTGTCGAGGGAAGCTTGGGGATACCCACAACATAACAGTCCTCATGAGTGCTACACAAATACGCACAAATATATACATAAAAAAAATAAAATCAGTAAGAGGGCAAATCCTTTTTCGCAGCACTGTATTTACTAATGCTAGCACAGTATAAGGATTAGAAATAGGTAATGTGATTGAGAGAGTGAAGTTCCGTTTTTAAAGTGATATTAAATGTTTGATTTTTTTTCCTTTTTAAATAACAAACATGTTATACTTGCATGCTCTGTGCAGTGGTTTTGCACAGAGCAGCCCCAATCCTCCTCTTCTCGGGTCCCCCACTGGTGTTCCTGGCTCCTCCCCCTTGAACAGTGACCCAATAGCAAGCCACTTACTATTGAGGCACTGGTGCATGCTCATTCCTGAGCCATCCATAACACACATAGAGCTGTGGTTCGGCCCCACCCCTGATCTCTCCTCACTGGCTGTGATTGACAGCTGTGGGAGACAATGGATTCCGCTGCTATGTCTTAGCCACTGAGGAGAGAGAAACCCGGCACAGCTGAGGCTTCTGTGCACATTGCTGAATCGAGAGGGGGCTCAAGTGAGTATTAGCAGGGGCTGTGGGGGGAGCTGCACATGAAGGTAAAATATCTTCAGCCTTTACAACCACTTTAACTCTGCTGAATGCATTTACTAGGCCTCTTACAGGTTTCAAAATTCTACTGACCCAATCACTTGGATCTTTGCACTTATTCTTCACAGTATACAAACTACCCACAGACTCCCACTTCCCAGGTTTGCTGCCACATGGGAGAGGGAATAGGAGATAACAACAGGGGACCACAAACACAGCTATAGAATCCTAGCCAAATGTTACTGTTGTCCATTTGTACTCAATAAAATTGTCCCCTCCCTGCCGGTAAAGCTCTTCTGCAAGGGCAACAATGCTACATCTTTGGGGGACATGCCCTTTCATGGAGGAGATTTTATTCATTCATTTCAGGTACTTATATAGCGCTGTCAATATACGCAGCACTTTACATATATATATATATATTGTACATTCACATCAGTCCCTAACCCTCAAGGGGTGTACAATCTAAGGTCCCTAACTCACATTCATATATACACATACTATGGACAATTTAGACAGGATCCAATTAACCTACCTGCATGTCTTTGGAGTGTGGGAGGAAACCAGAGTACCCGGAGAAAACCCACACAGGCACAGGGAGAACATGCAAACTCCAGGCAGGTGGTGCCATGGCTGGGATTTGAACCAACAACCTTAGTACTGCCAGGAAGAAGTGCTAACCACTAAGCCACTGTACTCCCTGGATTAACTTTCTATGATACCAGGATATTATAAGCAAATTAAAAGGGCACTATTAAGTCATTTTTTGTCTGCAGCTTATACCGTTATTGCTGGAAACTGGAGTTTCTCTAATGCTCCTCAGTTAGTGAAATGTACTGTATGTGCCAACTAAACTCTATTTATCACACAGAATGAATGATGATAACATCTATGCACATGTAACAAATGCATGAGAAGCCTTTGATATCAACTTTAATGTGAAAGATAACATAGAAATGAGAAAGATTTGCTTTTTCACTGGAAGAAGGAGCACTATTTTGAACGTTTGCACACAGCACCATAAAACTTAACATAATTACATGCAGGCCCAGACTGGCCATAAGGCACACCAGGCATTTGCTCAGTGGGCTGGGGCCACCTGGATAGGAGGGGCTGAGGCATATAGAGGAACTGGTCCATTTCCCTCCTGCCACTGCTGAATGCCACTGCTCCTCCTCTTCCTCTTGCAGGCATTCAGCAGCTGCAGGACAGAAACAGATGGATCAGTTCCTCTATAAGTCACCCCGTTGCCCCTCCTATCCATCTTTTTTCTGATGCCCCTGGGCTCCTGTCCTCTCCTGGTCCCCCTGTGCTCTCTCCAGGCCCCTATGTGCTCTCTTTTGCCCCCTCCATCCCCCGCACCACAGCTGGGTTCCCTCCTTCCCTCTCATGCTGGCTGCTGTGGGGGATCTGTCAGGATGGAGAGCAGGGAAGGGGCCACCAGTAAATATGTCATGAAAGGACAGTCAGCGATCGGTACTGATCACTGACTTTGTCCATTCATTAAAAAGTGAACAGGGTTTACTTTACTTCTGTTTATGAATGAACAGGAAGCTCTCTACATTCATACAGCTCTGTCCATTCATTCTGTGCTTCTGAAGCTGCAGAGATGGAGATTGAGGGCTGTGTCCTCAATTTCCTTTCGTTGTCTCAAAGGTGAGATGTCAAGGGGTCTGTTTAGACCCTTGATATCTCACCAAATCCCCCCAACAGGGCTCCTGAAAAAAATAATAAAAATAAAATTGTAAATAAATAAATAGAATAAAATGGGACAAAAAAAAACTACTGACACCAGTGTCGGAACTACCAGGGTCGCAAAGGTCGCATTTGCAACCGGGCCCTGGTGTTCTGCCACCCAGCTCCAAGGGAAAGTCTAAAATGCCTGGGCTTATTTTTTGTCCCAGTCCAGGCCTGACTCCATGATTCTGGAGGCTGCCAATGATGTGCTGTTTTTTGTTTAAATGTTGCTTGTCTGACTGTCGTGCTAACCCTACTGCTTTGATACCCTGAAAGACTGAACCAGAATAAGTATGTAGATAAGGAATTCTGATTTTTTTTGTTTAGTTACTCCAAAAATGGTAAAGATAGTAGTCTAGTAGAACAGCCATTCACCTAGCATTTTCAGCAATGACAGTCCCATATGTCTCTTGAGAGGTGTCTGGGCACCTTTGCTTAGAATTTTTTAGTAGGCATTAACTGTAGTTATCATGGGCTCATGGAAACAAAGCAAGTCACCTGTAATCTCTGAGTAAATTGCAAATAGTATTAGTAAGTGTGCAAACACATATCACATGAGAATGAATCTCATTGAAATCTAGCTGAGGAAAATGTGACGTCATTCAGTTGAGCTAAGAAATAATACTAATAGGAATTTAATTATCCCCACCCTTTGCTTATACATGCAGGCGAACAGTTCACGAAAAGAAAAAAAGTCCCTCTCGGCTTCTATACGAAACAATCACTGCTGGTATTATTATGTCTCACCCTGGTGACTAACACCACTCCTGGGTATTTAAGAGGTAGCACAAAAGATTCACTCTACTCTGACTGGCAGAACTTGCTAGGATAAAGGCTGATCTCACCTGCAAAGATGTGTTTTACCAAGTGTGCAAGATGTATCGGCTTTTTTCTGATAGCTTTGGCAATCCTTTGCATTATAGCAAACATTTTATTGTTTTTTCCTAATGGAGAAACACAATGGGCCAGAGAAAACCGTTTGACCACATATGTATGGTTTTTCCATGGAATTGGAGGAGCTGGACTTGTTGTAAGTATTACATCCTTCTGCTTTACATTTTCCAGTTACACTAATAGCGAATTCTAGCTAACATTATCATTTCCATAATGCACGTTTTATTCTGTTACTTACAGTGTGTGCATAACATTTTCTTCATTCTATAATGATTTAGACAAACTACTAATAATTTGCTGAGTTTTAAAATCTTTTCAAAAAACGTATTTAGTTTGCTTAGTGAATAGGGTGAAGCTGTGTTGATTTCAATCCAATTATGTAGAAGCAACAATTCATGTATTTCCTTTTGCATGATTGAGTATTCTTTGGAAGTAACATGTGATTGGGTATTCTTTGGAAATAACACATGATTGGGTATTCTTTGCAAAGTAAATTTTCAATTTGCTTTGAATAATATTTTAAGGCAGATAATACTTTATGCAATTTTCATTCCTACAACCATAGGTTGAAGGAAAGAAAATTGCTTGATTCACCTAACACTCACTGAATACCTCCAGCAGCTCTATTGTGTTCTGCCAGCAGTGAGCATGGGGAATCTTCCCCGCCATCAGAATAAAATAATCACTGCTAGAGGCTATAGCCGCCAGCAGTGATTGGGAAAAAAAAAACGATGGGCTGGTTTACTGAAGTCAGTCGATGGGTTGACTACAGTACAACCAGCCTGGCCATAGATGGATTGAAAATTGGGTTGTTCCTGCTGAACCGCCCAAATTTCAATTCGTCTATAGCCTGCTATAGCTAAAGGAAAAATCACTTTGTAAAAAGAACATACTCCATCAATAAATCTACCCCAATGGGTTGGTTTACTAAAGGAATAGAACATGCTAACTTTAAAAAGCGAATGTTCAATTAACTTAGTGAATGAGGTGAAGTTGTGTTCACTTTAATGATCCAGTTGTGTTAACTGTTAAGCAAAATACTGTTTGCAAAGTTAATGCCTCTACTCTTTTAGGAAATTAATTAGCTGCAGATAAGCAATAAAACAGTTTACTTACACAATTACTTACTTACAACATATTTGTAACAAATAAGGATTAGTGATGGGCTGAACACCCCCCTTTTTGGTTTCGGTCGAAAATATAACGAAAGTTCGACTGTGAACTTCGAACTCAATGCAAATCTATGGGACTCGAACTTGTAAATTCAAAAATGCCCATTTTGAAGGCTTATATGCAAGTTATTGGCCATAAAAGGGGTATGGAGACTCAGGTACTGCCCTGTGGGACATGAATCGGTGAAAATTTTTTAAAAAAAACTACCATTTTTTAGGGTGCAGTCATTTTTCAGTGCCTAAAGTAAAAAAAAATACAAAAAATTCCTTTAAATATCATGCCTGGGGGGGGGGTCCCCTTAAACTACCTGCAAAGTTGCACATCTGTACAATGTATAGAACCTGCTGCAGCAGGACTGACATTTAAAAAAAAAATAGTGTGGGTCCCCCCCCAATCCTTACCAGACCCTTTAGATTTGGTAGGGAGGTTAGGAAGGACCCCACAGTCATTTTTTTTTTTTACGTGCGTGGGGTTCCCCCTAAAAGCCATACCAGGCCCTTTAGGCCATGCAGGACTTTTAAGGGGAACCTCACCTCCCACAAATGGGGGGGAAAAGTACATAGGATTCCCCCTAAAAGCCATACCAGGCCCCTTAGGCCTGGTGGGACTTTTAAAGGGAACCCCAATACCAACAAAGGGAGAAAAAAGCATGGGGTCCCCCCTAAATTCTTATCAGACCCTTGATCTGAGCACAGGCCTGGCAGGCCAGGAAAGGAGGGGAAAACGAAAGCCCCCCCCCATCCCTGTGGCTTACCCGGTCATGTGCCCTTGGCATTGGGTCGGTCTCCCCATGCCGATGGGGACAAGAGCCTCTTTCCACAACCCTGGGCTGTGATTGTGGGGGTCTGCAGGGGGTGACTTATCGGAATCTGGAAGTCCCCTTTAACAAGCGGGGCCCCAGGTCCCACTCTCCCTCTTGTGAATGGGTGTGGGGTACATATTAACAAATGTATTACAGAGTAAAATAGACCTGAATATTTTAACTTTAATTTGTAGACTCTTTGGAAGATTATATTCCCCAAAACAACCTAACATAGTAATATCTTTTCACCTATTGGTTCTGAGTCATGAAGTTACTATGATGTTGTCCTGATCTCTTATTTTAGTGCTGGTTAATAAAACTAGAGACTCTACTGTAAATACTAGTTTAAGCATAAAGTGTTTTTTATTCAGACGTCACTTGTACGGTATGTTTCAAGAAGGGTGTAGTGATTAAAGGAAACATACAATTTACAATCATCCCCAAACTGTAATTTAACATTGTATTTCTAGGCCACACCAAGGAAAAAAAAAAAAAACTGTCATTCTGCCAGTGGTTCCAACTGTTTAGATAGGCCAAAAATGAGTATATTCCAGTAGATTGATCAACACATAAACTCAATAAAAAGTGGCGGAGGCACTGCTCAGTACAGTTCATATT
Source organism: Staurois parvus (assembly GCF_062004578.1). Taxonomy (NCBI): domain Eukaryota; kingdom Metazoa; phylum Chordata; class Amphibia; order Anura; family Ranidae; genus Staurois; species Staurois parvus. The sequence continues at coordinate 7,899,526 of NW_028317874.1, forward strand.
TAATCAGGACTCCCAACTGGTAAACAATCTATGGGTAACCATTTAAGAAATCATTCTTGTGATAGATTGTGAATGTTATTTTTTTCACAAGATTGTTACAGACAGGTAATGGTTGTTTTAGGAATTAGGATATTTTTATCATTTTTAGAGAATCATCAGAATAAAAGCAATAGTAGCTGCAATCATAACTTTAAAGTACAACTATATAACAAAAAAAAAAAAGTATTATAAGTCAATCATGTTACTAACTGTACAATCCCCTTTATAGTTATTTACATTTAGGTAGTAGTAGTACAATGGCCTACCTGATCGTATATGAGTAAAATTAATACTATGAATAGGCCCTTACTTTTTATAGTTGTTGGCACATCTAAAAGAGGTTTTTGAGTGGTAACACTATGTTTATGTTCAACTATAAGCTAGCCATATGCTGTAAAAATTTTGGTTCCTGAGGAACCAGCTGAATTTGCTCAGTGTGTAGCTCTTTCAGCATTCCTGGATTGATAAACTGTTCAGCTATTTCAAAAGCCAACAGGGCTGGCTATCAAAATACAATAGTCAAATCAAGAGATTTGTCTATTAGCGCCGTTAGCATGGATCTATTACACACCAGCTGAACACAGGCTGCACAAAAAAAAAAATATGAATGTGTATGGCCAGCTTTGGAATAAATTTGGAGGGAGATCTGTCCCCAAGAATGATAGCTAGCCATAGATCTGTCCTATTTGACCATATTGTTGACCTTGCACATTTATGAAGTGCTTTTCAACCCTTTGTCCTCATGTACACAGGGCGTTTTAAAAATGCCGGTAGCCTTAGCTGTATAAAGTCACATTAAAATGCAAGTTTTTCTGCATTTTTTAGCATTTCTGCATTCGTGTTTAGCCACGTTTTTCTGCGTTTTTTAATGAGGTTTGCTGGTTTGAGGGCATTTGGATCATGTCTGTACATCTGTCTGCTTTCTGAAGTCTATGAACTGCCTTTGAAGAGAAAAGCTCACTGAATACATTCAAACAAATCCAAGCAGATCTCTATGTTTTTATCCTTGGTTGAAAATGGATTTAAATTTTATAGATTTTTTTTTCTCTTAAAATAAATTTGTCATAAGAGAAATGTGAAGACTATGTTACTGTACTTATTTTGGGGCAGTAATTCAAAAAGTGACATACCTATGTCAGGACATAAGCCAAGCAACTAGCATTTTCAAATTCAAATATTTTACTAAATCAAATAACACAAAAGCCATCATATGTGACGTAACAGCTATTGTAAATAAAGACACATGGGGATGTACATTATCAAGTGTCATTAACATGTCAAAACAACAACAACTGAACACAATAGGCCAATTGACTTATGAACAAATATAGTCCATCAAATTATGTAATTTAGCAACCTGACAGCTGGAATAGAGGTAGAAAAAGATTGAGAGCAGATGATTGCATGGCCCACCCCAGTAATGGTCCGAGGGAGAACTAGGACCAAGCAAAACTTAGTGAATCATCCAGAAATGCACTGATAAACAAAAGAAGAAGGTAGAGAAGTAGTGGGGGAAGAAGAGGGGGGTAAAAGGAAAGGGATGGTTCTGGGATTGAACCGGCCACAGTTCCAATAGCACAGTCAACCGATAAGGTTACAAATGGAGAAACAGAAAAAGGGCGCACCGACCTAGTGCATTATCGTTTAAAATAATTTATTAGAGAAACAAAAGTAGGTATCATACTCACAATGGGCATAATAACACAGGCATGTCAAACTGAACAAGATGTATGATCCAAACAACATCTGAGTCCATATGATGGTACCCTGGATGACCAACTGGCTAACGCATTTCGAGGACACAACCTCTTCCTCAGAGGGCTCTGAGGAAGAGGTTGTGTCCTCGAAACGTGTTAGCCAGTTGGGATCATACATCTTGTTCAGTTTGACATGCCTGTGTTATTATGTCCATTGTGAGTATGATACCTATTTTTGTTTCTCTAATAAATTATTTTAAACGATAATGCACTAGGTCGGTGCACCCTTTTTCTGTTTCTCCATGTGTATCCAGTGTATTCTGACCACCCCTGTCTGTTGAGGGCAGCGAGCAGTGCATATTCCAGAAGATTCCAGAACATTCCTATTGGGTCTACTGAGTCCTTTCCTAGCGCAGGAGTAAAGTGTTTGTTGTGTTGGATTAACCAATGATGTTAACAGGACAGCTAAGGCTCCATAAGGGAGGCTTCAAAATTAGGGGACAAAAAATTTATCGACCCAAGATCCATATTTTGGTGTATCATCCCACCTTGACAAGGAGCATTGTGTCTATCCTGGCACGCATCATTGCCTGGGTGACACTATTTTTTTGTAGTGACCACACTAAGTACCAGTGTCTTCCAGGCTTTGGCTATTGTCTGCTTTGCAGCAGTCCTGATGGAAAAGAGAAGTAATTGGTTCCTGGTCATCTCCAAGGGATTAAAGTTCAGCAGTGCTGTTTGTGGATTGAGTGGAATGGACTTGTCAAACAACAAAGACGAATGAAAAAATCTCTTCCCAATAGGAATATACATTGGGGCAGGATCATCATGTATGTAGATATGTACCTGGCTGCCAGCAACCCCAAAGATAGACAGATGGGTATCCCAGGACATATTTGGCTATGAGGCACTAGATACCAGTTGGAGAAGACTTTATAAGATGTCTACAAAGCAACAACATTTGGAGAAACCTTATGTGTTGTCTGCCAAATGTGGGAAAAGATCTATGGCTAGATCTGTAGTTAATTTATCAACATAGGCTGGCGTGGGTTACTGTGGGGAGGATAGCAATGCTGTGTACAATTTAGAAATAACACCCTTAGTGTGTCAATCAGATGCACAAAAATGTTCATATATGGACATCACGCTGAGGTCTGTGGTAGATGAAAGTATAGCCGCATAAAAGTATTTAATTTGTAGGTACCTAAAGATCTCCAAATCAGGGAGACTATATTGCTCTTGCAGGGTCAAAAATTATTTAAAACCATTGCAAGAAACAGGGCAGTGTAGTCGATAGGCATGTCCAATGGTGAAATGAAATCGGGAAGTGGCAGCAGGGTAGAAGGCCAGATTGTGTAACGAAAATAGTAAGAGTCAGTGTGGGGAAATAAGTTTCACCTTACATTTTACTCTGTCCCAAATACATAAGGAGGGTAGCATGCGTGGCCTAGCTCAGGTGGGGTAAGCCAAAGTAGATGTCTATAGTGTAAGGGTCAGCAGCCATGGCTTCAAGTCCAACCCACAGGGTTACCTCCTGATTACCATGATATTTGAAGAGGGGAGCCAGTTGACAGTTAAAAAGTGCTGAATGCCCAGGCCCCTGGTCTATTTAGAACATTAAAGTAAGGACCTCGAGAGGCACAGCTGAGTGGTTCCCCAAATAAATTGGGTAACTCTGCACTTTAAAATACAGAAGAAATATCCTAAAAAAGGTATAGGATTTTTGGGAGTAGGGTTATCTTAACTGTCCTTAGCCAGGATTTTGGGAGGGTAGACCATTAGACATTAAGTGCATTAAATGAGCTAGCACTGGAGGGTAGTTTGCTTTATACAAAGAGTCTGGGTGGTTGGTCAGGTGCACACCTAGGTATTTCAAAGAATGGGACGACCATTGGAAAGGAAATGACTGTTGTAAGAGGCAACATTCTTCCACCGGTAATGTAATATTTAGGCCCTCAACTTATTCCAGTTAACGTTCAGACCAGAGATCTGGGCAAAAGAGTGCAGAAGAGAAAGTAAATTCAGGGTTGAGAAAAGGGCAATGTAACAAAAAATAAAACGTTATGGGCATTGCCAGCTACCTCTATCTCTCTGACATTTAGATTAGTGTGAGTGAGATGCGTCAGGGGCTCAAAAGCTAGTGCGAAAAGGAAAGGGGACAGGGGGCAACAGCAACTAGCATTTTCAAGAGTAAGCAATAGCAGCCCCTTAATTTTATCTATGACAGGTTTATTTCAAAGAATATAGAGAAGAGAATTATTCTGATTTGCCCTTTATTATTCTGATTCATAGATAGATTTCAAAGGTTCACTCATGGGTTTGTATACATTTGTCCTATGTTGGCTGCAGCCTTATTTTATTAAATAAAACAAGGAAACTGCACATTTTTATCAAAACTACTGAAGAACAGATAAATTCCTAAATCAACCCCAAAAAAAATATTTGAGAATGTATGTAATAGTGTAAGCAGCAGTAAGTGCAATAGGTTTCTTGACATCTGAATTAGAATTTTAATGTGCTAAGTGTCATAGCAGGTTGGTTTGCTTTTTAACCTAACCTGCAATCTTCTTGTTTAATGCTTTTGCAAATACCTGATTCGAAATAAAAAGAAAATAGTTTTTTTTACAGTTCCTTGTTCTCTGCTTTTTATACAATATACATTAATAAGCCTGCTTGACAGCTGACGTACAGTGGGGAAAATAATTACTTGATCCCCTGCAGATTTGGTAATTTTGACCGCTTACAAAGAAATGAAGGGTCTATAATTTTTATCATAGGTGTATTTTAAATGTTAGAGAGAGAAAATCTACAAAAAATCCAGAAAATAATACATGATACAAATGTTATAAATTGAGTTCCAGTTCAGTGAGTAAAATATGACCTAGTACTTGGTGGATATACCCTTGTTGGCAAGCACAGAGGTAAGACATTTCATGTAGTTGGTTATCAGGTTTGCACACATCTCAGGAGGGATTTTGGTTCACTCTTCTTTACAGATCTTTTCTAAATCCTTAAGGATTAAGGTCAGGAGACTGGCTATGCCACTATATTACCTTAATGTGCTTCTTTTTGAGCCACTCCTTTGTTGCCTTGGTGGTATGTTTTGGGGCATTGTGATGCTGGAAGACCCACCCAAGGCCCATCTTTAGTGTTCTGGTTGAGGGAAGAAGGTTCTCATCCATGATTTTACAATACATGGCCACATCCATTGGCCCCTCAATGAGGCAAAGTCGGTCTGTACCTTTAGCAGAGTAACAGCACCGAAGCATAATATTTCCACCTCTGTGCTTGACTGTAGGGATGGTGTTCTTAGGGTCATAGTCAGAATTTTTCTTCCTCCAAACACGACGAGTCTCGATGAGTGGTCTCATCTGACCACAGCACTTTCTCCCAATCCTTCTCTGAATCATTTAGATGTACATTGGCAAACTTCAGAAGGGCCTGTACATGTGCCTTATTGAGGAGGGGGACCTTGCAGGAGCTGCAGGATTTCAATCCATGGTGGCGTATTGTGTTACTAGTGGGTTGTTTGGTCACTGTGATCCTAACTGCCTTGAGATCATTCACAAACTCCTCCCATGGAGTTCTGGGCTGATCCTTCACTTTCATCATGATCATCCTTACCTCATGAGGCAAAATCTTGCATGGAGCTCCAGACCGAAGGAGGTCGATGGTTATTTTGTATTTCCATTTGTGAATAATCGCTCCAACAATTGTCTCCTTCTCACCAAGATTCTTGCTGATGGTCTTGTAGCGCATTCCAGCCTTGTGCAGGTCTACAGTGTTGTCCCTGATGTCCTTTGTCAACTCTTTGGTCTTATCCACGGGAGTGCCCAAGAAAGTGATTCTGTGAACAGGTGTCTTTTACGTTAGGAGCACCTTCTTAAATTGACAGGATTAATCTGTGTACCACATGAGCACATAACCAGTCTGCATGAAGCTCCAGCCTGAGGGAGGTCAATGGTTATTTTGTATTTTTTTCCATTTGCGAATAATCGCTTCAACAGTTGTCTCCTTCTCACCAAGCTTCTTACTGATGGTCTTGCAGCCCATTCCAGCCTTCTGTAGGTCTACAATGTTGTCCCTGATGTCCTTTGACAGCACTTTGGTCTTGCCCATGGTGGTGGCCAAGAAAGTGATTCTGTGGACAGGTGTCTTTTACATTAGGAGCACCTTCTTAAATTGACAGGACTAATCTGTATACCACATGAGTACAGTTTATGGAAGCCAGAATTATTGTTGGTTGGTAGGGGATCAAATATTTATTTTACTCACTGAACTACAACTCAATTTATAGCATTTGTAGTATATGTTTTTTCTGGATTTTTGGTTGATATTCAGTCTCTATCATTTAAAATACACCTATGATAAAAATCATAGTTCCTTCATTTCTTTATAAGTTGGCAAACTTACAAAATTTTAAGGGGATTGAATAATTATTTTCCTCGCTGTATATTGAGCTAGTTGTTTAACATGTAATAAACCATAGATGTGCCTGATTCTGAATAATGACCTCCAAAAAGCATTAGCCAACTTGGCTTTCAAGTCCCAGAAACATTGCTTGGTTGTTGTGCTGACATGGACACATATGCAAAGTACTACTGACTACTCATATCTTTGTGTACAATGCACTTCCCATTGCTTCACACGTCTTTTAACTGTACTCTGACTTCTCCCACTTGATGCAGCACTTCCGAGGGGATACTATAGAGCCTGTATTTCACTCCACTGGCATAGCCATTATGTCAGCTCTCTCTCGGTGACAATCTGAGACTTCTTGCTGAAACTTGTCAACGAACTCTCTATATGTACACACGCTTCTATACTTACAAGGACCCCCCCTCTCTCTCTCTCTCTCTCTCTCTTCTGTGACCTACAGACTTGATACATAGGATACCCCATGCTGGTATATAAATCCAAAGGTGTGTGAGGCACCAATCACTAGGGAGGTGGCTACGCACACAAACCCCCTCACCACTGGGGCCTTCCATCATTTATGCCAAATCACCACATTTCAGGCTGGCTGGCTACTTTAGCACTCGACTTGATTCTGGTTATCCAAAGGCAACACTAATATGGCCTCTCCTCCTCCAACTCCACGACAGGTTAAACATCTGTAATGTCTCTTCATCACTTCCTCTTTATCCCCCTCAGAAGCCCTGTTCTTTTATACACCATGCATGCACCCTTTTTTTAAAGAAGTTCAGACCAGGCACTTTAGGAATGTTTTGAACATTTACTGAAAAATTCTTGCAGATAAAAATTAGTACAAAACGGTCCTTCACAGTTCTTTCATACAGAGATCTAGCTCTTCCTATCTTCAGGCTGCCCAGTCCATACCTCATGAATAATGCAAAGTCCTTTCAGTAAAGTCCATGAGCTGTCTTTGGTACCCCAACTGGGTATCCAAAATGGGGAAGCTCCCAAAATGTAGAGTCCAGTTACATACAGTATGGCTGCAGTCCTCCTTGTACTTTCCCCTCCAAGGCTCAAGAACGCAGCTAGGTTGCTTCACCTTCTATTTATATCCCACCACAAGGGGGCAGAGCCATCAATACCCAAGAATTGGCAGCCTTGACTCCTTCTTAACTTCCAGGCTGCATAATAGACTAGAACTCACTAGAACATACTTTATAAGTAAAACAGTGCAAAGTAACAACATGAGGTAATGTGCACCCCAAAAATAGGCACCTGCCTACATGCCCCCCTAGAATGGCTAGATATCCTCACCCCATGATGTATGCCAAGCCTAGAAATCAGGCCATGGTCATGCAATGTCCTTCCACTGTTCTACTTTGTATTACATTTTATATCCTGACATCGTTTTATTAGCTTCCAATCATTACATAAAATGTGTAATACAGTTGTGTCCAAAATTATTCAACCCCCAATGCTGTAAAGGGGTTTAGGGACTATAGTGTACATTTGGAATTGTATTCAGAATCAAATCCTACAAGGACGTTGTAACTACCCAAATGCAACTAAAATGACATCAATTGTTTATGTAATACAGTAGTAAATGGTTCTTATGTGGTTTCTTCATTGCCACAATTATTCAACCCCTTAAAGACTACCACTCTGAAGAACAGAGGTTCATACAGGTGCTTTCCATCAGGTATTGAAAACACCTGTGGATGTCACCGAGCAGCAATCAAGCATAATAAGCACCAATTAGGCAGCTTTAAAATGACTGTGATACTCAGCTCCTTCTAGACATTTACTGGTGTGGTTACAAACATGGTGAAGGCAAGAGAATGGTCCAGGAAGACAAGAGAAGAGGTGATTTCTCTTCACAGGAAGGGCAATGGCTATAAGAAGATTGCAAAGATGTTAAACATACCAAGAGACACCTTAGGAAGCATCATTCGCAAATTCAAGGCAAAGGGCACTGTTGAAACGCTACCTGGTCGTGGCAGAAAGAAGATGCTGACTTCGACTGCTGTGCGCTACCTGAAGCGTAGAGTGGAGAGAAGTCCCCGTGTGACTGCTGAGGAACTGAGAAAAGATTTGTCAGATGTGGGTACAGAAGTTTCAGCCCAGACAATAAGACGCACACTGCGTAATGAAGGCCTCCGTGCCAGAACTCCCAGGCGTACCCCCTTGCTGTCTCCAAAGAATAAGAAGAGTCGACTGCAGTATGCCAAAAGCCATGTGGACAAACCACAAAAGTTGTGGGATAGTGTTCTGTGGACTGATGAAACAAAATTAGAACTGTTTGGGCCCATGGATCAACGCTATGTTTGGAGGAGGAAGAACAAGGCCTATGATGAAAAGAACACCTTGCCTACTGTGAAGCATGGTGGAGGGTCAATCATGCTTTGGGGCTGTTTTGCTTCTGCAGGTACAGGGAAGCTTCAGCGTGTGCAAGGTACCATGAATTCTCTTCAGTACCAGGAGATATTGGATGGAAACGTGATGCAGTCCGTCACACACCTGAGGCTTGGGAGACGTTGGACCTTTCAACAGGACAATGATCCCAAGCATACCTCCAAGTCCACTAGAGCATGGTTGCAGAGGAAAGGCTGGAACATTTTGGAGTGGCCATCGCAGTCACCAGACTTAAATCCGATTGAGAACCTCTGGTGGGACTTAAAGAAAGCAGTTGCAGTGCGCAAGCCTAAGAATGTGACTGAACTGGAGGCCTTTGCCCATGAAGAATGGGCGAAGATACCCGTAGATCGCTGCAAGACACTTGTGTCAAGCTATGCTTCACGTTTAAAAGCTGTTATAACTGTAAAAGGATGCTGTACTAAGTACTAAGATTGAATGTCACTTGGGGGTTGAATAAAACTGATAATGCTGTGAGCACAGAAAAGACATTTGTGGTTATTTCATTATAACTGTTATGTTATATTTGTCTGACCTACAAGTGCCTCTTTAATGTAAATGTAAGCAAGATGACTGAATGATCAAAAGCAATGTCAAACTGGCCAAAACACTCAATTTCAGTGGGGGTTGAATAATTTTGGACACAACTGTATATTTGATCATATGCTATAAATTGAATTTGTTTTTTAGATGCTGCTTCCAGCTTTCGTGTTCATTGGTCTGGAAGAAGAAGATTGCTGTGGATGTTGTGGCCATAGGACCTGTGGTAAAACCTGCGCAGTAAGTCTCTTTAGGGTTATCTTCTGAGAGATTTGTTGATGGTCACTCAGCACTGAACACAAGCCATAATTATTATTACTCTATCTTTCAGATGCTGGGATCCATTGTAGCTGCATTAATCGGAATTGCTGGTGCTGGGTACTGCCTCATCATTTCTGCACTGGCCTTAGCAAGAGGACCATATTGTCAGACAAGTTCAGGGTGGACCTATCCCTTTGAAAATTCTAATGGAATGTATGTATCCATTTTTAGGGATAAAATACAATGTTGGAAATTTATCAAAGCTGGAGTGACCAGAATCTATAGCAGTTGTGCATGGTACCCAATCATCTTCTATCTATTAATTTTTAAATCTTAACTGGACAAGCCGAAGACAGAAGCTGACTGATTCTGGCTGCTCCACTTTTGACAACCCCTTCCCCTAACTCAGTCATCATTATCCATAATGCATACATTGTTAAATAGCTGAAACATGTATCAACTTATTAACAAAGTAGAAACAAAACAGGTTTGCAGTGTGTTAAAAAGAATGTAAGGGGGGGGGCATACATTAATCATTTTTTTTGTTCAACTAGCGGATTGACCAAAACAAAAAATTACCCAATTCTCCCATCCACACACTTGATGTAGATGGGGGAATCACTCCTGCTGAGTTATTGTATTGATTTAACCTCCAGTGATTAGCAAGCCCACACCTGAAGATATTTGACAAATGTTGGTTTAGTGGAGTAAACAGTACTTGGCACTCCCTATCTGTTTCTTTTTTTATCCAACCTCCAAAAATTCTTAGCTTCAGGTGACCTGATGTAGATAAAGGTTCCTATTTTCAGTTACCTACCAATTCCAAATGTTTGTATTATGTAAGGAACAAGTAGAAGTGGTTGTATGGGAAATGCAAACATAAACTCCGATATGGCCCATGTACTGCTATCTAATCATTTTATATCTGTGTGGATATCTACTAACCTTGACCTTGAGGGGCGGCTTGTACTCAAGCCTGTTATTGGCAAAGATGTTGAAAACACCCTTTCTTAGCAAATAATCAGCCTCTATATGTGCAACTTAAGTGTAAGTTATGTCAAGGCAAAATGAAAAAAAAATACAGTATGCTGTGCATATCTGTTATACATATGTAAGTACAAAAAAATAGCTGTTGATCTGAACATGCACTCAACTCCCAAATCCTGTTGTGGGTTGACAACACAGTAGGGTTGATTTACTAACACTGGAGAGTGCAAAATCTGGTGCAGATGTGCATGGTGGGCAATCAGCTTCTAACTTCAGTTTGTTCAATTGCGCTTTGACAAAAAAAAAAGCCTGGAAGATGATAGGTTTCTATGCAGAGTTGCACAAAATGTTGCATTCTTCGGTTTTAGTAAATTTACCCCAGTACTTTTGTGAACTGCGTGTTGTCAGCCCTGACCAGTGTCTTTTGCTAAACTACTCAGCTATTCCCACTCTCACATCTTTAAAAAAAGGCTAAGCATTCTGTATTCCAGAATAACAACTATGAAGGCTCCTTGAGATCACAAGACAGCTCTTAATTTCTGACATGATCAATCAGAGCAAAATGCTCCTGATAGTATAGTTAAAGCCCAACACTGGAAATTACAAAAAGCTCCACTGCAATGGTTAATTACTTGTTAACTCTACAGATGAGGAAGAAGGTGTAATACTTTACTTATCCCTTGATCTAGCAGGATCCCCCATCTGTGCAAACAGTCCCCTGTAGCCCCTTCTATAAGGCTTTCTGAACCATGGTCACACAATGTTGTCATCAGGTACAATGCATATCCCTGTATTCTATGCAAGGACAGCAAGGGTCTGCCCACAAGCTGGAGTGGAGGAGAGTGCCAGAGCTTGCCGGAGTGAGGTGTAAAATAAGTGCACTTTATTCCTTGTTCCCTAAACTTGGTAACCATTTAACTCTTGTAGTACAGAGATGCCCCATTGCAAGGGTTCTTTTTATAATTCCATTAGTTGGGGTTTATCAAACCAAAAGGGAAACTTCATTGTTTGGGTTCACATATACTTGTATAATCAAGAACATTTCTTATCTAACTAAAATTTTTGTATTGCAGGTATCTGACCGATCACTCCACATGGTCCCAATGCACTGAGCCAAATAATGTTGTAGTGTGGAATGTCACTCTATTCTCCATCCTGCTAGGCCTGTCTGGAATCCAGATCATTTTATGCCTAATTCAAGTCATCAATGGTTTAATTGGTGGAATTTGTGGTGCTTGCTGTTGCCAACAGAAGTCCCAGGTAATAAAAATACACTTTACACTTATATCTTCTGGTGCAGTATAATATTTCAAATCTAAAACAAGTAGGTTTACTATTACTGGAGCAGTCAAAGTGAACCTGTCATATCCACCAAGCTGTGTATACTAACAAAACTGGTAAAGTGTAAAGACCTTGGGGTTGATTCACTAAAACCAGAGAGTGCAAAATCTGGTGCAGCTGTGCATGGTAGCCAAGAAACTTCTAACTTCAACTTGTTCAATTCATCTTTGACAAAAAAACCTAGAAGCTGATTGGTTTCTATACTGAGCTGCACCAGATTTTGCACTCTTCAGTTTTAGTAAATCAACCCCCTTGTGTTATGTGCAATATCCTGTGCTTCCTTTCAGATCATCTAATGTTTGATGGGGTAGAACCATGCACCTCAATTTATCTTCAAGCTGAGATTATGCCGCACCAGGGGCGGACTGACCATTTGGAAACTTGGGCACTGCCTGAGGGTCCGGGGTCAGTAGGGGGCCCATGAGATGCCCCTGGTACCTTTTTCATAGGCTTTTTTGCGTTTGAGCAAGGACACAGGGGCCCCATGATCCCCTATTGCCCGGGGGCCCCATCAGTTGTCAGTCTGCCCCTGTGCCGCACCTACAGATAATGATAAATTAGCAGTCAGAGATAGTTTTGACATAACTGGAACTTAAGACTCCTTACACACTGACGGTCCGATCGGGTCCACCTGTCAGTTTTTCAGGTGGACTCAAATGGACCGGCAGGTGTCAGTGGACAAGTTTCCGCTGACACCTGCCGGCATCCGATCCTGTACGCCAAAAACAGATGAGGATCCATTCCCCAACCATCTGGTGGATTGGATTGAATGACAGTTGGATGGAAACGGACAGATAGTCCGTTTCCATCTGACTGCCTCATAGAAAAAAGCAGGCTGTGTTTGTGTCTGCTCTGCAACAGCAGACCAGACACAGACCTGTCATTCGCTTGCTCAGCTGGGATCAGCGGAGAGATCCCCCGGTAAACAAATTGATACGTTGGTGGGTCCACCCTGTCTGGAAGGGGCCCAAGACATGACATTACATAGCATGTTGTAACAAGAGTGTAGCAATTTTCAGATTCTTTGCATGAACAATATGTTTATCATCGTGAAGTCTCATTATCTGGCACAGTGGGCCATTTCATCAACATATTTCATAAAAAGTTGGGTAGTGGGGTTGTGAATATTGATAGGAAGAAGAAGAAGCACCACTCTGGCATTGAACTATCAAATGCCCAAGCCTCTAGTGGCCCCTGAAATTTTTGAATTTGAAAGTTAAATGAGAAAATGCAAAGATTAGCTAAGGTAGGTGCATAATCTAAAATTTGGTAACCTGCCTTTTTTTCTTAAATACATTATTTTAGACTTTTTTTTTTGCAAAAAGCGAATTTCCTTTTCTTTCTATGGGGTTAATTATTTACAGTTACCAATGGAATATACAATATACATTTAAAAAATATTCCATGTACCAAAGCTGCAGTTTCCACATAGAGCAAAATGTCATGATTTGCCATTTTTGAAATATGTATTACCATCACACCTTCTTAGGTGACCACAAGACTTGCATATATGTTCCCAGTAAAATACAGTGTAATGTGTTGGGGCTACATAAAGCCCTCTTATCAAGCCACAAATATATTTCTGCATGTTGGTAGACAGCACCAACGTTCTTTTTGCTGCAGCACCCACTCAACCATTGTGATTTGCATATTCTTTCTATTATCTATCATTGGACAAAATGGATAGTTCAAGAGCCTATGATTTGATTTATTAAAAGCAAATAGACTGATCACTGCACAAGGGAAATCTAATTTTGCAAGGGAATGTTCCTTTAGCTTAGTGAATGTGGTAAAGCTCTGCTGACTTCCAGCATCCAAACATGCGCAAGCAAAAATGCAGTTATTTACAGCGGGTAAAATAAGTATTGAACACGTCACTATTTTTCTTAGTAAATATATTACTAAAGGTGCTATTAACATGAAATTGTCACCACAGGTCGGTAACAACCCATGCAACCGATACATACAAAGAAACCAAAACAAATAAGTTCAGAAATTATGGTTACGTGTAATAAAATGGAATAACACAGGAAAAAAGTATGGAAAATGCTAACTGAAATTTATTTAACACTTCGTACAAAATCCTTTGTTGGTAATGAGAGCTTCAAGATGCCTCCTGTATGGAGAAACTAGTCACATGCATTGCTCAGGTGTGATTTTGGCCCATTCTTCCACACAAATCTTGAAAGTTCCGTGGGCCTCTTCTATGAACTCTGATCTTTAGTTCTTTCCATAGATTTTCTATTGGATTCAAGTGAGGTGATTGGCTGGGCCACTCTAGCAGCTTTATTTTCCTTCTTTAAAACCAAGTTTCCTTGGCTTTGTGTTTGGGATCATTGTCTTGCTGAAATTGTTCTTTCCACTTCCAGATTATGGCCCCAACAGTGCTCACTGGAACATTTAGAAGAAATCCTTCTGTAATATTCTCTGAAAAATTACCTGTGCCCTGCACAGGAAAGACTCAGGAGAGACATGGGGAGATTAGAGAACTAAATGCATGGATTTGGGTTTCTAGAGCACTGGGCTGAATTTTCATTGGGATGCAACCTATATGCTAGAGATGGTTTGCACCTAAATGGAAGGGGGTCTGCTATGCTGGGGGAGAGGTTTATGGGAAGGCTATAGGAGTATTTAAACTAGGGTCGAGGGGGGAGGGAGAATTAGATTATATTAGGGCAGACAGATCAGATAGGGGTCAGTCCTTATTGTGGGTGGAATGGGGAAAGAAGGGGGGAGGGCTATGGCAGGTTGTAAGAAGGTTCCCATGTTACAAACAACCATTGGAATTGGTACCATTTGTATGAAAATATAAAATATGCAAAATACGTGTGCACAAGGTGTCAATGCATTAAAGTGTTTGTTCACCAATGTCAGAAAACTGCCAAGCAAAATAGGTGGGTTGAAAGCTTTGGTGCATGAAGAGAACTATAATTTAACTGGTATTGCTGAATCTTGGCTTCATTCTTCACATGACTGGGCTATTAATATTCCTGGGTATGTTCTCTTTTGGAGAGACAGGGTAAAAAGGAAAAGTGGTAGTGTCTGTCACTATGTGAGAAGTGATCTCAGAGCAAGTGTGAAAGAGGACCTAATTGATGGAGAGTGTGATGAGGCTGAAGCATTATGGGTGGAACTACATATGGGGGTGTGTACTACCAAGGTAATCATTGGAGTTTGTTATAGGCTACCCAGTGTTAAGGAGGAGGTACAGACTCAGATCTTTGCATAGACTGAAAGGACTGCAAGGTCTGGGACAGTGATAATAATGGGGGATTTGAACTACCTGGAAATTGACTGGAGTAATAGCGCTGCAGGAGCAGGTAAAGGGCAAAAATCTATAAACCTACTACAGGAAAATTTTATGGTAAAGTTCATAGAGGCCCCAATTAGGAATGATGCTCTTCTGGACCTGGTAATCTCAAACCACGCAGAGTTTATTACGAATGTCCATATAAAAGAACATCTGGGTAGCAGTGAGCATAACATGATTTAATTTATTGTTAGCTGTAAACAACAAGCACATATGGGAAAAATAAAGCCACTCAATTTTAAGACAGCTAATTTTTCAAGGCTGAGTGCTGCTCTCCAAGACTTATGCAGGCCATAGATGGGTCAAAAATCGGCCGATTTTTCTTTTAAAAAAGCAAAAAATCGGTCGTTCAAGCGGCCGACGTTACCATCAACGGTAAAAAAATCGGCCGATTTTCATCCCATCTACAGCCGGCAAAAAGTGTCCCTGCAGAGAGCTCCACTATTCCTTTGACAGTTCCTTGACATTTATAGCGGTTGCAACAATGTATTTGTATCCATTTAGGATACAGATGTTTTTATTCGAAAACAAATAGATACATTGTTGCAACCGCTATAAATGTCAAGGAACTGTCAAAGAAATAGCGGTGCTCTTTGCAGGGAGATTTTTTGCCGGACTGGAATCCCTCTTCTTCTTCATCATCCTCTTCTTCTTCTTCTTCTTCCTCTTCTTCTTCTTCTTCTTCTTTTTCCTCTTCTTCTTCTTCATCCTCTTCTTCTTCATCATCCTCTTCTTCATCTTCCTCTTCTTCATCCTCTTCTTCATCCTCTTCTTCATCTTCTTCATCCTCTTCTTCATCATCATCCTCTTCTTCCTCTTCTTCATCCTCTTCTTCTTCCTATTCTTTTTCTTCCTCCTCTTCTTCTTCTTCCTCTTCTTCATCCTCTTCTTCTTCTTCCTCCTCCTCTTCTTCTTCTTCCTCCTCTTCTTCTTCTTCATCCTCTTCTTCATCCTCTTCTTCTTATTCTTCTTCCTCTTCTTCATCCTCTTCTTCTTATTCTTCCTCTTCTTCTTCTTCATCCTCTTCTTCATCCTCTTCTTCTTCTTCTTCATCCTCTTCTGAAACCCTTAAAGGGCCAGGAGGCGCCAAGGGCGTTATAGCAATCCACTGAGCTGGCCAGAACCAACTCTTGAGGGAGTCTATTCCACATTTTCACAGCTCTTGCTGTGAGGAAACCTTTCCATATTTTGAGATTAAATCTCTTTTCCTCCAGACGTAAAGAGTGCCCCCTTGTCCTCTGTGATGACTTCAAGGTAAATAACTCTACACCAAGTTCATTATATGAACCACTGATGTATTTATACATGTTGATCATATTCCCCTTAATCTCCTCTTCTCAAGAGAGAATACATTTAGTTCCTCTAATCTTTCCTCATAGCTGAGCTCCTCCATGCCTCGTATCAGTTTGGTTGCCCTTCTCTGTACTTTTAATCTTGTTAGGCGGGTTTTAGGGTCATGTGACAGCCGTGATTCGCCGTCATGGCGGTCACATGATCGGGAAAGGTCCCGATCGAAAGAGGAGATCGGGACCTTTCCGTGAGTACCGGACGTGTGCTGGGAGAGCGCAGGGCGCGCGCTCTCAGCACATATGTTTTTCTTAATTGAACACAAATGTGCGGCCGCTCGGCGTCTAGGCTCGGACCCCGGGAGGCCGCACATTTGTGTGCGGCCGGCGTGAAGAGGTTAAAAAAGGCCTGGATTCTTTCTTAGATACACTGAATATAACTGGATACTAACATTTATAGGTAAAGTTGATCCAGGGAATATCCGATTGCCTCTTGAGGGATCAGGATGGAATTTTTTTTCCCCTGTAAGAGCAAATTGGATCATGCTTTGCTGGGTTTTTGTGCCTTCCTCTGGATCAACTGTAGGTATAGAATTATAACATTTTTTTTTAATGGTTGAACTAGATGGACTTTTGTCTTTTTTCAGCTGGGCTAACTATGTAACTAAGTAACCAATGCCATCAGTATATTTTGCAACAATAAGGTTGTCGAGGTCTTGAGAGAGCTCTTTGCTTTTACCTATCATGAGATGTTTTTTGTGTGAAATCATGGTAATGAGACACCTTTTTATAGGCCATCAGTTGAGACTGAACCAGCTGGTATTAATTTGCACTGACAGGGAGCAGGATTGCTTTATAATTACTGATATATTTCAGCTGGTATCTTGGCTTTTCATGCATTTTTGCACCTCCCTTTCTTCATGTGCTCAATACTTTTTCCCATGTCATTCCATTTTATTTTGCATAACTTAATTTCTAAACGTATTTGTTTTGGTTTCTTTGTATATATGGGTTGCATGGGTTGTTATCGACATGTGGTGAAATGTTCATGGTAATAGTACCTTTAGAAATATATTTACCAAGAAAAATGGTGACGTGCTCAATACTTATTTTACCTGCTGTATTTCTTGCACATGACTGAGTAGTCTTTGTAAAGTAATTGTTCACCACATCCAGTGACCTAGGGGGAAAATCCTCTTGCAAAGTGAACAGTCTATTTTCCTTTCAATCCCAATGCATCACTCATGCTGTTCAAATCGATATCAGGCTCAGCAGAAAGCATGGGAAAAGTGAACTTGCTTATACTTCAGAATCAATGTTACACATACTAGAAATCACATATTTTCTTGAATTTTAATTTACTATACATTTTTTCTTTTTTGCAGACATATCAGTGCTGAAGGTAACTTCCAGGTGATGTGGATATAAATGGAAGATGTGACATTTTACTTTATATGTTTAACTTGTAAATGTTATTGTACAGTATTTCAGTATTTAATAAGTGTGTTCCTTGGACATGTAAAATGTAAACTTTTATATTAAAATGGCAAACTGTCTGATAATGAAGCAGATGCTGATGTTGACTTGATCTTGAAGTTACAAATTTTATTGAATAAGTAAAACTCCACTTTTTCACTTTCGAAAGCTGATGAATACAGTGTTTAAAGTATTTATAAATTATTGCAGTATCGATAACCCAGCATATATAAGATAGAATGGCAAGAGCTATTGTGATTTTATACCTTGAGTTATTAAAAATGTATATCCTTTCTCCCGAGTATTAATTTTTCTAAGTAACTGCTACATTCTAGCACACTGCTTTTTTTCTCCTCTCTCCTCCTCTCTCTTTTTCTCTCCCTCGTATTTCCCGCTCTTCTTTTTCTCTGACTTTCATCTCCCAATTATCCGTCCAGCTACAGTCAGGTCCAAAAAAATTGGGACATCGACACAATTCTAACATTTTTGGCTCTATACACCACCACAATGGATTTGAAATGAAACAAACAAGATGTGCTTTAACTGCAGTCTGTCAGATTTAATTTGAGGGTATTTACATCCAAATCAGGTGAACGGTGTAGGAATTACAACAGTTTGCATATGTGCCTCCCACTTGTTAAGGGACCAAAAGTAATGGGACAGAATAATAATCATAAATCAAACTTTCACTTTTTAATATTTGTTTGCAAATCCTTTGCAGTCAATTACAGCCTGAAGCCTGGAACGCATAGACATCACCAGACGCTGAGTTTCATCCCTGGTGATGCTCTGCCAGGCCTCTACTGCAACTGTCTTCAGTTCCTGCTTGTTCTTGGGGCATTTTCCCTTCAGTTTTGTCTTCAGCAAGTGAAATGCATGCTCAATCGGATTCAGGTCAGGTGATTGACTTGGCCATTGCATAACATTCCACTTCTTTCCCTTAAAAAACTCTTTGGTTGCTTTTGCAGTATGCTTTGGGCCATTGTCCATCTGCACTGTGAAGCGGCATCCAATGAGTTCTGAAGCATTTGGCTGAATATGAGCAGATAATCTTATATGATCCATGAGCAGTATGGATCTTATCCATATCAGACCCAAAGGGCTTGGTATGGATGGAGGGGGGCCCCACGCATTTAAAAAAAGAAAAGTTTATTTGCCGGGCAATACAGGCAATTCTTTTTACATTCAGCTGTCAGTGGGGAACCCCGGTGACAGCTGAAACATTAAAGAATGTTTTTAGTAGCTGTGCAGTATCTTACCACATACGCAGATGTAGTAATATACCGCTTACTGAATTGCCTTTTCTGTTCGAAGTTCGCGGACCGAACAGGGGTGTGTTCAGCCCATTACTACTCACAACCCCCGATCTCCCATTGTGACTGCACCCACTGTCACAGTTCAAATACAGCTTGGCCATGCAGGGCTCCGCCCACCAGGCCCCATCTTTCATTCAGAGTTCTGTGAATGAATGAAATCAAACTACCATCAGCCATTGCGGCTAATGGCTTGTAGTTCTCAATGGACTTCGAGGGCACTGGTAAGTGCTCTTGTAGTTATTTTATCCTCCTGTATTTCAGTAAGTTCCATTTGGGAGGTACGGACAGAGAGCTACACTGACAGTCTGCACGAGCCTGACACTAGATCGTGGGTGCAATGCTTTACAGGCTTCCTATAAAAAAAATGCACAATTTTTTACCTGAAAAAAATATGCATTTATTATTTTTTTTTAAAAAGGTGAACTTAGCCTTTAATCTACAGGTCACATTTGCAGAATGGAGATGAGGAGGTTATTTACAAAATGAGATAGGCAAAGACTTGATATACAATTCACATATAGACAGGATAGAGAAGAGATGAACAGGTGAGAAGGGGATGAAAGGGTTTTATAAAAACAATCCCAGAACCAGGTAAAAACTCTCACCTTGAATCTGCTGCTGCTGATACCTTCATTCCTCCTCCTCCTCTGTTGTGACACTGTCCCAAGATGGACTAAGGACTATGGGATGTGTAGTGTGCATAGAGCAGTGCACATGACCACAACTAATGTGCAGTGTTTGCTTCAAACACATAGAAGTGAGCTGGAAAAAGAGAAATTCGGGAGCTCAAAGTAAACGTTAAAAGAAAGCAGAAAAATACAGTAAGAAATAATTTCATGAAAACTAGATTACAGTGCTATTATGTAATGGATGTATGACCAGGGGCGGACTGACAACTCATGGGGCCCCCGGGCAATAGGGGATCATGGGGCCCCTGTGTCCTTGTCCACACTCAGAAAAGCCTATAAAAAAGGTACCAGGGGCATTTCATGGGGCCCCCTACTGACCCCAGGCCCTCGGGCAGTGCCCGAGTGCTCGAATGGTCAGTCCTCCCCTGTGTATGAATTATTTTTGGAGAATAAGGATATCACTTTAATTGTGCACAACTACCAGTTTTTTCCTGCCTTCTTCTGCACCAAAACTGCTGTGCATTGTGCAGGGTTACATAAATGGACTTTATTCAGCTCAGTTAATTGTGCAACTGTGGTTGGACACAAATGGATCACTTAGTGGAAGAATGTGGCAGGGAGAAAATACATGGTGGCTGGAACAACTAATAGCCTGTAGAATCATTTCAAACCTGTTGAAAATGTAAAGCAGCCCAGTGGGAATATGTTTAGATATATTCAAAGTTGATGACTTTTGAAGTGGACTCAAAATTATTCTTCTGCAGAACATTTCATGTATTGTGCTCAGAGCCAGATTTAAATCTCAAGATCCTGCTTAAAACATTTTTTTATCTCAATCACCTCTAGGGTTTTTTCTCACAAAGTAGTTCCACCCTCTTCAGCAGGAGACCCATAAGCAGATTCCCTGCTGAATCAGAGCTGAATGGGATGAATAGCAGTTTTTGTACATCCATGCCTGTTCAATTTGTGCCTGGCGGATATGGGTAGACCTGTAATAGCTCTATAGGTAGCCATATGTAAACAGACTTGTATCCATAGGCTACCTCCTATTTCTCACATTTAGGTCTGAAGAAATGGAAAAAGGCGCAGTTCTTTACTTTTTCTCCCAGACCTAAACAGGCTCTGAGGCAGACGGCTGTAAATGGAAACAAGTCAGTTTACACCCGCCTATCCATAGACCTGCATGCAGCTTTTGATCTCATTTGGGTGTGCCAGAAAAAGTGACAGGCGGACCTGATCAGAATGTCCTTGTAAAAATTGCCTTTAAAGCGGAACTAAACCCTCCTATGCTTTTTAGCCAAGGAAGCTGCCATTTTAGCTTCTATTTGATCTGCAACTGCCATGGTTCTGTTCATGTGATCAGTTATAACAGCAGCTATTTGATGGTTTGACAGTTTGTTTGCGAACACAAGCAAATGTGACAGTTAGCAATCCAGGCATGCCTTGAATGTAAATGTCACTTTAAATTTTTTTTTTTTAAAAATTATTGTTTGAATGTATCAATTACTTAAGTTGCTGCACCTGTAAACCCTTTATGAAACAAAGCAATTTTTACATATTCAGCAATAACTTATCCAGAAATAACTGTCCTAACTGAAATAATTAAGATATACAGTATATAATTTATATATATATATATATATATATATATACATTTATTTAGAACAGCCAAGGCTTTCTTTTGGCAAAAATGGTTTGCAAACTTTATTTTATTGTTATTGCAATCTATAAACAAAATACTAAGTTGACCAGTATTCCTTTTAAAACAACTAATTTTACTATCGATAAATTTCCCAAATGGTGACATGCTATATAAAATTTTCTGCACCACAACATGGCCATGACAATGTGTATGAACCTGAGCGTTTATCATGTCAGCTTGCATTTAGGTTTGGAGGTGCAAATAAAACAAAGAGTACCTGCCTATTTTTACTACCACTTTGCCTGACATGTAAACGAGGTCTAAGGCAGGCCACACATTATACATTTTTATACACAGTACATTATATATTATACAAAATGTGCAGATTCCCCCATCCACACATTCAAGGTGAATGCGGGAATCACTCTTGTTGTGCTATTGTGTTCTCACAGAGAGGAACCTTCTCTGCTGTGAGAACACAATGATCAACATTGCCAGCTATAGCGGGTGGCAATGATCAATCAGGAAATACCAGACAGGCTGGTTGTACAGAATCTGATCGATTGATCGACTTCTGTACAACCAGGGTGCCCATACCCTGATGAACCTGCCAAATTTCTATCCATGTATGGCTGGCTTTACTCTGCTCTGTGTCCTACTGAAATATTACCAGGTGAACAGCAGAAATTAAATTTTTATTCGCTTTTAATAAACACCATCTCAGCTTGCCAAACAATTTTTTCAGTTGACGTGGTCATAACAGCGAGTTTAGTTTCACCGAACAAAAGTACATTGATATGACAAGGAACATTCCCACGCTTCATAGCGTTCTAATATTATTTTCTCATGAGAACACATTTGACAGTACACAGGTACACAGGTGTACATCACCAACAACATCTCATAAAAGTTTCTGGGTGTGGCACACTGATCTAATTATGAACCACAACTTCTGGAAAAATTCAGAAAGAAATATTATGGTACATCTGCACATACGTGAATTGAAAGGACCTATGTGAATGGGCTTATGTTTACTTCAAGCAGGTTTTTCATTCTTATACAAGTCTATTAGAATGCACAAGTCACTTGAAGCACCTTGTTCAGGAGGTGAACTGCAGGCCACATGCACCTGTAAAGGTATTCTAAAGCTTCATTCACACCTATGCAGATGCATGTGTGTTTTTTTGCAGTTTCGCCTGTTGCATTTAGGGCAACCCAATTGTTTCAATGGACTACCCTTTGCGTGAAAATAGCACAAAAGATGTGCATGACCCATTTATTTTAAATCACATCACACCAACATGCATGCTTTGTTGCCATGTGTTTTGGCATGTGTAAAAAGTGTGGGTAAGCAAGGTGCATTGGGGTTTCATTAGGAAATCCTGAAGATTAAGAATTAATGGCACTGCCAAGCGCCCACAAAGGGATGCACATATTTGAATGCTGTAGGAAGAAGCATAATTTAGCGCACATTCCCGCAACACAAAAGTGTGAACTTAGCCTAAGGGCTTGTTTACACCAACCCACATACTAAAATACATGTGCATGGTGTATATAGTGTAGGGGCAGTGATGTGGTGGTGTGATGTGTTGTTACAAAGCATCACACTCAGGGGCGGACTGACCATTTGAAACTCGAGCATTGCCTGAGGGCCCGGGGTCAGTAGGGGGCCCCATGAGATGCCCCTGGTACCTTTTTTATAGGCTTTTTTGAGCTTGGGCAAGGACACAGGGGCCCCATGATCCTCTATTGCCCGGGGGTCCCATGAGCTGTCAGTCCGCCCCTGATCACACTGTACTTTTTTCCTTTCATTGAAGACACTTCATACAACTGTATGCCCCCCAGCTCATTGTGAGTTGCGGTGATGTGTGTTGCTTTGTGCTGTGCTGTGTACAAATACTGTACATACATGTTGCATTTTTACACACTGCACACTACTACACATGTACTGTATGGTATGAACAGAGCACATAGAAAACAATTGTTTTTATGCATCTTTGCTTTGAGCCTGTGATCTATTCAGACCAACACAGTTCAACGTAACATTAGCGAGCCCTAAACGATCTCTATAGTGTCTGAAACTGATGTCAATGGCACAAGCCTGATGATGCCGACACAAGTTCATACATAAAAACTGTACATTTCAAAACATATCTAATTTTAATATGTTTTGTGTCCATGCTTTTTGTTTTAGGTGCAAATTAATATTATTATTTATTACAGGTACTTATATAATGCTGTTAGTTTATGCAGCGCTTTTACATATATCTTGTACATTCACATCAGTCCCTAACCCTCAAGGGGGTATACAATCTAAGGTCCCTAACTCACATTCATACATACACATACTAGGGCCAATTTAGACTGGATCCAATTAACCTACCAGCATGTCTTTGGAGTATGGGAGGAAACTGGAGTACCTGCAGGAAACCCACACAGACACAGGGAGAACATGCAAACTCCAGGCAGGTGGTGCTGTGGTTGGGATTTGAACCAATGACCCTAGTACTGCCAGGTGGAAGTGCCAACCATTTATCCACTATGCCGCCCCTGTGAACTTTTACTTTATTTACCTGCTGGTCTTCTAAATAATTGCTGCAGGAAAATAAAAATAAATAATAGTTCGGCTGCTGAATATCAGGGCCCATAAGGTGCTGCTCTTACTTCTGCTTCATTGCCTTGCTGCATTGATCAGCTCCGGCAACTTGCAAGCTTTTCTCAAAGCTTGCACTGGGGTCAGCAAACCTGCACAGCACTCAGACTTGGTGATCGGAAGCTTAAGCCCTGAACACTACCAAGTGGGAGTCAAAAAAACTGTAAAACGTCTGCCAGGTAATTTGCTGTTGTTTGTGTACGGTTGGGGAAATTTGTCTTTACTTCCTGTCCTGGAGATGAAAAAGGAAGTTAGAGGGAATATCCCAAAGTTAGGGGAATTTCCCACTTTGACAGTTCTACCCATTAGAAGATTTTTTCTTTCCTACTTCCCCTTCTTGGGACCAGGGGCGGACTGAAAACTCATGGGGCCCCGGGCAATAGGGGATCATGGGGCCCCTGTGTCCTCACCTACACTCAAACCACACCCAAAAAAGCCAATGAAAGGTACCAGGGGCATCTCATGGGGCCCCCTACTGACCCCGGGCCCTCGGGCAGTGCCCGAGTTGCCTAATGGTCAGTCCACCCCTGCTTGGGGCAATTCTAAAACTAACACTTTGTAAATTCTGAAACCTTGGATATCTCCTCACTTACTTTTTTACTTCTTTCACCAGTACAAATAGAGAAGGGAACTTCCCCAACGGGGACAAAAACTGCTATATAACCCACCTCCATTCTATTCAAAAATGTAAAGTAGAGTTCCATTAATTTTTTTTCTTCCTCTATTAGCAATGCCATTTTGTTGTACTGTTGGATATATATATATATATATATATATATATAAAACATTTTTTTAAGTTTGTAAATACCCTTAAATAGTGGGTTAAGGCAGCGCTTCTGGTCCCTGCCGCCTAGGCAATGACGTAATAAGGCGATTCTCAAGGTTTCCTGGGATATCGGGTCTTCTATCCAAGGAGTCCTTGCGAATCTTAGTTAGGAATTAAGTGTCATTACTGCGCAGGCGTGAGATTGGGAGGTGCATGCTGGGATAGCCAGCAGCACCTAATCCCGGAAATATAGATCTGTGGGCTCCAGATGCCCACATTCTTCATGGTGGTTTGCCTGCTTCCTAGATCGAGGTAAAATATTACTTTTTATCAACTAAAGAGCAGGATATCACATATACCTTTATTCAATTATTAAAAGGAAAGATGAAATAACGGGAGAGCTGTTTAAAAAATTGTTATGGGCACTGGAGCTCCGCTTTAAAGTGGATCTTCACCCAAGAGGGAACTTTGGCTTGTTTGTACCCCCCCATCCCCATCCACTGGCACATTTGGCACTTTTTTTGAGGAGGAAGGGGAAGTGGGTACCTTATTTTGACAGGTAACTGCTCTCACTTCCACTCAGATACGCCGCGACAATCTGAGTAAAAACCTTGGCCCCCCCTTCTTCCCCTTCAGCCTTTTGGGACACTTCACAGGTCTCAGACTGCGGGACCATTCACAAAGTGCACTGCAGTTCACGCACACACAGTAGGAAATCAGCTGTAAAGCTGCAAGAATAAGAATTGGCTCGGATGAGGACATTGCTGGATTCCTGGACAGGTAAGTGTACCTATGTTAAAAGTCAGCAACTACAGTATTTGTAGCTGCTGAATTTTAATTTTTTGGGGGAGAGCCTGGAGCCTCGCTTTAGAGGGGAGCTAAACTTAATTTTCCTTCAATGGTCCTTCACCGCAGCCATCATCTTCTGCTGGATGATGGTCTTCAGCTGTCTTCATTGGCCAGCATGGGATGACATCACTCCTGCACATTCACAGGAGTTTAGTCATTCCAGCACACAGGTACTGTGCAAGAATGCAAACTGGGGAAGAACATGTGCAGCTCAGGGCAGAAGTGTATGTACCACAAGGCAAACAAAGCATTTGCCTAGGGCGGCATTTTTCAGGGCGGCAGCAGCATTTTTCAGGGGGGCATCACTGTCCCCTGAAAGAAGGAAAGGAAGAAGGGACACACGCAGCACATGGACCAGGTGGGACCTGAGAAAGGCTGCGGGCTGCTTGATGGTGTATGCAGAGCCTGACTCTTGTTCCAGAGTTTTCCGGATCTGTGAAGGTGAGAGTCTTTTCTCTTGTCGGGGTGGGGGGGAGGTTGCCAGTGTATGGGGGGCGGTGGTAGTGGAAGGCTCTCTCGGGTCAGGGTGGGGGGTGCTGGGGTGTTGTTGGTCAATGGGGGTAGACAATTTTTGTGTTGCCTAGGGCAGCATGAATCCTAAATACACCACTGGCTCAGGGTACATTCCACAGAATACTGCAAGCAGGCAGGTAGGTTTCTTTTTATTGCAATAGAGACATTGCATGTCTCTTCTGCAATAAAGCGCCTGTCTTCTCGCAAATTTTGACAGTGACACTTAGGTTTGGCTTTAATAAAAAAAAACTTTTGCTTAGAGATATACTTTAAACTCAGGCATACTATGGCTCCTGCTGTGCCGCATCAGGCTTATTATTTTCTCTACAGATTTCCTTAAAACAGGTATAACAACTACTATAGCACAGGTCCATAGCAGTACTGTCACTGCTACTATTAGGTGTCTGTTTTGGTCTTGAGCAGTTACTAAGTGCCTGAATTGTTTGTTCAAATATCTCAGCAACCATGCTGTCCTTAGATCAGATGCAGGAAGCACAGAGATCCAAGTCTTTCTTAAAGAATATTCACAACATAGGCAATACATTGATTGCCTTGCCCTCTGATCATGTTTCTGAAGAAATGCTCTGAGTATTCAATCCTAGCTATCATCCCACTGGCGGTGTGGAATATTGTCGTCAATATCCTCTTATATTTTCCTAATGAAGATAGCATTTATGCAGCAAGCAACCAGCTCTCTAATTACATCTGGTTTTTTCAAGGAATCTGTTTTGGGGGCATCATGGTAAGCACTGTATGATGTGGGTCTTGTGTGCATGAGAAAAATGTTTTACCATCATTTTAGGAAGCCACTTCACCTTCACCTGACTCTAACAGTGCAGCCATGCTGTTATTTAGCTGTAACCGAGCTCTAGGCACCCAGAAGATACTTTTTCAGTAAATAACTTATTTGCTTCTATTGTTGAGGCTGATTTATTTAAAGCGGAGCTCCACCCAAAAGGGGAAGTTCTGCTTTAAGGACTGCTCTCCTGCTCCCCATTAAGGATTGACACCTTTGGGGGGTACCCGAATTTGACAGGTACCCACTCCCACTTCCAGTCCAATTGCCTAGGTGATTAGAAATGGACGGTGTCCTCCCTCCCTACCTGTAGTATTTTGGGACACGTGACAGGTCTCAGAAGACTACAGGACCATTCATGAAGTGCCGCACTACTCATGCATGCGCAGTGGGTACCCAGCTGTGAAGTCGCAAGCTATCACAGCCGGGTGCCCACACTGAAGATGCCGGCCTCCTAGAATACAGGATGGCCGGTGAAACAGACTGTGGGGGACACACCGCAGGACCAGGGGACAGGTGAGTGGCTGGCTGTTTTTTAAAAGTCAGCAGCTACAGTTTTTGTAGCTGCTGAGTTTTATTTTTTGACAGGGTGAGTGGAACTCTGCTCTAAGTATTTCTAAATATATTCACACTGTGGATATGTGTAAAGATTCACTTTAATTCTCCCATCATGTGAAAAGAAAATCCCTGTTTACCTATTGTACATTAAATAATTAAAGCAAATATTCACATCATTTATAGTGTGAACATTCCTAATTTTTTTTAGTAAAGGAATTGTAATTAGACAAAACTGTACTAAAATATAATTGGCCTTACTTTACCTTTCAACTTGCTGAGGTGGGAACGAGGGAATACAAAATTACAATATGGGTATTTGGGACACTCTTCAGAGATTTGTCTTCTATATGTGCAGCAAATGGTCCAACTTGAAACAGATTTATGTAGATTCAGATTATGTAGATATGTCAGTAAGGTGAATATTAATCAGTTCTAAAATTTCCACACACAAAGTTTTGTCCCAGACAGAATTTTGACTACAACACAACTGATCATAGCGATCACATGATTACAATGTAAACAAACAGTTTACATTTCATAATTTATATTTACTTTATCAAGAAAAGTGACAGGTGAAATGTATGTTATGCTTGTGCAAAGAAAATCAGATGCTACTTTTAGGTTTCTAATAGTATAATAGTCTTGTCCATGATACTGTTCTTTCCTTTTTCTTTTTATCCCAATGAAAATTATTAGAAGACACTGAAAGCATAATTGAAACACATGCTACAATAAAATGACTGTTTTATTGCCATCTAGTGGCCAACTTGTAGTATACACATGTCAATTGGTTTTGTTCTTGGACTTTGTTGAATCATAGGCTTAAAGGATAAGTTCACCTTTTTGACAAAAATAATAAATGCACGTTTTTTTGCAGGTACAAAAATGTGCATTTATTATTTCTGTCTGCAGAAGCCTTGACAGCATTGCACCTGCAATCAGTAGATCACTGATGTCATGCAGGTCTCCTGCAGACCTATCAGAATATCTGCTTGCCATATGGGATGTACGAGCAAGCAGATATACTGACAGGAAGCTTCAATGAACTACCACGGTGCTCCACAGTATCTGACAGATAGTATGGGGAAACTCCTCCTCGTATTATCTGTCGGGGGGGGGGGGGTGGCGGGCACGACTGCTGCTATGGGAACATGTTACATATTCCACCGTAAAAACAAAACAACATGTAACCTGTTCTAAAGGTGAACTTATCTTTTAAATTATATTTAGACTTTTGAAGACAAATAAGGATAACTAATCATTTATATTTGTTACATTTTACCATTCACATAGCATAACTTTAATATTTAAAAATTGTTTCTTATCTTTTTAAATGCCCCTTTCTGTAAAATCCTATTTAGGTATCCCTTGTTGTGCAATGTTTAAGAAGGGGCAGGGGAGCTGTGTTTGCCATATTTAATTCTGTCTGCACTCTTGCTGGCAGATTTTATTATCAGTTGTTAAATAGATGTGCAGAATTTTCTGTCCTAACACATGTTTAAAGATCTCAAGACATTGTATGTTAATGCACTGTGTCTCAGTCTTGTATATTCTGTCTGTCCCTTATCTCCAAACTGACATCTTTTCAAAGTAGTAGAAGCTGCTGGTAGAGTTCTATGTATAATTCCGCTCCAAAGAAAAAAAAAGTTACAAATATATTTTTGATATTATTTCTAGGCATTTTGTGTGATTTGGAACGTAAAAAACATATAGTGGTGGGGTTCTCAAATTTAACTGCAAAGGTGGAAATACACTAAAGGTGATAACTCACTGTAAATCATAGGTAAAGCTTGAATTAATTGTAATAGACAGGCATTACTCATTTGTTGCTTGCTGAGATGGAAGCCATCCCCTTCAGCACCACTGTCCCCAGCCACTCACCATTTATCAGCTGAAGCTCCTTGTAGACCACTTCTTTCACATGGCCCATACCATGATACTCACAGGCACAGAAGCAGGTGGTGTGACAGGTGAGATATGCTTGCCTTCCCTGCACAGTATACCATTGTATAGGTTGCAAAGTGAGCAGAGCAGTCAGGGATGGGATGCATTGGCTCTGAGTGGAGCAGTCTGGGCAGGGTTGCATTGGCCAGAATTGTAGTGGCCTGGATGGATGGATGGATGGATGGATGGACGGATGGCTGGGGGGGGGGGTCTTGGAACAGTCCGAGTGAGGGTGGAGATAAGGGGTAGGAGAGCAGGCACTTGGATAGGCTCAGTGTTTGGGGTATGGCATGTAGGGGGGTAAAAGGGGAAGGAAATCAGGCACTTGGGACATAGTAGTTTGGAGGGGATGACTGCTCAGGGAGTTGCACAGTATTGATTGGCCAATAAAGAGAAAGAGGTGAGGGGGTGAAAGTGGAAGGAGGAGGAAAAACCTCCACCGAAGGCAGAGTTTCCCAGTGGCAAAACAAAACTCTGATCCTCCTCTTATCCTCTCATCTTCCCTTATCCTTCAAGGGAAAGCAAAAGCGTAGTGTCAAAATGACACTCTAACTTAGCTTTTATAACATGAAGAATAATAAAATCACACTTAAATGCAATGTTGTACAACATGCGGTCAGTCAGTTTCTTCTGAATTCCAAACTGATATAAGAAAAACAGTTATGGCAACCATGACCATTTTTTGATGTACTACATCATTAGTAAACAGCTATTCAGAAGGTAACCTGTGTTTAGTGCATATTGCTAAAATACTATATAAGTGAACCTATTATAGGAAATACAAGGATTTTCAGTTCTGACCACCCCCTGAAAATAATTAAAGGCTTTGTATACTTTCCAATATTTTTGTTGTTTTAACCACGTATTGGTGTAGTTTTATTCCCTGTGCTGTTTGTTTGCTTTACCTTGTAATGACAGGCTCACATGTAGCGGTTGCAGTTTGTAGTGTCTTTCTTTGCTGACTGATTCCCTTATGTCTATGGTTTGCTACTAATGCACAAAATACAGTATAAACAAATAGAAATCAGATCAAAATAGCTGCTGGCAGAAACAATCAGATAAATTGTGTATCAGTAATGTGAATCTATATTGCCGTGCTGTAAACTCAACAAGTGAATAACAAATACAAATTATAAAGCAAGATGTAAAAGTGTTTGTCCCAAATAAAGTGAAATACAGTCCAAGCTTGTGACTAATGAAGGAAAGAGAATTTTCCAAACTTGTAAACAATACATATCTTCCAAACCCCAAAGTGTGCCACCACCTTGAATATACAGAACTCTTAGCAGAACAAGTGGACTCTTTGTACATAAAAAGAGTCACTTGAGCTTGTGTATCAATAGGGTCATCTACAGGGTAACATGCCACCTCCGAATCTCCGCATTAGGTCACCAAAATACCATATCCAATAAAGCAAGGTATTCAGCTATGACATATAAAGAAAGTCAGGAATGCCAACATAGTGTAAAACTGTATGCAAAATGTATTAAAAGAAAAACACTAGCCACTCACATAGTAAAAACAACAAGCGCTTGTAATAATTAAAATATTGGTCCACGGAAATGTAGTGGTTACTTCTGGGTTACAACCTGCATGGTGACGTTACAAGAGATAGCTCCACCCCATCCTATGCGTGTCACATCTGACATCATCTGGGGCGTGGAAGCCATGCTTGTACACAACACTACTTATATCTACATGCAATAGGGAGGAACTTTGCATAGAGGCGGACCAAATCACTATCCAAGCCTCACTTTGATTTTAAACATGGCCGAAACACATCTTTTATCCAATAGCAAAACTAAAGTGTGACCTAAGCCTCAATATGGAACAAAGGAAGCTGGCAAAGCCTCTTTGTGTTTTGATAGATGGTCAAGCCTTAATGTGAAAACTGGAGCATACCAAACCTACGTTTGATGTTATAGATGGCCAAGACTCTAAATGAGTGGAGCCCAAGCCTTGTTTGCACAAAATGGTAAATTAGACTGCCGACATGTAACTAAAACCACAATTGTTTCAAATGTGGTTTTATTTACATGTCAGCTGTCTAATCTATCATTGTGTGAAAACAAGGCTTGGACCTCACTCATTTTGCCAAAGTATCTTGCTTTATACTTTGTATTTATGTTATTCACTTGTTGATTTTACAGCGCAGCAATGTAGTTTCACATGGTTTGTTAAAACTAGCTTGTTCCTATTCTCCAAAGTGACAAGACAACCTCTTGTTCGGGGTCAAACAATATGCAATGGATGTGTTACTAACCACTATCATCTATGTGGAAGGGCTAATTTAAGGGAAAAAAACCCTTCTAACTGCATAGTGAACTTTCTGTGTGTTTTTGTTGTTCTGCCTGCTTGTGGCTGTGCCAGAGCTAATTACTGCAACTGCAGAGCACTAAACTGAGAGAACCAGGGATAATGGAATATATACTTTCTTCACAGGAAGTGTCGGTTATCAGACCATAGACAGAGGTCAAACATTAACCTGTGCAGTGCCATGCCACAAACATAAACTTCAGACACAATGTGAATGTTTTTTCTACTTTATACTGTACGTACAGGGCATAAAAACAACACCATGAAATAACATGATCAAGGCACATCTTGTCCAGGTGAAAAACACAAGGTGCAAGTAGGAAGGTTTATAATGCCTTTAACTGACTGTTATGCATCTGTAGCATTACCCCCTTAGGAGTCGGTGAGTTTTGTGTCCCCCTATAGTCCTGCACAGCCAGGCAACATGCATTCTCTTCTGACCTTGCACACAGGAGACAGTAAACAGTCTTTGAACTTTGTTTTATGTTTTATTAAGGGGTATTGAACTTGGATGGGGTAGAGGGGTGAATGGGATGTCCAAGAGAACAGTGAACTGAGGACAAACTCCTTAGCAACTATGTACAAGTCCGTTAGACAGCAAAGTCTCTTGTTTGGAAGAGCTCTCCAGCCCTCCAGGTGTGCCACCTCAGACCCCAGATGAATCCTCCTCTCCATCCAGCTGCCTGAGGGAATCCCTGAGCAAGGGGACACAGAATCTGCCACCTTTAGATTAGCAGTCCCAGATGGGGCTAGTCAAGTTTCTCAACTGAATGCCCTCTCCCCTTATCGGTCCCAGGAGGTGCAGGATTGCTCACTCAGTTCTCTCCTGTGAGAGCTGGTTAGGTTGGTAGCTGCCTTTAGGACTCCTCCTGGGCTGGCTCCTTCCCTGATTCCACTGGGCCCCCTCCCAGACTCCTACATCTCTGCCTCTCACTCCATCTTCCACCTGAACTCTCCTGCTCCTGAGCAGGCTCAATCACTTTTAAAGGCTGTCCTGGCTCCTTGCCAAACCTCCTGCTTGGGGATTGGCCAGAGTCTTCTAAGCATGCAGGTCAGCATCTCCTCACCCCTGCCCACTGCTTCTAGAACCTTCTCCAAGTTTCTAGAACAGGGGGAGGTATCAGAGAACTGGTCTCACAGTCCTGACCTAAAATAACCCTCTGACTCAGCACAGGCTGCTATTAAGCCTTCGTAGCCGACAAAAAACCTAGCAAACTCCCCTTAGCTACCTAGGTGGGTGCTACACTTCAGTGCGGACATTTTAATACTTTTGGAGTGACTGCCCTGGAACCTGTATGCAGATCAGAAAAGTAAAAAAAAACATTAGAACTGCATAATTAGACTTTAGAGGTACCAAACACACACATATATACAGGTGAAACTCGAAAAATTAGAATATCGTGCAAAAGTTCATTTATTTCAGTAATGCAACTTAAAAGGTGAAACTAATATATGAGAGACTCATTACATGCAAAGCAAGATAGTTCAAGCCGTGATTTGTCATATTTGTGATGATTATGGCTTACAGCTCATGTAAACCCCAAATCCACAATCTCAGAAAATTAGAATATTACAATCAACAAGAATTGTACATAGAACAATATCAGACCTCTGAAAAGTATAAGCATGCATATTTACTTAGTACTTGGTTTGGGCCCCTTTAGCAGCAATTACTGCCTCAATGCGGTGTGGCATGGAAACTATCAGCCTATGGCACTGCTGCGGTGTTATGGAAGACCAGGATGCTTCAATAGCGGCCTTCAGCTCTTCTGCATTGTTCAGTCTCATGTCTCTCATCTTTCTCTTGCCAATGCCCCATAGATTCTCTATGGGGTTCAGCTCAGGTGAGTTTGCTGGCCAATCAAACACAGTAATCCCACGGTCATTGAACCAGGTTTTGGTGCTTTTGGCAGTGTGGGCAGGTGCCACGTCCTGCTGGAAAATGAAGTCAGCATTCCCATAAAGCTTGTCTGTGGAAGGAAGCATGAAGTGCTCCAAAATCTCCTGGTAGACGGCTGCGTTGACCCTGGACTTAATGAAGCACAGTGGACCAACACCAGCAGATGACATGGCTCCCCAAATCAATACAGACCGTGGAAACTTTACACTGGACTTCAAGCATCTTGCAGTGTGTGCCTCAATTTTTTTTGCAAAGCAGGGTTTAATAACAAATATTTTATATCTCGATTACTTACATTTATTTTATTTATTTCAGATGATCATTATAGCCACAGTACTTTTACTTGTGGATTTCTATAAATGCTGTACATCATGCTGCTCGGGGAAAAAGAAATATAATGTAAATTTTCCAGTAAGTATAAATGTGAACTATTTATTTTTCTTTATTTAGATATGGGTCTCATTTATAGTGCAGGAAGAAAAAATGTCTGCCTTTCTCATAGAAAACATTTGATTGCTGCAATGTTTACACAGGTACCTTTAGGCTTGGGGCTGTTAGTTTCTATTTTCAAACATTTGCCACCTTAAGCAAGATAGTGTTTAAAAAGCTAAAGCTGAACTCCAGGAAATGAGCCACTTTTTAAAATGTACCAA
This sequence comes from Staurois parvus, assembly GCF_062004578.1. Taxonomy (NCBI): domain Eukaryota; kingdom Metazoa; phylum Chordata; class Amphibia; order Anura; family Ranidae; genus Staurois; species Staurois parvus. The sequence continues at coordinate 7,933,826 of NW_028317874.1, forward strand.
ATTGCTATGGGTCAAGTCCAACGAAGTGCATGCCACCTTTTAGACTTATCTCTTTGATTTATAGTTTAGATTTTTATTGAGTGCTGTGAGCATAGCTTGTTATATTTTGGTAAAGCTATCTCTATACTTTTAGTGCTCCACCCTGCAAAATCGTTTGCAGCTACTCTGTCCGCCCCACCTCTCTTGTTGGCCAGTCAGGAAGCACTTTGTATTATGTGTGGACCCATTCACAAAATAAATGGAGGGGCAGGCAGAGTCGCTGCTTTTCAAGAAAGCAGCATCTCTCCTGTGAGAGCATCAGGAGTATAGCAATAGCTGTACTTGTGGTGCTCAGTAAAAGCTGTCAGTTATAGATAAAAGAAAGAAGTCTAGGAGGTGGCATACAAGTCAGCACATTTTAGGAAGTGTCTCATTTTCTGGACATCAACTTTAAGTTATAGTTAAGCTTAGGATCAGCACTACACTGTTCTCTGTGTTCTGTGCTCTTGACTCTGAAAACTAATATGCTACATTGGTTTGTAATCACCTAAACTGAGCATGCATGTTCACAACAGTACTGAACCCACAGTCAAAGTAAATATAGCTGAACAAATCCTAAAGTGTGTCTCTCCTGCAGTCGGCTTAAAGCAGAACTAAAGAAAACTATGAGCAGGCAGCTGCATATTGCAGAAGAGACATGCTATGTACTTTCTGCAATAATACACACTTACCTGTCTGTCACAGTTTTCTATTTTACGTACAATAAGCTGCACATGCACAGCTCAGTATGCACTTCAGAGACACTGTGCCAGAATGACTGTCTACCATTTGCATGTATGGGATGACGTAATCTCCACCATTCAATTAATCGCTTCCCGACCGCCCTATAGCAGAAGTACTGCTACATGGCAACATGGATGTGCAAAATCACGTAAATATATGTGATTTTGTATTTCCAGGTAGGGGGTGCCCTATCCGTGTCGCTACTGGGTCTTTGGCATGTCAATCACTGGGTCCCGGCCACAGATTCTCGTCCGGGACTTGGAGATCGTCGGCGGAGCTGACAGGGGAGATGTCTGTGTGTAAACAAAACAGTTCCCTAGTAAAACATACACAGTTAACCCTTTGATTGCTCCAGATGTTAAATCCTTCCTGCCCAGTGCCATTAGTACAGTGTCAGTACTTTTTTTTTAGCACTGATCACTGTATTGGTGTCACTGTGGATGTCAATGACAGTTATTCAGTTCCCTCCCAATGTCAGAATGCTCACTGCAGTCCCGCAATAAGTTGGTGATCGCCGCCATTACTAGTAAAAAATTTTTTTTCAAAATTCCAGTATATATACTGCCATTTGTAGACAATAAAACAATATGTTTTTTAGCAAAAAATCAAACATATTGTTTGTTTTTTTTTTCAAAATTGTCGGTCTTTTTTTGCTTATACTGCAAAAAAATACAAAATGCAGCAGTGATCAAATACCACCAAAAGAAAGCTCTATTTGTGTGATAAAAAGGACATACATTTTATTTATGTACAACGTTGCATGACCGCGCAGTTATCAGCTAAAGTAACACAGCGCCGTATCGCAAAAAATGGCCTGGTCAGGAAGGAGGGTATATCCTCTGGAGGGCAAGTGGTTAAGAGGCCGAAAACCTGGCACCCAGGGAGAAGATGACAACAGCCAGCAAGGGATGTAACTGTTGCATCACTCAAAGATTGAGGTCAGTATACTCATGAGTAAAGTTCCGCTTTAAGAATGGACTTTCTCTATAGATCCAGTCCTCAAATCAGGACTTGGGAGCAAATCACACTAAGGGCCAGTTCACACTACATGCGTTTTAGTTGCTTTTTTTCCACATCCAAAACGCACAGAAAGTAGGTTATATGGTTGTCAATGTCATAGTTCACATCAGTGCTTGCAGTTCCAGTTGCAGAAACAAAAGTAGAACATATTGCATTTTTTGTGCACAGAACTGTACTGGAACACAGTAAAACACATCAAAAATGCATTGGAATGCACCAAAATGTACAAAAAGCACACTGGAATGCACATGTCGCTATTTAAATTGAAGAAAAAGAGGGGAAAAATGAACTGGAATGCATAAAAAATGCACTGGAACGCGTCAAAAATGCATAAAAAATGCATCAGAATGCTCCAAAACGCGTAATAAATGTGCATGCAAAAATGCATCTGGAACACATCTGGACTGCATTTCTATAGTGTGAAACGGTACTAAGACAAGGTGGTGTTAAAATGGCTGCGTTAACAAAATACATAGTCTGAACAGACCCTAAAACTATACCAAGATTTAAAGTAGAACTTACTAAGCAACCTTGCCATTGCAGAAAAATCGCTAAAGCATCAATACCTTGCACAGAGGACAGTTATAGCATGTAACAGAGAAAATGTACTAGGACAATTGAGCCATTGAAAACAGAAGCATGCATAAATGTTTAGATAAAAATCCTCAACTGAGAGAAATGATGCAAATAGTAAGACATAGCACAGTATAGTTTTTTAACATCCTCCAGTTAAAATAAATAGATATACTTTTTCTTGTTAAGTCAAACAGTACTTCAAACACTGCTGTATTAATGTGTTTTTCAGAAGCTGGGATCCATGACGTTTGCTGCCCTCGGTACATTGTTTTCAGCGTACACTTTGATAATCTCTGCTTTGGGAATAGTACAAGGTCCATACTGCAGGACAATAGATGGATGGAAGTACCCATTTACCAACACTGCCGGGGGGTACTGTATTATTTTCTTTCATACAAAAGTATAAAACATTAACTACTGTATGAGTCCTTCCACATGGGCATTCCGATCAGGTCGCCTGTCAGTTGTTCAAGCAGACCTGACTGGCAGCTTCATTTGTCCCTATGAACAGGCAGATGTAAACAAACCTGTATCCACTAAGTCTGTCTTGGCCCAGAAAAAAAAAAGATAAAAAAACAGAAAATGATCCTTTTCCATATTTCAGACCTAAATGTGACGGATCAGACGTAGCTAGATGTAAATGGACATCGGAGTCACTGGAATGTACTGGGAGCATTACTCAGTCCAAAGGGCCCAGGGGTGTCAAAGGAGGGAGGAGTGTAGACAGGTGCAGTCTACATTTCAGGTTGCTTTCATCTGGAATGGCAATGTGGCTGGGGGAGGAAGTCAAGAGAAATGTGGTTTCTCTAAGATTCACTCGGTACCCTGGGAGATTGTTCCAATGGACTACTTTAATTCCAGGTGGTGACCTTGGCAGCCATCTTGGGTCACGCAGAGTCTTTTTAAGTCCCTGCCCTGGGGTTTTGGCATGCATTCTGCGAGTGGATAGTGCAGGTACAGGACACCTCCTGTCAGGGACAGCAACAGTGGTAGGGGTAGGTTCCAGAGGAGTAGGGAGAGCGTATGGCTTTTGTCTGTAACTCAGTAAGCTCCCCTTTGGCTTGCACCAACAAGGCCACACTCCACTCTCCTTGAAAGGCTCTGTCTCCAGCTCAGGCCTACTCACCACTTACCTTCCGCACTAGTGTGAGTTCCCTGGTCGAATGTGCCCCCTCTCGGGCTGTTGTACTGTTTTACTAGTTATTCAATACATAGTTTTCTGTAATCAGGGACTCTGTGTTTTCTGCCACCGCACCATGCTTCACCTACCCAACATACCGGACACATACTTAAAGGGCCTGGATGTTAAACACTGACATCCATTCAGCTCTGATTCAGCAAGGGGTCTGCTCATGGATCCGCTACTCATCTTGGTGCTCACTGCTTACCAATCTACTAACTGTACTTTTTCCTGCATGAGTCCCAGGGCCAAACTTTAAAGTGGAATAAAATTCATAAAAATAACAAAAACAACTGCATAAAAAAACATAAAAAATGCCTCCCAGGAGCTTTATGTCATAATGTACTAGTATGCACAGCATATTAGCCCATGCCAAGTGATCCTCTTCGGTGCTCTCAGGTGTTAAGGGTGCTTCCATCTTCTCCATTCTTCCATTGGAATACAACAACCTGCTATTCTTTGTGTAGCACCCCATGTGTACCGTAGGTAAATCTAATTGGGTTCCTGTTGTAGCCAGTGAAGCCAGGGTTAACTTGTTAGAGCTAGTTTTGCAGAGCTCCAAAGGCTGAGTCTCTGTCACCTCCCCTTGGCTTCTAGAACTGCTAGAGAGTTCTAGAACTTAGAGGGCAGAGGGGCAGGGATGAGGCCTGTATATGTATAGAGTCTCCTCCAGTTCCTGGATGAGAATGGCCTAGAATATGGAGAGATGGTCCATAAATACTCTGGAGCCTGGCCATGTGGGAGCAGAGTCCAAGATCCAGCCTCCGTGAGGTAACCCCTATGCTTGGGACTCTGCCCCTAGGCAGTAGGAAGGAGCCAGAGAGGAAGAGCCAGAGATAGAGTCATCCTGGGAGCCATTGGGACCCTCCCAGCAGAAGGTCTGTTCAGCAGTCACCAGAAGTGACTGAGTGCTTAGCTTCAAGCACTACACCCCAGAGCCTATAGAGGAGAAGCAGCCAGGTGCAGTACCCAGCTATCTATCTATCGAGGGACAGCTTAGAGCCACTTAAAGCCAGCATAGTTACCCTACAGCTCTTGCTTGGGGATTCTAAAGAGAAGCAAGGTGCCTTGGTATTTTTCTACAGAGGGAAAGCACCTGCATTTAGTGTTTGAAATCCTTTTCTTTATGAGTTGCCATGTTCCATCTATCATACAGGAGGACAGCCACTTGATTTTTGATAGCAGAGAAAATTTCAAGTCCTCAAGTTACATTCAATTACAGTTCTGGGCATCCCATATCTTTCCAACCCTATTTAAGTTTATTCCCTAATAAACCTCAAACAAAACAAAGCACTTTGGACTAGTTTTTGACTGTTGAGTGAATGCTGGAAAATTCCTGATGCCTGGATCTACATGTGAGGGACAACCCAAAAAGGGGTTAGCACAACGTATACACTAATAGAAATAAATATGGTTGTACACATTTATTGTACTAATCCTGGTTTTGTTGTTTGTATACAATGACAATAAAGTATTACCTATTATCTATGTGTTTTTTATAGGTACCTTTCAGATTCTTCTACATGGTCACAGTGTCTGGAGCCTTACTTTGTGGTAGAATGGAACCTAATCCTATTTTCCATCCAAATTGTTCTCAGTGCTTTACAAGTGATCATCTGTTTCTGTAAAACAATATTTGATTTAAGAGATATATTTTGTGGGACCCACAGGATCTTAACACAGGTAAATACTAACAATATTTAATTAACATCATCAATATAGTTGAGGGGCAGCACACTGGCTCAATGGTTAGCACTTCAGCACTGGGGTCATTGGTTCAATTCCCCACCACGGCACCACCTGCCTGGAGTTTGCATGCTTTCCCTGTGCCTGAGTGGGTTTCCTCTAGATACTCCAGTTCAGGGGCAGACTGACAACTAATGGGGCCCCCGGGCAATAGGGGATCATGGGGCCACTGTGTCCTTGCCCAAACTCAAAAAAGCCTATGAAAAAGGTACCAGGGGCATCTCATGGGGCCCCCTACTGACCCCGGGTCTTCAAGCAGTGCTCGAGTTTCCAAATGGGCAGTCCGCCCCTGCTCCGGTTTTGCCCCCACACCCCAAAGACATGCTGGTAGGTTAATTGGATCATTGCTGCCTATCAGTGCCGCATATCAGTGCGGCATCATCAGTGCTGCCTCATCAGTACCCATCAGTGCTGCTTATCAGTGCAGCCTCTTTAACGCACATCAGTGAGGAGAAAAATTACCTATTTGCAAAATGTTATATTAGAAACAAATAAAACTTTTTTTTCATAATTTTTGCTCTTTTTTTTGTTTATAGTGCAAAAAATAAAAACACCCAGTGATGATTAAATACCACCAAAAGAAAGCTCTATTTTTGTGAAAAAAAATAACAAAAATTTCATATGGGTACAGTGTTGCATGACTGCGCAATTGTCATTCAAAGTGCGACAGCGCTGAAAGCTGAAAATTGGCCTGGGCAAGAAGTGGGGTAAAAGTGCCCAATAGGAAAGTGGTTAATACTGCTTTAACAATAATTAGGTGACTATGATGTGTGAATTTTGTCAGCCCTTTATTGTTTGGCTGTCATTTGCATTACATTATTACAAATAAGTTCACAATATCAGTAGTATTTTAGTAGTGTGTATTTTGTCAGTATAATCATTTATGGGGTCCAGGAATAGCGCCAGTTGCATGGTTTTAGTATGTTTTCATCCAGTAATTGGGTACAATTATTTATTTTGCATATATGTTTGCAATTAAAGGAGGCAGAAAATTAGATTTGTATAGTTTATGATTGTGATTTGTTTCAGGTTATATTGCAGTTATATTTATGTGAATATTTATTGTTAACAATTATTGTTTTATTTGCTATTAATAGAGATTAGATTGGTTATTTAAAGATGATTATTTATATAATTTGCTAGAAGCATGTACAGTACATACACACACAATAGGCATAATCATGTTTTTTTTTTTTCCTTTTGCAGCCTGATAACATATGAAATACGAATTGAAGAACTGAGATGAACCATTTTATTCCTTAAAGCTAAACTTTGGGATAAGCAAATATGGTCTAAATATAAGAGGGATATGAATTCTTCCTTGAATCTTGGTGTGATTTGTGTATTTCTTCCAGATCTGTGCAGTAACCCACCAGGATACTTTGCCTCTGTGAAGGAGCATCCTGCAATAAAGACCAGTCACTGCTGCTCTCTCCCTTGTGCATGGTGACTGGTCTTATATCCACCTCCTATAGCTTTCTGCAAGCAGCCTGTAGTGGGTATGACTGTTGGGCCCCTCCCACAGCTCTGCTCTCTATGCAAATTATGTACAGCACAGTGATGATCATAGATTAGCAAAGGCATTTGGAGAACACAAAGCGGATTTATTTCCTGAGCAGGAATATATTTCTACATAAAAGTTTTTGTGCCTGGAGTTTAGCTAATAATGCAGATATACTAATTATATTTTAAACATTTCTTTAAAAAAAATGCAAGTACAAGTCATATTGCAGTGCTGGTTGCTGTGTTTATAACATACACTAAGGATATATACGCTAAACACAATTCTATTCCTAAAATGTCATTATACCAATATATACAATTAAACATATAAAACAAGTGATAAGTCAAAGTAAGTCATATATCCTCATATATATGTTTAAATCTTCAAAAACCATAACTTGTGCAGATATAAACTTGAAGCAACAAATTGTCCAATATAACAGTCCCATACACCATCCAATTTTCCTGTGAAATTCTAGATTACCTTTACAATCCTTACGTATTCTAAAAATCACAAAATATATTGTCTTAAAACAATCACCAGAGTGCCCTTCACCACATCTTATGGATGTCTTCTCACCTGGTCTGATGGACCTTACTATAGTAAAGGAGGTCTAATGTGCTTTTATACATACTGTATATCAGTTGTTTATCTCACAATCCTCCTGAAATATGATTCACCGATCTCCCAGGGATGAGGATGGCATAAAGGAAGCCTAAAAAGACCAATGGTGCAGGCTGCTATTTCTTTTTTATTAAATGAAAAATGAAAAAGCCCTCAAATATGTTAAAAGGACAATAGTCATCCAAAACAGTGTTAGAAGACTTGGCATCCAAACATGGTGTTCCGCCCAACGTGATGATGTCACGGCCTGTCTAGGCGTTGTGCCGCAATTGGCTTTCTCAAAGGCCTTATATGAGGATATATGATTCACTTTGACATATCACTTGTTTTTATATGTTTATTTGTGTATATTAGTAGAATGACATTTTAGCAATAGAATTGTATTGAGAAAGAGCTTCAGCTGTTTAGTATGTATATTTTTATTTGTGGCACATTGTAGTGATTGCACATTTTGGTGGGAGCTGCTTTCAACTAGTATATCGGGTTGTTTCTTTATTTTTCTTTATTTTATTTTATTTATTATAGTGAGGGGGTTATTTTCATTATACACTAAGGATAGGCACCGATGTTGTTGATTCTATGTAGTATTTATCCAGGACAACTTGAGTTTTTTCTTATGAAGTTGACAATTTAGGGTGCATGCACAACTGGAATGCACCCAACAACAATCACGTGTGAAAACATCAGCAGGATTTCCAGTAATAAGCTGCAGGAGACAACTCTACATTGAAAGCAATGGGATTCTGCCAGCTCCCACAGCTAAACGCGGCAACTTGCATGTAATTACTCATGCAGCAATTACATGCATGTGATTGGCCCTGGAAACAGACTGCCTGCATCCAAGGCAGATCATTCGCATGTGATCACTGGGAGTCCTGGCCAGGGTTCTCACATGTAACCGTTGTTGGGTGCATTTGCAGGTGCCAATGGCTCCTGCTGCTATCAAACTGCCCAGGGAGGAAGGAGATAGCGGCAAGAGCTCAGGTAAGTATAAAGAGGGGTTGGGGGGCATCCTGCAGCACAGAAGGCTTTTCACCTTAATGCATAGAATGAGGGTTCATTGACCTTATAGGGAAAGGAAACCTTGACTTATAGAGGCATGGCTGGGAATTGGGCGTGGTTACACGCGATGTGTAAATTGGCTGAAGAATATTGATCAGATGGTATGAGGTGGGGGGGCTGAACTCATTTATAATTCTGTTCTGAGGTAAAATCTTGACATTTGAAGAACTGCGTTTGGAGGAGTTGCCCAACCGCCCACCCTATTCTTGGTGTGTCACAGCTTCTTCAGAGGATTTTGGACCTTGCCAGCGATAAAAGTTGCAGTAATGGGCTATGCCCTTGATTGGAATTGGTCTAATATCTGTCCATCACTTATGGTAAGGACAGGCCTCTTCAGACTTGGTTAACCTAATGTTAAAAAGTGCTTACAGTACAACTGTGACTGGCACTGGTTAAAATGGTTTTATTTGAAAATGATCTGTGTTTGAATATAAATAAAGCTGTAGCCTTGCCCCTTTTCCAACTAAATTATACTACGTGTGTTTTCTTATATGGACAAGGTTAAAGCGGAGTTCCAGCTGAAAAAAAAAAAAAGTCAGCAGCTACAAAAAGCTGTAGCTGCTGACTTTTAAAATACAGCCACTTACCTGTCCCTCGGTCCAGCGGTGTCCTCACCACCGCTGGTTTCACTGGCCATTTTCTCTCCCTGGCGCCAGCATCTTTAATGTGGGTACCCGGCTGTGACTGCTTGCGGCTTCACAGTCAGGTGCCCACTGCGCATGTGCAAGAAGCGCTGCGGTTTGTGAATGGCCCCGTAGTCTTCTGGCACCTGTCGCATGTCCCAGAAGACTACGGGGAGGGAGGAGGGGGGGAGGACAACTTCAGCTTCTGATCGCCTAGGCGATTGCAGCGGAAGTGGGAGTGGGTACCTGTCAAATTCGGGTGCCCGCTCCCCCCACCCACTCCCCAAAGATGTCAATCCTTAATGGGGAACACGGGAAAAAGCATTAAAGCGGAACTTCCCCTTTTGGGTGGAACTCGGCTTTAAGGTATTATCAGTTGGGATTCAAGCCTATGCTCCTCAGCAGGTATGCATTAAGCAGGAAAACCTTAAGGATTTAGAACCACATTAAGGCCTTTGGCTTGAATCTTTTTATATCTAAATAAAAATAGCATGATGATACAACTAATACAAAAGTATTCCTTTTACTTATAAAGTTTAAGCCTTCTTTATGTTTTGTTTAACATTTTCTTAATTTTATATATTATAATTCTCACTTTTTTATGATTATAATATACATTTCTATGTATTTGTTGTCTTATTCCCCTATTTATGGTATTATTCCAGAGGCAAGAGTTACTGAGCTACCCCTCCTCCCTAAACTGAACTGTATATTAGAATAACCTCTTATTAACTAACAATTATGTGGGGTACAAGCCATCTCCTAGACCAGGAGGAACTGATCATCCAACTGGTTACCTAAGAAAACTGTCATGCAAGCAATCCATTCATATAGTTAAAGCTAAGTCATCCTGTCAGCAGATCTTACTCCAGTATTTATGTATGATATTTAATGGTGTGTAAACCTTGATATTTTTTTTTAAATAATAAACATGTTATACTTAGAGAACCTGCTCTGTGTGATGGTTTAACACAGAGCAGCCCCAACCCTCTTTTCATAAAATGCATGAAGGTAAAAAAAGCATTCTGCCTTTACAACCACTTTAATATGAATAACATTTAGTACATGTGTATATATTACAAATATATACCCTAATTTATCATAGATATTCTGACTCAGATTGTTGTGATAGCGATTTATCCCTTGTGAGACCTCTCTGCCTAGCCTGTATAAGCAGATATAATCACTGTGGACAATCCTTATCAGATAGCTTGAACTCACCAATACTGTGTTCAGCCAGAAGTTGCTTTATTCTGTACATGTGACAACAGGATACTGCAGAATGAATGGTTTCCAGTATAATGCGGTCAAAAGATGATACTTTCTGTAGCGTACTATGCAGAATACATGTGTCCCTGTTACATGTGGTCTGTTAGCTGCCTCCATGACACAGGAAGTGCTGAACTCAAGAAGAAGGGAGGAGCTTCATATACAAAGGAATTGTGTCATAGATCTCAGGGAGGCAACATGAAAAACAAATGCATACCAAATAAGGCCACTGGATGGCAGCATTACTAACTATAGAAATGTCCATAGAAAATGGTACAAAAAATAAACTATATGAATTCTCATGTACATTAACATAAATATTAACTGTGTAACAGCATACTCCCCGTCTGGCATTGTAAATGTCACTATTTAAACCATAACGGTAGTTATACAATTGCAAATAAACAACAGTGCAATTTGCTTGATGTCTTGAAGACCTGAAAGACATAAAAAAGAGAACATGCATATAGTGTAACAATTATAACGTAAGGCTTCAAGTTGTATCAAATAAAGTTCAAGACACTTCCTTCTTGAAGTCATTGGTTGGATCCAGCAACATACGCAAGCAAGTTCATTCTCCAAAGGGCAAGAGCAGAACAAGTTCCGTGATAGGTCTACTGAAAGTCTTTACAGTCCCTTGTCTTGCAACTTTCACCTCCACCTTGCGTACCTTGCCATCATCACTAGGAATGCTCTTTACAATAAGTCCCATAGGCCACTCAATTCTTTCAGCTTGCTGGTCCTGCAGCAGAACAAGATCTCCAACTCCAATGTTAGGGTTCAGGCGTTGCCACTTTCTGCGTCCTTGCAGAGCAGAAATATACTCCATTCTCCAACGATTCCAGAAGCGGTTGGAGAGGTGTTGTACTCGCTTCCACTGGTCATAGCACAGATTTCCTGCTTTAAAGCTTCCAGGTGGAACAGGAACGGACCCAAGCTTCTGGGTAAGTAGAGTAGCTGGGGTAAGGATAGTTGGGGTCTCTGGATCTGTAGAAACTGGAACAAGTGGTCTTGAATTGATTATGGCAGATGCTTCTGAGAAGATGTGAAGCTCTTTTCCCTGACTTGTAGCAAGGGAAGCTGAGGTGTAACAGCGTGGTATACTGATTCCATCTAAGGCATGTAGAGATTGTTTCCAGGACTCCCACTTTGGAAGCTTGTCTGTAGGCAGCGGAGCATCCCAATCTTTAAAAGACTCTGAGAACTGTCTAAGTAAGGCTTTACCTTGTATGGTGATGGGAGCCACAAATCCCAATGGATCGTATAAGCTGTTCACCACTGACAGAACACCACGCTTGGTAAATGGTTTGTCTGCAGAGCCGACTTGAAAGCCGAAGGTATCTTTTAATAAGTCCCACCGTAGGCCCAGACTTCTCTGTACAGGCGGCATGTCCATCCCAAGATTTAAATCTTTAAACCCAGTGGCATGATCGCCAGGTTGAAAGGCTTTCATAACAGCGACACTATTCGAGGCAATCTTGTGTAGTCTGAGGTTAGCCTCGGAAAGCATACCTTGTGTCCTTTGGAGCAGGTCTATGGCTTCTTCGTCTGTAGGTAAAGACTTAAGTCCATCGTCAACATAAAAGTCTCTCTCAACGAAGTGTCGAGCATCCGCACCATATTCCTTTTCTCCATCAAGGGCAGTCCTTCGTAAACCATATGTTGCAACAGCGGGTGAGGGACTATTTCCAAAAACATGTACCTTCATGCGGTATTCAATTATCTCATTGTCCATGTTGTTGTTACGGTGCCACAGAAACCTTAGGAGGTTCCTATGGTCTTCACGTACAATGAAGCAATGAAACATTTGCTCAATATCAGCAGTTATGGCAACTGGTTCTCTTCTAAATCTCATAAGTATACCTACAAGGTTGTTGGTTAGATTTGGGCCAGTGAGAAGAACATCGTTCAGGGATACGCCTTGATGCTTGGCACTGGAGTCAAATACTACCCTGATTTGTTTTGGCTTACGTGGATGATACACTCCAAAGAAAGGCAGGTACCAGCACTCATCGTGTCTTTGAAGTGGTGGCGCTGGTTCGGCGTGATCATTGTCAAAGATCCTTTTCATAAAAGCGATGAAATGTTCCTTCATTTCAGGCCTGTTCTTTAGTGTTAGTTGAAGCGAGTTGAATCTGGATAGAGCCTGTTCACGATTGGTTGGGAGTGTGGCCCTTGCAGCACAAAGAGGTAATGGTGCGATCCAGCTGTTAGACTCATCCTGGAAGAATTCTTCGTCCATTATTTTGATGAACTCTCTATCTTCCACTGACAAGGCTATTTTGTTGTCATCACTTGTAGTACAAAACACTGTGGTACCTAGGTTGTCATCACAAAGAACAGGAGTAACATCAGGTACTTGGATGATGTCAAGAGGCTTCTCCTTTACTTCATAATGGTGAGGGCACTGTTTGAAGTGGGATGCACATCCATTTCCCAACATGTAAGTTTTGAAGGAGTGGATCTCAGATGACGTTCTGTCCAGGCATACATCACCCACTATTACCCAACCTAGGTCAAGTCTTTGTGCATAAGGGGCATCGTTAGGTCCATCGCATTGGTCGCGTACTTTATGTACTCTGAGAATGTCTCTTCCTAGCAGGACCAAGATTTCAGCACTCTTGTCCATCGCAGGAATCTCATCAGCAAGGTGCCTTAAGTGAGGATGATGATATGCAGCTTCTGGAGTAGGAATCTCTCCTCTTTCGTCTGGTATCTGATCACACTCAACTAATGTTGGGAGGGGTATGCCTTCTCCATCCTTGATATGAGAGACCATGAATCCATCGACCCTTCTGCCAAAGGTCTCTACATGACCAGAACAGGTTCTGAGAGTATACGGTGTGGCGTGACCTTCTAAGCCAAATCTCAAAGAATTTAGGCTTAACCAGGAATCTGTTGCTCTGTTCATCTATTATTGCATACATCCTAGCAGCTTCCTCAGGATGATCCTTTGGGTATATCTTGACTAGGCATATCTTGGCACAGCATTTGTGATCCAGTCCCTCTCCACAGACTTCTGTGCATGAAGAAGAAACATTACTTTTGGCTAGAGCATGACCTTGTTGCTCCCCGCCATAATTTGAGTCAGGGGTTGAGGTAGGTAGCTGCTGCGGGTTGTCTGGAAGTGGAGTAGGATGCATGGCTGTAACATGTCTGTCGCTACCGCATTCTGTGCACTTGATGACAACTTTACAGTCTTTAGCAAAGTGGTTATAAGAAGCACAGCACTTGTAGCATATTCCAAGTTTCTGGAGAATCTCCCTGCGCTCTTGTAAAGTCTTTGCCTTAAGTCCACGATACTTCTTAAGAGGGTGAGGCTTCTTGTGAATAGGACACTGACGATTAGGGTCTTTATCTCTGACATCCACAATGCCTTGGTCAGTAGGCGAGGTTGTGGAGGGTGAGATGTCTGTCCTTTTAACAGATATTGCTCTAGTATAGTCTCTACGTTTAGCTGCTGTGTTATCATACCTTGATGATGATGAGGATGAAGCAGGCAAGTTTGGTTCACTGAAGCTGAAGCTGGGATCGTTTCTCGTCCAGGCTTGATCACTAATGAATCTGCAAAAGTATGAGAATGGAGGAAAGGATACGTTATAGTCTCTTTTGTACCTTGAGCCCTGTTGTGCCCATTTCTCTTGCAGGCCGTATGGCAGTTTAGACACCACTGGGTTGACACCATGAGCGGTGTCCAGGAAGCTTAGTCCAGATAGACGTGGGTCTGTCTTTGCCAACTCTAGCTCCATGAGTAGGTCATTTAGATCTTGGAGCTTGCGATAGTCTCTGTTTCCTATTTTTGGGAAGTTTTGCAGTCTCTTGAATATAGCGCTCTCTATGGCTTCAGAGCTACCATAGGCTTGCTCAAGTCTTGCCCATGCAGCAACAAGACCTGCGTCTGGGTGGTCAACATGTACTGTTCTCAGTCTTTTAACACGATCTGCAGATTCTGGTCCCAGCCACTTTATGAGCAAATCAAGTTCTTCCTTAGTAGTAAGGTTGAGATCAGCAATAGCAGCCTTGAAGGTTGATCTCCAGGCCCTGAAGCTCTCTGAACAGTCGTCAAACCTTGAGAGGCTGGTGTTAATGAGCTCACGGCGAATCATATATCTGGCAAAGTCATTCAAGTCTGATCTCTCACTCTTTGGTGCCAAAGTAACTTGTGAAACCCCTTGGGTGTGAAAGTTCTCTGGTGATGTAGGGTGAGGTTTACCAGGGTAAAATGATGTTGCATGAGCATTTAACTGTGGTGTAGACTCTAAGGCTTGTGCTGGCTGTGGCTTGAGCTGCGGCTTGTCACTGGAAGTCACCTTGTTGTTGGCAGGAGTTGATGTGGTTGGCTGCATAGATGTACTTGTGTTGTAGATTTGAAGAGGCTTAGGCATATGGAGCTGAGAGGTCTCTGTGTTGAGAGTCAGAACAGTGTTGTTAGTAGGAGGTACAGGAGATAACTCTGTATCTTCGCAAATGTTATGCTTTAATACGTATTCACTGGTGCGTTCAACTGGATCTTCCAGTTCTGCTGGGATAAGGCAGTTTGAATTAGTACTTTGTCCCATTGCTTGTTCAAGGACTTTCAGCCTTGCTACGGAAGCTGCTTCCTCCCCTTCCATCTGCAGAATCTTTATTTGGGAATCTGCCTCTGCTTGCTGAGCCACCTTGCGTGCTTCTATCTCTGCTTGCTGATCTATCATCTCTGCTTGTTGAGCTATCTTGCGTGCTTCTACCTCTGCTTCCTTTCTGGTAAAAGAGCTTTGCGCCTTTTTTGATTCAGCATCAGCGCGGGCCTCTATTAGCTTATCGCTTAACGTCGAACTTCTGGAGCGAGAGGATCTAGAAGAAGGTGCAGTGCGCTTGGTTGAGGTGGATCTGTGAGATCTGGTCTCCTGCAGTTGAGTAATGCGGAGTTCTGCTTTAAACTTAGCATTTTGCACCGCAAGATCCCTTTGTTGGTTTAGTGCATCAGTCCTGGTCAGTTCTGCTGAAGAATCCTCTATATTAGAGTCCTGCAAGAAAGCTGAGTATTTTACAGACAGCCGCTGGTAGCATTCATACGCAGCAGATAGGCGATTTATAGAGTCTCTTAATTCAGCTGGTTGAATATTAAAGTGTGACAAAACTGACATGCATTGTGAAGTCCGGTCCCAGAGGTCTGACAGATTACTGGAGAACTCATCTCTAGTGGCTTCATAGTTTTCCCTAAGTTTTTGTGTCGGTTTTATTGTACGTTTGGGTTTTACGCTCTGTTCGGGAATGTCTGCAGAATCTGCTCCCTGTACGTCTGCTGGTTCAGAGGAATGATGTATCTGCATTGGTTCGGCCATAAAGGAGTGTTCAGAGCCTTGTCTAGACATTTTTTTACTGTTCTGCAAAAATTGGTACTGTCTCTTTAAGAAGACGAACAGCAGCTTAGACAGGTGGGGTAACACAGTTCAATGCAGAGAAACAGTTTTCAACATTCACATGAAGTGCAGTAAGCTTGTGCGACCATGTGCTTTGCAAGATGGCGGATGGCACTGAGCTTGATTGCAGATTAGGCACACACATATACACAGCAGACTGTAGGGATTCTATGCATCTTTTGACTATTCTGACTCAGATTGTTGTGATAGTGATTTATCCCTTGTGAGACCTCTCTGCCTAGCCTGTATAAGCAGATATAATCACTGTGGACAATCCTTATCAGATAGCTTGAACTCACCAATACTGTGTTCAGCCAGAAGTTGCTTTATTCTGTACATGTGACAACAGGATACAGCAGAATGAATGGTTTCCAGTATTATGCGGTCAAAAGATGATACTTTCTGTAGCGTACTATGCAGAATACATGTGTCCCTGTTACATGTGGTCTGTTAGCTGCCTCCATGACACTGGAAGTGCTGAACTCAAGAAGAAGGGAGGAGCTTCATATACAAAGGAATTGTGTCATAGATCTCAGGGAGGCAACATGAAAAACAAATGCATACCAAATAAGGCCACTGGATGGCAGCATTACTAACTATAGAAATGTCCATAGAAAATGGTACAAAAAATAAACTATATGAATTCTCATGTACATTAACATAAATATTAACTGTGTAACAGCATAATAGATGTATTTAATGTTATGGTTAAGTGTAACAAAGTAATTCTATAATGTAAGGAGGAAGGGCATATCTACAGCCGTAGTGTGCAACAGCCAAGGAGGCCAGGAGCATAACATGGCCCAGAAGACCAGCTGTCTGAATACTTATTCAATCATGCAGCATTTGTTACATAGTTACATAGTTGTAGTAAAATGGATATATATTTGCATTAAAGTGAATGTAAACGCAAAGCTTTTTATAACCAGTTGCTGACCGCATAGTGCCGTTTTGCAGCGCCAAAGTGGCTCTCCTGTGCTGGATTACGAACTAGTATGTGATCCAGCACTTCTGGGTAGGGGGCACGCGCATGCATCTCCGGTGTGCCAGCTGTGATGTGATTTGACACAGCACAAACGAATCATCAGGAGCAGCTCAATGATCACCAACACCTGTTGATTGGCAAGAAGGAAGACAAAACAGAGCTCTGCATATACAAGTAATGCAAAGCCCTATACTGTCAATGGGGATATGCCCAGCTTATCACTAACTATTCTTAAAAACATTCCCCCCTTCTCTTACCTATCCTGCATACCCAAGGTAAAAAGATCTATGTTCTTTACAACGATTGTATTGCACTCCGTAACACATGGGAGCCTGAGCTGCAGAATCACGTGACCAGCAATAAAGGTAAATATACAGTTCATTTGCATACAGAGTTTACAGGATAGACATAAAGGAGGGGGGAGGGAACATTTTTAAGAATAGTTAGCACAGCCTTTTTTCAGTGGGAACGCAGTGCCGGCACCTCCATCATTGACTGTATGTGATGGCAACGGGTGCTGGAGTGTGCTAAAGGGGCGATTGATGTTGGCTGCTGGGGGATTAATTGCTGCTGGGGGGTCTATTGTTGCTGATAAGGAATCAGCTGTTGCTAAAAGGGGTCTTTTGTTGTGGTGGTTGGGGCCAATTGTTGCTGGGAGGGATCTGCTGTTGGGGGGTCTATTGTTGTTGGCTGTTAGAGGATCTAGTGATGCTGGCTGCTGGGAGACCTATTGTTGCTGGCAGAGGTCTATTGTTGCTAGGGTGGATCTATTTTTTCTAGGGGTATTTTGTTGCAGGGGGGATCTATTTTACTGCTTTTTTGTTATCATTAACAGATACCTGTAGCACTACCCCCTTGAGGGCCACTGAGTATTTTTTGGGTTCCCTGTCTTTCCCAAGCCCGCCTTGGAAGCCCAACCCCTTCTGACACCACCTTAGACCTTTGACCAGAAGAACCCCTTGGCTGTAACCATAGAATAAACTCTAGAAGAAGACTGTAGTAAGACTCTAGCAAGAGTTGCAACACAGCACAACAATGCTTGGAGGTTTGTATGGGGCAGAGACAAGGGGTTATTTGGAAGCGAGGAGTACCTGCACATATTCTCCAAGAAAAAAAGCCCTGGTGTTGGGCTTTTCCTCCATTATAAAGTACCTTGTGGCTTTATCTCTTCTATACAGTTCAGCAGTACAGGGTGCAAGAGGTAATGTTCCTTAGGGGCCTGAACAGTCAAACCAAAAAAAAACCAAAACAAACTAAAATCTCAAAGGATAGTTTGGAGTGTCCACCAGAAAACAAATAATATGATGATAGGTGGGAGAGCCCTTATAGTGTGTATATGTATTATAATTGTTAATTCAGGTTGTTTGTAGAAAAAGAAAATGACTTACATCTGGTGAGGTTGTGGTCACTCAGAGAGGTAAGACATACAACCCTACATGATTGCAGGTGGAGAGCATATTGGATAGGCTAATTAGTTCTCAATGTCTCAAGGATCCTGATACTGCATCCTCTAGAGGACTATCAGGTGGGTGATATGTTTCTTGGGTTGGAGAAGGCCAAAAAACCCGTTGGTGGTCCAAACAGCAGACACACCCATTGGAGAGTGTAATAGGATTGTGGTGTATCTATGGATGGATTAGAGTTGTGATATTTGGCAAATAACATAGCGTTTAGGCTTCATGCACACTGCTACTCATGAACCTGAGTTCAAGAGCTTTTGGCATTTTTTTGTCAAAGCCCCTTAACTCAACTCAATAAAAGCCTATGTGTCCATGCACACATAGACTTTTAACGTCCCTCTCCTGAACACAAAAATGCACATAAATGCATGTAAATGCACATAAATGTGCCTAAGTGCTAACCGTCCTGAGCGCTTGGGCATTTATTCATTTAAATTGCAAGTACTCTGGCCAATGAAATGAATAAAAGTGTAAGTGCTTAACGCGGCAAAACGCAGTACTGTGTTTACACACGTTTGCCGCGTACAGCTTTTTTTGCTGCCAGCAAAAAAGTGTTTCAGCATGCCTGAGGCCTTATTTCACCAAAAAGACCCCTTTTGTGGCCCACACTTGCCACTTTCTCTAATCAAGTTGATAATTTTCACTATCTTCAACCAGATATTCCTCTGTCACAGCTCTTCGCCCATAGTGGCTTCTCTTGCAGCTTTCTTCAAACTGTCTGTATTGCATACTTTAGCATCCCCTATCCCTGTCCCCACTATGTTTTCTGGAAGGTACTTTGCTTCCCCACCCACATTATATTCTCTGCCATATCTCTTTATCATATCATGTCATTTGCCATGCAGGAAAAAAAATCATTTAAAAAAAAAAAATTCTCTTCCCCATTTCGCGCTATGGTAGTAATCCCTGTGAAAGTAGTGAGAATTAGTCAAATAGGATTACATACCATAGATTAGGAAACCAAAACTATACAAATACGCCGCCACTAAAAATAATCCCCTTGATAATAAACATAATCAATGAATATCTCTCCCTACTAGTATGAAATACTTACCTTATAACAAAGCTTTCCCCCACAGTCACACCCCCCCCCCCATACCCCACAAGGGTGCAAAACAACCCTCAGTGGGATGGAGCTTTTTTTTTTTTTAATATACATAAATACAAAAAACACCAAAGGCAAAAAAAAAGAAAAGGAAATATCCACATAACTGATAACCTGCTACATTTCTACAGTATAAATAAAATAACCAATTAATCAACCAAACGAAGCCTGTCACAAAATAAGCATAGTCATTAGAAGCTAAGAACATCAACAACTAAGCATATTATAGAAATAAAAAAAGGGGTAGTTCTATAGAAAGGGAGCAAAGCTAATGATATCATTTAAACCTAGCAGTGCTGTAGCTTGTAAAGGGTGTATGCACCTAGTCTCACGTTGAAGCACCCTTCTGAAATCCCCTCCTCTCAGATTCTCCAAAACTCAATCCAGTGCCATAAATTTCATGACTGATACATCATAATTGTGCAAAAGCCCCACATGGCATCCAATAGGAGTGTTAATTTTTGGAACATAATATACGCAATCGTGTATGCGTTTCCAGAAAGGGCGTTTAGCCTTTCCCACGTAAAAGGTGCCACAGATGCAGGTCATTAAATAAACAACCCCCCTTGTGGTGCAGTTTATATGGAATATGGGTACAAAGTGTTCCCCATTGGGGAGCACACAACCTGCACATTCTTTAATAAATGGGCACTCCAAACACATACCACATTTGAAAGTGCCACATGGGCCTTCCTCTATCTCAAAAGGCTCCCTTTTAAAACTATGTACTAGTTTGTCTCTTAAAGATGTATTCCTTCTATAGACTATTTGTGGGTTGGATCTCATATATTTAACCATAATCTCATCTGTACTGAGTAAGCACCAGTATTTAGAAAGCATCCCTTTAATCTGATTATGATGATAAAAATAGGTAGTTACAAACTTAATTGTATTTCTTGATGAAATATTTTGTTTTCCTTTTTTTGTCTAAGGAATAGCTTTGGTCTTGGGCATCCCTTAACCTTCTGGTACGCTTTTTTTAAACATTGCTTACTATACCCATGTAATAATAGCCGATTTTTAAGGGAGTAAGCCTCTTTCAAAATCTTGTGGGTCCAAGCAATTGTGTTTAATCCTGAGATATTGTCCATAAGGAATGCTTTGTACTAGTGCTTTGGGATGGGCACTGTCTACTCTTAAAATAGTATTTCCCACTGTTGCTTTCCTATATAGGGAGGTGGAGAGTCTACCCTCCTCATCAATGGAAATTTTTAAATCTAAAAAGGTAATACTCTGATTCAGTTTCTGATTGGGACCTGTCCATACCATGAAGATGTCGTTGATGTACCTGGGCCACAATAAAACATTGCACAGGTACATCAACAAGTCCTCTCTGGCAAACAACTGGTGCTCCCACTCCCCCAGGTAGAGGTTGGCATATGAGGGGGCACAACAGGTCCCCATTGCCTCCCCTTGGACCTGGAGAAAGTGGGAACCTGCATAGCAAAACATATTACTGTATAGAATATGTTTAAGTAAATCCAAAATGAAACCATTTATTGGTCATTGGGGTTTTGTCCATTTCAGAAAGAAAGGACTCAATTACTTCTAAGTACATAGGAGTTTAGGGGTATCCTGAAAATAGGATGGTAACCTGATGACATGTGGAATCAGGAAAAAGTCGATAAACCTACTAGCCGGTTCAGAGTAGGCTCCAATTCCTGAAATGATGGGGCAAGCTGGAGGGTCTTTTTTATGGATCTTGCGTAGCAAAAAGAAAATGGGTATTTTCAGACATTTTACTGTCAAAAATGTATAAGTCTCATCAATAATCCCAGTATTATAAGCTTGAGCAATTAGTGTACTGAGTTTAGATCTAAGAATTTCAAAGGTGTCCTCTGTGACAGGTTTATACCACCTTCTATTTCTCAACAATGTCCTACACATATTATCGTAGTGGCTCTGGTCCATCACTACTATGTTGTCATCCTTATCGGCTTATTGATAATGGAGGAACGTCTTCTTAAATTATATAATTCCTCCTGTTCTCCCTTTGTAAGATCCATATCTGTCATTTGGATAAGATCCATGGTGTCAACTGCTTTAGCAACAGGTAAGTATATAGGTAAGTATAACATTAGGCTTAGAATGTGGCTGAGAGTAGGTTTAGAGTTAGTTAGGTTTTGCATTTACTTCCACTTTTATTTAACTCCAGAAAATTCATGAAAGATTGTGAGTTGAAGTGATTCCAACAATCTTTTGTATATCATCCAGACAGAAGCGTTGTTTTATGGCCTGTGTGCACTCTCTTGCTGGGCTCACATGTTGCCTAATAATGGAAAGTGCCTTGCACAACATGTCCCAACGATTAACAAGCAGAGCCTTTAGGTCACGTTGTATTTGCTAACTGGGTCACAATGTATTTGCTAAGAAATTTTTTTTGATAAAATATTAATAAGAATTTTAGGTTCTGAATTTAAAATATATCAAATTCTTGCCTTTAAATTGTTAAGTTTGAAAGTAAACATTTTTAAATTAACCTTTTTTAGTTAACCTTTTTTAATTAGATAATTATCGCTATAGGAAATACCAAACCAAGATATATCTGGTGCAATGCAATGATAAAGGATATATTACAAAAACCCTTAGTGCCCTGTCATACCGGTATGAATTGTCATGTGATTTGATTGTTTCAAATCACATGACAATTCGCACCCTATTGTCCACGATAGAAGCGGTCACATTCTGAAATTAGTTCATGCACTACGTTATGCAAGTTCAGGTGCATAGACATCTGTACATTAGGATGCACAGATGCTTTCCAAGTCGCACCGGAAGTCAGACTGATATCCAACTTTGAAATTGTGCGAATTAAAGTGAAGTCACGCAATTTCAAAGTCAGACTCAGTGTGACCAAAAACTAATAGGGTATGTCATAAAACTGTCACAGTGATAGTTTTGAAGCAGTTGTCATAGTGAAGTTTTAAAGCAGAGAAACTGTACATCTTTTAAAATACCATAACCCCCTCTATTTGCAGCTGTATGCACAGCCAGTGATTACCTGCAATGATCGCTGCTGGACGCACACAAACTGTCATTATAGTGAACGGAACCAGCGGCTGCACCTATCCACTCAGAGCCACAGCCTAAATTGCCTATGTGAATGTAGCCTTAGAGGGACAAGACAAGTACATGAACATCTTATAGCATAAGGCTTATACTGATGAACTGTCTGATGGACACATAGGGAAGGCCAGTCATGTTGCTGTTGTTAGGAAGAACTTTTCAGATGTTCCATTTGATGAAAGACTTATTCCTATTTGTATTGATAACAACCAAACTGAAGACAAGGATCCTTAATCCCTAATAATCATAAAGTTTCTTGCGTTGACCAAGGATTATGTGATATAAACAAAATACACACTGCTGTTTTGTGATATAATTCTTTGCATTGATGCTGTCTGCATGTTTCAATGTTCAGGAAAAAGAGTCTTTTATACTATGAGGGGAATACTATGGTGTTCATAACTCTGGCCTGTAATTGTCACCATTTTCAGTTTTTACATTTATGCTTTCTAAATTCTGGCAAGTTGGTTCCTGTTCCTGTTATGATGTACTGACAAGCCTGCACATGTATTAGGGATGCCTGAACTTGTTATAAAATACATGGCTCCCAGACTGCATGAGACCACAGCTAGGGTGATGGGTTTTGGAATAGATTACTTCAAAATGGCTAGGAAAGCACAGTTGTCTTTTGAGCTTCTGAGACATAACAGCAAAACTCAAATATTCCTTTTTTTTAAAAAAAAAGTGCAAACCAAGCCAGTAAAGTTTGTAGATGTGGATCTCACTGATAAACACAATATTTTCCAGACATAATTTCCAGGATGTTGGTTTTCAGATGAAATTGGACAAAGTTCCAGAAGAACAGCCATCACTGCAGCCCTCCACTGATGTGGGCTTTATGGCAGAGTGGCTAGATGAAAGCCTCTCCTCATTCTGGAGTTTGCAAAAACCCACTTGAAAGACTCTCAGACTGGGAGGAACAAGATTCTCTGGTCTGGTGAAACAAAGATTGAACTGTTTTGCTGTCTACCCAATCTGCCATAAAGCCCAGATCAGTGGAGGGCTGCAGTTGCGGTTGTCCTCCAGTAAATGTGTCCCATCTCCACACAGGATCTCTGGAGTTCAGTCAGAGTGGCCGTCGGGTTCTTGGTCAGCTCTCTTACTAAGGCCCTTTTTCCTTGATTGCTCAGTTTGGCCGGGCATCCAGCTCTTGGAAGAGTCTTGATTGTGCCAACCTTCTTCCATTTGAGAATTATGGAAGTCACTGTGCTCTTGGAAACCTTCAATGCAGCAGTCATTTTTTGTAGCTTTCCCTAGATCTGTGTCTTGCAATAATCCTAGCTCTAAGCTCTGCAGGTAGTTCCTTTGACCTCATGGCGTTTGCTCTAATACAGTATGCATTGCCAGCTGTGAGGTCTTTTATAGAGAGAGGTGTGCCTTTCCAAATCATGTCCAATCAATTGACTTTACCACAGGTGGACTCCAATCAAGGTGTAGAAACATCTCTGCAACGAGAAATGGGAGGAACCTGAGCAAAATTTCAAGTGTTGCTGAAAAGGCTCTGAATACTTATGCCAATGTGATATTTCATTTTTTTTATTTTTAATAAATTCAGTGATATTTCTAAAATTTTGTTTTCACTTTGTCATCATGAGGTACTGAATGTAGATTTATGTAAGACAAAAATGAATTTTAAAAATATATCAGGCTGCAACATAACAAAATTGAAAGAAGTAAAGCGGGTCTGAATACGTTCTGAATTTTTTATATATATATATATATATATATATATATATCCAATTTGGAAGATATACATATTAATTTGAATCCATAAGTATTTTCATAAAGAATTTTTAAAATTATAAGTACTTAATACGTACAGCAAGAATCTTCTCATAAAACAGTTTATAATTCACTAGAACTGAGTGTTCTATCTGGGAAATATACTTGTCTAACATATAAACATTTTCTGTTAGAACATTGCTTAATAATATGGACTTGCCAAGTGATTTTACTGGAAAATGTGTTTGCTTTTATCTGCAGATAGGACTTTGACAGGAAACTCCAAAGTGAAGGCAGTGCCATAGGAAGTTCTATGCTTTATAAATGCTGGTGGTCAGTCACTAGGCTCTGCTCATTACACCAGTACAATGAAGCTCTTCGTAATACACCTACTCTGTGTATTGTTTGTTGTATGTGTCGTGGGCAAAGACAGGGAGTATTTCATTGGAATTCAAGAAATAGATTGGGATTATGCTCCTAGTGGAAAGAATGTCATTTCTGGAAATCCCATTGATAAAGATGAGTAAGTAAACTTTCTGACATATTTCTCAAATGAGCAAAACACTGGACTAAGAAGTCTAAGGATTGGCAGATCCTTCCTAACATTGTTACGGAAAATGTAATTTTTTACTTGTATACTGAGTAGAGTTGGTTAGGCCACATTTAAGTTTTTGGGGTGAGATTTTCCATCACTTCTAAGCAGGCACAAGAGGAAGTGAGAGGAAAGCTCTCCCAAGTCCCCACTGGAATATTTCTCCCCACACAATGTTTTTTTGAAAGCCATAAAATGTTGCATTTCTCATCACTTTCTTTCCAGTAGACAGCCAGTGGAAAACAGAATAGAGAAGGTAAATCTCCACAGTGAGAACATGTACAACAATAAACAGGAGTCCCATTTTATTCTTCTATCCAAATCTTTAAAATGTCTTTAGATACTCTGTTAAACAGTGGAACAAATCACTGTTTTATTTTTGTTATGCAACATATTATATTGTCCACTGTACAATAAAATAATGTTATTAGCATAGGTATTTCATGTGTTTGTATAACACCGTGTTCTGATTACTGGTTTCTTCTGTTGTAAAGACAGCAAGAACATGGTTTTATTAATAACCCTATTATTAGACCATGAATATTTAAAGCACCAATCTATTATGTGTTCTCTAAATTTCCTACAGATCCTTTTAATCTGCTTAGATCTTGGTAGGACATGACTCATAAATCATGTCTCATAGCCAAAACTGGAAGTGAGAGAAAATCCCTGCAAGTTAAGGGAACCCCAGGTTACCAGAACTAGTGACCCGATTGGAAAATGCCCCCCTCTTTTCTGGGGATGACCCAGATTTTGGAGTTTCTTTTACTTTCAGTTTCAAGGATAATGTTAAACAGGACAAATAGAGAGGGTGACTCTCCCTAACGGGGGCTTAGACTGCACTAAAAACAGGTGTTTGAATCCATCACCACTCTGTTCAAAACAAGAAGAAAAGTTTTGCCTTCAGTTATACTTTAATTTAGAGCAGCCCGGGGGGGCCGGATGTGGCCCTTTGCCTGCTTTTATCTGGCCATTGAGGCAATATTTGATCTTCTGACACCAACAATGGGGCATATTTTCCACCAGTGACAGCAACAAAGGGGCACAATTCCTCCAAATGACACCAATGATGGGACACAATTCCTCCAAGTCACACCAACGATGGGGCACAATTCCTCTCCCTGACACCAAAGGTGGGGTTTTGTTTACTCCCATTGATGACATTTTCTACTTACAGTGGCAACAGTTTGGCCCCCCTAAAATCTGAAGAATAGTAAACTGGCCCTTTGTTTAGAAAGTTTGGAGACCCCTGATTTAGAGCTATCAGTGAGTGAGCTTTAGAGTTTCTGACTATTGAGAGTAAATTTGGTCTCTATAATAAGTATGGGATTTTCACATGGAGGTTAGACCATCCAATTTTGATATGTAGGATCTAGATACAAGATGAGCAAGCAGATCTTCATACTGGACAAGGATAAATGACAAATTAATTGGCATAGAACATGATCAATTCATGGGTCAATGCTGTGTGTGCAAAAATCTGACCCTCTTATCTGCATGTGGGAATAGAAATTGGGATTTTTCCAGGTCATCAGTCCTCCATTTTCCAATTCTGACAATCCCATATCCGCATGGTCTCATTTTCCTGTTCTTAGCTGACAGCAGTAAAAATTGTCATGGTCTTCTACAGCTGTAGCTCATTGCCTACAAGGTTAAATGTATTGTACAGTGTTGCCTTCTGCACAGCACTGCTGTAAAGAATGGTAATTTGAACTGGTGTAGACATCCTGTCTCTTAAAGCCTAACTCCAGCCAAAATCTGTGAGTAAGGAATGGTTTGAACTTCTGTCAGTTTTTCCTTTATTGCTGTTGGGGAGATGTCCTGTCACTTCTCTGTCTCTTGTCCAATTGACAAGGAGTCATGATCGAAAGTGACGGTCATTCTCTCCTATGAGGACACAGATAGCAACAGTTTTTGTTGCTATGTGTGCTTTCTTGTCCCAGCGATCCCCATTCCTTTCATTTCTTACCATGGTGTCACTAAGATACACTTTAAAGGGATTCCCCTTTGGAGTCACAGTGAGCAATAAGCCCCTATAGTGTTTCTTATCCTTCCCTGCTCTATTCAATGCTGGAACAAAAAAATCTGTCTGGAGTTGGGCTTAAAACAAGGCTGGCCATTTTCCTCTAATTAACAGGGTATTTATTTAAATTTCACTTAGAGAACTCCACTCATTTGTTATAGTTTTTGTTTATGCACTCTTCACTGTAAACATAATATAATGTGTGAAAATCCCAGCTGTTTTGAAGTGCTGCAACCATTCTGTTTGGCACCAACAATCATTCTACAATCAAAGTTGCTTAGATTCTGATCTTTCTCCTTTCTTAAATTTAGTTGAACATCACTTAAAACTCTTAGCCATGTATTGATGCTTATGTATTGAGTCACAGATGCATAACTCACTATTTATTAATGGGCTTACTCAGATGGACACTGACACATGTAGTCTGATAATAAGCTTCCAGGTGCTGCATGCAGGCAGTCCATTCATGTCTATTAGTAGGCAGTGGCTCCACGGACACATTCGCTTGTCCCAATTTTATAGCCATGTGGTTGCAGGTGAACAGCCCCAAACACAGATGCTCTATATTCAGGCCCACTCACCTGCACCCGCACAGCTGTCAAATTGGTAAAAAGCGACTGTGTCTGTGTAGCCGCTACATCATCATGAATGGGTTGCCTGCACTGAGGACCTGTCATCTGAAGCCATGTAAACATAGCATTTATTCATGGACTACGGGTGTCGGCAACTGTCTGAATGTGATACAGGTTTACCTAATGAAGTGACCCATTAAATGCTCTCTACTATTGTTTTATTTCAGACATGCCCACATCTATTTACAACAAGGCCACAACCGAATAGGCAGAGTCTATAAGAAGGCTTCTTATTTCCAATTCACCAATGGTTTGTATACAGAACAAATAAAGAAACCAGATTGGCTGGGATTGTTAGGTCCCATTATAAGAGCACAAGTTGGGGATACCATAATTCTCCATCTTAAAAACTTTGCTTCTAGACCATACAGTGCACATCCACATGGAACAGAGTATACAAAGGAAAATGAAGGTAAACATTTCCAGAAATTTCCAAGTTATTTTAACGTTGATAAATAACCTTTAGAATCCTTCTGAATCATAGATATTTTCTTTAAAAATCACTAATTGGTTGTCAAATCTTCTACTGGTGAAGGGTTAGAACCCTCTATCTGGTTTTTACTGTTTGTGTCAATATTAGGAAGATTTGCTTTCCCTCAACTTTCTTTGAAATTAACTGTTTCATTTTTTCTAACTTTCTGTTTCTTTAAAGTTTTTTAAAGAAATTACAAATGTAAATGGTTACAGCGAATATGGATGTACAATAAATGAACATTCCGGCAATAGAGTAGAATATCACTAGCTGATTAGCAAGAAGCACAATAAAGCACATTGGCAGGAATACATTCAAGTATTTTTAATCGAATAACATTTATGTAAAACTATTCACATGATTAGTAATAGTATAGCTCTAAGATTTTGTATAGAGAGAAAGCATATTCTCCAATGCTGGAGCCCAAGTAACTGAAGTCTGCTGTAACAGGAATAGTATAATTGCAACTGTTTTGTTTTTCTGATTTTATGAGAACCGTTCAAATTTTGCTAGTATAAAGCTATTTAAATGGTGGTAAGCTTAAGTATGTGGGCGCAAGTGCAGCACCTATAAACACAAAAAGTCAAAGAAAAAAACTCACAAACATCTAGGAACAAAACTAAAAAAATGCATTTGTATGTGTCTCCTGCAAACACATTAACCTATAAAACCCATAAAATCTTATAATCTAAACAACTTTCCCTAGCATGATTTAACACTTCCTTCCAAGTTTTAATATTACACAATCATAACCTCAGAACCTGAAATAAAAAAAACAACATGACTACAAGAACAGCAAGGGACTCTAGACCAGGGGTGGGCAAACTTTTTGACTTGAGGGCCACAATGGGTTCATATATTGGACCCGGGGGCCGGAC
The DNA here is from genome assembly GCF_062004578.1 of Staurois parvus. Lineage (NCBI taxonomy): Eukaryota > Metazoa > Chordata > Amphibia > Anura > Ranidae > Staurois > Staurois parvus. Next base: position 7,962,529 of record NW_028317874.1, read on the forward strand.
CAAGAGTAGATGAATTAGGTGTATGTGTCATCCATAGTAAGTATAGTAATATTCCCCCATAGTAAGCATAGTAATTAATCCCCCATATAGTAATTCATCCCCCATAGTAATTCATCCCCCATATAGTAATTCATCCCCCATAGTAATTCATCCCCCATATAGTAATTCATCCCCCATATAGTAATTCATCCCCCATATAGTAATTCATCCCCCATAGTAATTCATCCCCCATATAGTAATTCACCCCCCATATAGTAATTCATCCCCCATATAGTAATTCATCCCCCATATAGTAATTCATCCCCCATAGTAATTCATCCCCCATATAGTAATTCATCCCCCATATAGTAATTAATCCCCCATAGTAATTCATCCCCCATATAGTAATTCATCCCCCATAGTAATTCATCCTCCATATAGTAATTAATCCCCCATAGTAATTCATCCCCCATATAGTAATTCATCCCCCATAGTAATTCATCCCCCATAGTAATTCATCCTCCATATAGTAATTAATCCCCCATAGTAATTCATCCCCCATATAGTAATTAATCCCCCATATAGTAATTAATCCCCCATAGTAATTCATCCCCCATAGTAATTCATCCCCCATATAGTAATTAATTCCCCACAGTACTATTCCCCCCCAAGTAGTAAGCCAAGTCCCCCCTGTGTCAATTCACTTACCTTTGCTCCGCGCGTTCCTCTCGCCGTGTTCCCGCACCGTTCCGGTCTTCAGGGCGGACTGTGAGAGGAGCCTAGCTCCCCTCACGTTCGTCACGCTGCCCCGCCTACACACATCCTGACAGCCACATGGCCGGATTAAAAGGTCCGCTGGGCCGTATACGGCCCGCGGGACGTAGCTTGCCCATTGCTGTTCTAGACCATGAAAGTACTAGCAAGAGGTACAGGCAAGGGTAGATTAAAGCAGATGTATTCTGGTTATTGGTCTTCTTAGCAGAAGGTTAAACTATTACATAAAATGCATTATAAGGTTTTTCTGCACATTACATTAAAATAAGCTAACATTTGCACTATTTTATACAAAAAAAATAATCTTCAATGTGAGGGTTTATCTGCAGGCCTTGATTATATTTACAGGTGCCCTATACCCAGACAACACCTCAGGGACAAACAAGAAGGATGATGCTGTTAAGCCTGGAGAATCCTATACTTACAAGTGGGATGTAGTGGAAGACCAAGGTCCATCTGCACAGGATGATGATTGTATCATCAGGCTATATCACTCACACATTGATGGTCCAAAGGATGTTTACTCTGGACTTGTGGGGCCCATGATTATCTGTAAGACAGGTGAGCAGCATTTTCATTGGTTCATATTTATGTATATAATGTGTTTGAAATGTTCTGTAATGCTTCACATGGCATATAGAACCATTCAAATCAGCCCTGCCATCAGAGGAGCTTGGAATCTAATGCCCTTGTTACATACACACACATACACACGTACACACGCACTTGGTGATGTATGGCTTGGATGCAGCTGCTCAGCCACGGAAACCCATTCCAAGCTCTCTACGCATTGTTGTTGTGCTAATCTGAAGGCCACATGAAGTTTGGAGGTCTTTAGCTATTGACTCTGCAGACAGTTGGCGAGTTCTGAGCACTGTGAGCTTCAGCATGTGCTGACCCCACTCTGTCATTTTACATGGCTACCACTTTGTGGCTGACTTGCTGTTGTTCCCAGTTGCTTCCACTTTGTTATAATACCACTAACAGTTGACCGTGGAATATTTAGTAGCAAGGAAATTTCAGGGATGGACTTATTGCATATGTGGCACGGCACCATGCTTGAATTCACTGAGCTCCAGAGAGCGATCCATTTTTTCACAAATGTTTGTAGAAGCAGTCTGCATGCCTAGGAGCTTGATTTTATACACCTCTGGCCATGAAGGTGATTGGAATGCCTGAATCCAATGATTTGGAGGGGTGTCCCAATACGTTTGGCAACATAGCGTGTGTATATATATATATATATATATATATATATATATATACATATATATATATATATATATAGTGAGAGAGAGAGAATACCATGCAGTTTTTTGTCTCACCTCACTACTTTCATCTTGCTCCCTTGCTCACCTATCAGTGAGCTTCCTGTAAATCTGTATAACTACCTACCTGTCTGGCCCCCCAGAGAACTATAGAAAGTTAATATTAGGTCAAATAACAGGCAATTATGCCATCACCACTAAGGTACTATAGAGGAGAAACATTTGCTTGGCATAGGAACTGTTTGCACAAATAGTGCTGTTACAGAACAGTTTCTGTCCTATCTGGAACATTCCATTACAAAAGAAGACTTCCTGTCACTGTACATAGCCCTCAGTAAGCCTCACTTTATCTAAGCATATCATAGGGCTCTTTCACACTGATCAATTTTGATCAGTTTTTCAGTTAAAAAAAGCCAAAAAAAAACCCATCCTTTAAATCCTATGGAACTCTTCTCACTGGTCAGTTGCGTTTCAGTTATGTTTTTAAAAGTCCCGCCTGCTGCATTGTTGGTGCATGCTTGGTGTGTGTTTAACCACTTGCCCTACAATGGATTTACCCCCCTTCCTGGCCAGGCCATTTTTTGCGATATGTCTCTGCGTTATTTTAACTGACAATTGCACATTCATGCAACGCTGCACCCAAGTAAAATTTGTGTCACTTTTTCCCACAAATGGAGTTTTCTTTCGGTGGTATTTGATCGCCTCTGCAATTTTTATTTTTTGCGCTATAAACAAAAAAAGACCGACAATTTTGAAAAAAAAACAAGTTTTAACTTTTTGATATTAAGCATGTCCAGTAAAATAAGTAAGAAAAAAATCAAATATTGTCATAAATGTAGGGCAAAATGTATTCTGCTACATGTCTTTGCTAAAAACAAAATCCCAATACATGTAAATTAATTGGTTTACGTGAAAGTTATAGCATCTATAAATGGCGGTATATATACTGGAATTTCTTTTTTTAATACTAGTAATGGCGACGATCAGCGACTTATAGCGGGACTGCGGGACTACAGCGGGCATTCTGACACTGGGTGGGAACTGACTAACTGTCACTGACATCCTCAGTGACACTAATACAGTGATGAGTGCTAATAAAAAGCACTGACACTGTACTAATGACACTGGGCAGGAAGGGGTTAACATCTGGGGTGATCAAAGGGTTAACTTTGTGTTGTGTGTGTGTTTTACTGTGTGCTGTAGTTTACTGTGTAAGCACCCTGCTTTGTATTGCTCTGCTATGCAGAGCAATATAAAGCAGCGTGCTGGAGCTGACAGGGGAGAGATCTGTATTGTTTACATACAGACCTCTCCCCCTGTAGTGTTCCTTGGCAATCGCTGGGTGCTGGCGAAGAATCACTGGCCGGGACCCAGTAATCAACAGCTGTTGCAGGCAATGGCGGCGTGGGTAGGGTGCATGCGCCCCCCTGCCCAGAAATATAACATTATATATATATATATATATATATATATATATATATATATATATACATGTGATTTTGTGCAGCCCTGCCACCCTGTAGCAGTAGTTCTGCTATAGGGCGGTCGGAAAGCGGTTAAACCTGCACCAAAAATGCACTTCCCCATTGAAATGTATTGAAAACATGTCACATGTCCATGTTTCACAGGTGCATGCTGATGTCATGCAACCAGAAAATGCACCAGATACACGGCAAAACGAGTAAAATAGGTAGGTGCATACAAGTGTGAATACAATATCTGGTGTTCCCGTTCTGCTAATACTTGAACAGTAGTTCATTTCTAGCTATATTAATTTTAAGATATAACTTTTTGTGTTCATGTAATTTCTTTAAGGTGCCCTAGATGGGACAAAGACACCTGAAAAAAAAGACAAAAAAGAGGAATATATCATGATGTTTTCAGTGATTGATGAAAATGTAAGCTGGTATATAGATGAAAATATCAATGATTTCACCAACTCTACTGCCGTGGATAAAGAAGATGGGGACTTTCAAGAGAGCAATAAAATGCATTGTAAGATTTCTCTTTGAAAACATATTTAGTATTCACAGTAACACAGTTCCCATCTAATGTCAGCTTGCTCCCACCCATGCTTCTGGTTTAGACTGCAGCCTCCTGTCCTATGATTCTATATTGCACAACATCCTCCAATCCTTTTTTTGCTTTGCAAGCACCACATTCAGTTGGGAAGGTAAAACTGTGTAAAGGCAGGCCAGATTGCTAGATAATATTATTATTATACAGGATTTATATAGCGCCAACAGTTGGCTCAGCACTTTACAATATAAAGGGAGACAATACAGCAATGATACAGTTCAATACAAGAGGGTTAGGAGGGCCCTGCTCCTTGGAGCTTACAATCTAACATAAACAGACTTCTAAAAAGAAGAAATAGAAAAACAACATAGAAAAAAAAACTTAAACAAAATAATCCAGATTAGCCTGAATACAACCCCCCCCCCTCACAAAAAGCAAACCTGTAAGTAGGGCTTCATTCCTACGGGCACTTACACTTGTAGTCCATGTACAGGCCATGTCTTTAAGCAGCTGGAGCCGCCAGTTTCTGTATGCGGGCAGCACCTTGTGTCTCTATGGGAATGTAGCAGCTGCACAGACACAACTGCTCATCCCAATATGACAGCCATGCAGGTACGGGTGAGCAGCCCTGAACACAGACAGTGTGGGTTCAGGGGCACTCACATACAGGGCTGTCAAATTTGGATTGGCTGTGTCCTGTACTACCATAGATGTGAACTGGCTGCCTGCACTCAGCACCTGGCAGTATCAGACACTTAAAGACTTGGCTCATTTACAGACTTTGGATGTAAATGTGAATGAGGCCTAAAGCATAAAAAAACAAGGAACTGGCAGCCAGTCTGAGTCTCTTATATGTATCACAAGGCTTCATTTTCAATTGACCATAGTTTCCAAACATTTTCCAAAGCAGGTTAGAAATGAAAGTGCAGATGCATGCAAAGGTGATTTTTTTTTTACGCATTTAACAAAGCTTTAACCAGAGGAAAACACATGATTTGATCAAGTCAGTATGCCTTGGTTCTGTAGTCTTTTTCTGTTTTAACAAATGTATGTACTGTATCTGTAACAGAAGCTCCTTGCTCTTTTTTCTCCTTTTGTATGCTGCTTCTTAAGGCAAAACTACACTATATCTGAGCACCATAAACCAAGAACCCTGTTTAATTCATTTTTAATATTCAAAGCAAACTCACCCATCCATGTCTTTATGCTTTATTTTGCTGAAAAATCACATTGAAAAACATCCCCTAGCATTTTTGATTGTGGCCATCTTGAGTAAGGGCAGATGATTCATGTAGCATTTACTTCCTGGAATCCATCTGCCCTTAACTCAAGCATGCAGGTAGGAGGGTGTGCTTAGCTGATAACCCCCCTCCTACCCTCCTGAAGACTCCTGGGATGTATTTACTAATGCTAGCATGATAGTCAATGTTGATTGAAAGAGTGAAGTTCCACTTTATTCCTCTAAATGAAATGAAGTCCACTCATTAAGCCAATCTCTGTGTTACAGCTATCAATGGATACATGTATGGAAACCTCCCAGGACTTTCTGTATGTGATGACACAAATGTGAGATGGTATTTGTTTGGTATGGGAAATGAGGTGGATGTACACTCAGCCTACTTCCATGGCCAAGTGTTAACATATCAGAAATACCGTGTGGATACCCTCAGCCTCTTTCCCGCCTCCATGGTTCAGGCTTCTATGCTTACTAAAAACCCTGGCAAGTGGCTTCTCAGTTGTCAAGTTAATGACCATTTAGAAGGTATGTTATGTTTTGATGCTTAAGAGAGAGCTTGTAATTTTTTTATTCATGACTTTGGAAATAATTGGGAAACATGTGTAGCATGCCCTCATTGTATAATGCTGCATGGTGCTCCTCTACAGGTGGTATGCAGGCACTCTATGAAGTAAGAAACTGCACAGCAAAGAGGTCCTGTGGGTTTATTACAAAGATTCGTCATTATTACATAGCTGCAGAAGAGATATTCTGGAACTATGGACCAACTTCAATTAATCAGTTCACTGGACAAAAGCTAAATGATCCTGACAGGTAGGGTAATCATATATCATTCAAAATTGGAATAAGTAGACAAGGTAGACCTATGACACACTAAACCTTTATCTTTGATACAACAAACACTGTCATGTTGACCTTTGGTTAGAGCTTTTTAAATGTATTTATGAACGGTCACTACATGGGCAAATTTAAACATTCCACAGTATCCCAACTATCTGTTGGAAAGTAAACAGGTCATTATTGGCATAGAGAATGTTACTAGAACTCGAGTGAATTCCAAGCATTCTCATATTTAGTTTTACAGAAAGATGGTGGAATAGATACTCATCTTTACAGGATTTATTATCAGACTACAGTTTTCACAAAAGCATGATAAGAAATAAGTATATATCACTCAAAGTAATCAAATGTTATGCTCTGCTTCTCTTTTACAAAATATAAATTGAAGAACCACATGACTGCTAAAAGGTCCAGATATGACTTTATTTCAATAAAAGTCAGGAGAACAATCCATAGTGTAGCCTACATGTTTTGGCTGACTTGAGATTGAAAACAATGTGAATGGATTAGAAGTGAACTCGACTACACATCTGAAACACGTTGGGTACTCTTTGGATTGTCATAACAATTTTTATTGGAATAAAGTTGTATTTGGACCACATAGCAGTGGTGTGGCACTTCAATTTACATTTTTGCTGCATTACACTAGCCAAGGAGACCATGGGGACTCTCTGGGGTGTAAAAGCCACCTGCCGGGAACCAAATTACTTAGAGTACATCAACATCAATACCTTAAGATAACAATACCAATAAGAAAATCTTGCAAGTCCAGGTCCATGACTATTTTTCCACTTTCCTTAACTGCCTCATCAGTGGAGCTTGAGACCACACAGAGTCTGTACAGAAATAATGGCATTCGTACACCAATATTTGATTTAAAGCACAACTCCAGTCACAAAAAACTTTTTAATACATGAGCAGGGAATAGTTAGAGCCTCTACCAGGATTCTATTGTGGTCTGTGTCCCTATTGGGGTTGTTTTTACATTAGTTACTGTTAGGACAAGAAACTGAATGGGAAACAACTGCAACACAGGGATGACTTAGGACCCGTTAACACTGGTGTATTTTTGCCAGGCTAAAACATCTTTCCAGCATGACAAACAAGCATGAAAATTATTCCCTTTTAAAGACTTAGTAACTGTTCACATTGCTGCACTGTTCAAAGCATACCAAGAATACAGCTTCCATTGAATGTCAATGTGAATGCATCAAAAGTGCACTGCATCTGTGTTTTTGGCGCATTTGGGTCAATGTTCATGTTTCACAGATGCATGCTGGGAGTCAAGAAACCAGTAAACGCACAAAAAAATTTATTAAAAAGTGTGTTAAAATTTTGTTATGTGTTTTTTAAAACAGCATACTGAGATTTTAAGGGCACCAGTAAGAAAGGATCCTAAAACAAATTGATTGTTGGCCTTCTTGCCTACTTGTCCTAGTGATGACCAAACTCTCCAGTTCTTGTTTAGGTGACGCAGACATAAAAAGAGAGGGAAGATTTTCCAAATGGAGGTCACAAACAGAAATAGAAAAAATGTTGGAAAAGTTAGATTTTACATGTTTCCATCTTTGGCAACTATCAATTTAAACTACTCAGAATTCATCTTGCCCCTTTCTGATCTCAGCATATTGAATCATAATGAATTCTGTTTGATTGCTAAGCTTTACTGCACTGAAAACTTTTTTGGGGGGGTATTAGATAGAAGTTATTTGTGTTTAGGAAATACCTTTTGAATTTCTGACAGCATGGTAACCTAGACTGGAAGTGAAGGCCTCGTTCACACAGGTGTACTGATCTGTACTCCTATGCAAAGAGCCATTTTCACCAGCAGCATGCACAGATGTTCCATGTAGGCAGCCTGTTCAAATCAAAGATAGGCAGACAGCTGAACAGATCTGCAGGCTCTCCAAACACATACCTGACTGTACATCTATGCTAGACTTATGCACAGATTAGAAAACAGACACACTGGGTGGGGGATTCAATAATGCTGCTGCGCCACTCTTCTGGCTTTAATCCCTATTGTTAATGTATTGTGCCAAATTCATGAAGCATGTGTGACATTTTTGGTTCTGACAGCAACTTGTGCATCAAATTCAGGTAGTTCTAAAATGCCCCACTTTTACATTAAATGTGCCAAATGTGAAAGTGTGGGTAATTAAGACCAAGATGAATCAGTGGTGCTCCAGATGAACAGAGACAAGGAGGAAGAGAAAAAAAAAGTGGGAATGAAAACCATTAGAGAGATCCTTTTAAGGGTAGTATTCAGTTGAACATATAGGAAAAGAAAGTCTAAAAGTGTAGTAAGCATATACTCACATTCATAAGGTTGCTGAATACCTATCCTAGGGTCACGCAATCTATTTTAGCACATGTGAAGAATATGGTTGTCTCCACGCAGAGTGTGGGTTATTGCACTTGATGCTTATGGGGGTTATTCTTGCACCATACTAGGCTGCGGTCAGATCTGGTGAACAATGGCAGATAGAATAGGGCCCCAAAATGGACCAGTGTGTGGTCAGCAGAGACACCCATTCAATAAAAATGGGCTTCCAAGTGGATTCTTCTGGAAGGTTGGTATATATTGATCATGAAAACAAGTTAAAACACCATCACTGTGTTTCATGGCTCTTTAGTGGCCACTTCATTATTATTTATTATACAGTATTTATAAAGCGCCAATGGTTCGCTCAGCGCTGTACATTACAAAGGGGGACAGAACATGTGACAGAACAATACCAATACAATGCAAAACATGAGGGGATCGAGGGCCCTGCTCCTTTGAGCTTACAATCTAGGAGGGAGGGGATAGTGGTACAGGAGGAGATAGCTGTGGGGGATGGAGTGGTAGGAAGAGTGGAGGAGGTCGGCAGGTTAGGAGGGGGTGGTGTAGGCTTCCCTGAAGAGATGGGTTTTCAGGGTGCGCCTAAAGGAGAGGAGAGTAGGTGATAATCTGATGGGTTGGGGCAGGGAGTTCCAGAGGATGGGTGACACCCTGGAGAAGTCCTGGAGACGGGCATGGGAGAAGGAGACCAGGGAACTAGAGAGAAGGGGGTCTTGTGAGGAGCGGAGTGTGCATGCTGGGCGGTACTTGGATATTAGGTCAGTGATGTATTACGGGGCAGTATGGTGGACAGTTTTGTACGTCAGTGTTAGGATTTTAAATTTGATCCGTTGTGTAATCGGAAGCCAGTGGAGGGATTGGCAGAAGGGGGTTGCGGAGATGGAGCGGTTGGAAAGGTGAATGAGTCTGGCAGCCGTATTCAGGATCGACTGAAGCGGGGATAGCCAGCGGCGAGGCAGGTCAGTAAGGAGGGAGTTGCAGTAGTCGAGTCGTGATATGATGAGGGAGTGGATGAGCTGTTTAGTGGTTTCTGGGGTTAGGAACGTGCGTATTTTGGCGATGTTGCGGAGGTGGAGTCTGCACGAGTTTGTTAAAGATTGGACTTGGGGATGGAAGGATAGGTTGGAGTCCAGAATGACACCAAGTACTCTGGCCTGCGGGGCAAGTTTGATGGTGGCATTGTTGGATGTGACGGAGAAGTCAATGGGGGGGTGTCCGGGCTGGGGGGAAGACAAGAAACTCGGTTTTGGAGAGGTTCAGTTTAAGGAAGTGGAGCGACATCCAGTCTGATATGTCGCTCAGTAGGTGTGTGATTCGGGCGGAGACCATAAGGAAAAGGTGTATAGTACACTTTAGTGAGTTGGATCTGTGTGATGAAGTGGCCACTAAAAAGCCACGGAATGCACTGATGGTGTTTTAACTTGTTTTCATGATCAATAAATACCAACCTTCCTGAAGAATCAACTTGGAAGCACCTTTTTATTGAATGGGCACCTCTGCTGACCACACACTGGTTCCATTTTGGGGACTTATTCTATCTACCATAATTAAGACCAACTCTTTTAGCATACAGAGAGAAAAACTGGCTCGGACAGATTCAGCAAAAGTGTCTCTCGAGCATTCTAAAAGTGGTGCAGCATGAGCTAAATTCAACTACAAGTTCTAGACAGGTACCTGAATTTGGAGCATTCTTCATCACTTTTAGAATGCAGAGACAGCTCCAGCCTTTATGACTTCCAGGGATCATGTTTTAAATGAATCAGTATGCTTATTCAGTCGTTCAATATAAGATTTCTAATAATCTTTTATGTTATACGACTTTATCTTTCTGCATATTTTACAGTGAATCAGCAACATTTTTTGAGCAAAATGACATGCGAATTGGAGGAACATATAAGAAAGCCATTTATAGAGAATATACAGATGCAACTTTTACAACACGGATACCAAGATCCAAAGAGGAAGATCATCTTGGAATGCTGGGTAGTTATTTTGAGAGGCCTTCATTTACTTAAGAGGGGGTTCTTTCTTTCTGGAAAAGTAAAAAAAGCAGAGTCAGCTTAATAATACCAAAATAGAGTTATTTTCCAGAACCACAACACACAAACAAAATTATTACCTGAAAAAAAAAAAAAACTACAAAAAATTGTAAAGCGTGATGCCCGTCTGTAGCGGCTCTCTTCTCCCTGTTCTCATAGGCTTTGCTGTCAGTAAAATCCTGTAATGAGGGAGTAAGGGGCAGGGCTGAGCCTTGTTGTCTGTGTCTATAGACAGGGAGCAAGCCTCCAAGTGGTCCACAGTAGGAAGCAGCTTCCTATTGTGGCACACTGAGAAGAGGAGGAGCCAGGAGTGCCAGGAGGGGGACTCAAGAAAAGGGGTTTCAGGGCTGCTATGGGCAATACCATTGCACAGAGCAAGTAAGTATAACATGTTTGTTATCTTAAAATAAAAAAAAATGATTTTACAAATGCTTTCAAGCTTGGTAAACTGTAATATTTTGCTAATCTGGGAAAGGGGAGTATTAGATGTACTAGCAGATTTAAGTACACTAACAAACTGAATCTGAACTCCAGCTAACACTTTATAAACATTTACAGCAAATAGTTTTTTCTCTCCTTTTTGGGATAAAGGTATTGCATAAATAAATAAAAACTGATCATTATAGGTACCTCTTTCAGTAGTTAATAGTTTGTCTCAACCCTCTAACTGCTATATCTGCAGAACAGCTTGTTCTGTTGAAAAACAACAGACTTACTGGTCAGATGACCAGGTGAAAATAAAGAAAAGAGAGCCTAAAAAAGAAAGGTGATGCAGCCATTGCATCTAAGAATCAGTAAGCTGAAATATAATGAATGTTTGCTTTTGGGTTTAATACTGCTTAACCCAGCACGCAGGTTAAAAAGACTTTCAAGCACTGCACCACTGCAAAAAGTCCTGTGTGAAAAACCCAGTGCATGCAGACCCCTTCCATGTGTGTATTAGGTTACTGTTACAGTGCCTAGCATTTCATCACACATGGCATCATCAGGAGCAGACATTATATATATACTATATATATATATATATACATATACTGTGTACATACTGTATACATATATATGAAGTGTGCTAAAAATGACATTTTTTGTTACTCATAGTAACCAACAAAGTTACATGGTTTCTTTTTGAACGTGTACTGTAACAAATTACATTTGGAAGAGGACCCTAAAAAATAACTCCATTTTTGTTGAAAAAAAAAAACCTCTGAGTGATCTATGTACATTGCAGGGATTTTAACAAACTTTGTTGCAGACTCCTACCTTATGCTGTAAAATCGCTGTTTGTTTGTCTGTGTTCATATGCTGAGTGAATCTGTATGGGAGTGGATTCATAATTATCATTCAGCTGCTGTACTTGCAGGGCTCTAATGAGGAAAGTGTCAGGGTCTGTATCACTTTAGACAAGATTTCTCTTTGAGAGTATTTCACCAAAAATGCCATTTTTGTTTCCGCGAATGCCAAAAATCTTACTGTATCTTAGTGCAGACTTCTGTGAAAATCAGTAAGCCAATCACTCAAGCAGGAAATTACATTTTTAGGGAGCTTTCTATACACCTGTGTACAGATTGCCTCCAGGTAATCATATTGCATTGTATTTTACAGAAAACTAAAATGCTGTAGATTGAAAAGGAAAGGTATTTTTTAATAACATTCAATTACAATATCACTTAAGTCGCAATTGTATACTCTATATTATTTTTATTTGCTATTTTTTTCCCCATGAAAGTGGAGTTGCCCTTTAAATTAAAAATGTTAGAGACTGTAAGTATGTACTACACTATGAATGAAAGTTTGGTTATCATATTAATCAGTGTTTGGCAATTATTTTAATCAGTGATCTATATAGATAAAAATCTCCAATGCCTGGAGCTAATTATTGCACATTGTCTTCTCTATGCTTATGACTTTTTTATGCTTACCTAATTTTGCATCCATAATAATCTATGAAATCTTATGAAAAATTATATAATCCTGGGCTCTAAAAAATAAAAATAACGGTTGTAGAATTGCAAGCTTTTGGGTACATTCAACCTAGTGTGTGAAGAAATTTAATTTGTATTGTATAATACAGTACATTCATTTCTGTTTAGTTTTCTTTTTACTCTTAAATATTTTTCCATGGCTGCTACTAAAACATTTGAAACCATTTATGTTTAGTTGTTCTTTAAAATACCTAAAATCAAATTTTAAAAATGGTTCTATATAGCATTGCTCTATGTACACAGGCTAATAGTACTCTCTCCCTTATTAGGGCCTATCATTATTGCACAGGTAGGAGATGCTATCAAAGTTACATTTAAGAACAAGGCAAGTCATCCATACAGCATCCAGGCCCATGGAGTGAGCTGCACAAAGGACATGGAAGGTGCTGCCTACAAAACTAGCAAAGATTCTGAAGGTGATTGCAGAATTATAAATATGATAATGTCACTGCTCATATTCTCTGTACATCAATATACACTATATTGCCAAAAGTATTGGGACGCCTGCCTTTACACACACATGAACTTTAATGGCATCTCAGTCTTAGTCCGTAAGGTTCAATATTGAGTTGGCCCACCCTTTGCAGCTATAACAACTTCAACTCTTCTGGGAAGGCTGTCCACAAGGTTTAGGAGTGTGTCTATGAGAATGTTTGACCATTCTTCCAGAAGCGCATTTGTGAGGTCAGGCACTGATGTCAGACGAGAAGGCCTGGCTCGCAGTCTCCGCTCTAATTCATCCCAAAGGTGTTCTGGCAACTGCCAAAACCAGACACGTCCATCAGATTGCCAGACAAAGAAGCATGAATTGTCACTCCATAGAACACATCTCTACTGCTCTAGTGCTTTACACTACTGCATCCGATGCTTTCCAGTGCACTTGGTGATGTAAGGCTTGGATGCTGCTGCTCGGCCATGGAAACCCATTCCGTGAAGCTCTCTACACACTGTTGTTGTGCTAATCTGAAGGCCTCATGAAGTTTGGAGGTCTTTAGCTATTGATTCTGCAGACAGTTGGCAACTTCTGCACTCTGTGCCCTTTAGCATGTGCTGACCCCGCTCTGTAATTTTACATGGCCTACCACTTTGTGGCTGAGTTGCTGTTGTTCCCAGTTGCTTCCACTTTGTTATAATACCACAACAGTTGACTGTGGAATATTTAGTAGCAAGGAAATTTCACAGATGAACTTACTGCACAGGTGGAAACCTATCACGGTACCACACTTGAATTCACTGAGCAACCCATTCTATCACTAATGTTTGTAGAAGCAGTCTGCATGCCTATGTGTTTGATTTTATACAGCTGTGGTCATGGAGGTGATTGGAACGTCTGAATTCAATGATTTGGAGGGGTGTCTCAATACTTTTGGCAATATAATGTACATATGGCTGAGTGAAATAGACATGCGATTGTTCTATATTGAAGGTTTGATTAGGTCATGTTCTTATTAAATATTAGATGTTAAAGTGGATGGTGGGACAAGTCAACATTTTATTTCTATCCCATGATTAAGCTATTATTACATGTGGAATATTTCATTTTAAGGCCTCACATAGTGCTGTGTGCCTCTACATGGTTTATCTGTTAGAGGTAACACACGGAAGACAGATTGCAGAGAAACAAAACAGTACAATACACAAAATTCAACCCTATCCTAACATAAAAAACAGAGACTCACCAAACAAATGCAACATCACTTTTAATATACTGTAACTCAACTCTGCCAGATTCAAATACAAAAACTTGCTGCTATGGTTAAGAGTACCGTTTTCACCTAAAAGTCACACAACTTTCACCCAAGATTTACACTTGTTCACTGAAGATCCAATTTAAAAAACGTGTGAAAGCTCTGGCATTAGTTATATGAATTTTGGGGGAAAAAACAAATACGTAAACCTTTTGGTATACAGCCATCTATTTCTGACAATCTTTGTACTTGCATATTGGTTCATGAGAGTTGTAAACTGTTCAGAAGCCTGATGTACAAGACTGAGTGTGATCATTTCATGCTCTGTTTAGCACCTGTATTTTCTATATTGACTGGCAGCAAAGCTATGTTCCAGTGTGATATGGACTCGTTCACAGCCTTACCACTTTACAATGACCATGCACAAAACTGGTATGCTACAGTAAGTTGAAAAAAGTTAGATCATATGGACTTAATTGGGATTTAACTGGTATCAGAAGAAGGACATAACACCTTTTATGTATCAATATCAGAAATGCTGGTGGTGAAATATGAAATAATCTGTAGCATTTTGTTAAAGGATAAGTTCACCTTTTACAAAAAAAAAAAAATTAATAAATACACATCTTTTGCAGGTAAAAAAATGTGAGTTTATTTTTTTTTACACTGCAGTCTGTAAATCATTGCACCCGTGATCATCAGATCGCAGGTGCAATCCCTGGGTTCTGCAGGCACTCAGTAAGCTATCTGCCCATACCTTGTACAGGCAGGCAGTTACTGAATGCAGGAAAAATTAATGTACTATAAGAGCGCTCACCAGCACCCTCGCCGTTCATTACAAACTACATGCCGTTGGCCACGGAGGCCAACTGTACATGTAGTTCATTCATTAACAAAACCCTGTGAATAAATAATGTGGCTGTGTGGGCGGAGTACCACATGGCTATGCTGTTTTTAAATTGTGACAGCGGGTGCAGAAAGAGGCTCCCCCACCTGCTGTCACAGGGAGGGGGGTCGGGGATGCAGGAGCTGGAACATGTTCCATGTTCCACCCTAAATACGGGAGGAATATCTAACATGTATCCAAAGGTGAACGTAGCCTTTAAAGCCCTCCTGCCCTCCCACCCCTTTATTCCACCCCTATCAAACTGATCCCTTTAGTAAAAAAAGTTAGTTACAGTAAATGCCCATTTTAAATTACTTGAAGCCATGATCATGTGACACTACCAGGCAGATCTTTTGTTGGCAAGGTTCTCTCAGGAGAGAAAATAGAACACCATAATTGCAGGGGGACAGCAGGGTGCCACTGCAGCACTGCATCAGAACTGATGGCAGTAAGGGATTTAGGTGATTATATCTGCCTTCACCAGGTAAGAGGCAGGACTATCCAAAAGGGTTGGGTGGGGTAAGTATAAGAAATATTTTTTGCCTGGAGCAGGGTTTTAAGTCAAACTTCATTAAAATCCATTGTACTGAATATATTTATCTACGGAACATGATTTGAAAATGATTGTACATCTGTTATTTAAAGCCAGAATTCAGAGACAGACCGCTTTAAGCTGGTCACACCAAGCTTCTATGTAGTTCTGAAGTGGTTTTATGGCAGACTTTCCCATTGCTAGGCAAGTAACAGGTAAGATTGGAAATAAGTATGGCACTGGAAGAGGAAGCACAAGTAAAGGTCACTGAGGTTTAGACATTTTGAGCTATGAGGTTTGTGAGCTCCATCCCATTAGTTACATTGTAGGGATTTCACATTGCACTTGGTGCAGCAAGTGTTTTTTTTGTCTATCAGCGTGCATCCATAATGGTCCAACTAAACTATCTGTGTTACTTATATATGAGCTTTTTTTTTTCCTTCAGAAAATGGTGCATCTGGGGAACAAAGTGGGCACTCTCTTCCTTCTCATGTGGCTCCAGGAGATACAATAACATACAGATGGGAAGTTCCCAACAGTGTGGGATCCACAATGCATGACCTAAACTGCTTACCATGGCTTTATTATTCATCCGTGGATGTAGTCAAAGACACCAATTCTGGTCTCGTTGGTCCGTTGTTAGTGTGTAAGAGTTTAATAAAAGATCAACAGGTATATTTTGTGTTTTACATGAACTAGTAAAACAACAAGGATATTAGTTTGTAATATGACCATAACTTGATAAACCTAGGATGAAAGGGATGATATGACAACAGGAACTCCATAATGATGGATAAAAGATCAATTTTATGTGTTGTTGGTGTAACAAAAGGAAAACATCGGGATCAGATTTACCATAGACACAGTGGGCTTGTGGCTATAGGCAGCAGAGAGACAGTCAACTTTTCCATGAATAGTTATAGGACAGACATATTTTCTCATTATAAGTCAATATATATCTCACATACACATTGTCACAATATTGTAAGTCATAAAACAACTCAGGTGACCCAGGCAGAGGAGTGTTGCATTTTATGGCAAACCTTGTATGCCTACAGGATCCAGGGATGGAATGTACACCCTGTAGAAGATGCAGCATGGAGGCCAGATAAACAATGCTTTAAAGCGGAACTCCAGTCTTACTTTTAGTTCACAGTTGTACAGGCTATGACGTGAAAAGTAAGGCTGGAGCTTACCATGTGAGCATTAGAAGCTGCACCAAGTCAGACAGAACAGAAGAGACACAGCGCCTCTAAGTGTAGACTGTATGACAACTTTAATGATTAAAAAGGTAAGTTTAACAACTCCCAAATCTTAGTAATGTAAAACAGGCTCATAAGGGTAAGTATGCAGAGTTCCTATCGCCAAATGTTGAAGACCGCACTGGGAGTAATATCGGACGATCACCAGAAAGCACTGGAGGGAGGAGAGCTGTTGATGATAAATCCTGGCAGGTTCCCTAGTATGTCTGGAGCGGTGGCGTTGGCATCTAACATCATCAGGATGCACTTGTAAGGAGGAGCCTTATATGGAATGAAGAGGAGTGACAGACAGGACCAGGGGCAGGGAAAAAAGGAGGGGGGAATAGGGAGAACAATATACAGAGAGACAACAGAGCAATGTCTGTCTGAATGTCACAAATAGTAACATGGGAATATAGTCACAAAGGTCATGTATAAAAATAACAAAAATCATGAAAAACATAAAAGAACAATGCATTGAAACAGTTAACAATAAATGATTGGTATAAGACATCAATGAAAAATTATTAAAAGGAGTTAAAAGGAAATACATGTATAAAATTAAACATAGTACTACATGGTATAGTGAACAAAGGAATAAATAATAGGCATAAATCAATATGTTAATGGGCATAAATCAAAAGGTTAATAATAGATGAACAATAATGAGTGAATTGTTGGACATATGAATGAACAATAGATGGACAATAAATAATAAATTCAAAAGGTGGAATAAAGAACAATTAGGCTGGTGGAAAAAAGGATAGCTATATGATTATTTGGCTGGTTTTAATATTGGCATGGATAGATGGTGGAGATAGAATATAGTGACGTGTACACACATGCATCGAAGGGTCGATACAGGATATTAATAATAAGCATTAGTGTATATGTGTGTACACATCAGCATCAGATTGGAGAATTAAATAGTAAGTGATTTAATGACTAGAATAGATTAGTCCAGTATTATATCTCTTTCTGGCAGTACTTTCTAAAATCATGACCATCCATGAGTAGTAGGATGTGGACCACCCCCAACACAAAAGGGAAAAAAAACACCTGTAAACAAAGGATAATGTATTAATATAAGTGGGAAATCATCATGATGTGTATGGTTCCAAAGATAGTAATGATGTGTAGTCAGAGTTGTTAATACTCGTTATATTGTGGTAGCTGTCTCCAGCTCCTCGTTGAGGCCAGCTGGAGACAGGTTACCGAGGGCATGGATCCAAAAAGTTTCCATCTATTGTTCATTCACATTTCCATCAATCCACTCATTATTGTTCATATATTATTAACTGATTGATTTATGCCCATTAACTTATTGATTTATGCCCATTATTTATTCCTTTGTTCACTATACCATTTAGTACTATGTTTAATTGTATACATATATTCCCTTTTAACTCCTTTAAATTATTTTTCATTGAT
This sequence comes from Staurois parvus, assembly GCF_062004578.1. Taxonomy (NCBI): domain Eukaryota; kingdom Metazoa; phylum Chordata; class Amphibia; order Anura; family Ranidae; genus Staurois; species Staurois parvus. Next base: position 7,980,789 of record NW_028317874.1, read on the forward strand.
ATCATTATTTATTTTTTTTACTGTTTCAATGCATTGTTCTTTTATGTTTTTCATTATTTTTGTTATTTTTATACATGACCTTTGTGACTACATTCCCATGTTGCTATTTGTGACATTCAGACAGACAGTGCTCTGTTGTCTCTCTGTATATTGTTCTCCCTATTCCCCCTCCTTTCTTCCTGCCCCTGGCCCTGTCCGTCACTCCTCTTCATTCCATATATGGCTGCTTCTTACAAGTGCTCTACCTATGCCTGGTGAAAGAGCGCGCCGGTCCACTTCGGTCTCCGCGCATGCTCAGAAACGCATTGCATCCTGACGACGTAAGACGCCAACACCACCACTCCGGACATACTAGGGAACCTGCTAGGCTTTACCACCAATGCCTCTCCTCATTCCAGCGCTTCCTGCTGATCGGCCAGTATTACTCCCAGTGCGATCTTCAACATCTGGCAATAGGCGCTCTGCATACTTACCCTTATGAGCCTGTTTTACATTACTAAGTTGTGAGTTGTTAAACTTACCTTTTTAATCATTAAAGCTGTCATACAGTCTACACTTAGAGGCGCTGTGTCTTTTCTTCTGTTCCTTCTACTCTAGAGCTCTGCTTCACTCTACCACAGCCTGCCCTAGTGTCTTAGACTGAATTACCCTCTGCCTGACTTGGAACACATATCCATTAATTAAAAGACTATATGGTCTGCATAATTCATGCGCCTGTTTACTCCTTTTATACCAAGTTAGACAGAGCCCACCTCTTTTTCTAGCTAAAGGATGTCCAGTATCATCCCTACTTTTCCTCCCCAACCTCACTGTTCCTAGTCGACCCACCTTCATTCATTGTATTTCAGTTCTTTCAAACATAGAGCTCAGCATCACATGTGAACATTATCTAAGACAATCTGCATGCAAATGCTATCTGCATAGGAACACCCACTCCTCCAGACTGACACTCACTCATTAAGGCAACTTAAATTTGCATAACTCCTCCCAAGAGCCAGCCCACTACTTCCACCAGAGTTGAGGTCTCTAGAGAGAAATACTGAGGAAGAGCACTGTAATGTTTTCAAGAACATGTAAAGTCTTTCCCAATGGCCATGATCTCATGATCTGCCTACATTGCAAAGAGAAGCACACAAACCCAGTGATGATATCATTGAGTCTTAAATAATTTATGTAATGAAAATAGAAAGATTTTTTTTTTAATTTTTGAAAATGTCATTATCCTGTTAATAAAGAGTGGAAAGAAGCAAGGGAAGGCCAAATCAAACTTCAGCTTTAATGTTATAAAAACATTTTTTGCAATATAAGATGCACTTGCTGCATGTCCTAAGGGTTGGAATATATCTTTATGTTGGGCTAGCCATAAATGGGCTGGTCATTTACTGACAAAACCAGCTGGCGGTAGATTTGGAGCTGGAGCTGTACACTAATATCTATGGTGAACACCAGCTGGCACCACAACATCTTTCTGTGGGACTTGTTGGTAAAGGGATGTGGCCATTTAAGTGTCTGGTCAATGTTAAACAATGCGATTAGAGGGAGCAAGAATGCCTCCTGTCCTCTGTTAGAACTGCCTTTCTCAACCTTTTCAACGTAGAGGAACCCTTGACATAACTTTCCGGTCTTGGGGAACATCTGTTAAAATTGACTTTATCTACAATTCATGATACATTAGTGTGATGGTCAGAGGTAAGAATGCTCCTTACACTTGTGGTCATTGGGAAGAATTACCCTTTTAGATAGCTAAAAAGATCAATGGTGTCAGTGGGAACTTACCTGATAGGCAAAAATTGCTCATTGCTCAAGGAACCCCTGGCAACCTCTGGAGGAACCCTAGGGTTCCACGGAAACCTGGTTGAGAAACTCCGTGTTAGAAGGTGCACAAAAAAATAGAACTATTGCATGAAAATTGCTGTCTTGTCGATACCCCTAGAATAACCCGTTGTGCACAAATCAAGACTTGAAGTTGTGATTGTTTACTAAAGAAGCAAGTAAAGATAGTCTAAATGTTTTAACTGGTTTGCAAGTGTTGGTAATCAGTGTTACCTTATGATCACAAGTGAAATCCTGCTTTTTTTGCAGAGAGGTGTAGCTCACAATTACTTCATGATGCCTGCCGTGTTTGATGAGAATAAGAGCTGGTATTTGAAGGACAACATTGACCTATTTACTGGGAAACCACAGTCTGTGGACACGGATAATGAAGATTTTCAGGAGTCCAATATGATGCACTGTAAGTGTTGAATACTGACCTATACGTAGTTCCATGTCCTTCCCACAATGTGGAAAACCTAACCCCCAGGCCAATTTAGACATTTCTCTCATACATGTAAAAATCTGCATTATTTTGCTAGAGAATTACTTAGAAACCCCCCCTCCCCCCAAAAAAATAATTAAATATAAATATATATATATATTTTTTTTTTAAAGCAGAGGCCCTAGACAATACAATGGTGGGTGATGCAATTTAGTATGTTACACAATATTTTTGCAGCGGTTCTCCACAACTTAAAATTGTGCATGCCCGTAGAATGAAGACAAACTATGGTTCATTAAATTATCCCTAGATGATGTTTTTAAATCTTTTACAGGTTACCAGATGAGAGTTACAAAGGAGGTCTGCTACTACAACTATTGTTCTTGCTCTGACATTCATGGCGATACCTCACATATGTGGTGTGATCCCCGTGCACGGTCACATTTGCATGGGGGGACGGGGGCATTATATGCTGTACAAGCCAGAAACAGTGGGGTTTATTTACTAAAGCTGGAGAGTCCAAAATCAGACTCCCTTCTGCATAGAAACCAATCAGCTTCTAACCTCAGCTTGTTCAATGAAGCTTTGGCAATGAAACCTGGAAGCTGATTGGTTTCTATGCAGAAGTGAGTCTGATTTTGGACTCTCCAGCTGTAGTAAATAAACCCCAGTGTGTCAACAAACAAACTGAAACTGGAAGTGGCAAAATCCTCCATGCTTCCGGTTTCTGATGTCTCAGTTAATGCGACTGAACTGGGGACCTTGTTACACCACCTTTTAAAAGTGATCCAGTAGCTATATAGCCTCTTGGATCACTTTTACAAGAAACAGAGTTACTGGCTGTAAAGAATGGTACTGGGATCATGGTTGTAGCCTCAACCATGGTCCTGGTATAACCAACTCAATACGAGACTGTCATATGAACCGATCCACCAGACGGATGGGGATCGGATCCCCATACGTCTGTTTTTAGCGTACAGGATCGGATCGGACGCCGGCGGGTGTCAGTGGACACATGTCATCTGACATCCACTGGTCCATAGAGGGCTATGGATGGGCTATGGATGGAAAGACTACAGTAGAAGCAATTTTCTGTTTCCTTTTAGATACTCTGTAAATATAAATGTAAATGTACAGTAAAATATACAGTAACATTTTTGAAAGTGTAATGTTATCATGCATTTCTCAGTGTTTTCTCTTCTGTTACACACGTCATGCAGCTATCAACGGGTACATGTATGGAAATCAGCCCAGCCTGGATATGTGTGTAGGAGACTCCATACGCTGGCATATGCTGGGACTTGGTACAGAAGTTGATATACATGGAATCCATTTTACAGGAAACACTATTATAGTGCGTGACACTATAAGAGATGTTGCAAGTTTATTTCCACACATCTCATATTCCATAATGATGACACCAGACAATGAAGGTAAGTTACCGAAAATTGTTTTAAAAAAGTAATAATGAAAATGTTAAAGCTACCATGAGAAAAAATGGACAGTTACTATAGTGAACTATGCATCTGCACTGCAGCACACCACAACACACAAACCATACAGTGGTGGGCTGTGTTAGAAAAAAAGGTCAGGTATGGTTTAAAATGAACTGGTTGACTGAGAGCATATAGCATATAGAACCACCAAACCCCAAACAAAATAAAATATATATTAAGCACAGTGGCTAAATGGTTAGCACTTCTGCCTGGCAGTGCTACGGTTGCTGGTTTGAATCCCAACCACAGCACCACCTGTCTGGAGTTTGCATGTTCTCCCTGTGCCTCTGTGGGTTTACTCTGGGTTCCTCCCACACTCCAAAGACATGCTGGTAGGTTAATTGGCTCCTGTCTAAATTGGCCCTAGTATATGTATGTATGAATGTAAGCTATGGACCTTAGATTGTATGCCCCTTGAGGGTTAGGTACTGATGTGAATGTACAATATATATGTAAAGCACTGTGTAAATTGAAGGCGCTATATCAGTACCTGTAATAAACAAACTAGGGTTTTCTTTTTCCATGGCTTTTCCCTTTATTTTTACCAGGTAATCCTGCAAATTTCACACTTTCTGTCTCTTCGTGGATATACCCTGGACCAGGGGCGGACTGACCATTTGGAAACTTGGGAACTGCCTGAGGGCCCAGGGTCAGTAGGGAGCCCCATGTGATGCCCCTGGTACCGTTTTCATAGGCTTTTTTGAGTTTGGGCAAGGACACAGGGGCCCCATGATCCCCTATTGCCCGGGGGCCCCATGAGTTGTCAGTCTGCCCCTGCCCTGGACCAGTGTTTTTCAACCTTTTTTCATTCAACATGCCCTTTAAAATGTTTTATTAGACTAAAGGTTCACTAACATGTGTGACTGAGGGGTGATAAAAGCACATGCTTTAGCTAAGTATTTACAACCCCCTAACTGCTCCCTTTTTAGCTTAAGAGGCAGTAGCTGGGGTCATACACATGCTGCGGCCATGGCAGGAATTTTTACCCTGCCTGCCAAATGTGACCCATTCAGGTGAATTGGGCTGTTCTGCAAATGTCTCATGATGCTGCATTTAGGGAATTAAAACTGGTGGTGTGGAGGTGACATATTGCATCCTTACCTCTTATCATATTGTGAACAAGCCCTAACTAGATAGTCCCACTATCTTGGAAAAGAAGTTCTGATCTACAGGTTAAGTGCTAAGGATTAGAAATAATGTACAAAAATACATACAGGCGCACATATATACATGCACACACATACAATACATTACAAACATAAACTCCCATACACACACACAGACATACACACAAACACACACATATACATACACATACATATACTCCCACACACATGCACAGACTTGCCTTCACGCACACACAAACACACAGCCTTTTTGCCAAATGCAGTCTGTACCTGTACTTGGATTGCTGGGCGAATGGTTAGTTTGCATTGCTGCCTGTAGGGGGAGGCAGAGAGATCAGGACTCAGAAAGACTTTCCTCTTCCATTGCTCTGCTCGTTCCCCTGATTGAGCTCTCATTGTGCAGTTTCAGGTAAGATCAGTGGGTATTTTCAGTACTTGCTGAAAATGTTCTTAGCCTGGAAAAAGAAAACGAATGCAGCTACCTCATCTAAGGGCTAGTAAGCTGCAATATATTACATTTTTCTTTTTGTGCTTGGCTATGCTTTAATGCAGTGTGCCTTAACATGGTTCTAAAGACTTAAATGGTTGTAAAGGCTCAAGGTTTGTACCTTCATGCATTCTATGCATGAAAGCAAAATACTTTCCTGAGCCTCATCGCAATCTAGCAATGTGCACCAGAGCCTCGGCTCTCTGGGGACTCTCTCTCCTCATTATCTCTCAATCAAAGCCAGTGAGCCAATGAGGAAGGAGAGAGGGCAGGGCCGCGGCTCTGTGTGTGAATGGACACCAGGCCTGGACTGGCCATAGGGCACACTGGGTATTTGCCTGATGGGCTGTAGCTGCAGGGCCACATGTACTTGTGGGGCTCAAAGCTGAGCTGTCCCTTGAGCCAGTGCCACTCAACAGCCTTTCCACAGCCGGCCAGCCACCCATTAAGTTCACAGCATGGCAGTCAAGGTGGGGGGGGCAACATTGTGTGGTCTCCAGGCCCTTTAGATATGGTCACATATCTAGAACTGCAGCCTGGCTCATTTCTGTATCCATTTGTACTGCCATTGTGCATGTACATGAGCACTTAGTAAATCCAACTCTGTTTCCTACCTGCCCTGATCATACTCACTGCTGGAAGCATCTTTACTGCTCAAAGTAAGAACTTCTCAGGGGGGCTGGTGGGTGGGGTAGTGCTGGGGATAATAATGGGGATGAAGGCTTCCGTAGGAGGACCAGACCTTATTGCTGGTGTTTGACTTTTCAACCTGGCTCCTTCCTGCCCTCCAACTGGCTGCATCCTCTCTCTCTTCTGTCCACCTGGCTCTTTCCTCCCCTCCACCTGGCTGCAACTCCCCTCTCTTCTGTCCACCTGGCTCTTTCCTCCCCTCCACCTGGCTGCAACTCTCCTCTCTTCTATCCACCTGGCCCTTTACTCTCCTCCACCTGGCTGCATCCTCCTTCTCTTCTGTCCATTTGGCTCCCCCCCACACCTCCTCCCCCCGGTCTGTCTCCTCCACCCACCTGGATGCAGGGCAATTGCCATGCGTGGCAGTGCTAGGCAAGTTTGCGAAGCCAAATTCCAGATGCTTTTGTTTTATGTAACTATGCCCCTTAAGTCCCTCCCATTGTTAACACAGTTTGGCCACACCCTCTGTTCGCTGTGGAGAGCTACACACACCACATTGCTGTTCTTTATGGGCACCCAAAGGTAGTATGACCTTTAGATTGTAAGGTCCACGAGCAGGTCCCTCATATTCCTTCTGTACTGAAATGTATTATAATTGTACTGTTTGCTTTATATTGTCAAGTGCTGCGTTATATAAATCCTGTATAATAATAATAATATACTACAAAAAAAAATTTAAAAAAAGGAACAGAACATGATGCCAGCACTCAGTGGTAGCTGCCTGTGAAAACTGGGCAGAGGAAAACAGAAAACAGAATCTCTTACACGATGTGCATAGCCAGATTATATTTGCTACTTCCATATGAAGCAGGCTCAATATATAACTAAAAGACACAGATACATTGGTAGTTGTCATTATTTGTAATTTGCTTTAAAAAAAAAAAAGGGTCTGTTCAGTCTAAAATGCCCAGGCCTATTTTTATGTCCCAGTCTGGCCCTGATGGACTTATACTTACTTGAGTCATATCTTGATCTAGCTCTGTGCCCGAGAGCAGCAGCTCTCTCCAGAGCAGATTGATATCAGTGGGAGCCTTTGGCTCCTGCTGCTGTCAATCAAATCCTGTGATGAGGGAGCAAGGGCTGACCCGCACTGTCTGTGTCTATAGATGCAGGCAACGCAACTTGGAATCAAGCCTGCACAAGTGCTCCAATAGAGGTGGAGCCAATACTGCCAGTGGGGGACCCCAAAAGAACAAGGACAGGAATGCTCTGTGCAACACCATTGCACAGAGCAGGTAAGTTAAACAAGATTGATATTTTTAAAAAATGGAAGGTTTACAATCACTTTTTATACACAGTAACTCATATGTTAGCACAGATGTATTTAACAACGTATAGGAATTGATTTGAAAAAACTGCAAAATCTGGTGCAGCTGTGCATGGTAGCCAATCAGCTTTTAACATTCAGCTTGTTCCATTAAGCTTTGACAATAAAACTTGGAAGTTGATTGGTTTCTATGCAGAGCTGCACCAGATTTTACACCCTTTAATTTTAGTATATCAACCCCATAGTGTAAAAGGGGCATAATGAATGTGTCAAGTTTTCACATGCCTACTGGTTAGCAGCAAGCTAGCAACATTTTTCATTAGTCTTGTGCAGTACAAAAATGTGCAGTTTTAGCTGATGCATGTTGAAATATGGTAATGGCACAACTCAAGGAAAATCTATTTTGCTAAGTATCAAAAATGTTTGTGACAGTAACAGGCATATTTTTACTGAAATTTCTATTTTAGGTAGCAAATTATATGTCATTGGACAATGCATATTACATCTTTTCATTTCGACATTTTTAAAGAAATGATCTATCCTAACCAGGGGTGGACTGACCATTTGGAAACTTGGGCACTGCCCGAGGGCCCAGGGTCAGTAGGGGGCCCCATGAGATGCCCCTGGTACCTTTTTCATAGGTTTTTTTGAGTTTGGGAAGGACACAGGGGCCCCATGATCCCCTATTTCCCGGGGGCCCCATGAGTTGTCAGTCTGCCCCTGATCCTAACCTGCTTTCCCTTTCTTCCTTGCAGGTGTCTTCAATGTAGAATGCATGACCACAGACCATTACACCGGAGGAATGAGACAGCACTACAAGGTGAAGTCATGTGCTGAAAAGAAGAGACAGTTTGGGCTACATCAGATAAAGACATATTACATTGCAGCTGAGGAAATAGAATGGGACTATGCTCCAAACCGCACCTGGGAACATGAGTGGCTTTTACACCACCCTGAGAGGTAATGATGTAGAGAATTGCTGAACCACTGATATCTAACATCCCAGTCAAGTCTCAGAGTTTAAAAACTAGGTCTATTTTAAAAAAAAAATAATATATACACATATTTTTGTAGGAAAAATGTACATTTATTATTTGTTTCCACAGGAGTCTGCAAAACATTGCACCCATGATCAGTGGATCAGTGGTGCAATGTCAGACTCCTGCAGACACTTCCTCCAGTTCTCTGCCCATACCTTGGTACAGGCTTCAGGTAAAAAACTGGAAGAAGTGTCAATGGATGAAGAGTGCAGTGGCCACTTGCCCTTGCCCTACAGCAGAAGTACTGCTACAGGGTGGCAGGGCTGCACAAAATCACGTGTATATATACGTGATTTGTATTTCTGTGTCACCCTACCCGTGCCGCTATTGGCGGTTGGGGATGTCAGTCACTGGGTCCCGGCCGGTACTCGGCAACCATCGGCAAAGCTAACAGGGGAGAGACCTGTGTGTAAACAACACAGGTGTCTCTCCTGTCAACATGGACATACTGCTTTGTACCTCTGCACAGCAAAGAGATACAAAACAGCATGTCTCCCTAGTAAAACACAGCACACAACGTAAAACACACACAGCACACTGTTAACCCGTTGATCATCCCAAATGTTAACCCCTTCCTGCCCCGTGTCATTAGTACATTGTCAGTGCTTTTTATTAGCACTGATCACTGTATTAGTGTCAGTGGGGATGTCAGTGGCAGTTAGTCAGTTCCCACCCAATGTCAGAATGCCCCTATCCCTCTATAAGTGGCTGATCACCGCCATTACTGGTATAAAAAAATAAAAATAAAAATTCCAGTATATACACTGCCATTTGTAGACGCTATAACTGTCATGTAAATCAATTAATATACAATTATTGGGATTTTTTTAGCAAAGATATGTAGCAGAATAAATTTTGGCCTAATATGTATATTGGATATGTTTTATCGCAAAATTCAAAAATATTGTTTTTTTTTTAAAATTGACGGTCTTTTTTTGTTTATAGAGAAAAATTAATAAACGCAGTGGTGATCAAACACCACCAAAAGAAAGCTGTATGTATGGGGAAAAATGGCAGAAATTTCATTTATGCACAACATTGCATGATCTCGCAATTGTCAGTTAAAGTAACGCAGTACCGTATTGCAAAAAATGGCCTGGTCAGGAAGGGGGGTAAATCCTCTGGAGGGCAAGTGGTTAATGCACTCTTAGTCCTTTGAGAACTTCAAGTCTGTCTGCCATGATGGCCAACGGGACTTGTATTTTATTCATTCTCAGGTCTCTGTAAATTAAATGATATGACTGTGCGGGTGTTGCGTCAATTTTAAATGTGACATCAGCTGCAGGGGATAGGAACCCCCATGCTTTGTCATGGGGGTGGTTTTGGGGGTTGGAAGAAGGTGCTTGGGAACATGTTACATCCTAAATACAGGTGCAACATATAACATGTTCCTAAAGGTGAACTTATCCAAATTTTGTAATACAAGGCGCTTTTCTAATGAGGAGAGATATGCTTTTTGATCTTAAAGGAAAAGTGTGCAAATTGAAAAAAACCAACACACATACTCACCTCCATACTTCATTATCCTTGTGATGCTGCAGCTGTTGGGGCAATAACCTGCTCTCAGCTGACTCTGGGTCAAATGAAGGCAAAAATAAGTGCACTCAACTGACCCACAAGATAGGTATGGGCAAAAAAGCCTTGGATAGTCTTTCCTTTTAACAGATGCTATTACCTAAATAGAAAGAATACAGCATATTAGGTCATTATGGAGAGATTCTCATATTCACGTTAGTTTCAATAAAAATACATACAGTACATATTATTTGTATACTGTAGATCATGCTTTCTTAACCCAAGTTCCTCAGGCCTTATATGACAGTGTCTTGTAGACCATGTTCATTGGGTTGAATCCATTCTTCAATTTAATGTGAGACAGGGGAATCTGTTAATAATCAGTGAGCAATGCGGAGAATTGTGAAAGAAAGAGTGAACAAGCTATACCAATGTAGTAGAAGATCAGAGGGAAAACTTTCAGACCGATTTAGATGCTGTAAAAAACTTTAAGTAGCAAAATTAAAAAAAAAAAAAAAAAGTTAAAACTGGAGAAAGCAAACCATGGACTAATAAATTGCTCAAGAAAAGGTCGAAGACGAAGCCACGTGGTGGGTGGCGTTACGCCAACCACCACATGGCATTGTCAGGGAAAACTGACAAAGCCATGTGGTTGGTGGCGTAATGTGTGGGGGCGGAGCATAGTGACGTCATTGGCAGCTTTTCACTGAGCCGGAGTTTTGAATTGCAAATTGCTATGTTACTGCTTCCATCATTTGAGTGACACTCTGGAATTATTTTATGTGGAATTAAAACAGTATTACACTATGGGAGATGTCCTCAGTTCTTTCTATATGTGGAGTTCAGCTGAGAAGAGTCCCCTTTATACTGTCATTGAAGGGGTGCCTGTCATCAGCTCTCTGCTACCATCTAGAGCATCGTTTTGGAATTACCATGCTTGGTTGACCTGTATTAATTTATGGGTCCATGATAGGAGGTGAGCGGCCATCCATATATATTTTTAGGTGGAGGAACATTGAGTTAAGGTGGAACACTGTTTTTCAAATAGACTTCATTTATCCGGAGCACATCGTAGTGATTCTTCACCATTCAAGCACCTATTTTGATTTTCACCATTCAAGCACTTTATATGTATATTTATATTTCATATTTCGATTGAACTATCACGTTTTAATCTGTTTATGAACTATTATGTCTATATGAGTTAGCGCAACACTATTTATGTGTATTTTATGTTTTAAGTGTGGGATCACCTTTTAAGTGTTTTTGCAGCGGCTCTATTTTATTAGCTTATTCACTAGTTTGATAGCGCACATTGTTTTTTTATTTGTTTATATGATCTCAGGTTATAGAAATCAAAAGTCCTTGAGTCAAAGCTTCAGACTGGCACTCTCACTGTCAAACCATCAGGATATTGTTACAGTGCAACCACATTGATGAGGTGTATGGATGAACCCAATGGCAGCCTTTAGTCTCAAATAATGCTCACCGCAACAATATATATAAAGCATGAAGGAAAAAGCCTCAATGTGCAGTAAAATCAAGTTTAGATTTATTAATAAAAGTATTGAACTTACATCAGGTAGGTAGACACAAGCAGCAAAACGCAAGAACACCCAGCCACCGTGTCAGCTGACACGCTGATACATGATGACTTCACACTCAGACTCCACCCAGATTACATATATTACCAAAAGTGTATGAAGAGGTATTTCCCACACATCAGAACTTGACTCGGTTCCCTATTTATTCAATGTACTATATAGACTGTGTATTTGCTAAAACATCATATTTTTTGTTCTCCAAAAGCCCTGGTGATGTATTTTTAAATAAAAGTCAAACATCTGTTGGTTCAAAGTATAAGAAAGCTGTATACCGGGAATATACAGATGACACGTTTGCAACACGCAAAGAAAGGACAGAAAATGAAGATCATCTTGGAATTTTAGGTAACAGGACAAAACTTTTTGAGGTCTATTTTTTCCTGATATTAAAGTAATTCTTTAAAGCTTAAGTCTGTTCCTGCCTTAGATTCCCCTCCCCTTCTCTGATTATAACACACTCATTAATGTGATATATGTTAAATAATCAGACTTTTGTTGATTATATTTTAATTTAACTATAGAGGTGTGCACAAATTACGTAAATGCCGTGTTGGGAAAAATTACAGCAAAAGTTTTTTCTATTCATTTCCAACAAAAAACAAGAAAATAAAAATATATGTATCTAAATATGCATTCAAATTACAACCTATCTGTTCTGAAACAATTATATACTGTATAATATGTTAGGGTAGGCTACAAAATCTAAAGATACAATGTGCAGAACTAAGCCATTGCCAAAATAAAAAAAATGCTCCGATATTGAAGCGGTTACACCGTGTTCCAAATTATTATGCAAATGATAATTTTCTCATTTACCTAAAAAATTGATGTAAATAACAGTCAGCATAATTCTCATGTTATCAACTATTAAGAGTACAATTCAAATTTATTGAACAAACCTCCTAATGATAACAGTATTTTTTTTAAACATAAAACACTTCCAATGCACTGTTCCAAATTATTCCGCACAGTAAGTTTCAAAACACTTTATAGGTTGTAAAGAACTGAAAATTGTCATTTGTTGTGTTTGCAGCATATATACTGAAATCAAAAGCTATTTCAATCAAACTTTTAACAACATTTTAACTTTTTAAACATTTTAACAGGTCATGTTACATTTTAACATAGGACCCCTTATTTGATAGCAGCTTCACAAGTCTTGCATCCATTGAACTTGTGAGTTTTTGGACAGTTTCTGCTTGAATTTGTTTGCAAGATGTCAGAATAGCCTCCCAGAGCTGCTGTTTGGATGTAAACTTCCTCGCACCCTCATAGGTCTTTTGCTTGTGGATGCTCCAAAGGTTCTCAATAGGATTGAGGTCAGGGGAGGATGGAGGCCACACCGTGACTTTCTCTCCTTTTATCCCTATAGCAGCCATTGATGCAGAGGTATTCTTTGCAGCATGAGATGGTGCATTGTCATGCATGAAGATGATTTTATTACGGAAAGCATAGTTCTTCCTTCTGTACCAGGGAAGAAAGTGGTCAGTCATAAGCTCCACATACTTTGCAGAGGTCATCTTTAAACCTTCGGGGACCCTAAAGGGGACGACCAGCTCTGTTCCCATGATTCCGGCCCAAAACATGACTCCACCACCGCCTTGCTGATGTTGCAGCCTTGTTGAAACAGGGTGGCCGTCCACCAACCATCCACTACTCCATTCATCTGGACCATACAGGGTTGCAGGGAGCTCATCAGTGAACAGGACTGTTTGAAAATTAGTCTTCATGTATTTTTCTGCCCAATGCAGCCGTTTCTGCTTGTGAGCATTGGTTAGTGGTGGCCGAATGGAAGGTTTATGCACAGTTGCAAGACTCTGGAGGACTCTACACCTTGATGTCCGTGGGACTCCAGAGGCACCAGCAGCTTCAAATATCTGTTTGCTGTTATGTAATGGTATTTTAGCAGCTGCTCTCTTGATCCGATGCATGGATCTGGCAGAAATCTTCCTCAATGTGCCTTTATCTGCACGAACCCGTCTGTGCTCTGAATCAGCCGCAAATCTCTTAATAGTGCGATGATCACGCTTACATTTTCGTGAAATATCTAATGTTTTCATACCTCGTCCAAGGAATTGAACTATTTCACTCTTTTCGGCAGCAGAGAGATCCTTTTTCTTCCCCATATTGCTTGAAAATGGTGCTCTGCTTAATAATGTGGAACACCCTCCTTTTAGTAGTCTTTCCTTAAATTGGGCTCACCGGTCAATCTAATTATCACAGGTGTCCGAGATTGTTTTCAGTGATCAAAAGAGCCCTGAGACACAATGCCATCCATGAGTTAAACTGAAAAACAAAATATTTAATCTTTGTGACACTTAAATAGAATTTGCATAATAATTTGGAACAGGGTGTCGTTAGTTATTATTATTTCCGTGTTAAAATTTTGTACAGAGCCCTCCTCCCTTTGAACTCATACTTTACATCTGGGGGCAGGAAGCGAAAGGGTAAGTTATTATTTGGATCAATTTTCCAATTCACAGTTAATCAGGTTTGCTAGCAAAATACATATCTTAATCCTTGAGATTCAAGGCTCATAATGAAATGTCAAGATGCTTAGCAAGTATTGATTGATGTGAATTGATTTGCTCATTCCTACCCAAAATTGTATTTTTCGTTAACAAAAAAAGAAAGGGGAAGTTGAGTTTTACCCCCCCTTAAAATGTTTTTGTTTTTTTTCAGGCCCACTTATACAAGCAAATGTTGGGGAAGAAATTAAAATTATATTCAAGAACAAAGCAAGCAGACCCTACTCAATTAATGCACATGGTATTAAACCACAAAATAATGATGTAAAAGCAACTGAACCTGGTAGGTAAAAATGTAAAAATCATATTTTGTAGACCTAAATGTGCATTTTAAAGTGTATGTAAACCCTAACAATTAGCTTCTGTTTGTTATTTTCTTCTTTTTGTTCTGTTAAATATACAATTGAATATGTTTTGTTATATCTGTTCAATAAGTGCAAATAATACCTGTTGATCCTGCCAGAAATCTAGTGTAGCACCCTCCTAGGTAGCTAGAGGGAACTAGACTCAAATTGTTAGCTAGGGCTGAGTAGCAGTCTGGGAGTAATAACTTGCAGGGGTCAAAAGTTGATCAGAGCTGAGAGACTCTGCAGACCAGCCCTTTGGAATTTCCCCCTGCTCTAGACCTTTGGAGAAAGGTCTATAAGCAGTAGGTGGATCTGAGGAGTGGCTGATCTGCACTTTTGAGGTAGCCTGGCCAATCCCCAACAGGAGGCTTGGCAAGGGGCCAGGATGACCCTTAAAAGTGATTAAGCCTGCTCAGCAGCAGGAGAGTTCAGGTGGAAGAGAGAGAGAGAAGGACGTGAGACTGGAGGCAGGAGCCTGTGAGGGGACCAGATGGAGAAGGGCTCACCTGCAGGCAGAGCATCTTGGAAGGTGAAACTTCCAACAGAGATGACCACCTGTGTGGAAGGGAAGGAGCGGCCCAGCTAGAAGGTCTGGTAGCAGCCACCGACCCACTAGCAGAACATGAGAGGGACCAAGTGAGTAAACCTGCACCCCCTGGGCCAGTAAGGGGAAATGAGCACTCTATTGGGGAACTTGATTTGCTATCTTACCTGGGACTGTTTCACACTGGAGTGGCAGGCACTGGGTCCCCTGCCCAGGGACTCACCCAGTACAGCTAGATGAGGAGAGGAGTCATCTGAGTTATGGGTTGGTACTACAGGAGATGCTGGCTAGCTCTATAGAAGAGAAACTTTGCTGTAAAAACTTGTTCAAAGTTGCTAAGGAGTTTTGTCTTCAGTTGACATTTCCCTTGGGCATTCCATACACCCCTTACCCAGTCCCAGTTCGAAACCCCTAATAAAACTCCAAACAAAGCTCAAGGATTGGTTACTGTCTCCCAATGCAAGGCTGAGTGAAGAAAATGTGTATTGCCTGGCTGTGCAGGACTATAGGGGGACCCAAATACTCAACAACTCCTAAGGGGGTAGTGCTACACCAGTAAGCTCCTAACTTCCTACACACACTGCTGTGCTATCTAAAGCAATCATATCAGCCCTACCCAGTTTTCTGAAATAAAGGACACCTCTCTGCTTTATTATGGAGAGACCAGGGGCGGACTGACAACGCATGGGGCCCCCGGGCAATAGGGGATCATGGGGCCCCTGTGTCCTTGCCCAAACTCAAAAAAGCCTATGAAAAAGGTATCAGGGGCATCCCATGGGGCCCCCTACTGACCCCGGGCCCTCGGGCAGTGCCCAAGCTTCCAAATGGTCAGTCCGCCCCTGGGAGAGACAGAGAGGGAAGTGTTTTGTAGTGCTAACACCCTTCGTGTACTGCAGTTCTGCTTCTCAATGCATATAGTTGTATGAGTGTTGTCACCCTAGGACAGGAAGTGTGTTACTGATAGGATAACCAGGTGAAAAAAAGTCATAAAAAAGAAAACTAATGCAGCTACTGCATCTAAAGACTAGAAAGCATCACAATATTATATTTATTTTGGTCTTAAGTTTGGATAAACCTAGAGGCTAAGTTCACCTTTGCACAAAAATTTATACATGCAGAGATTTTTCAGTAAAAAAAATGTACAGGCTTAAGCCTGCAAAGCATTGTATCCACGATTAGGGGATCACAGGAGCAATATCACACTCCTGCAAGCAAGTACAGCTTTCTTCTTGTACCTCTGTACGGGCTTTCCACTTGCAAGCTGCAGGACTTGTGAATGCACTGTGAGAGCACTGTTCAGTATACTTGCAGGACTTTGAAACTACAAGTTCATCTTCCATGGTGGCAGATGGGACTTGGAATTTATTCATTCGCAGATTGCTGTGAATGAATGACACGTCTGTGCAGGCAGAAGAGGAGCCCCTGCCCACTGTCATGGTGGGGATCATGGGGTTAGGGAGCCCAGTCAGGCATAACGTGTTTTTAAACGTTGGATTTAGCCTTTAAAGTGGTCTTAAACTCTCTTTTTTAACTTGTACCCGCAGATAAGCCTATAATAAGACTTACCTGTAGGTACTGTAAATATCTCCTAAACGTGCACAATTTAGGAGATATTTACCTGTGTAGAGTGCCGGCACATGCGCTCTGAAGGAACAGCAAGTTTCACATAATGCGATGCATACTAGCGTGTTATGACATTGCCTTGCAGGGGAACATTTTGGTTTCCTTTTTTTGAGAGATTACTACTGCTTTAAATGCATGCATTTTTCCTGAATTACTGACCAGTTTGTCTACTATGTTTAAATAAGTATCATTTTACTCTAATCCTTTTGTAAGCATATTTCTGTGGTTTGCAGGACATGTGGAAACCTATATATGGTCAGTCCCAGAAAGATCTGGGCCTAGCAGGCAGGAGGAAACCTGTTTGACTTGGGCTTATTACTCCACAGTTGATCAAATTAAGGTAAGGTGAAAAAAATGCTGATTTGTCCAAATCAACCTTCCAAACTTTGAAACGTCAGTCCCATTCAATAGATAAAATAAGGTCAAAAAGAGGTTGTTTCTATCTGTTCATTATAAAGAATAGGAAGGTAATCTATACAGCTAAGTGTAGCATATTGCTCTTTGTAATCAGCAAATGTTGATTGGGAAAAATGAAGCTGAGGATGCCTACAGTATGTCTTTTTTGCCTTAATCATTATTATACTTTAGCCCTGGTTCACACTGTTGTGGTGCGGAATTCGCAGCGTTTTCTGTGCGAATTCCGCACTGCATCAGAATCGCACCCCGTTCATGCGAACCGCTGCGGGTGTGTATGTTAACAACACCCCGAAAGTGGTCCGCATAACACGGTGTGATGTGCAGAATAGGATCACATAGGTGTGAATACCTATGCGATCCAATTCTAGTGCAGACCCAAAAAAGGGTCCTGCACCTTTTTGGTGCGGGTGCGGTTTGATTAGAGCCATGCAATATATCGCATATATGGGAACCTAGGTTCACAGTATTACTTACTCTGCCTAAGGTATATAATACAAGAGAAACTATTTCCATTCTACACTCACCGGCCACTTTATTAGGTACACCTGTTCAATTGCTTGGTAACACAAATTACTAATCAGCCAACCACATGGCAGAAACTCAATGCATTTAGGCATCTAGACGTGGTGAAGTTTACTTGCTGAAGTTCAAACTGAGAATCAGAATGTGGAAAAAAGTGGATTTAACTTTTTTTTATACTTTGGACATGGAATGGTTTTTGGTGCCAGACTGGATTTTTACACACAACCATTTCTAGGTTTTACAGAGAATGGTCCAAATAGAGAAATTACCCAGTGAGCGGCAGTTTTGTGTCAAAAATGCGTTGTTGATGTCAGAGGTCAGAGGAGATGATAGAAAGGCAACAGTAACTCAAATGACCACTTGTTACAACCGAGGTCTGCAGAATACCATCTCTGAAAGCAAAACACGTTGAGCCTTGAAACAGATGGGATACCACAGCAAAAGACCACACCGGATGCCACTCCTGTCAGCTAAGAACAGGAAACGGAAGCTACAATTCACACAGGCTAACCAAAATTGGACAGCAGAAGATTTGAAAAATGTTGCCTGGTATGATGAGTCTCGAGTTCAGCTGCAACATTCAGATGGTAGGGCCAGAATTTGGCATAAACAACATGAAAGCATGGATCCATCCTGCCTTGTATCAACGGTTCAGGCTGGTGGTGGTGGTATAATGGTGTGGGGATATTAGCACATTTTGGGCCGCTTAGTACCAATTGAGCATTGTTTAAATGCCACGGCCTACCTGAGTATTGTTGATAACTATGTCCATCCCTTTATGACTAAAGTGTGTCACAAAGCTCAAATCATCTCAAACTGGTTTCTTGTACATGACAATGAGTTCACTGTACTCCAGTGGCCTCCACAGTCACCAGATCCCAAGCCAATAAAGTACCTTTGGGATGTGGTGGAATGGGAGATTCGCATCATGGATGTGAAGCTGACAAATCTGCAGCAACTGCGTAATGCTATCATGTCAATATGGACCAAAATCTCTGCAGAATGTTCCCAACACCATGTTGAATCTATGCCACAAAGAATTAGGGCAGTTCTGAAGGCAAAAGGGTGTCCAACTCGATACTAGTAAGGTGTATCTAATAAAGTGGCCAGTGAGTGTATATCAATTGTAAGAAATTAGAAATGATATATTCTTAGGTCCCATATATTTCATTCAGTGTATAGCATTCTCTGACAGGTGGTGTACCTACTAACCAGTGTACTTCTCCCCAGGACACCTACAGTGGCCTCATTGGCCCACTTGTGATCTGCAAGAAACCTGTTTTTCCATTTTCCTTACGACCTGTGCCAAAGAAGCGATTTTCTCTACTTTTCATGGTCTTTGATGAAAATCAGTCCTGGTATCTTGATGAAAATATCCAAACATATTCCCTACACCCAGATGAAGTGAATAAAGAGGATGAAGAATTCAGTGAAAGCAATATGATGCATGGTATTTCTTCTAATTCTTTATTTAATAGAAAATTACTAGATACAGTTGCAAGAAAAAGTATGTGAACCCCTTGGGATTACGTGGAGTTTTGCATGAATTGGGCATAAAATGTGCTCTGAACGTCATCTAAGTCACAACAATAGAAGAACACAGTCTGCTGAACATAATACTACACAAACATTAGATGTTGCCATGGTTTAATTGCACATAACATGTAAACATTCACAGTGCAGGGAGGAAACAGTATGTGAGGCCCTAGCTTAATGACTTCTCCCAGAGCTAATTGGAGCCAGGAGTGAGCCAACCTTGACTCCAATCATTGTGATGATATTGGATGTGTTGCTGACAGCTGTCCTGCCCTTAAAAAACACACACCTGTTTTGGGTTTACTGGTTTCAAGAAGCACTGTCTGATGTGAACCATGCCTCGCAGAAAAGAGCTCTCAGAAGACCTACGATCAAGAATTGAGACTTGCATGAAGCTGGAAAGGGTTACAAAAGTATCTCCAAAAGCCTTGATGTTCATGTGTCCACGGTAAGACAGACTGTCTACAAATGGAGAAAGTTTAGCACTGTTGATACTCTCCCTAGGCGTGGTCATCCTGTAAAAATGACTGCAAGAGCACAGCGCAGAATGCTGCATGAGGTAAAGAAGAATCCCAGAGTGTCAGCTAAAGACCTACAGAAATCTCTGGCACATGCTAACATTTTTGTTGACACATCTACAATAAGGAAAACATTAAACAAGAATGGAGTACATGGGAGGACACCACGGAGAAAGCCATTGCTGTCCAAAAGGAATATTGCAGCACGTTTGAGGTTTGCAAAAGAGCACCTGGATGTTCCACAGCACTACTGGCAAAATATACTGTGGACAGATGAAACCAAGATTGAGTTGTTTGGGAAGAACACACAACA
Source organism: Staurois parvus (assembly GCF_062004578.1). Lineage (NCBI taxonomy): Eukaryota > Metazoa > Chordata > Amphibia > Anura > Ranidae > Staurois > Staurois parvus. Next base: position 8,000,620 of record NW_028317874.1, read on the forward strand.
CTATGTGTGGAGAAAAAAAGGCACAGCACACCAACATCAAAACCTCATCCCCACTGTAAAACATGGTGGAGGGAGCATCATGGTTTGGGGCTGCTTTGCTGCCTCAGGGCCTGGATGGATTGTTGTCATTGATGGGAAAATGAATTCCAGAGTTTATCAAGACATTTTGCAGGAAAATGTACGACCATCTGTCCGCCAACTGAAGCTCCGCAGAGGATGGGTGATGCAACAGGACAATGACCCAAAGCATACAAGTAATTCAACAAAACAATGGCTACAACAGCACAGAATACGCCTTCTGGAGTGGCCCAGTCAGAGTCCTGACCACAACCCGATTGAAATGCTGTGGCATGACCTTAAGAGAGCGATTCACACCAGACATCCCAAGAATATTGCTACACTGAAACAGTTTTGTGAAGAGGAGTGGTCCAAAATTACTCCAGATCGTTGTGCAGGTCTGATCTGCAACTACAGAAAACGTTTGGTTGAGGTTATTGCTGCCAAAAGGAGGGTCAACCAGTTATTAAGTCCAAAGGTTCACATACTTTTTCCTCCCTGCACTGTGAATTTTTACATGCTATGTGCAATTAAACCATGGCAACATCTAATGTTTGTGTAGTATTATGTTCAGCAGACTGTGTTCTTCTATTGTTGTGACTTAGATGACATTCAGAGCACATTTTATGCCCAATTCATGCAAAACTCCATGTAATCCCAAGGGGTTCACATACTTTTTCTTGCAACTGTACATGACCAGCAATTCTATAGAAAAATAACATTTGGACAGATAAATGTATATACAAAGTAATGTCTAAGTAGTACACATATCTATGTTGCATTTTAATAGGGGTATTGATAAATTGGCTTAGAAGTGATGCTGTATCTTGTTATGAGTTCAGTTCTATAAAAATAAATTGTGGTAAATAGTCAGTTCTTACTAAACTGTTGGTATAGTATGAGAGCAATCTCCAAAGACCTTATAATAGTTAGTAATAGGTAATTGGTAGACCTGTCATTAAGACCCTACACAAGATGGAATGAATAAATGTTCTTTACATACTATTAGCACCACAGCAGCCCCAATGATGCTTTATAAGGACGCCATGGGACAGGAACCAAAACCAGTAGAGTTCTGTCATTCCAATCTGATCTCTTGCCACACTGGTTCACAGTACATAATGGTTGCCCTTTCCAATGCCCTTTTGCATTTCCCTACTGAAATCTGTAGCTTACATAGCTTTCTCTATGTTCATATGTAAGCCGTGTACCGGGGTAGGCTCCCCAGGATACAGTGAAGTCACAAACGAGGAAAGCAACCCCAACACCAGCTTTTGCCACAACAGAATTTTACTTACATGTGGCAAATAAACACAACCACAAATGCTGGAATATACAATAAATTTACATACACCCAGCCCAAAGGCTGAGACCCTTGTGCTGCACAGTAAGGTGCCTTCTGATGGATGAAGGTAGAAAGTGTAGTAATTTACCTACTGGTGGGCACAACTAAGCTGCCACACTGTACCTGTTATTACCCTAAAAGAGCAGGAATCAGTATATGGGTGTATGGTATGGGCTAGTGTGTGGTGCAGCACAACAATTTACAATCTTACACAAATCTACAGCATTCCCTCTCCCATAACTGGTCCTGTAGCACGTGCCTGAGTATTCCTTCTGAGCAAAACACCAGTCTGGCTTGTTTGTAGGATTTTATCAGCTCTCCAATGTGAAATGTCACTTTAAGTTGTGGAGTCCTTCCAATAATCAGTAACAACACTTGTGACCTGACACAATTAGAGAACCTAACTAACTAACTATAGACCTGGACTCAGTCTCAAGGCGCCAACACTGAAATGAGGTGCGTGCACGATCTTACCGACCCGGGTCTGCTTTGCATACGCTGGTGACTCTGTTCAGGACAAATGTCTCTCCAACAAGCATGCAGTCTTGCCGTATATGTTGCTTAGTTCCTCTGCTCTCATCAGCCTTCATGGCAGCACTCTCATCAGCATTCCTGGGCAGCAATCTCATCAGCTTCCAGGCAGCACTCTCATCAGCATTCCTGGCAGCAATCTCATCAGCTTCCTGGCAGCAATCTCATCAGCATTCCTGGCAGCAATCTCTGGTTACTGAGGGACGCTTTCACACCTGGATGTCATCAGATTCTCAGCTCACACGGCCCCTTATTCACCATGCTCCAAAACATGGCTTCTCACTCTCCTTCCTGTTCTCTCCAACGCCATGTACAAAAACCCCACCTCTTCATGAATATACAAATATCTATGCAGTCTGAGGCTGTGCTAGAAAAACAGTGACATCTTGTGGCTAAACCACAGAATGTCAGTCAAAACATTAATTTACTTCCACACAAACAGTGTTCAAACAATGAGAGCTGTTTCCCCATCTCACACATAAACAACTAGCCTTCAAGGTACCTGAAGCATATTTATGGATGCTATCTCTTTAATTTTTTACATTAAATCTAGAAATAATAGTGATGTGGCTTTCATGGTTACAGTTCTGCAATGTATCCATGATTTACAATACAATAATAAGACATAAGTATTCCGATTGGCTATGCTGCATTCAAGTGACCTTTGGTGGCCATCTTTGGGTCAGCACAGTCTTTATAGTTCCCTGCTCCAGGTTTTAGTGTGCATTTTGCAAACAAGTGAGGAAAGGAAAAGAGCACCTGCTTGTCAGGGAAAGTGGTAGCGGCAGGGAAAGGATACTGATGAGTAGGGGCAGGCTGGGGACTCACAATCCTGTACTGTAGCCTCCCTTTTGGGACCAGACTGGCCAGGCTGCATTCCGCCCTCTGAAGACAGACGCTGTCGCTGCATCTTTACCCACTGACTCTCTGCTAAGAATTCTACTTTGAGTGTTACCCTTAGAGGCACTCTCCTGCTGGGGTTGTTTGTAGTTGGCATTTTCTGCAATACAAGTTCTGGGTTTATCTGCAACCAGACTGTCTCTACTGCTGCCTCATTATTTAATTATTTATTTCAGGTGCTTATATAGCACCATCAGTTTCCACAGCACTTTACATATATATTGTACATTCACATCAGTCCCTAACCCTCAAGGGGCGTACAATCTAAGGTCCCTAACTCACATTCATACATACACATACTAGGGCCAATTTAGACAGGATCCAATTAACCTACCAACATGTCTTTGGAGTGTTTGAGGAAACCGGAGTACCTGGAGGAAACCCACACAGGCACAGGGAGAACATGCAAACTCCAAGCAGGTGGTGCCGTAGTTGGGATTCTAACCAATGACCCTAGTACAGCCAGGTGGAAGTGCTAACCATTTAACCACTGTGCTGCCCCACATCCTGCTGCACCCAGCCACAACTGGATCGCTAAACTCTGGAGGGGGTGGGAACAGCTGGCTCAGGCTGTCAGTGGTGCACCGAGAGGCTGAGCCAGCTGCCGGTCCAGGTATCTAGGCGGATCCCAACATTATTGTCAGGATCCCTGCAGAGCCTGGACTGGGTTCTAGAACGTCAGCCGACAGTGGGCACTGCTATGACCCACAGGAGAAGAATAGCCAAAAAAGCATTGGCAATACTTCTCCTTTAAAACAGTTACATTCTAATCTTGATGATATTTTTAAAGGTATAGCTGATATGGCTCCCATATTCAATGTAAGCTGGCTTTGTAGTTTGGCTTATATCAATTATGTGAATTTTTAAAGAAAAAAAAAATGTAGAGAAGCAGACTATTACAGTTGAAGCTGAAATTAATTGAAGAATGTTTTTTTTCTCAGCAATCAATGGAAAAATGTATTCCAACTTACATGGACTTACAATGCATGTTGAGGATCTTGTAAACTGGCATTTAATTGGTTTGGGAAATGAAGTGGATCTGCATACAGTTCATTTTCATGCACACAGTTTTAAATACTCTGTAAGTATAATACATACAGTATATTGTGACAGTCTGTCTGTGTATCTGTTGCTGAAGCCATGGCAGTTTATATAGTTTCCAAAAGTAGTTTTGGTTAGAGTAACCCTAGGTTCACACATAACTGTTTTCTGCAGCGTTTTGCAGAAGCACAGTACACTCCATTTAACATGATTTCCTATGGGAAATGTTCACATCTCCGTATTTTCACCTGGGGCGTTTTTTCAAAAGGGTCAGAGGCTTTTTTGAATGCGAAAAGTTGCATTTTTGGTTCTATAGACTTCAATGGAAACATTGCAGAAAAGCATGCAGTGATTTTATTCTGAGTTTTTGATGTGTTTTCCATTTTAAATCTGCCTAGCAACAAGAAGAAAAAAAAAAAGAAAATGGAAAAAATAAAAAAAAAGGAAAAACGCATCAAAAACATGTAAAAAACAATGCAGAAATGGCTCAAATGCAACCTGCATAGGTGTTATCCTAGTGTGACCTTAGCCTTAAGTTAGGTTCACACCTATGCAACTTTCATTTGACCCATTTCTGCATTGCGTTTTGGCACCTGTGTCTTTGCCACGTTTTTGATGCGTTTGCGATTTTTTTCTTTGTTTTAATTTTTGTTGTTGCTAGGCAGATTTAAAATGCAAAACACATCTAAAACACGGCAAAATGCACTACATACTTTTCTGCAGCTTTTCCATTGAACTCTATAGAACCAAAAACACAACTTTTTGCGTTAAGAAAAGTCCCTGACCTTTTCTAAAAAATGCACCAGGTGAAAACGCAGAGATGTGAACATACACTATAGGAAATCATATTAAATTGACTGTAATGCATTTCTACAAAAAGCAAAACGCTTAGGTGTGAACCTAGGGTTAGGCTCCATTTACATCTGAGCACAGCGTTTTTTGTCGCATTTTGTCGCACGTGTTTTCTTTGTGCATTTTAATACAGCGTTTTTAGATGTTTTTGAACCAGTATTTAATGTAGGCTTATATGACTGGTTGTCTAGAGTAGCCAGTCTGACATGACGTTTCATATATCAAATATAGTGAAAAAAGAACAAAAACAGAGTACGTATATAAACAAACAGAGAGAGAGAGCAATGCAGGTCTGTGCAGTAGTTCATACGGTAATGTGAGGATAGTATGGAAGATGTGTTAAGTAATCACGCTAATGTGGTCATTTTATCTCTCTGGAAGGCTAGCATTCTGTTATACTGTAGGTATAGTGGATTTGAACCAACTCAGTAACTTCCATTAGATTAGAAACATTATCCTTTTTCCAACATCTAGTGATATTTACTCTGGCAGCTAGTAGAATATGTGTAACTAGTATTGGAAACAGGTGGGAAAACTATCGATTTTAGGGTTCAGCCTAGTTAGGGATGGATTAGGCATTGTCAAGATCCCTGTTATTTTGAAAGTTAACTGGAAGACCTTGCACCGCTATACATCAATGCACTCAATGCATTTAGGCATCTAAACGTGGTGAAGACGACTTGCTGAAGTTCAAACTGAACATCATAATGTGGGAGAAAGGGGCTTTAAGTGCCTTTGAGAGTGGCATGGTTGTTAGTGACAGACGGGCTTGTCTGAGTATTTAAAACACTGCTGATCTATTGCTGATTCTACAGAGAATGGTCCAAAAAGAGAAAATATCCAGTGAGCTGCAATTGCAAGGCATTTACGAAAATGTCTTGTTGATGTCAGAGGTCAGAAGAGAATGGACAGACTGGTTTGAGATGATAGAAAGGCAACAGTAACTCGTGTCAATATGGACCATTCTCTGAGGAATGTTTCAACACCTTGATAAATCTATGCCACAAAGAATTAAGTCAAAAAGGGTTCCAACCCGGGAATAGCAAGGTGTACCTAATAAAGTGTCCAGTGAGTGTACAAGGTTTTGGTCTGAGGAAAATGTAGGTATGCAGTAGGGAATCAGGTACCATCTTAAAGTGCCACTGAACCCACAACATAAAAAACTATCAACAAATAATGTACTACATGCTGTTCATACTCAGTCACTATGGGATTCGTTTTCTGTATTCTGCAAGAAACCTGGTTGGTCCTGCTGTTCTTTCTCTCCCCCTTTTGATCATGTCCCCAATGCAGTTTGAGATTCTGCAGAGCAGTGGTGGCAGCTACTGCACATGCTCAGTTTTCAGTGAGTTTCTATGCTGAGCATTTACTCCTTATCACATTTGAGCAGCCCATGTGAGTCACACATGTGGGCGTATACAGATTGGTAAATGACAGCCCACTCCCTCCCTTCTCCTCCATGCCCACTAACCAGCCAAATACAATGGTTGTGGGACATTGCATCTTGACTGATGGATGCTTTACCTCCCTGTTATTCTAAGACATAAGCTGGAGGAGCGTGACACAGCCTGTGACAGACAGACATCCGCCCACACCGTGTTATTGCCGAAAAATAAATAAGATTTAATTTCAAATCTTTATTTGTATAACTATTTAAAACAGTTTATTGATATTAATTATTTATTGCCAAATACTTTTTTATATTTTGAACATGTGACCAGTAGCAGAGGACTAGAAGCTCCTTTTGTTTATGCTTCCATGCAGACAGGCTGGGTCATGTGACAGCTGTTTATCAATTAGGAAAAAGTTTTTTCCTTATTAAAATAATCACAGTGCCATCATCCATATACAGAAAGAAAAGGAACATGTAAATCAACAGTGTGTGTTTAGTATCACTTTAATGATAGCTTTTGCATTAACCCCAAATAATTGACATAGCTAGTAGCTGCAATTATACATTTTATACAACATTGTAATATAATACATTGTCTGAGGCAGTTAAGAATTAACTAATATGCGCACATTGTACATTAAATTTGATAAACAACAAAATGTTTCAAAATGAAAGACAAGAAACTTGGACTACAAAGATGTAAAGACAGTACTTAATTCGTACTGCTTGCTTTGCAGATGGGTGCTGTTTACCAGACAGACGTATTTGATTTGTACCCAGGGACTTTTCAAACTGTTGAAATGACTGCAAAGAACCAAGGAACATGGCTACTACATTGTCACGTGGCTGATCACATTCACTCAGGAATGGTGGCATTGTATTCAGTACTTGAAAATCAGGACAGTGAGTAATTCTCTTATCAGACGCATGCATGTTGATTTACTGTACAATATTCATTTTAAAATTCCTGTTATGGTAAAAAAAACTACCTATATAGAGTACATTTTAAAGCTGGTTATAAATGAGCAAGTGACCCACTGAGAGCAGTTGAAGGTGAGACATTCCTCAGACTTGCTGCCTAAACAGTTGTTTCTCCTATCCAACAATGATTGGCTACTGTTAGCTGAAGCAATTATTTCACTTATCCCATTCACTGGCAAAATATATTCTAAAAACCTAGCCTAAATTATTATTGTCAATTATAGGTAGGCAGAGATGAGATACTGAAACCCACACCCACTTTCTCTTAATCCTGCAATGTGTTCAACTTGATGAAGATCATATAGTAATGAGCTGATAGTAAATGTTAATCAGCACTAATCAATGTTAAATTCTTGTGATGTGTATATTATAGTATGGAGTTTTAGGCACCACATAGCAAATAATGATATAGGCATTTTAGAGTGTTTAGAGGTGTATTGCTTGTTAATAGACAGTATTACTTTCAGTAAAATACTAGAAAAACCATGTTCAGTCTCAGAAAAAAAGTGACTTGAAGGACAGGAGATGTGTTGCTAGCAGTATCACCACGTAAAAATAAAGTCCTGAAAAAGCAAACCTAATGCAGCCACGTCATCTGAGGACTGATAAGCTGCAATATATTACATTATTGTTCTTACGTTTATTTACACTTTATGCTCAAGAATGCTTTACCAAATGTGGCAGCAATGTCAAAAACATTTGTAAAAAGGTGGACAAAGCCCTTGGGTTGCCAAGAAGGAATGTTTGCTATTAAAGTGTTACTAAACTCACAATGGTAAAATCAGTCTGTATATGTAGCAAAGCTGGCTTGTTATACTCACTGTGGAACCCAAGGGGTTAATCCTCTGCATGCTGTTTGATCCTGTCTTCTCTGAGCCTCCCCTTCTTCCAGTGTCTCCCTCTGCATACGTTCAGTTTAGTGTGTATTGCTAGAGAGGTTTTTTTTCTTGGGAGAGTGCATGTGATCAGCACAGGGCCAATCAGCACTGTTCAGACAGAGGTCAGGGATCCTCCATCCTCCTAGAGCAGAAAGAAAACTCCTCCTAAAAGCTAATGTGCTCTGCTGGACACTGATAGAAGTCACAAGACTGATCTAACTGCTGATGAGAAAAGGTATTTAGCAGTTTATATTTACTAAAATAATTGCACTTCCATGTCCTGTGTACTGTGAGAAACCCAAAGTCAAATAAGCCAAAAGCTCCTGTGCATGAGTGTAGAAGGCTGAAGACAGGGAGGTATGGTGGAACCCAAATAAATGCGAAATTCAAGAAGATAAGCAAGCCTTGCAGCTCCCGTGTACAACAGGGGAAGTCAGGCGTAACCGCAGGAAAAAATGGAACAAGAGCGCACTGGCCTAGCGCATTATCCCAGATAACAACTTACTGAATGAGAGTTGAAATATACTACAAACAAGAAGTGACAAATCACTTACAAATAACAATCACTGGAAATATGCTCCATATGGCACCAAGATCTCTGACATAAAAGAAGTGTCACCCAAGTGCCAAAGAAAGCTGACGCGTTTCGAGGGAAGCCCAGTTCCTCAGGGCTCTTTCCTACTGTGAGAGACCAGACAGAGTGAATGCAGGGTCCTGGGTTTAGTAACACTTGAAGCACATTCTATTGCTGTTGTGTTGTTACCAGTGAAACATATTTTACGATAGTTTGCCTTGCAGAAATAATGGCACAGTGCATTGCTGCTTTTAAATTAATAAACAATATTGCATTTGCTTAAATGTGAGTGTATGCATTTTAAATAAATATCTTTAAATAATTCTGAAAATCTTTTTAGTAAGTAATGCTGCATATTCTTTTTTTTAACATTTGAATTAATACATTATTATTTTTTTTAATTAATTTCTATTCTTTTTTTTTTTGCAGGAAAGGAATCAATATTCCAAAAGCTTGTTAAGAAAATACCTGTCAAAATAAACATGTAGAAAATATATGAAGAAACTTTGAACTAGATCAAAAATTGATTTATTGTAGTATTTTGGTATTTTTTACCTTCTGAATATATTTTCCTGAAAGAAACCAAAGTCAAATAGTTTATTTATGCACAAACTATTCTACATTTTTTACTAAGTGGGTTTCTGTTATGAATGAAGTTGATTACAACAGCTACAGTATATTTCTGCTCATTGAAATCACCTGCCCTGTATGAATACCCAAAACTAGAATTAAATCCAAAACTTTTTTGGTAGTCTTGGCTATAGTGGGAGATGGTTGAACCCACTGTCTGTTTTTTTTTTTTTGTCTGTGTGCTATCGTGGAGATGTCCCTTTTCTTCTTGTTCCAAAGATGCATTCCGAAGAATAGGAAGGAAGTGAAGTCTCCCCAAAGGAAGGGGTAAATGAGCTGTACAATCTTCTTTAGATCTACCATCACCTACGTAGTAAAAGGACCTGCCAGATTGGATAAAGATTGACTGGGTAGATTAAGTGTGTCCTCCTGTTATATAGTTTTGGTAAATCTAGGTGATTCTTCAGAGATTATACAATAAGATTGTATAGTGTAAGGCCACTTTTAGACTGTTGTCACTGGAACAGGTGTTCCTTTCTACTCTTTCCTACTCTCCTGTTCTTTTAAAAGCTGTAACATTTTGGATTTCCCATTACTTTACTCATCTGTTATTTTAATAGTCAGCAAGCTAATCTTGAATGTGATACAGATGGCAACCATGTTCTATTTGCATTTTGATATTTTTTACTGTACTGTACTATAGAGTGGAAATTTTGCTCAAGTTCCAAGTTCTTGTTGGTAACAGGTACATGAATTTGGGACAAGCACTATGTATGGGGTGCAATGAGGCCAGAGTGGCCATGCACACTCTTGGGGGTTGTTTACTAAAGCTGTCACATGCAAAATCTGGTGCAACTCTGCATAGAAACCAATCAGCTTCCAGGTTTTTTTTTGCCAACCCTTAATTAAACAAGCTGAAGTTAGAAGCTGATTGGCTACCATGCACAGCTGCAACAGATTCTGAGCGCTCCAGTTTTAGTAAATCAACCCCTCTATCATCAATGCAGCTGAGCTCCCTCCCCACCCCTGCAGCTGTCACACAGACAAGGAGTTTTGTAAGCTGGGTGAGCGCAACCTGATTGCATCCTGACATCAAGTCACATGTGGAGATGGGGTAGCTACAGCAAACATGCCACCCTGCTAAACAGCATATGCTCATGTATTATGCATTTCTGTATCATAATTGTTAAAGCAGAACTGAACTTTCCTATAATTTACTGCCAAGGAAGCTGCCATCTTAGCCTGAAACAAGCCATTTGGGGGCTTGCCAGTTGGTTTAAGAGAAGAAGCTAATAATTATCATTCAAGAATGCCTTAAGTGTAACTATTTTGGAAAACAGTTTAAAAGGAAACTAAACGCTCCATATTAAGCCGGCCATACATGGATCGAATTCAGAAAGAATTTCCTTTTGAAAATCTTGCACCGTTAGTGGGCAACAGCAATGGATGATTTTTGAGCGACTATCGAATTTGAGCGATCGGGCATGTTGGATTTTTCTTTGAAAAACAAACAAATTTCTAATCAATGGTGGGAGAATCATGTGATAAATGTAATAAAAAAAGAAATGAGCGGACCTGGAAAGAAAAGAAAATTCCTGTACACGAACATTTTCTGTAGTAACATGTCATGAAATTAAAGACTTGGTTGGTCAAATTTCAAAATAAATCAATGGTGGCACCACTGGATTACAAAATGCACAAAATTTCCGATTTTCTAAAGAAAATTCGTTCAGAATTCAACTCATGTATGGCCTGCATTAGCCTCTGTTTGATCAGCAACTGCCCCAGTGCTGCACGTGGGATCAGTTATGACACCAGCCATTTAATGGTTTGAGAATTTGGTTGAGAGCACAAGGAAATGTGATAGCATTCCTGGCATGCTGGGAATGCAACTGTTTTTTGAAACTGTTAAATCAATGGATTTAGTTCTGCTTTGAGAACCAGGTTTTAGAAATGTAAAAACCAGCTATGAAACCACTAAACAGCTCATCCACTCTCTCATCATATCACGACTCGACTACTGCAACTCCCTCCTCACTGGCCTGCCTCGCCGCTGGCTATCCCCGCTTCAGTCGATCCTGAATACGGCTGCCAGACTCATTCACCTTTCCAACCGCTCTGTCTCCGCCACCCCCCTCTGCCAATCCCTCCACTGGCTTCCAATTGCGCAACGGATCAAATTCAAAATCCTAACACTGATGTACAAAGCTGTCCACCATACTGCCCCGAACTACATCATTGACCTAATATCCAAGTACCGCCCAGCACGCACACTCCGCTCCTCACAAGACCTCCTTCTCTCTAGTTCCCTGGTCTCCTCCTCCCATGCCCACCTCCAGGACTTCTCCAGGGTGTCACCCATCCTCTGGAACTCCCTGCCCCAACCCATCAGATTATCACCTATTCTCCTCTCCTTTAGGCGCACCCTGAAAACCCATCTCTTCAGGGAAGCCTACCCCACCCCCTGCTAACTTGCCGACCTCCTCCACTCTTCCTACCACTCCATCCCCCACAGCTATCTCCTCCTGTGCCACCATCCCCTCCCTCCTAGATTGTATGCTTGAAAGAGCAGGGCCCTCGATCCCCTCATGTTTTGCATTGTATTGGTATTGTTCTGTCACATGTTCTGTCCCCCTTTGTAATGTACAGCGCTGAGCGAACTATTGGCGCTTTATAAATACTGTATAATAATAATAATGAAATATCAACAGTGTACATCCACATATAGGTTGTATTTTAATCGCCTCCCGCGCGTCATATAAGGAAATGGAGGGAGGCGGATCTCACATCATATGACGTCCTCCCACTCTAACTGCACATGCGTGCCCTCGGGGGCATGGCAATCAGTGGTGCGCTGTGTCTCTGGGACACAGCGGATCACCGATCAGAGTAAAGAGCAGATATCATTGGCTCTGTCATGTGATCAGCTGTATCCAATCACAGGTGATTGCATGTAAACAAGGAAATGCTGGTTATTGGCAGTCCTCTCCTCACGCTGACAGCGCATGAGGAGAGGAGAGCTGGTAATCGGCATTCCTCAGAGGGGACATCTACACTGATCACAGCAAACTCTGTACTCCTGCACTTCGGGAAGGACTCGGCTAGGGCTATGGCAACATCACAGATACCCTGGAAAATGCACTCCTTGCTGCCCTCAACAGACCGGGGTAATACACTGTCACTGGATACAAAGAAAAACAAACAGAGGACACACTGGCCTAGTGCATTATTGTAAAAAAAATTATTGGAAGGATAAAAAGAAAGTATTGTACTCACAATAGGCAAACAGGTCAAAGGCACATCACACTAAACAGTGGTGTCCAATCCACACTGCATATAAGTCCACAAAAATGGAACCCTGGACTTCCAACAGGCTAACGCGTTTTGAGGTCTCAAGGACATCTACACTGATCATCAGGGCACTGATGATCAGTGCTCTGATGATCAGTATAGACCCATCAGTGCCACCTGTAAGTGCCCATCAATGCCACATACCAGTGCACATCAATGCCACATATCAGTGCCCATAAGAGCTGCATTTCAGTGCCATCTATCAGTGCCAGTCAGTGCTGCCTATCAGTGTTGCCAATTGGTGCCACCTATCAGTGCTGTCTAACAGTTCCAATTAGTGCCGCCTAATACTTCCAATCAGTGCCACCTATCAGTGCCCATCAGTGCAGCCTCATTAGCGCACATCAGTGAAGGAGATAAATTACTTATTTACAAAATTTTATAACAGAAACTAAGAAAAAACTTTTTTTCCCAAAAAATGTTCAGTCTTTTTTAGTTTGTTTAGCAAAAAATTAAAAACCCAGTGGTGATTAAATACCACCAAAAGAAAGCTCTGTCTCAAAAAAATTATAAAAATTTTGTTTGGGTACAGTGTTGCATGACTGAGTAATTGTCATTCAAAGTGCGACAGCGCTGAAAGCTGAAAATTGGCCTGGGCAGGAAGGGGATGAAAGTACCCGGTAGGCAAGTGGTTAAGCCAAATCACAGGAACACAATCTTGGTTTGTCCAAAAAGAATCACTCTTTGTCTAAGGTTCTACTACTGAAAGATAAAACATACCTTACATTGACACAGAGGTTGTGTTTTAAGCCACATCACTGGTACTTAGCACAATAATCTTTGTTTAATGCCTAGATTTGTAGGTGTGAAAGTGACATGTTTCGGGTTGAAAGTGAAAACAATGTAATGTTTTCTTTCGCTGTGTGATGAGACACCTAGCTAACAGGTGGGAAGCCTCACTTTCATTATTCACTGCATGTGCTGCTAGTAATACAGTCATATCAGAGCCTACTGAGCTTCAAAGAGGGCAAATTGTTGGTGCCGGCTTACTGACCCTCTGATTTGTTGTGTCTCTGTGACTGAAGTTGCCAATTTATTTGCCATGTCACAAGGTACTGTATCAAACGTTTCCCCTCCCTCCCCTCTTTCCTTCCACCCACCCCTTCCTCCCTCCCTTTCTTCTATCCAACCCTTCCTTCCACCCACCTCCTCTTTCCTTCCATCCACTCCTCTTTTCTTTCCTTCCACCCACCTCCTTCCTTCTACCCCTCCCTTCCCCCCACCCCTTCCTCCCTTTCACCCACCCTTCCATTCAACTCTTCTTTCCTTCCTTCCATTCACCCCTTCCTTCCATCCACCCCTCTCTTCCTTCCTTCCACCCACCCCTTCTTCCTTCTACCCCTCCCTCCCCTCCCTTCCACCCACCCCTTCCTTCCTCCCATTCACTCCTTCCACCCGCCCACCCCTACCTTCCTTCCATCTACCCCTTTCTTCAAGGGGGAGAAGTTGGGGGGCTAAAATTGCAGCTCAGCTGAGAGCTGAACCCCCTCCAGAAGAAAAAAAATTATCTACAGCCCTGCCAGGAGATCGCTGCTTGTCACCACAACCACCCCTCCTACACACCCCTAGTCCTGGTGGTGCTGGCAAGTCTCCTCGGGGGGGGGGGGTGAGACACCCCTGCCCCCCCCTCATTATCTATGCCCGTCTTGCACAGAAGTGAAAAAAATTATATATACTGTAGATCCGATTCACTGTAAATATTGGGCACCCAGTCCTCTGTGCAATTCACTTCATCCTTCTTGGACACCTCAATTTGTGATCCACTCACCTTCTCTTTCTGACCACTTCAATGAATGAGATGGTCAAACAGCGCATACTATCCCATCATCAATGAATAGGTCTTGGATCCCCAGCGTAGTCACAGGCTTCCCTTAATACTCTCCATTAATCATAAGAAAGAGGAATACAGAGGTTCATAGTGCAACGCATTTATTAAAGGCCAATAAAAATATAAAAAGATTGTCACTCACACTACATGGTGCAGCCTCTAAGGAATGACGACACACGGTTTAAGACTACTCCCAATGCACAATCGTCAAGAGCAGATTTGGGCAGACCATGAAACCACCAGACATCATTAAGTAGAGGCTGGTCCTACAATCTGAGTAGAAAGTGGAGCATTCCTCTTTATTTGTGGGTGATTTTTTTTTTCCTGGTGGTCAGCACCTTGCAATGTTATATTCATTATATACTGTATATATTATATTAGTTACAGTGGGGAAAATAATTATTTGATCCCCTGCAGATTTTGTAAGTTTGCCCACTTACAATGAAATGAAAGATCTATCATTTTTATCATGTGTAGTTGAAATGATAGAGACAGAATATCGACCAAAAATCCAGAAAAAATGCATGATACAAATGTTATAAATTGAGTTGCAGTTCAGTGAGTAAAATAATTGTTTGACCCCCAAGCAAAACTTAGTACATGGTGGAGAAAACCTTGTTGGCAAGCACAAAGGTAAGATGTTTCTTGTAGTTGGTAAACCCTAAGTTTTAGCTCCCTCAATAATTTTTTTATAGGATTAAAGTGTTACTAAACCCACAACAGTAAAATCAGCCTGTATATGCAGTAAAGCATGCTTGTTATACTCACTGTAGAACCTAAGGGGTTAATCCTCTGCATTGTGTAAAAAGGCAGTTTGATCCTTTCTTCTCTGTTCCTCCCCTTTTTCAAGGGGCCACCTATTATCTATGATAAGATAGATTGAACCATAGGTATTTGCACATGCTAAGTTCGGTGTGTATTGCTAGAGAGGTTTTTTTTTTCCTTGGGAGAGTGCAATGTGATCAGCACAGGGCCAATCAGCACTGGTCAGACAGAGGTCAGAGGTTTTGCATCCTCCTAGAGCAGAAAGAAAACTCTTTCTACAAGCTTTAGCTAGTGCTGGACTGGATACAAGACTGGAGAGAAGTCACTAGACTGCTCTAACCGCTCATGATAAAAGGTATTTGGCAGTTTATATTTACTAACATAATTGCATTTCCATGTTCTGTGGGAGACTGAATATAGTGGATGCAGGGTCCTGGGTTTAGTAACACTTTAAGGTCTGAAGACTGGCTAGGCCACTCCATGACCTTAATTTGCTTCTTCTTAAGACACTCTTTTGTTGCCTTGGCAGTATGTTTTGGGTCATTGTGATGCTGGAAAACCCATCTTCAGGTGTTCTGGCTGAGGGAAGAAGGTTCTCATTCAAGATTTAACAATACATGGCCCTGTTCATTGGACCCTCAATGCGGCAAAGTCAGCCTGTACCTTTAGCAGAGAAACAGCCCTGTAGAATAATGTTTACACTTCCGTGCTTGACTGTAGGGATGGTGTTCTTAGGGTCGTAGTCAGCATTTTACTTCCTCCAAACATGGCAAGTTGAGTTAATGCCAAAGAGCTGAATTTTGGTCTCATCTAACAGCACATTCTCCCAGTCCTTCTATAAATCATTTAGATGTTCATTGGCAAACTTCAGACTGCCCTGTACATGTGCCTGCTTGAGGAGGGAGACCTTGCGGGCGCCGCAGGATTTCAATCCATGGCGGGGTATTGTTTTACAGTTTGGTGACTGTGATTCCAATGCCTTGAGATCGTTCACAAGCTCCTCCCATGTAGTTCTAGGCTGATCCCTCACTTTTCTCATGATCATCCTTACCCCATGAGGTGAAATCTTGCATGGAACTCAAGACCGAGGGAGATTGATGGTTATTTTATATATTTTCCATTTGCAAATAATTGCTCCAACAGTTGTCTCCTTCTCACCAAGCTTCTTGCTGATGGTCTTGTAGCCCATTCCAGCCTTGTGCAGGTCTACAGTCATGTCCCTGACGTCCTTTGATAGCAATTTAGTCTTGCACATGGTGATGCCCAAGAAATATTCTGTGGACAGGTGTCTTTTTTTACACATAACTAGTTGTCGTTAGATTAGTCCTACCAATTTAGGAAGGTGCTCCTGTGTTCCACATGAGCACACAGCCAGTCTGTGGGAGCCAGAATTATTGTTAGTTGGTAGGAGATCAAATACTTATTTTACTCACTAAACTGCAAATCAATTTATAACATTTGCTTAATGTGTTTTTTCTGGATTTTTGGTTGATATTCTGTCCATCATTTAAAATACACCTATGATAAATATTATAGACCCTTCATTTCTTTGTAAGTGGGCAAATTTACAAATTTTGCAGGGGATCAAATAATTATTTTCCCCACTGTATATTAGTCATAGAGGAATTGTTATTCATTTTTTTATGCACACTTTGTGAATAGGCTAATAGGTGGAATTTTATAGTGTGGTTTATTTGTGTTACGATCTGAATATCTGGTTGATCGTTCCAAACCACTGGTTGTTGACAGAAGCCTACATTTATATTGCTTTAGCACAGAGTAGTATAACACAGCCTAGTTACAGCAAAATGGTGTAAAAAAACAACAGGATTGCAGCAATTTGAAAGTGAGGGTAAAAGTTAAACTGGGCAGTAGGTATATTGCATGATTGCAGGCTATACAGAAGACCTAGCGAATCTTCAGTGCAGCCAGAGATCTATTGGTCTGGTATGGTACTGGTCTTGGTATGACCACAGTGGCAAGTTTTCAAATCCAAGGTCCTAGTATGACACCATACAAGCAGCAAATTTAAAAATTTAAAAAAGTGACTAGTGGTGTCATTACAGGGGGGCAATCGCCCCCCCACAAGTTATTCCTTATCCCCCCAGGTGTGCACCACCTCTAAATTAGTGGCGGAACTACTAGGCTCACAGCAAGCGAGCCCTGGCATTACGCTACCTGGGGGGGGGGGCCTGATGAGTGATTTGGGGCCCCACTGCCACAATAGGCAGTATCGGGGCCTCTCCTGCACACCCAAGCATCCGTGTATCCAATGGCATTGTTATGGGGGTGTGAAACACACCTGGGTAACACCCGCCAGAAGGGTGACACTAGGGCGGTCTTTAACATGGGGAAAAAGGGTGCATGGAGGCCCCATCATTCAGAGGAGGAAGTCTCTGTACAATATGCCCAACAACAATTTGACATGCCTCACAAGGCTTTTTTTTTGGCATTGGCGCAGTGAAAGCTTCTTTCTGGCAACTCAAATATGCAGCTCATTTTTGTTCAAGTATCGTATTGTGCTCCTTGAAACAATCCCATCATCTTTTTCCAAAGCAGCCTGTATTTCTCCTAAGGTTACCTGTGGTTTTTTTTCTTTCCTTCAATCTTTTTTGTGTACCTGACCTTGGTTTGCCATCAAGAGATCCCTGAACTTTAGCACTTCCTAATATGTGATTTAACAGTACTGACTGGCTTATTCAAGGTTTTGGATATCTTTTATATCCTTTTCCATCTTTAGAAATTGCATTACCTCATTACGCAGATCTTTTGACAGTTCTTTTCAGCTTCCCATGGTTCAGTATCTAGCCTGCTCAGTGCATCCACATTAACAAAGCTAACAAACTCATTGACTATTTATACACAGGCACTAATTGTAAATTAAAAAGCCACAGGTGTGGGAAATTAACCTTTTATTGTTATTTTAACCTGTGAGTGTCACCTTGTATGTCTGTTCCAAGGCCAAACATTCCAGGGTATGAAAACTGTTGATCATGGCCATTTGGGTGATTTTGGTTATCATTATGCTTTAAAAAGGAACCAAAAACAAACTATGTGATAATAAATGGCTTCATATGATCACCATCCTTAAGAAAAAGACAGTTTTGCTTTGGCATGATCAGTCATATTTTCAAGATCAATACCAAAATTTCACTATTCCTGCCAGGGCAAACATTTGAGCGCAACTAGAATAAAAAGTGCAACAGCCCTAGGTGTCTGATAATTAATAAGAAGAAAAAAATAAATGAATAAATAAATAAAACAAGCAGCTAGCATAGGAAGTAAACCTCGAGAACTTCGGATAGTAAATTGACCATAAAAAATATGCAGCGCTCATATGCCAGATAATATTATGATCGCATAAATCAAATAATCAACACAAAGATTTATGGTTAAAATAAAGCATTAAAATATTAAACTTGTGACTTCTGTGGTGCATCCAAGGTTGAGAAACCAGAAAAAAGTTTGTGACTCTTGTGGTAAAGAACTGAGAATAGCTTGCACTAACCAACACATGGAGCATGGAGTAATTAAGACCTACTCCTGGTACTCTGAAAAGGAAGCCACTGGAAAGGTTGATGTCATCTTATCTCTCGCCACTAGATGTCATGTTCCCAGGACAGCAGGGCAGAGATCCCAGAGGTGTACATCAGCCAATGGAGGGATTTATCCAGCACATCAGTCAGCAACCCACAGAAAGCCAGGAAGAATCGAGCACCTTCAAAAAGCCCGGGCTCCCTCCATAATAAGAGAGCCACAGGCCAGAAGAGAATTTCAAAAAGCAGGAACCATAGGGCAGCTATATTAATATGTCCAGACAGTTGGGGGCACCTCCCTGACGTTTCGTGTGACATACACGCTTTCAAAGGGGGTGCATTGCAGAGAAATGATCAGATTTAAAGCCCACGGTGCGCATGCGCAGTACGCACCGATGACGTCATTGCGGCAAAGCCGCGCATGTGCAGTGCGCTAATGCGGCGGCCATTTTCTTGAAGCACAGCACAGGTAGATAGATGGATCCAGAGCCCCATGTTAAAGGGCTCGACAGGGGACATTATGCCTGTGCACAATAGAAACGGCCGCAACATAGAAGAATAACGACTGTATTATTAGCATACATAATAACGTTCCTTAAATCGATGAACCAGACACCCTGCTAATTAGAAGTGCCTGTACACAATCAAAATTGGAGGATAATGACTATGATATTAGCGTACATAGCAACATGTTTAAATTGTTAAATCGGGTACTTTGCCAATTAAAATACGTTCAGGGAAGTATTGCACCATAATAATAGACACATATGAATAGTGTCTATATAAGAGATACGATCAAGTATATATAAAAAAAACGCATGTGAAATCCAAGGCTCATCCAGTAAATGAATAAATCACATAGCATTCAGTAAATAATTGGTCCCGTATTAATCAATAAATACATAATAGATGGTTTGATGAAAAACCACACATAAAATATATAAACGCATGTTGAGAAACATACTAGGATATATGGCAGACATGATATATGTCATTTTACTACCTGAAACATAGTCAGGATATGGTGATGCTAAAAAATGTGGAATAATACCACTAAAACATGAAACATTATATCAGAAAGTGTCAAAACCTATATACATACATGCATGTGACCCAAATGCGTACATAAAAGATGAAATAGAATAAAAATATGTAATATCAGAGTAAGTAAAAATGAAGAACAGAAAGACAAGCTACAATATATAAAATAAAATAAATTAAAATAAAGTGAATTAAGATAAAATCCACATAAAAAACATAAAATAGCATAAAATAGCAACCAAACCTCATATAAAAGAATCAACAAAATGCATGCCATAAACATTTATGGTAAGAATAATAAACTATATTGGGACGCAGATTAACTGGTATCGATAAAACAATTAATGTCCAGCTCTATATTAAGGCCTAAAGGTAATTGTGTACGTAACAAATAGATCCATTTTGTCTCTAACATGGAGACAGCCCTTCGTTTATAAACTCCTCTCCAATGTCTATGAACCATATCTATGCCAGTAAACTTGAGGGAATGTGGATCCCGATTGTGTTGTTGGCGAAAATGCATTGATAAAGAGTGTTCTTTAAAACCCTTTTTGATATTTGTAAGATGTTCACGCAGTCTATCTCTTAATCTCCTGGTGGTCCTGCCAACGTACTGTTTGCCGGAGGAACGTTCAAGGAGATAGACTACGTGAAGGCTATTACATGTGATAGTGGAATCTATTGTATATTGCTTACCAGTGAAGCGAAAGCAAAATGTAAAAATCGGTGTTTTATGGATGCCATTGCAGACACACAACATGCATCGGTTACATGGGAAAACTCCTTTCCGATTAAAGAACGTAAGTTGCCTAGGGGGATTGACCACATTTGGAGCAAGTTTGTTCCTAAGGGAAGAGGCTCTCCTATAGGTAGGTTGATCGGGCAACGAGTTTGCCAATACTGGGTCACTTTTAAGGATACACCAATGTTTTTTAATGATTTTGGCTACATCTTTGTACTGGGCAGAAAAGTTAGTGATATATGGACAGAATCTATTGTCCTTATTTTTGTGCCCAGTAGAGAGGAGTAACTCTCTATTTGTGTTCTTTACATTATCAATTTCTTCCTCTAAAATATTACTGTCGTAGCTTTTTTTCCACAAACCTCTTTTTAAGGACAGTGGATTGTTGGATAAAATCTTCTACCTTATCACAATTTCGGCGGACCCTTAGGAATTGGCCTCTCGGTATATTTTTTAACCATCTTGGAAGATGGCAACTACTTTTTGGAATAAAACTATTCCGGTCTGTCTGTTTAAAAAAAGTCTTTGTAGATAACCCCGTACCATTATTAAAAATGGTCAAATCCAGAAAATTTATTTCCTGGAAATCATGTTTAAAAGTCAGTTTGATGTTGATGGTATTATAGTTCAGGGTCGTAAAGAAATTAATGAAAGAAAATTCATCACCATCCCATAATAACAAAATATCGTCGATGTACTGACGATAAAAGAGGAGATGTGGCCAGTCCCTGGAGTAGATAATGTCCTCCTCCCAATGAGCCATAAACAGATTGGCGAGGCTCGGCGCAAACTTTGCACCCATTGCAACTCCGGTAATCTGCAGGTAATAATTATTACTAAACCAGAAATAGTTATGACTCATTGCAAATTTGAGAAGATCTAATATAAAACTTTTCTGTAGTGGGGGAATGTCTAGAGCGCCCTTCAGGTAATAATCCACGGCTTGAAGCCCGTCTTCATGTTTTATGTTACTGTAAAGGGCGGAGACATCTGCCGTTACTAAATAGGTCGGTTTTGTCAATTTA
Organism: Staurois parvus; assembly: GCF_062004578.1. Taxonomy (NCBI): domain Eukaryota; kingdom Metazoa; phylum Chordata; class Amphibia; order Anura; family Ranidae; genus Staurois; species Staurois parvus. The sequence goes on from NW_028317874.1 coordinate 8,022,030, forward strand.
ATATCTTTAATAACAGATAACGCTTGTTTTGAATCCTTTAGAAAAGCTGGAGTATTAATCACCAGGGGTTGGAGAAAACCATCTATGTATTCTCCAACACGTGCACAGAGCGACCCAATGCCACTAACAATAGGGCGGCCTGGGGGGTTAACAGGGTCCTTGTGGATCTTTGGAAGACAGTAAATTACAGGTAGTTTTGGAGCAGTAGGGCAGAGATAATCTTTTTCTTTCTTGTTCAGGATACCAGCTTCATACCCTGTGTTAATTAAAGACTTCAATGATTTTCTATATGCAAATAGTGGATTGTTATTAAGAAGCATGTACGTCTGCCATATATCCTAGTATGTTTCTCAACATGCGTTTATATATTTTGTGTGGTTTTTCATCAAACCATCTATTATGTATTTATTGATTAATACGGGACCAATTATTTACTGAATGCTATGTGATTTATTCACTTACTGGATGAGCCTTGGATTTCACATGCGTTTTTTTATATATACTTGATTGTATCTCTTATATAGACACTATTCATATGTGTCTATTATTATGGTGCAATACCTCCCTGAACGTATTTTAATTGGCAAAGTACCCGGTTTAACAATTTAGACATGTTGCTATGTACGCTAATATCATAGTCATCCTCCAATTTTGATTGTGTACAGGCACTTCTAATTAGCAGGGTGTCTGGTTCATCGATTTAAGGAACGTTATTATGTATGCTAATAATACAGTCATTATTCTTCTATTTTGCGGCCGTTTCTATTGTGCACAGGCATAATGTCCCCTGTCGAGCCCTTTAACATGGGGCTCTGGATCCATCTGTCTACCTGTGCTGTGCTTCAAGAAAATGGCCACCGCATTAGCGCACTGAGCATGCGCGGCTTTGCCGCAATGACGTCATCAGTGCGTACTGCGCATGCACACCGCGGGCTTTAAATCTGATCATTTCTCTGCATGCACCCCCTTTGAAAACGTGTATGTCACACGAAACACGTCAGAGAGGTGCCCCCCAACTGTCTGGACATATTATATAGCTGCCCTATGGTTCCTGTTTTTTGAAATTCTCTTCTGGCCTGTGGCTCTCTTATTATGGAGGGAGCCCAGGCTTTTTGAAGGTGCTCAATTCTTCCTGGCTTTCTGTGGGTTGCTGACTGATGTGCTGGATAAATCCCTCCATTGGCTGATGTACACCTCTGGGATCTCTGCCCTGCTGTCCTGGGAACATGACATCTAGTGGCGAGAGATAAGATGACATCATCCTCTCCAGTGGCTTCCTTTTCAGAGTACCAGGAGTAGGTCTTAATTACTCCATGCTCCATGTGTTGGTTAGTGCAAGCTATTCTCAGTTCTTTACCACAAGAGTCACAAACTTTTTTCTGGTTTCTCAACCTTGGATGCACCACAGAAGTCACAAGTTTAATATTTTAATGCTTTATTTTAACCATAAATCTTTGTGTTGATTATTTGATTTATGCGATCATAATATTATCTGGCATATTTTTTATGGTCAATTTGAGCACAACTGTGCCTCTTCCTGAGCACAACTGTGCCTCTTCCTCAGCACACGAGGGCAAGTCTCCACGTTTTTTACGTCACATCAAAAGCTGATAAAGCATTAGTAAAAACTTATGTAGGGAAAACACCAGCTACTGGCTGCTTGAACCCAGGGGTTACACACTAATTACTGCACAGCCAGTCTTTCCTTAACATTTTATCTAGTTTTTTTCTGCCGGTTATTTGACTTCTTTTAGACAAGGTCATACGCATAAAATAACTATACCTTTTTTTGTTTTATAGTTTTAGTATGTTTTACTGTTATACATTAAGAAACATCAAAGAACAGTAAAATACACGTAACACTGCATTGTTTCTTATTGCAGATTGTTAAAAGGCCACAAGATGGCAGTGTTCTGCCCAAGCAGGAATTCTCCATTCAGTCTCCATATTTCAGCTGGAATAGAACTACAGGTCCCAGGTGACCAAGCAAAGGAGGCGGGAGGATAAGTAAAGAAAAACCCAGGAATCCTCTAGAGGAGAGAGAAAAACTTGGAGAAAGGCAGGAAGTGTGTGAGAGCTGAGGGCCAAACCAGGAGGCCTCAGACTGGATTGCACTGCACCAGAAGATAGAGAAAATGAATTCCAGATCACACTGAGAGGGGTAGGATAGTCGATCCTACAGGTAGGCCAATCAGGACATTGCCACTGGCACTACTACCTGTCTAAGAGGACAGCAAGAACAGAGGCCAATCTCCAACAGCAAGACCATCTCTTCGCACAGTACTTTGAAGGACCGGATGAGAGGGTTCTTAACCCATAACGCACCACTACATGCTACAAGTTCAGTTGTGGTTGTTGCCAGTTATTTAAGTCCAGGATTCTTACAAACACAGACTGCCAAATAGAGACACAGACTCTGTAGCCCAGACAGTGCTGCAGCCTATCTACATCAAGTGACAATTTAAGTACTGCACACAGTATACAGTGCATCCAAAAAGTATTCACAGCACTTAACTTTTGCCACATTTTGTTATGTTACAGCCTTATTCCAAAATGGATTAAATTTATTTTTTTCCTCAACATTCTAAAAACAATACCCCATAATGACAATGTGAAAGAAGTTCATTTTGAAATCTCTGCAATTTATTAAAACTAAAAAATTGAATATATGAAAAAAAAACCACATGTACAAAAGTATTCAACGCCTTTGCCATGACACTCAAATTTGAGCTCTGGTGCATCCTGTTCCCACTGATCATACTTGAGATGTTTCCACAAATTGAGTGGAGTCCACCTGTGGGAAATTCAGTTGATTCGACATGATTAGGAAAGGTATAAACCTGTCTATATAAGGTCCCACAGTAAACAGTGCATGTCAGAGAACAAACCAAGCCATGAAGTCCAAGGAATTGTCTGTAGACTTCCCAGACAGGATTATATCAAGACACAGATCTTGGGAAGGGTACAGAAAATTTTCTGCAGCATTGAAGGTCCCAATGAGCACAGTGGCCTCCATCACTGGCCTTCCAACTAAATGGAAGAAGTTTGGAACCACCAGGAATCTTCCTAGAGTGGACCATCTGGCCAAAATGAGCAACTGAGGGAGAAGGGCTTAGACAGGGAGGTAACCAAACACCTGATGGTCACTCTGAAAAAGCTCCAGCATTTCTCTGTGGAGAGAGAACCTTCCAGAAGAACAACCACCTTTGCAGCACTCCACCAAACCAGGCCTGTATGGTAGAGTGGCAAGACGGAAGCCACTCCTCAGTAAAAAGGAAAATGGAAGCCCGCCTGGAGTTTGCCAAAAGGCACCTGAGGGACTCTCAGACCATGAGAAACAAAACTCTCTGGTCTGATGAAACAAATATTGAACTCTTTGGCCTGAATGCCAAGCGTCATCTCTGGAGGAAACCAGACACTGCTCACCACCTGGCCAATACCATCCCTACAGTGAAGCAGCATCATGCTGTGGGGATGTTTTTCAGCGGCAGCAACTGGGAGACTAGTCAGGATCAAAGGGTCAGAGACATCCTGGATGAAAATCTGTTCCAGAGAGCTCTGGACCTTAGACTGGGGCGACGGTTCATCTTTTAACAGGACAACAATCAAACACACAGCCCACATAAAATAAGGAGTGGCTACGGGCCAACTCTGTGAATGTCTTGGAGTGGCTCAGCCAGAGCCCAGACTTGAACTCGATTGAACATCTCTGGAGAGATCTGGAAATGGCTGTGCACCAACACTCCCCATCCAACCTGATGGAGCTTGAGAGGTACTGCAAAGAAGAATGGGAGAAATTGCCCAAAAATAGGTGTGCTGAACTTGTAGCATCATACTCAAAACGACTTGAGGCTGTAATTGGTGCTAAAGGTGCTTCAAAGTATTGAGCAAAGGCTGTGAACACTTATGTACATAATGTGGTTTTTTTTTCCATTTTGAAATCTTTGCAATTTATCAAAAATAAAAAAACGAACTTCTTTCACATTGCCATTATGGGGTATTGTTTGTAGAATGTTGAGGAAAAAAATGAATTTAATCCATTTTGGAATAAGGCTGTAACATAACAAAATGTGGCAAAAGTTAGGTGCTGTGAATACTTTCTGGATGCACTGTATCAGCCTTAATACTTCTCGTTTGCCTGCATGGGCCGGAATTGTGAAAAGTAAAAGCATATTACCTCAGGCATACTCTACTCAAAGAAGCAACAAGTTCCACTATTCAAGCCCTGTACTTGAAGGGACACACTTCTGCTAAATTCTGCTCCCATCCCTCTTCAGTTTGAATATACACCATGCCCTTTTAAACACATTTAAAGTAAACTCCCAGCTTGTTGCTTCTGTAAAAGGGGAACTCTGCTTGTTGTGTCATCATCTCCAGGTAAGTGTCTTTTCTGATAAAAAAAAAAAGACTACACCTCCATTGTGCACCAATGTAAAGAGCTCCATCAAGTCAGCAGAAGAGTGTATCCCACATTGTACAGTAGCAAAACCCTCAGAGTTAAGCACTGGTTCTGGTTACTGAAAGCCCACAAGTGAGCTAGCCTAACATTCTTGCTCTTTTCCTTTCTGCTCTCTGGGAAAAATTCTCTTGGTAGGAGAGCTCTGATTAAACTTGGAGTCCTGCAGGACAATTGGGACTATTTAATCACTTGCCAACCGCGCTATAGGCGAATGACAGCTACAACGCGGTTGCCCAGTTCTATGACGTCCTCCCAGAACGTGCCCTCCCACGTACCCCCAGAGCTCTCTCTGTCCTATGGACACAGCTGCTCACATGATGAGGTAAAAGGCCAATCACAGAAGCCTTTTTACCACATTATCAGCTGTGTCCAATGACACAGCAGATCACAATGTAAATACAGTTGCCAGTTATTGGCATGAGAAAAGAACTGCCGATAACTGGCAAATGACACAGAGGACATCTGCACTGATCATCAGGGCACTGATGATCAGTGCCCAGCAGTGCCAGCCATCAGTGCCATATCATTGCTGCATATCAGTGCCTCATCAATGCCCACCAGTGCCACCTCATCAGTGCAGCCTATCAGTGCTACCTATCCGTGGCACCTCATCAGTGCAGCCTTATCAACGCACATCAGTGAAGGAGAAAATTACCCGTTTGCAAAATTTTTATAATAGAAACAAAGAAAAATTTTTTTTTGTGCTTTTTTTGGTTATAGTGCAAAAAATAAAACACCCAGTGGCAATTAAATACCACCAAAAGAAAGCTCTATTTGTGTGAAAAAAATAACAATTTCATATGGGTAAGCTGAAAATTGGCCTGGGCACAAAGTAGTTAAAAGTGCTCGGTAGGCAAGAGCTTAAAGTACATTGTGCTATATTCTATGGTTTATTTCTCCCTTATGGTTCATTTTTGCGCATAACAGTCACTGATTCTTCGCATGTATAGCTCTGCTAATCTGATCTTAATACAGACTGATTTACTGTTCAAATGCTGTGTGATTATTGTGTGTGCTCTATAGCTAAGAGTATACCTGCCAAGGTATTACAGTGGTGTCAGCAGGGCTTGTGCTCCGGCCAGTGCTCAGAGGTGAACCGAGAACCCAAAACACTCAGTGACTCTTTAAGGGGGTAGTGCTACATATACTATTCAAAAAAACAAAAAAAAAAAAAAAACAGAACCTACAATGTAGTCTCTAAATTTTTTCAAGGTGCTATTTTCACAAAATTCAGTCTAAAGTATCTAAAAAAAACAACAAACAAATGAACACTCAGCCGGGGCTTGATGTGCAGTTTACGTGGACAATAACTTGTCTAGCAGCCCTCCAAAGGACCAGAAGTTACCTTAAAATAGCCCATGATTGACTTCAATGCAATTCAAAACACAAAATTCAAATTCATCTAAATAATTTTTTTTAATTTGACACACTTTGGCCAAACTGATTTTTGGTGGATTTGCTCATTACTAATCTTATTACAAATATGTAAGGTGTAGTGGAAAAAAAAAAAACCATGAATGAGAGACATACTGTATATACTAACTGTGATTGTGTAATATACTTGAGAACACTTTTACAGAAATACTGTAATATATATATTTACTTTACAGTTAGAGAATGAAACTCAATATCATCCAGGATGATCATCTCAACAGTGTCCTGTTTGTGATCAAAAGGTTGATAAATGGTTCATTCATACTTGTCAATGTTGTTGTTTATTAACTGCCTCTTCACGACAGATTTTCTATTTTCATTTTTCTGGTTGACTTAATTCACTTCTTTATAGGCTTCATGGTGTCCAACTGCCCGAGCTGAAATCCCGAAGAAGAGTTATGTTCCACCCCACAGTAATAGTGTGGTATCAGAAAGAAAAAGCCAAAGCTACAACTTCAGCGATTACTGTTGCATCAGTTAGCTTAAGAAAATATAAGGTTCATACAGGCACCCATTGTCTCTTAGAATGACCATGAAGGTATAGATTACTCGTAAGGAAAGGGATCCTTCCATGCAGAACTACAGCTTTTTAATTCTGAATAGATGCCAGAATGATGAATCACCAACTAGCTTTATATTACACTCACCGACCACTTTATTAGGTACACCTGTTCAATTGCTTGGTAACACAAATTGCTAATCAGCCAGTCACATGGCAGAAACTCAATGCATTTAGGCATCTAGACATGGTGAAGATGACTTGCTGAAGTTCAAACCGAGCATCAGAATGGGGAAGAAAGGAGATTTAAGTGACTTTGAACGTGGCATGGCTGTTGATGCCTGATGGGCTGGTCTGAGGATTTAAAAAACTGCGGATCTACTGGAATTTTCACGCACAACCATCTCTAGGGTTTACAAAGAATGGTGTGAAAAAGAGAAAATATCTAATGAGCAACAGCTGTGTGGACAAAAATGTTTATTGATGTCAGAGGAGAATGGTCAGACTGGTTTGAGATGATAGAAAGGCAACAGTAACTCAAATAATCACTCGTTACAATTAAGGTATGCAGAATACCATCTCTGAATGCACAACACATGGAACCTTGAAGCAGATGGGCTACAGCAGCAGAAGACACAGGGTAGCAAGGTGTACCTAATAAAGTGGCCGGTGAGTGTATATGTGCCAGGAAACCAGCTGCAAAGATCTCAGTGCTTGATTTCCCAACCAGTTGCTGTGACAAATGTAGAAATGTCTCTCTCTCTTCTTGGAAATAATCTTTGTCAAAGTTGCAAAACTGTAGCAGAAAGATCCCAAAATGCAAACAAAGCTGGGATAACCAAGGTCAATTCTTACTCCTGGAATCCAAAGAATCATGGATATGAACTGGCAATTGGCGATTCATTCCACCATCATCTATACAAAAAGTTATAAAAATTGTGAAGCACTACCATATAACATACACTTCTAAGAAAAAAATGTCACACCAAGATAAAAACTTTCATACTGTATATAATCAACAGTGGTTGATTACAGTCCTTTCAGAGACAGAGGAGTGCTGGAGCGTTCATTTAACCCCTGAGATGGAAAAAGCGGTTGTTGGAACTTGTGGTCACAGGTCCTATTCATAAGGTGAGAGCACACCTTGCATGAAAGTAGAGCACACAGTGTTTAAAGGTGAAAAAAATTTTATGGGAAGTGGAAGAGTGATCATAAAAAAAATTATAAAGGACCGTGTCATTTATTATATGTGTAAATCACATTGAAAGGACTCGATAGAAGCACAGTTGATTATATTTGAAAAGTCTATTTTGCTGTGACATAGTTTTCTTAGAAGTGTAAGTTATAGGGTAGAGCTGCACTGTTTGTATAATTTGATTGTTTGTTTTTTAGTGTGTGAATTACATTCTGGCACTGGGAGACTTTATAAATTAGCACAAAACAGCAGCACTGAAGAAATAACAGTGTATATCACCTATATATAACCAAAATATAGGTGCTTGAGAGAATGTTCCTTAAATAGTCAAATGGAGTCTAAAATCCTGTAAATATGACCTGAACTTCAACCCTTTAAAGGGACTCTTTTTTTAAAAGATTAAAAGGCCTGTCTGTAAAAAAAAAAAAAAAGAAAAAAGGTTAATACTTAAATGTCCCATTACCCTCGGTGCAATACATACTCATGAGGAGCTATAGTGACTGAATAATTTTCCAACATCTGACATACATTCAGGTGTATCGGATCCTGTGTTTGATGCTGTGCTTTATCTGCTGGACCCAAAGTCAGTACAGGGCACAGGTGCCACAGTCACATTAACCCATTTACATGACATTTTGTTAAGTATATATTTTTTATGGTATTTTAATTGTATGTAGGGTCATGGAACAGGAACTCAGTTTGAGCGGTGTATTTTACTTTACATCATAGATTCCAAGTTGTAACTTTAGGCATGGATTAAGATTATGGATTAAACCATTAGCTTTTTTTCACTTTGGTTTACAAGGTAAGGCAAGAAGAATGCTGCAATACCATCATCGGGCATCACATTCAGAAAGTCCTGAAGGTCAAGTTGCAAGGATATCATCTCCAAAGTGTCTAAAACAAGATCAGTATGAAAGAGATGAAAAAAAAACAAAACACATATTAGACAGGAGGTACATTTAACAATGTGAGATGTCCAACAAGATAAAAGTATTTTGCAATTAAAAAGATTTGGAAAACAAGGAGCACAAACATTTATGCTCTAAATTATTCTTCTTAGTATTAAATATACATACATATCAATGACAACGTGTGTACATGTGTACGTGTGTGTGTTAATCTAAATTGTTTGAGTTCCATCAGTTAGGGCTTCTGTTTTATTTATATGGTGGCTTGTTTTTCATCTGGGGGGATATCTTCCTTCTTCCTGTCTCCGTGGAATTACCAAGACAGGAAATGAGGGGAATCTCCATAACAAGGGAAGCAGTAGATAATTACTTGCTTGATAGTGGGATTGGGGAAGGGTAAAAACCATGCTCACTTTTTTTTTTTTTTTTTTGTGCCATGTATCTCTATGGGAGATTTCCCCTCACTTACTGTAGCAGTAACAATGCTGTCATTAGATCAGGAAACAAGATCAGATCTCCTGTCATGACTACAGTATGTACTAAACCCTGTCAGAGGATCTAACCCTTGCCCTACTCTAAAAATAAACTTCAAGGCAACAGGGGTTATGCCCTCTCACCTTTTAGGGTTGAAATACATATTTCATTAGTGTTCTCATTTTCTCGAATTCGAGTACACAGTTCAGGCAGTAGCTTGTTCCACCACAGTGCCTGTGCCAATAAAAACAAAAATTAAGAATTAATCAACAAAGTCTGCAAAACACACGTATTTTTAAATGGTTTTAGAGCTTTGAATCTAGCAATGTATTAATAAACAAATCTTGATTCAATAAATTATGTATATAGTATGATGGAAATAAAGGTCAGTTTTTAGAAATTCAAACAGAAATTACTTCTTGTTTAATGCCATATTTACTGTTCATCGCAGGCGTGCATATGAAAGCCAAGGTTTGCTCCATCTTCACCATTCAGGTGTTGGGGACACACATAATTGTCCCATCTTTGCCTGATCAGGACCTGAATCGGGTGCATGATCATGTAAGCCCAGAGGAAAATGCAGAAGGTGGTGTGCGTCTCGGTTGCCCAAGCAAACCACCTCCCAAATGGAGTGCTTCTCTGTGACACCCTAGCTATAATTAGCACATCATGTATACAACTGACAAGCTTCATAACAAGAGTGGGTGATGAATGATGCTAGCAATGTAGCACACTGGCGGCAGAAGCTTTTGTTGGGGCTTTAGACCTCACACCCTGTTAGCTGGCAACAGCACATGAAACCATTGTCTCCAACACCAGATGAGTTCTAGGTACTCCCAAGCATTTGTAACAAGCAGTTGAAGGTGATTTTATATTGTCCTTTCCGCCAAATTTAACAGTAGCAAGTACCTTCCCCTCTGCTTGTGCCCCATAAACAGCCATACACAATGACATTTATTTAAAGATACGTTCACCTTTGGGAACATGTAACATTTTACCATAGCTGCAGCCTCACCTGACAACCCCCCATTCCCCCACCCCCCCTCCTCTGACTGATAATGCAGGAAGAAGTTTGCCCATACTGTCAGATTTGAAAACAGCATGGCCGTGTGGGGCTCTGCCCACACGGCTGCTTCATTAATTCACGGACTTCCGTGAATTAATGAACTGCAAATCCTAACAGCCTTAGCGGCTGTGGGCTTGTAGTTTTCAATGTTCCTTCAAGCTTCCGGTCAGAATATCTGCTTGGCCGTACATCCCTTATGGCAAGTAGATATTCTGACAGGTCTGCAGGAGACCTGCATGGCATCAGAAATCTACTGATCATTGGTGCAATGCTTTCCAGGCTCCTTTGGACAAAAATGATAAATGCACATTTTTTTACCTGAACAAAAAGGGACAGCAAGCGCTTAGGAATCTGATAAGATCAGCAGCAAATGCACTAAAAAGGAACCCTAAACCTTATATGAAATACAAACAAAAACGGTGCAGCTCTGAAAAAAATTATTATAATACAGTGCAAAACTAAAAATACATAATTAATGATAATAATATGAAAACAATAAGAGGTATCGGTGATATCAAAAAAGTGAATGAAGCGCTGCAATTGGAGCAATGAAACAAGTGCGGCTGTGAAAGTCTTAAACAAAATAAGTGTTCATATGATGGTGAGGGTCTGACAAACACCGGTCAGAAAGTCGTGCTGAAAACTGATCCTATTACACAGGTGGTATAGGATTAATTCATGTGACTTTTATACAGGAGACTGATAAAAATGCGCACTCACCAGATGCGCATAGTAAAAGCGCAATATGTTGAACCATATATTGACCAAGGATCTGCAGGAAGCCCCCTTTAGATGGACCAGACAGACAGCATGGGAAGAGACTCCCTCCTCTGGATAGGAGACTGCTCTGCAACCCTAATCCTACTGGAGTCCTGGAATTCATTAGCTTGTATCAGCCTTTTACAATCCCCTGGGCAGCAAAGCTCAGACAGTCTTCTTCTTTTCCACTGTCCAATCACAGGCTGAGGCACAGACAAGACCTGGCTGTATTGTTAAACTGCAGAGTCATGGCTCTTGCTTTTTTGCTAGTCTTTATTTCAGGGGACTCCTGCACAGAGGCAAAGTTTCACAGTGGATTACTGCACAGATCTGTGCAGCTCCATCCAGAGTGGGAACCAGTGAGAACCATGAAGAGGAAGGCCAGTCACCGAACCTCTTCCATACACCCCTAGCTCATAAATAAGCTCAGCGCCCCCTAGCAATACATCCACGTCCAACAGAACACACAGTGAGCACAGCCATCAAAAAAATTAGCATTTTTTATTTTTGTCCAAAAGATGAACTTATCCGTTCAGGTAATGTGGTTCATTTGTTAATATTGTTTTAAAGTTTGTTCTCTAATAAGCCTGTAGCCAATAACTGCTACATTTAAGTAGGGCGAAACCACGCTCTTATGTGTTTGTTGTCCCCAATATTTTCGGTGGCCTGCTACCACACCATACAAGAATGTAAATCATGACCAAGTGTAAATAGATTAATTATGAATTCTAAGTCACAAATTGAACTACAAATCACATATATATGGTGTTCATTAACATTTTCATTTTATCAGTACCAATTTAGACATTACCCGGCTTCCATTTTTGATCTCATGCTTTGCATACAAAGTAACAGCTTCAGGGCACCGATCCAGAAGTCTTTCTATTGAGCTCTCGTAGTTCAGAAGGCGAGTTGCACATATAAGGTGTATGCTCAAATGTGAATTTAATTCTTGTGGTATGAAATCCAGAAATGGGAGGAATGATGCAATTTCCAGAGATGGTCCACAGAGTAGAGACTGCATGCGAACAGACAATAAGTGCATGACTGATTTTCTTCCTACTGGTTTACACAATCACAAATTATTACCACCAACAACCACTGCCACATTTTATCACTTATTGGTACTCAGACATGTATTAGGCTACGTTCACACTAGCTTTGTGTGCAGGCGGCAGAGAGGCGTTTGGGAAGCGTTTTTACCGCTTCCCAAACGTCTCTGCCAATTCTGCACATTACAGCACATGGTGCTGTTCTAACGGGAGCATTCGCGTTGCGTCAAAACGGACGCCTCTGGTCAAGTCAGGAGGCGTTGAAGCCTCCTATTCTCGTCTATGGTGCCATTCCGCAAATGCCCGGCCAGCATTTGTGGTGGCGACGCAGTTGGGGGCGTTTACGGAGCGGTAACACCGCTCAAACTGCATTATAGGCATTTGTGGGGCGTTATTAACGCTCGGCAAACGCCTAGCAACCGCCACTAAACTGCGCATGCGGCATTTGCGGAGCGTTTGCCGAGTGTTAAAAAAACGCTCCGCAAATGCCGGACCAACGCTTGCCAAACACTATAGGGGAGTTTGGCAAGCGTTGGTAAAACAGCCAAGTGTGAACGAGCCCTTAGGTATGGGATGATTGTAAAGGTAGTGTGGCAAGACAAAGCTGACTGTGTGTGGTCTAGAAAGCAAAAAAGCTGACATTGCTGAACATCAAAAGTTAAAAATGGACCATATAACTCTGCAGATATGTATAGTCTTAGATGATAGGTATGATTGTGACTGTTTCTTTTTGTAAAGGAAAAAAAAAAAAAAAACACCTATTTATAGGGACAGATACCTGTACATAAAGCAAATTAATGTTGTTAAGATGATGCTGAAGAAGGCCCTCTTTCTCAACACCCACGTGTAGGAGTACATGGCCTGAGATGCATTTGCTAGCAAGCCAGCCCCTTTTCTGTGATTCAGACAGCCACAGACCACAGAAATTCAAAAAATGCCACCCAAAACATTTGTATTGTTTTGGCCAGGATGGTGAAGGGTTACAAGCTTTCAAGTATATCCAGTTTGCGGTGTCCCCACAAGTCATGAGAAAGCTAAAATTTTACAACTGACTCTGGAAAAGGCATCTTTTGTTGCCTTCTCTTCATACAAGTCTACTCAGTGAAGATTCACAGTGCCCATTTACAAAAACAGAATTTAAAGACTATCAAAATAGGGAAAAAAACAGTGAGCGCTAGTCCTGATAGCGGCTAAGCACTCTAAGCAACCAATATATACTTAAAATAGAATAACATAAAAATAGTGCAGCGCTATGAGTAGTGATAATAAAACAGGTAAGAGTCCACTTAAAGTCTTAGTCAATAGAACGTGTCCAGTGACAAGTAAGGATTCAAAGTTGGTGATCCGTGTGGAAATGGCTGAAAAACGCACTCACCAGAACAAAGTCACATAAACGCAATTTAAAGACTGTTGACTAATGAAAGAAAAAATTCAATGTGCTGGTATTTTTTCCATGGAGATTTCCCTTTTATAGAAACAAGCAGTTTTAACATCATCATATAGCAACCAAAGCCTTATAGATCACTCATGAGAATTTAGCAACATTAAAAGAAGCTAGGTTACCTATGAAGTACAAAGGATAACCTTTGGGACATTCAAAGAGACATTTATCAGTAGGTTTGGTAGCATTTGAAAAGGATCCTCTGATTGTCTGCTCCTTTCAAAAGTTGCAACTCTTGTACCTATGAATTTAAGAGTGCAACATCCTATCAAAAAGAAATAATTGAATCTCGAAGTGGAACCCAAAGTAAGCAATACATTTTATGGATAACCAGTGAAATACCTTCCAGGTTTAGACAGATAGGTTCGTTGTTTTTCTTTTTTAAGATAGAGGCTGAGTAGCAGCCTGGGACAAGTCAGCCTGGCACTAAGGCAGGAGTTCACCTCAGTACAGGCTGGGAGGTTTTACAGGTCAGGGCTTCTGGAGCCTTCCAACCGTTCCAGAAACTGAGAGAACTTTCTGGAACAGGGGTGGAGAAGGCCCAGATCTGCATGTTAAAGGAACCTTGGTCAATCCCTTGGCAGGAGGCTGGGCATGGTGACTAAGGACAACCTTTAAATATGACAGAGCCTTGGGAGGAGGTAGAGTGTCAGGTGGAAGATGGACTGAGAGGAAGGCTGGAGTGAGGATCTTGGAAGGGGGCCCCAGGGAGGAGGCTACCTACAGACAGGAGGATCTCTGCTGCCTCAACATCTCCTCGGGAGGACAACCTGTGCAGTAGGGAAGGAGCCAGCCCAGAGTAAGAACTGAAGGCAGCCATCAACCCACCAAGCAAACAAGAAAAAGGACAGTGCAAGTACTCCTACACCCCCTGGACCAGATAAGGGGAGAGGGGGGTCAGGTGTAATACCCAACTAGTTCTCATCCAAGACTGCTTAATTGACAGATCTTGGGACCCCTTGCCCAGAGATACCTTCAGTGAAGCTGGGTGAAGAGAAGGATTCATCCTGGGTCTGAGGAGGTACGCCAAAGGAGCTTTAGTGCTCCTCATCTGGGATTTTCTTTGGTCTGAATGTTTGTACATCGTTGCTAAGAAGTTGTCCTCAAGTTCTACAGTTCCTTAGGCATCCCATATACCCCATCCAAGGTGTAACCTCTTAATAACAAAAACTAAAAACCAGCTCAAGGACTGTTTACTAACTACAACTGTACAAGTGTGGAAAGTGCATGTTGCCTGGTCGTGCAACACTTAGGGGGACCCAAACCTCAGCAACTCCAGCGAGGGTAGTGCTACACCCACTAAAATCATCAGGAGTATTTAAACATCTAGCTTCTATATTAGGTTCAGAAAGCCCCTCCCACTGTACCTACATTTACTATTTGCATAGTTTATACTCCATTACTGCAGGAAATATAGAAAGCATAGTGGACTGATGTTTTTAGCCTCAGATTCAGTGTCAACTAGAAACTAAGGAATTGAGAATCTATGCAGATATAGCTATAAGTGCAGTAAGCTGCACAAGATGAATGCAAATGGAAATTAGAGTTCATTAGCAACTCAGCCACAAGTAAAAATATTAAGTATTTATATCTGACTGAATAAACTGTACCTTTAAACAGGCGTCATAAAATTAACTGTGGATAAAAGTCAAATGTGTAAGTCTCACGTTTCTGTATTGCTCAGGAAACAAAAAGTGGTAGCTGTGCAAGCATAACACAGCGGCAGAAAATAAATGTCCATCCTGACTATTGTTTGGGCAGGGAGATTGGTTGTTCTCTATACCAATTATGTTCAGTTCAGGTAGAAAAAGAAATTAAGAGCCAAAACATGGGCTCCACTACCCAACAGCACCAAATAACCATATAATCCCTTCAGAAATATTGAGCTTGAAAACTGCCTTTTCTATTAATTCTAAATTCTTAAGCCAGTACAGGTGGTAACAAAGGCTTTACTTAAGAGCAAATAAAGCAACGCACAAATTATATACCTGTAACTTTATCAAATCTCCACACAAAATATATACCTGTAACTTTATCAAATCTCCACACTGGTCACATGATGATGGCCCTGAGGAAACCATCTTTGATACCCATGGACTGATCACTCCAAAATGGCTGCAGGAATTTCTCTACAAACACAAGCATTGTTTTTAGTATACAAACACACAACATGCATTCATCCATCTATTTATCTGAATGCATGTTCCTAGTAAAAAAGTAGGTATGTATATTTAAGAAATGTATCCCCTACCACCTAGTAGATAAAAAGAAAAAGGATGGTTGTGAGCCATTAACTCACCAGGTCCTCTGCACTTTTCAAGGATTTGACGCATTCATGCTGTGGTTTGCATATTCGACATACATAATGAGATGTAAGTTTAAACAGAATGTCTTGAAGAATGGAGTCTGGAGGATACGAGGAAAGACGGGCCTCCCAAAAATCTACAAGCATTTGTGGAACCTCATTGTCATCGCATTTTTCACACAAAACCTAAATAAAAGTAATAATGAATTAAAAACTTCAAGCAAAAAGAAAAATGCATTTTCAAACATATAGTCACTATATACTTAATAAAGTGAAAAAAAAAAACACTACTGCTCTTTGCCACCTATTTAACTTAAAGTAACCTCTGAAAAAAATCCTTAAAGCTGGCCATAGATGGACAAATATTGGCTGGTTCAGCAAGGACCGGCTGAGATGGAATCCATCTATGAGCAGGCTAGTTGTACTAAAGTCAATCCATTCGATCAACTTCAGTACAACCAGCCTGTTAGATTTTTTGCATGTAAATACTGCCAGTGGCTACAGCCATTAGCAGTAATCATTGTGTTCTTCCACCACCTGTGGTGGAAGCAAAGAAAATTGTATCATCTATGGATTGCCTTAGCCCTTTTGTTTTTCAGTTCCCAGCATGTCATGAGAGAACACTTTGTCAATACAAGCTTGAAGCTGTTTCACCAACATTTGTGTCCATTTTGTCAGTCAGTCAGTGTTGATGGGAAAATAGAGTTGTTGCAGGAAATAAAATTGCATTATCCATGACTTGCCTTAGGCTACAATTACGCAGCAGTTTAGAAGCTGCCAGGAACGGTTGTAAACCACTGCTTGCACACACTGTGTGCAAACAATTGCAGCTGTCAGATTTGTAACTCTTGCAGGTACAGCTGCTGTTGGCATGTGAATAGAGCCTCCAACTGACCCTGGATGCAGCTAGTGTGGTCCAGGGTCAGTGTTTGTATGTGGCCATAGCACAGAGTGTTGCTTTCTTCCAGAGACAGCATTTATCTGCCTCTGTACACATCAAACTATCTGCTGCTAAACTGCCCATGGTTTTCATGCAAGTTAGCTGTGCTTTCCCATAGACGTCTACTCCTTGCATGCTGCATCTTTGGTGCACTTTCTGAAACTGCACCAAAACCGTGGAACATCATAGACGTCTATGGGAAAGCACAGATAACCTGCACAAAACCCATGATTTAGCGTAGCTTTGTACAAAGCACAGCAGGACCACATTGGGAAAGAGTGAAGGCACCCTAAGGCTAGGATCACACAATTGCAGATGTGGGAGCGTCTGTAAATCGCACAAGCTCCCGCATCCACAGCCAAAATGTCCTCCTCTTTAGCAAACACTTGGGGTGTCATTCATCCTTAATGGCTCCCCATGCATCTGAAAACATTGCGTTTTTTCAGGTGCGCAAAACTGAATGGTGCCAATTGGTGAATTGGCACCAAGAGGTTCTGTGTGGCTGTCCTGCAGGTGTGTTTTGGAAAAGTGTCAGGGGCCTTTTCCCTGCATTTCCCACAGGTACAGTAGCCAATTCAAATTAATGGGCTAATGTGCCCACACAAATGTGAGCCTCACCACCCACAATAGTGTGAACCTAGTCTAAGACAGTCTGAAAATAGTGCATACACCTGCATGTACCTATATTACTTAATTATACAAGTGTCCCACTGGACTCCTGAAACCCCAG
Organism: Staurois parvus; assembly: GCF_062004578.1. Taxonomy (NCBI): domain Eukaryota; kingdom Metazoa; phylum Chordata; class Amphibia; order Anura; family Ranidae; genus Staurois; species Staurois parvus. Next base: position 8,039,295 of record NW_028317874.1, read on the forward strand.
GAGCTCCAATATGTAAATCTCAACTTTCTTTGAAAAATATCAAGGGCTGGCTCTTCTGCAACACCCTACTGGTTCTTTTTAACTGACAGCCAACCTCAGTGGCCAATAATACTGTTAAAATTTAGATTTACAAATGTGCAGGTAACTGCAGCCACACATTGAACATGTAGAGAGAAAGAATGTAGGCTAATATTGCTGCTGCTCTCCTTTTAAAAATGCTAGTTACCCAAGCATTGTTTTTAACCAAAGCCTTTCAAAGGCTTCAATGCTTTCTGAGTTGCTGACTTAGAGCAAGTATGCAGATCAGAAGCTCTAACTGTATGCAAGCCCAGGGACAATAACTCAAATGACAGACTCTATGGGGAAGATTTAATAAACTTGGTGCACACAGAATCAAAGCTTTTTTGAACAAGCTGAGGTAAGAAGCTGATTGGTCACTATGAAAAGCTGCACCAGATTCTATGTGCACCAGTTTTAGTAAATCTCTCCCACTGGTTCTCTCATTACAGATTTCAATTAAAGAAACTTCCACGATGCAAAGTGTTAAAGTGGACTTGCAATACAAGCAAAGTGCACTTATCTATTGAGGTCCCTCTTCCATGCCAAACATCTGCACTAAAATCACTTAGGCTCCATGCACACTAACCATTTTTGTTTAAGCTCAAAAAACACTGGAAAACAAATGCTGGATAAAAGACACTGATAACAGCGCCTTTTAGTAGAGTTTAGAAGCGTTAGTGTGTTATTAACGTTTTTACAGAACATGTAGAAAAAAAAAGGAAGGAAAAACTAGTAGTGTTTAGGGGCATTTAGGAGCATTCAGCTTTTTTTCCAGCTAGAAAAATACTCCAAAACAATCTACAAAAACGATTATTTTTCTGCTCCTAGAAGCTGAAGTTCAAAAAACATGAATAACCTAAAGTAATGTGAATGGACACATAAGACAGGACTATGTAGCTTCCAGGAGCAGAAAAAATGCTAAAAAACGCTTCTAGGAGCTTAAAAAAAAAATGCTAGTATGCATGGAGCCTTAAAGATAAAAAAAAAAAAAAAAAACACAAAAACAAACACGAGTTAGAAACAAAGTTAGACTTTCTGATGTTATGACTTCAACATTGTCTGCATCAGTGATATGAAACGATGATACAGAGGCATATCATAGAAAAATTACTGAAATCAGACAGTCAGGCAACTTGCATTTTCAGAAGGAGGCCTACGACTTCAACCCATATACTTTTCCCATGACAAAGTCAATTTGACACTGATGTGAAATTTCATCTGGTGAGTGCACACATGGACAAAGTAAATGCATTTACATCCTTAAATCACTAAAAATTAGATTATTCTTAAGGGGAACCTGTCGTGAGAAAGAGGCTGGATTACTTTTAATTCAAAAAGCCAATGCCCATTCCTGGACTAAGCCATGGCTACCACCTAAATTTTTTTAACCCTTAACAGAATTCCTAAATTCTCCATTAAAACCCCTATTTTGAAAGCAGTGGTATGGCCTTACTGCTGATTTACACACATTTATAAAGCACTGCACTAAGCAGATTGCTCCATTTTATCGTGCACATACCTCCTAACTTTTTGAGATGGGAACGAGGGACACCTGTCCGCAAAAAAAATGTAGGCATAGGACAACCCCCTGCCACGTCCCCTTAAAGGAGAATTATACAAAAAATGATTAGTTAAACCTACAAGTGCTTTTTTTTATTTTACCACTATTATTCCTTTATACTGGCTTTTGAAATTTACAAAAGCAGCAATTTAGAAATTGGATGAAAGGTTTAGCACTGGGAAACACTTTTTGAAAAATAAAAAGAGCATTTTATATACAACTATACAGATCAGATGAAAATGAGGACCAAATGAGAAGGAAAGAGGGACTTTGATAAAAATCAGGGACAGTCTCTTGAAATCGGGGACAGTTCGGAGCTATGTGTGCAGACTATTGTCTGTTTTACCTGGCAATGTGATGCACAGTTTCAGGGACATCACTGTTTTCTGTGTTTCCTTTGAAGGTCCAAAAAAATAGCAGTCACTGCACATGGTGTAAAAGGAGAAACGTACTACATGCAGACTTTCAAACAAGCAGCATGCCATTTATTCAAATTAATAAAGAAAAAAAAAGAAGAAGAGGGAGCAGGAAGGCCAGGTCATCTTATTCATCACAGTCAAGTGACTCAGTTTCTCTGAAGGGCTGTGCAGAAAGAACTCTATGGGACACTGAAGGCTCCACATCATGGCCTGTTATTTTTTAATTATTTGTAAAATGCAGAGCATGGTATATAGAGCAAATGCTGTGGTGTTCAGCAGAGAGTACACTATTATAATTGGGCTTCTGAATGTGCTCAGTGTTTGTTAAATGCCTGATATAACCAAAGGGTTTTATATGACTAAAATAACGTGATAATCACAAAAGGATGCTTTCTTTTCTACAGAATTACTGAACAGGAAATCTTCCCATGTGTGATTATACATGCTCTGCTCCGATATTCTTCTAAAACATTTTTCTATAATCATCCATGACTCTGCTCCGATATTCTTCTGAAACTTTTTTCTATAATCATCCATGACTTATTACAATGTATTTTCCATAAACCTGCTTTTAGTTTGGTGGCCCTTTAGAATGGAAAACATTATTACACTGAAGTCTATAGATAAGAAAAAAGTTGCTATAATTACAGCAATCACACCTTAAAAAATAACTCTGCTTCCTTCAGATTAATTTTACTGTTTTCATGAAAAGCCACCAAGGCAGCGATAAGAAGTCCAGCCAAGGTGTCTCTTAAGTGAAATGCCATCCTTGTAGGAATGATCTCTTTGTTCTTGCGTGTCATTAACAGGCGGGGCTCCTCCAGAAAACCATACAACAGTAGAATCTGCAGAAACATTTTTGAAAAGTGATCAATAGATATAATGTACTTAAGTTTGAATTTCCAAAAACTAAAAACCAAGACACAAAAACTGTGGTCTTCAAAAAAATGCAACTCACCTGATAAATCCTTATACAGTATTTGTATTTATAGTGATTCTAAAAAGGCATAATTTAACCACTTGCCTACCGGGCATTTTACCTCCTTGGTGCCCAGGCCAATTTTCAGCTTTCAACGCTGTTGCACTTTGAATGACAATTGCGTGGTCAGGCAACACTATACCCATATGAAATTTTTATCATTTTTTTCATACAAATAGAGCTTTTTTATGGTGGTATTTAATCATCACTGGATGTTTTATTTTTTCCACTATAAACAAAAAAAGAGCAAAACATTTGAAACAAATGTTTTTTGTTTCTATTATAAAATTTAGCAACAGGTAATTTTTCTCCCTCACTGATGTGCGTTGATAAGGCTGCACTGATAGGCAGCACTGATGGGCACTGATGAGGTGGCACGGATAGGCAGCACTGATGATACTGCACTATATGCAGCAATGATGGGCACTGAGGGACACGGACGGGCAGCACTACAGTCACCAGTTATCAGCAGTACTTTCCTCATGCTGTGACAGCGTGAAGAAAATGCTGCCATTAACCAACAACTGTACAGTATTCATGTCATTGGACACAGCTGATCACGTGGTAAAAGGCCGCTGTAATTGGCCTTTTACCTCATACGAGGAGATCACCGTGTGCGCACCGCTGAGGGCACATGGGAGGGCGCATTCTGGGAGGACGTCATATGACGCCCTCCCAGAACTGGACAACTGCACTTTAGCCATCATTCGGCTATAGCACAGTTAAAAAAATAAAATAAAAACAAAACAAAAAAACCAGCAAACCATCTCTATACTTACCTGCTCTGTGTAGTGGTTTTGCACAGAACAGCCCGCATCCTCCTCTCGGGTCCCCCCGCAGGCTCTCCTGGCTGCTCCCTCCTGTCAGGTGCCCCCACAGCAAGCAGCTTGCTATGGGGGCACCTGCTGCTCCATGAGTACATTCACACACAGAGCTGCAGCTTGGCCATGTATTCTCTCTCTTCTCATGGTTGACAGCAGCGGGAGTCAATGGCTCCCACTGTTGTCTCAGCCAATGAGAAGGAGTCTTGGGATAGCCGAGTCTCCAGTGCATATCTCTGGACTGAGAGGAGTGTTGGGGGGGGGGGGGGGCTGGGGGGGGATACTGCACGCAGAAGGTTTTTTAAAAAAAAAAAACCTTCAGCCTTTACAACCACTTTAAGACATATGTAGCACCCTGCCAAAAGTTAGGCTAAAGCTAGTTTTTTGCTTCACTGTAGTCAGAGTGGAGATATCTTTATTTTTGGGCAGGTTTACCCAAGGTCAGTGGTTGCTCCTGTCTGCTTTGGGGGGGGGGGGGGGGGGGGAGTTTCCAGAACATATAGTAAGAAGATCAACCACTGATTTATGAATATTTATCAGACCCCAGCCGTTCCCTGGGAGGGGGCACCCAGAAGGTGGTTAAGGAAGGTGATAAATGTTTGGGATACCTGAACATAGTGTTCTTCCTTGGCTAAGAGGGCTCCTCTTCTCCTGAGGCTGCTGCCCCTGGAAGGCACAAAGTTTGAGCCAGAAGTTGCAGTTTGGGCCTCAGCAGTTGCTGCACTAAGGGGCCTGGAGAAGATCACTAAAGGATTTTGGCTGGAGGGCATGGTTCTGAAGTCCTGATCTGGAGAAGGATCTTATGTCGCCATCACTGAAGAGTGTTGTGTGGAAAGCTGGGGGGCAAAACCTGGGTGTGGGAATTTTGTGTGTCTGTTACTATAGAAATTTGTGCTAAGAATTCTGTCCTATTAATTCCTGATATAGTTTTTGGAGTATCCTGTACCCCCTCTATTCATTCCCAGGTCTCTGCAATAAACAAAAAGACATCCCCTAGACTGAGCTTGTGTTGTCAGTGTGTATGGAACCATGTCTGTGACAGGCAGCCTCTATACTACCTTGGGAGAATCTGTCTATTTCCAGAAACCCCTTTGGGTGAGAGAGAAAAACCTAGCACTGGAAGCACACTCTTCCCCACATGAGCTTGGACAGTGCACTGTGCCTTGCTTCCTCTAAGCCATTTTAATCTGACCAATGATCCTGCACTGTGGTTGTCTGTGTAAAGCAATTCAGCATAGCCTATGCTGCTGGTGGGTAGATCCAAAGCAGTCTCGCTCATTGATTGACATAAGGTGTCTGGGTATTTACATGAGCAGTACTGCAGTTCATGATTCTGCAAAAACACTTCCCACGTTTTTATTTTATATTTATTTTTATGCATGTTGCACACAGGGCAGCCCATTTACTTGAATAGGCTGCCCTACTGGTGCCAAAGAAGTTCCTACACTTTTTTGGGTGTGGAGTTTCATGCTCTGTAATGCATTTGTCACCCGGCAAAACGTGCATTTGCTAATCACATCTGGGGTGCACTTAATTTATGGCATCCAAAAGAACATTGCGCCATTATTTTAGTGAGATCTGTAATTGCTGGCAGAATCACGCAATTCTGCCCATGATTGCAATGCGCTATTGTATAAATGGGGCCTTAGACCCATCCACATGATTAGTTAGCCAAGCTTGCTGGGACAATTTGTGAAGTAAACTGCAATGATATCACCAACAGGTTGTCTGTACAAGAGATTTTTTTTCATTTTGAAGATACAATGCATAGTAAAAAAGCAAACAAAACCACAAAATTCTATAAATTATTTATGCAGCTATTTCTATTACTGCCCAGTTCTGCTTTTTTTTTTTTTTAAAGGGAGCCTGGAATTCAGTTTTTCACCCTGAAAAATGTGACACATTGAAGAGTATGGAAATTTTAACAAAAAAACTTTCATGTACTGAATGACACTTATCTGTAGTTTATAGAAATACAAACAGATAATCTTTTATGCTGTGAAAGGAGTGCTCCACTCCTCCCCTCCTTAAAAAATTGGGTAGTCCTTTGGACTGACTCTTTGCACTATCTATTCAATACATTACTGAAGATCATTTCAGAAGACACAAAAAGGAGTACATATACCCAGTCATTCTGGAAACACTGCTTACAAACTGCACAAGTATTTTACACCAGCCTTTCAACGAGGGTGTCTTCAGGTTTATTCAGGGGTGCCTTGTTAAAAATGCATAAAAAGTGTCCAAATGATATTTCATGCTTTGGCAGATGTCACCAAATAGTTTGTTTTCTATAAGACAAGCATAGTGGGATTTCTGCACCCAAGCCTGCACACCTTCTTCAGCCATTGTGGTTCTATGCCCTAGGGGAATCGGTCTTTCTGTAACCACTCTACTCTTATTCACCCCCTCCCCACACACACACACACTTACTTAATAAAGTAAAGGTATGTTTACTTCAACCATTTGATCATGTGAAAGAAAATAAAATCCCATTTGTTCAACTTTCCTTGACTAGAGTAGAGGAGCACAGCTGCATCCTATTTGTATCTAATGTAAGATTAACTTTGCTTAAGCTGGCCATAGCTGGATCACATCTCAGTACAACCAGCTTGCGATCACAGTCGTTGGCTATAGCAGCCAGCAATAATCATTGTGTTCTGCGGACAGATAAGGATTCCCACCAGAACACAATAGAGCTGCAGGAGGGATTTTCCCATCAACACAGACTGTGTTGATGGGGGAATCAAGTGATTTTCTTTCCTTTCACCCATGGTGAAAGGAAAACCAGAACCGATCGGAAATATGTCAACGCATTTCGCCCCACCCACAAGGCGTTCTCAAGACGAACGCCCTTGAGAACGTCCTGTGGGTGGGGCGAAACGCGTTGACGTATTTCCGATCGGTTCCCCGAACGTCCGACGTCATTTCCAGTGAGTGGAACGCACGCCGAGGGATGTGTTCCAGGCGGTCATTTTTTTGGACTAGTAAAGAAAGTTTGTAAGAAAGATCGTAAGAAAGTTTGTTTGTTATGGAGGCTGTCATCCTGCTGTGTACAAGGCTGTGAGTTCCTAGGAGCTGTGGAAATTCGTATTTGTTACTCGAAAATTCGTTTGATGTCCTTAAATAAATGCTGGTTTTTATCCTTTGAAATGTGAGTGGTTTGGCATGAATTAATTATAAAAGGGGTATAACAGTATTACACTATTAGTTTTTTTTCTCCCTTTTGGAACTTGGTGGTGTGGCGAGGAGACGAATGAAGAATCACCCATAGATCTGAGGTGGAAAATAGAGGAGTCCTCAAAGGGGGTCCAGGAGCCCTAAATAATCCTGAAAGGTGTTTTGATGTCTCACCTCTGAATGACGCTTCATCTCGGCTTCATACTTCTGAAGATCATGGATTCTCAGTGCCATGGTTGCCTTTGTAAGGGAAATTACAGCTGGACACGCCACAGACTCTAATTTTTCTAGGAAATCCATTGATTTTACTGGGCACACATTAACCATGCAAGGACTGGATAACACATTAGGCAGCTGTTGTGGTTCTGTAGCTTTAAATATGTGCAATACCTTCAAAGCTGCTTCCTTAAAACAGAATAAAGAACAAACACCTTTAGATCCATAAACCCCAAACAACCTCAATGGTAAACTTTGCAAACAAATTTCACAGAATGGCTTTCAACAAAACATATCCCCTCCTGGGGCTCCTTAGCCTGCACTCCTCCAAAATGACAAATTGACTATTTACATGTGCCATGTAAACTACAGTCAATGAGTCACCAGTAAAGAAACATTAACCTGCCCTAAATTCCTTGATATACTAAATAAGTAAAGGACATTTCACTCATCTGTTACAGACTACAGCTCCTAGTTTAGTTTTTGCAAATTACTGTAAATTAATTTCCTTTAAAATGGTTTTACAATCCTGTTCAACTATACAGGTTTTGTTGATATTCTGTCTCTATCATTTAAAGTACACCTATAATAAATATTATATACTCTTCATTTCTATGTAAGTGGGAAAACTTACAAAATCTACAGGGGCTCAAATAATTAATTTTCTCCACTGTACTGATAGCAATGCATTAACAAAAAAAAGATGTATACTTCACTCAGTTGTTCCTCCAGTTCTTCACAAAGAGAATGTTTGAGGTAGAACATGAAGCCTTTCCCATACTCCTGGGAAAAATCTTTGGAAAGAAAGCGATCTATAACGTCGGACACAGATAGGCAGGACATCTTGTAGTAAGGAAGTGCCAGATGGGATTTCTTGGTGTCCAATCTGAAGATTGAGAACGTTATGGATAAAAACAAACCTTTAGTTGTATTTTAAAATTTTATACAACTTTTAGGGCTAAAACTAAACTGAATTAACGGCCATCCTTCCCATCTCTTTCTGTTCTCTACAGACATTTAGTTAAGCTGGTCAGCCAGTTCCTAATGAAAAAGTTGAAATTTGCTCAGTGGTTGGCCCTGTTGTCTGCCTCCCGTCTAAACTGCCTCGACTGAAAAATTAAAGGAGCTGTATGGAAAACTGTTGGACAAAAAGAGGCTGCATCCAATCAGAGGCAGCTGCTGTTCAGGTATTTTGACAGTCAGCAGGGCTGTTTGTATTTTATACGGTACTGAGTTAACAAACATGGCGTGATCCTTTGCACACACACCATAATACTATTTTAACCAGTTTCAGACTTGGGCATGCTATACACACACCTCTAAAAAAAAAAAACAAAAAAAAAAAAAAAACACAAAACAAAAAAACCTCTTTCATCATTGTACATAGCACATGCGTGGTACATCCGGTCTCTCTGCCCTGTTGCTGGGACTTGCCTCACCCTCCAGTATACAGCAATTGCCAGCCTTGAATAATCAAAGCCGGGAGTGCTGTGTAAACGCCTCTGCTCAGATGCAAATATAAGACGATACAAAGTAACAAAGTGTTACTTTAGTATCATTCTATTCATTTATCTGCAAATCAAAGAAATATACTAGATCTACACTTACATGAAGTCATTTAAAGCAACCTCATAAATAAAGAAAATTTTTATTTATTTTTAAAGAAAATGTTCCTCTGTTTAACCCCGTATTAATCCTCAGTTTACTCTAATCAAGGTTAATATACTGTATAGGTAAAGTAGAACCTTTAGCAGGTATAAGTAGTATATACAATTTTCTCTTAAATTTTAGGTTAATATCGAGGAGTTATGGTCTCTGAATGGCACCTTCTAAGTGAGTAAAAAAATTTGATTTATTTTGTTTTAAATAGAGTATGCATGTATTGTATTCATAATTTACTGAAGCAGCACCAACCTGCTGAAACAGTCCCCTAAGAGGGCACAACTCTCTCTGAATGCTGCCTCCAGCTCTTCTTTATCTGCGGAGGTTACCACGTCTGGATTCATTAGTACAGATCTCAGCAACAGGTGAGCCTCACTGAGAAGATGGATACTGCCCTGAGTTTTAACAGTCTCATATCTCTTACTGTAGTCCACCTATTGAAAAGGTAAAGAGATGGAAATAGCCAATTATTGAATTACATTAGTTACTAAAGTTTTAAATCAGTGCATGATTCAACAAAATGTTTTGTGTCCATGAACTGAATATCTATGGTAATCACAGTTTTTTTTTGAGTTGTGTATATGTGGGAGGGGACAATTTGCTTGTACAATATTTTGCATTCTTTAGTTGTTTGTCAATCTAAAGGTTTGTAAGTCTAGATTGTACGGTAAATGTGCAATCCAGTTGTAACAAGCGTGGCCAGCTTTACTCTCTTCTTGGCCTGTTTGGGCCCAAGCATTTTTGCAGTATTTTCTTTGTAGCTTCTAATGAATTCCTAAGCCCCAGTCCACACCAAATGCAACACTGAAATTGTACTACTTCACTTACAGTAGAGCAATTTCTAAGCCGTGGACCTGATGCGATTTCATATGCGGCTTGCCAGATATCAGTGAGACTTTGTGCACAGATGTCAATGCAAGCCACACCTGAAATTGGCAAAAATAGTGCAGGAACGGTTTTCAAAATCGTTGGAGTTGCACCAATTTGAACAGTTCCATTGCTGACAATAGATTGCGACTTGTCATGCGATTTGGAACTGTCAACTCACATGACAAGTCGCACCAGTGTGAACCAAGGCTCATAGGCATACACAAGGATCCTTCTTTACAACTCTTTAATCAAAGTTAAAGCTGTCCGCTTCATTGAAATATAAGACATAAATGGCGATAACTACTGCAGGGTGACTTAAGAAGCAAGGCTCTCAGTGAAGCCAAGTATCTCACCAGCAGTACAATGCAAAACAATACACAGATTAAGCAGGAGTTTGGGTTCAGCAAACATTTCACAGATAACAGAAACAGAGTTTTATTGGCATTGAAACCTTGCTACTTAAAGTGTAGGACCCTGCATTCACTATATCTGGTCTCCCACAGTGCACAGAACATGGAAATGCAAATATTTTAGTAAATATGAACTGCTAAATACCTTTTCTCATCAGCAGTTAGAGCAGTCTTGTGACTTCTATCAGCATCCAGCAGAGCACATGTTAAAGCTTGTAGAAGGAGTTTTAATTTTGCTCTAGGATGATGCAGAACCCCTGACCTCTGTCTGGACAGTGCTAATTGGCCCTGTGCTCCTCACATGCACTCTCTCAAGAAAAAAAACCCAAAAACCTCTCTAGCAATAAACACCAAACAGAGCATGTGCAGCGTGACTCCACACAATATGTCTCATCAGGAGGTAAAAGGGGGACACTGGAAGAATGGGAGGATCAGACAAGCCAGGATCAAGTCAGGATCAAACTGTGGTTTTACAAAATGCAGAGGATTAACCCCTTAGGTTTCACAGTGAGAACAACAAGCATGCTTTTTTGCTTATACAGACTGATTTTACTATTGTGGGTTTAGTAACACTAAGATTTCATAAGTTATGCTACCTTTTTTGCAAATCAACTTAAATAGTACTAAATGGAAACCTGCAATGAAAGGAACAAGAGGTTAATGTTCCTTAAATGCATTTTTTGGCTGCCCTAATGACCGAAAAGATTTAATACTTACTAGTAACTTAATTGGAACAGGTATGTTCTGTATACACGAAGATCTGACCTCACTCTAACTAGATCTGCTGCATATATACAGTAGTTTTCTTTCAGTGAAAAGTGTAATTTTTCTCACAACAGATAACATTTCAAAACAAGGGCCAGTGTTGATGGGCTTTTGGGCTGCAAAGGCAGGGTGCTTTTGACATCGGTTTGAGATGCTTCTGAGATCCTCCAAGGCCTAATTCATACTATATGGGGAGAGGAGCAGTTCTCACCAGAACAAAAGCCTTTGACTCTGGGCCTAAACCTGGGTTCAACCTTTTGCGGTGTGGGACATTGCATGTGATTCAGATAGGAATCGCACAACATTCCTATTCAAATCACATGCAATTCTTTGCAGTGAGATTTAAGCCCATTCATTTTTTTTGATGCACTAGAATCAGATAGCATGGGTGTCCATGCCGATATCCGATTCAGGCACTGCAATTTGTGGCCTGTTTTTTGGTGTTATTTTAACATTGGCACCAACAGCGGATCACATGAACATAGTGCAATTTCAGTGGGACACACAGGATTTGCTGTGTTTCCTGCACCGCATACATGTGAACTGAGGCTAAAACTGGAGTATATCTTCTAGCATTGTGTATTTTGAAGGAATAAATACCATTTCTCTGTAGAGCTGGACAGGTGGTGTAGTGCTCACAATATAGAGATTCCAGCCATGTTCTGTTTCTGATGGAACCTTGGTCTTTGTACTTCCTGACTTTCTGCTACAATGTAAAAATAAAAAGGTAATAAAAGTAATTTAGAAAATAAGAACAAACAGTAATAATATAGAGAGAAAAGAACAGTAAAATTATACGCTGCTAGACACTTAAGTCAGAGTGTAGACTCCTCAATTCCTGTAATAAAACTACATTCTCTGCTCATCATAAGCTCATATACCTTTTTACTGAAGATTGTAGCTGAAGCTCACAGTTAGGTTTTTTGTCTGTGCAACCCTGGTGGTTAGGAATAGCCTTTCATGCTGAGACAATGCATTTCAACATAAAACGCAAATGCAGAGAAACCTATTAATTAAAATATTTTTAAAGGATTAAAAACCAGGGGCAGAAACATGGTTTATCTATTGAAGTCACCAGATAACACATTTTCCTAAAGAGATCTGTCATGTTACACATGCGTTGTTGTAGGTTTGCCTTTAGGTTCATCCCTACATCACCCTGTACTTAGGGCATGCTCCATGTAGTTTGTTCCACCCTTCTTTTTCAGTCTCAGTTCTCCACATGCACTGTATTCTGCTGAAGCTAGACACGCTATGATTTTTTTTTTTACCTATCTGGTGTTCATCTGGTATGATCTGCACAAGTTTTGGATTAAATCTTTCATTTGCTGGATGTCATTTTGATCGAGTCACAGTCTTCTAATTCTACCGAGAATGTAAGTTAGATGGGAGCTTCCTTGGCTGTAAATATAGGATGGTTTAGTTTCTCTCTAAGACAAATAAAATCAATTTTTCTTTTTAGTTGGGAAAATAGGAAATATTGCTGTACAGACTCCTATCCAGCCAAGAGGTGAAACAGTAGTCTCCTTTTAAAATGTGATGAACTGTATCACATTTTAGTTTGCTGGTCTAAACCCATTGTTTACTAAATTGAATCAACTAATTCTTACCTCATCATTATCTTACAGTTTGATAGCCCTTGCTCTCTGTATAGGAGCAGTGGTCTCCCTGCAGGGGACTAACATGACCTACACTTAGGTAACTTGTATGCTCTGGGAAAAAGGGATGGCCACATCCATATTCAGTCCACATCTGCAGGACTGTGAGAACCATGGAGACCATATATACCAACTATATTCTTTCTTTTAACTACTTGCCTACCGGGCACTTATACCCCCTTCCTGCCCAGGCCAATTTTCAGCTTTCAGCGCTGTAGCACTTTGAATGACAATTGCGCGGTCATGCAACACTATACGCATATGAAATGGTTATCAATTTTTTCACACATATAGAGCTTTGTTTTGGTGGTATTTACTCACCGCTGGGTGTTTTATTTTTTGTGCTATAAACATTTTGAAATAAAAAAAAAAAGTTTTTCTTTGTTTCTATTATAAAATTCTGCAAACAGGTACTTTTTCTCCTTCACTGATGTGTGTTGATGAGGCTGCACTGATGGGCAATGATAGGCAGCACTGATGATGCTGCACCAATATACAAAACTGATGGGCACTGATAGGCACTGATGGGCGACACTGACTGGCAGGACTGCTGGGCAGAGGTGGGTGGCACTGCTGGGCACTAATCATCAGTGCCGATCTGTCCTCTGAGAATTGCCAGTACTTTCCTCACGCTGTGACAGAGAAAAGTGCAGCCAATAACCGGCAACTGCATTTACCAGTGATCTGCTGTGTCATGGCTGATCACATGGGAAAAGGCTGCTGTGATTGGCCTTTTACCACATCAAGTGATCAGCTGTGTCCATAGGGTGTCATATGACGCCCTCCCAGAACTGGCCGGCCGCGGTGAAGTTGTCATTTGGCTATCTGCGGTCAGCAAGTGGTTAAACTAACAATGTTGTTTTATTGTGAAACTGCTAATAGTACTTTGTTTTTGTTTTTTTTTCAAATAATTTAACATTGATTAATAAAAAAAAAAAACAAAAAACAAAAAAACTGAAAAAGTAAGCTTACGACGATCTCTTTGAATTCTTCCCCTTCTCCGGCACATCTTCAATATCTGCCTTTGTCAAGATAACTAAATAGTTTTTAAAGTGCTGAATGGCTTTCAGTCCTATAAAGAGCTGCATTCTTAGTGTGCAAACATCCATAGAGACAGGTGGGCAAGTCTGGAAACAGTGAGACAACAGTGAATACATTAACAGTCTTTATGGGATGCTGACAGAAAAGCAGATATTTTAAACCACTTCGCCTCAAAGTACAATATATTGGAACATAAAACCTGTCTATAAAATTTTAGATTGTCTAAAAGATCAAATGTCACTTGCCAATAGCTGTCCTGCTTGTGCCATATATCAGCATAACAAAAAACATGCAAACAGAGGTAACCAGTCAGTTTCTAGCTTGCGATCCAACCTCTAAGGATCTAGTATGTCACTGCATTGTATGTTACTTGACCATAGCAAGCTTTCAAAGTGAGAGGTAACAAAAAAACTGGAACAAATGTGGATAAAGCACAATTTTCTACCTATCCTGCATACCCTCCTGTGTAAATAAGATCTGTATACTTACCTTTTTTTAATCTAGTCTGGTCATATGATTCCGCAGCTCCATCTAGCCTGTGCAAAGGAGTACTCGATAAAAAGATTGTGAACTCCCGAAGCCTTGATGTAATTCATAGGCTCCCGTGGCCCAACCATAGTTGGCGCTCCCCCCTGTCCTTTGCACCAGTCACTCACTGACACAGAGGAGCCAAAAGATGCAGGATCATGTGACCAGACTGGAGTGGATTAAAAATAATAGGTAAGTACACAGATCTTTTTTCCTTTTTTTACAGGGTATGCAGGATGGGGGGGGGCACTTTTAAGAATAGTTAGCGTTAGCTTTTTTATCCACTCTAAAGCAGTATTACACCCAAAACCAAAAATGTAATATATTGCAGCTTACCAATCCTTATATGTGGTTGTATTAGTTTTCTTTTTTCCCTCTGTTTTGACCTGGTGATCTACCCAGTAAAACATGTCCTGCATTACAGTGCCCCCACTCTGAATGAAGGAGCACGGGCATTTTTGGACAGCAGCATTGTCAGTCTGGGGTAAAGGGAGTGTTTGATGGACTAGAATTTTTAGATTTACTAAAAACGGACACTAAATTCAAGCTCACACTTTATAAGCAGTTTCAGCAAAAAGTTTTTCTTTTCTTGGGATAAAGGTTATACATAATTAAATAAAAGCTGGTAATTGTAAGCACCCCTGTCAGTGGCAAATGGTATGTCTTATAAATCTAACTGCTGCAACTGCAAGAGAGCTTCTTTTAAAACAAGTTTGCTGTTGGGTTTAATTTCAATTTAAATCTGTCAGACATGGAAAAAATGACCCACAGAGCCAGCCTCATAAAATAAAGTTAAAGTAATTGTAAATGTTTTGATTTTTTTTTTTTTAAATGTCAAACATGCTATACTTGCTCTGTGCAATGGTTTTGCGAACAGCAGCCTCAAACGTCCCCTTCTCAGGCCCCCCCGCCGCCAATTGCCCCCATAGTAAACTGCTTGCTATAGGGGCACTCGTGCAAACGCACTCCTGAGCCTCTCTCTGTGTGACAAAGGGTCAGGGGTTATGCAGCATCATAGGACAGTTAGAGGTGTATGAAAACTCTTCCTACAGGCATTACCAGTATTCTGCTGGACACTGATAGAAGCCACAAGACTGCTCTAACTGCTGATGAGAAAAGGTAATTAGCAATTAATTTTTACGAAAATAAGTGCATTTCGATGTTCTGTTTACTTTTGGAGACCAGATATAGTGAATGCAGGGTCCTGGGTTTAGTAACACTTTAATGCAGAGACTGCACTAGGTAGACACCTTCTGCCTTTAGAACCACGTTAAAAAGGGGCAGTGTTCCAACAATGTCCTGGGCAAGTCAGTCATGCTAATGTTAAAACAAAGACTGCCTTGCTGATAACATCTACATCCCACAGACCAGATAAACTACCATGGTACAAAGCATGACATAGCTAAATCACAAGTTACATACCTTCATAGTTGTGTCAATATAAGGATCTTCCTCCCGAACTGTTACTGCACTGCATCTTACCGTGAAACACTGCAAATTATTCCTGTACAA
Organism: Staurois parvus; assembly: GCF_062004578.1. NCBI lineage: Eukaryota > Metazoa > Chordata > Amphibia > Anura > Ranidae > Staurois > Staurois parvus. Next base: position 8,054,974 of record NW_028317874.1, read on the forward strand.
GCACAAAATATTGCAAATGATCTATACTATGTATTAAAAATCTGCATCAGAGGTTTTCAAAAACATGAATCTTCTAAAGATCCTTTCTTCTAAAATATTTGAATTATTTTTCTATTCACTCAAGCTGAAGGTGGGCATATCTCTGCTATTAGCTAAATGAAATGTAATGGTTTGTGGCATAATTTCTTTACTATATGTCTGTAATTTAACTTTTTTTTATTAAATATGAAATATTACATAATGATATTCTGTATTTTGCTTTTCAGCCAGTAAATGAAGTTTTATGCTTCACACACAAGCCCACAAGCCAGAGCAGTGATTTATCATAATTTGTTATGTGACATCTGAGTCCCGAAACAAATACAAGCTAAAAAAAAAAAAAAAAAAAAAAAAAAAACAAATCGACTAAAATAAAATAAATCCAAAAACTTTATAGTTTATATCTTTATAGACAGCAAAATACCTTGTGATGACATGTAGTAATTGAGGAGTAAGGACAGCCTGCTGGGACCTCTCTGGGTAATGATAAACAGAAATCAGCTGTACAGTGTTTAATAAACTGTACAAGTAGCCAGCATGGGGCATGGAGAAGAAACAAAACAGGCTTAGCAGGTCTTTTTTGGTGTTACTAGCATCTGCGATAACATGACTTCCTGTTTCAAACACAAAAACAATTTTAGCAGTTATTCTTTTTTTTTTGCACCAACAAAGTCATAGTAATACACTACTAATAAATGAAGGCCACAATTCCATCACAAAGGGCTTTTCAAATGCAAATATGAAGGCAAAGAACTGTTCTTGCAACTAATGTCTTCATTTATTAAATTTGTGGAACTTAGTTTATATAGAGGCATTTTACATATAAAGCCCTATCCTAAGAGCCATGGCACATTAAATCTGCAATGCAAAGTGCCTTTAGGGAGCTCGCTCTATTAGATGGCTTACAAAACAAAAAACATCTGTATTACTCTGATTTCAGTTTGAAAAGCCAAAAGCAAATCTTTCTGTTCAGCTGAAAGGACATTGGAACAGTGCACTTAAAGCATGTTAAAATGGATCTTCAAAAACACAAATATTATGTGTCACTTTAGAGAAGTAAGGGTTTCTGAAAAAAAAACAAAAAAAACAATATACATACTCATCTCCATGCTGCAGCATCCTTGTGACACTGCAGTTGTCCCACGCCAGCTCCAAGATTGAGAACTGAGCAATTACCTGACTGCTGATCAGTCAGCTCTCTGTCTGCAGGAGATCAAAAGTGAATGCACTCCTGTGACCCTAACAAGTAGTATCACTAAAAAAAGATTTAGCCTTTTAAGTACACCTGCTATATGACCATATTTAAAAAAAAAAAAAAAAAAAAAAGACTGCAGTTGGATACCAGCACTGTATATTCACATACAAATACAAACTTCTTGAAAGTCAGCATTGGCAGAACCTTACACTTGTGACAATTTTCAAGCCTGGTAATTAGGCTCTCAGACACCAAGCACAGCCTTTATCAAGGTGAAAGAAAGAGACAGGTGCGTCTACCCAATCCACAACCAGATGTCTTGGTTTTCATGAAGCCCTGGCAGCAATTTGGGGAGCTGGTGTAGAACAATATACATATGCTCTACTACTTTATGATGCTTGCTACTGTGTACACCTACACTAGATGTTTAAAGTGGTTCTAAAAGCAGACGGGATCAAGATTAGGACCCCCCCCCCTTCAGCACCTCCTTATACTTACTTGAACCCGATCTTGATCCAGCAATGTGCATGAGAGCAGCGGCTCCGTCCCTAGTCATTGGCTCAGAGACAGCAGCAGGAGCCATTGGCTGCTGCTGCTGTCAATTACAGCTATTGAAGGGGGAGCAGGGGCAAAAAAAGAAAAAAAACAACATTCACAATCACTTTCAGCTGTGCGTGGTAAAATAGTGTAACAAAAGTCTTAAATAAAGCCTGTTCTGTATCCCAAAGTATTGACGCTAATAGAAGAGCGCTGACATCCAGGCAACCAACATTTTTTAAAAGGATATGCTGCAAGGTCATTACATATTTCCTCAGTACAGTTTTTTTTTTTTTTTTAAAGGGAAAGTACAGTGTATTTTCAGCGAGCACATAGTTTGTTATACTTACAGGGATTACCTTTATGGACTTATTTTTACAAATGTTAGAATTTTTAGACTAGCCTTCAGGAGGTAATTCTAAGCATTCAATTATTTTGTCTCAATTCTATCAACTGCTGAGATACCAGCTCCATAGGGAAAACATTTTTAATTGCATTGATTGACTCAGATTTGCTATGTAAGAAGGAGCAGTAGATTACAACGACTGTAAGGCTAGAAATAATTAATGTACAATTACAAATTATACATGAAGTTTTAAAAACATAAACACAAGGTGATGAGATTATTTTCATTAAACTGATCTATTTTACATCTAACCTCCCTCTACCTCTGTGAAAATGTAGTCAATCTTTGTACTGCAGCTTCTGCTCCTTTGCAAACATGAGTTCCATCCATAGCAGTCTACTGAGGAATCTTCTAACACACAGATCAGAATACAGACAGCAAACTGTTACATTGGGTGAAACAGAAGCAGACGGGTGAAGAAAAGAAAGGACACAGAGTCAAATCAGATCAACAACTAACTTGTATAAAACTCAATTAAACTTATTTTAGACAGTAAACTACAGAAATAATACAAATAGATTAATCTACCTGTTTTGTACATGGGCATAAGTTGTAAGGAATGTAATCTTGTATTTTCAACACTGAAGCCATCTGCAAAATCTGGTGCAAACCTCCTATGTAAAAAAAACAATTTATTAAAACACTTTATAATTTTTGAAAGTTTGTCTAGTAAAGCACCTATTGTATCTAAAAAAATGCAGCATTAAAACACAAAATAGAAAATCTCTGCAGGGTTCTTGGTTATAAAATGTATATCTATATGTTACTTCTTCCCATTATTGTGAAAAACACTTGAAAGGCACACAACAGCTTTTCACACCCAAGTTAGAAAATCTTTGCTGCAACAAACTGACCAATCCTGGTCGGTATACTATCTGCATGGTGTTTGCATGTTTTCTTTGCGTTTGTGTGGGTTTCCTCTAAGTATTCCAACTTCCTCCCACATGCCAAAAACATGGTGGTAGGCTAATTGACTTCTTTCCAAATTGGCCCCAGTATGTGAATGTATGTATGTATGTATGTACAGTTGCAAGAAAAAGTATGTGAACCCCTTGGGATTACGTGGAGTTTTGCATGAATTGGGCATAAAATGTGCTCTGAACGTCATCTAAGTCACAACAATAGAAGAACACAGTCTGCTGAACATAATACTACACAAACATTAGATGTTGCCATGGTTTAATTGCACATAACATGTAAACATTCACAGTGCAGAGAGGAAAAAGTATGTGAGGCCCTAGCTTAATGACTTCTCCCAGAGCTAATTGGAGCCAGGAGTGAGCCAACCTTGACTAAAAATAGTGTGATGATATTGGATGTGTTGCTGACAGCTGTCCTGCCCTTAAAAAACACACACCTGTTTTGGGTTTACTGGTTTCAAGAAGCACTGTCTGATGTGAACCATACCTCACAGAAAAGAGCTCTCAGAAGACCTACGATCAAGAATTGTTGACTTGCAAGAAGCTGGAAAGGGTTACAAAAGTATCTCCAAAAGCCTTGATGTTCATGTGTCCACGGTAAGACAGACTGTCTACAAATGGAGAAAGTTTAGCACTGTTGCTACTCTCCCTAGGCGTGGTCGTCCTGTAAAAATGACTGCAAAAGCACAGTGCAGAATGCTGCATGAGGTAAAGAAGAATCCCAGAGTGTCAGCTAAAGACCTACAGAAATCTCTGGCACATGCTAACATTTTTGTTGACACATCTACAATAAGGAAAACACTAAACAAGAATGGAGTACATGCGAGGACACCACGGAGGAAGCCATTGCTGTCCAAAAAGAATATTGCAGCACGTTTGAAGTTTGCAAATGAGCACCTGGATGTTCCACAGCACTACTGGCAAAATATACTGTGGACAGATGAAACCAAGATTGAGTTGTTTGGGAAGAACACACAACACTATGTGTGAAGAAAAAAAGGCACAGCACACCAACATCAAAACCTCATCCCCACTGTAAAACACGGTGGAGGGAGCATCATGGTTTGGGGCTGCTTTGCTGCCTCAGGGCCTGGACGAATTGTTATCATTGATGGAAAAATGAATTCCAGAGTTTATCAAGACATTTTGCAGGAAAACGTACGACCATCTGTCCGCCAACTGAAGCTCTGCAGAGGATGGGTGATGCAACAGGACAATGACCCAAAGCATACAAGTAATTCAACAAAACAATGGCTGCAGCAGCACAGAATACGCCTTCTGGAGTGGCCCAGTCAGAGTCCTGACCTCAACCCGATTGAAATGCTGTGGCATGACCTTAAGAGAGCGATTCACACCAGACATCCCAAGAATATTGCTACACTGAAACAGTTTTGTGAAGAGGAGTGGTCCAAAATTACTCCAGATCGTTGTGCAGGTCTGATCTGCAACTACAGGAAACGTTTGATAGAAAAAAGATTGCGCCGCGCTCCTATATATTTATATATACAGCTTAAGCTTCTAAAGTGTATCAAATAACAATATTACCAAATATGAACTGTGACTATACCGCTAAATGCATATGAAATAATACATATAGATAGCATGCATGGTAAATAATCCTAAAGCAATAGTGCCTTAATGGGTGCCACGGTATAAACCTATGTTGCACCTATATATAACTGTGTATACTCTATATTAATAGTGCAAAAGCATATGTGCACGTGCTAAACAGATATATATACAGTCTTTAAAATAAATGTGCAGGTGGATATTCTGTTCCTTTTCTCCGAGTGCTAGATGGTCTCCTTATATGCTCACCTCTATATTTGCCTGAATGAATCCAGGCAAATACGCTTTTTATCCTTCCAGGATAGATGAAATGGGATGATGCCTTTGCTCTAGCCGTCCTATGAGGTGGACATGCATATGGATGGATCCTCCTGTTATCTCCTTTATCTCCCTGTGTATCTATGAGTACACTGAATAGCTCTCTTGGGATCTCCCAATTCCCCTCCTGGGGTTGTTTCCTCGTTCACTCCTCCTTATATCAGCTCATGGGATGTTTGGTCAAAAAGAGGAAAAAGCAGACCATAGTGTCTTATCCTTATACACAAAATGGATTTATTTCTGCCAATAACAGGTATAACTTGATGGTATGCAGCTCATATATGATCCAGACAGGCATAGATGGCAATCAGCAGGTAAAAAGTAGGTAAAAAGAAACCTCTCTGCAGCTGCCCCTGCAGTGCTGTCTGCCTGTGCTTGTGCTCGGATCTGCTCGCTTCTCCAGTGCAATGTCGTGACGTCAGAGCCCCTCCCCTACGCGTTGCGTCACAGGGTCATGTGACTTCATCAGGGGGAATTTGATTGGATCCAATCAAATTCCCCCTGATGAAGTCACATGACCCTGTGACGCAACGCGTAGGGGAGGGGCTCTGACGTCACGACATTGCACTGGAGAAGCGAGCAGATCCGAGCACAAGCACAGGCAGACAGCACTGCAGGGGCAGCTGCAGAGAGGTTTCTTTTTACCTACTTTTTACCTGCTGATTGCCATCTATGCCTGTCTGGATCATATATGAGCTGCATACCATCAAGTTATACCTGTTATTGGCAGAAATAAATCCATTTTGTGTATAAGGATAAGACACTATGGTCTGCTTTTTCCTCTTTTTGACCAAACATCCCATGAGCTGATATAAGGAGGAGTGAACGAGGAAACAACCCCAGGAGGGGAATTGGGAGATCCCAAGAGAGCTATTCAGTGTACTCATAGATACACAGGGAGATAAAGGAGATAACAGGAGGATCCATCCATATGCATGTCCACCTCATAGGACGGCTAGAGCAAAGGCATCATCCCATTTCATCTATCCTGGAAGGATAAAAAGCGTATTTGCCTGGATTCATTCAGGCAAATATAGAGGTGAGCATATAAGGAGACCATCTAGCACTCGGAGAAAAGGAACAGAATATCCACCTGCACATTTATTTTAAAGACTGTATATATATCTGTTTAGCACGTGCACATATGCTTTTGCACTATTAATATAGAGTATACACAGTTATATATAGGTGCAACATAGGTTTATACCGTGGCACCCATTAAGGCACTATTGCTTTAGGATTATTTACCATGCATGCTATCTATATGTATTATTTCATATGCATTTAGCGGTATAGTCACAGTTCATATTTGGTAATATTGTTATTTGATACACTTTAGAAGCTTAAGCTGTATATATAAATATATAGGAGCGCGGCGCAATCTTTTTTCTATCATTTATACACACTAGCTAAGTGAGTCAGTGCAAGTGCCAGCGCACCTCATACACTTGTAGAACACATTGAACACCTCGATTCATAATAGCTCATAAGTATTCACCATAATTACAGGAAACGTTTGGTTGAGGTTATTGCTGCCAAAGGAGGGTCAACCAGTTATTAAGTCCAAAGGTTCACATACTTTTTCCTCCCTGCACTGTGAATGTTTACATGTTATCTGCAATTAAACCATGGCAACGTCTAATGTTTGTGTAGTATTATGTTCAGCAGACTGTGTTCTTCTATTGTTGTGACTTAGATGACGTTCAGAGCACATTTTATGCCCAATTCATGCAAAACTCCACGTAATCCCAAAGGGTTCACATACTTTTTCTTGCAACTGTATGTATGTATTTTAAGGAGCTTAGGCTGATAGTTCCTTGACGGCAAAGACTAATGTGAATGTATAGTATGTAAATGGGTTGCATAAAATTGTCAGCACCATATATTGTAAATACCTGTAATAAATTAAATATTAAAAATGTACCAATGCTAATAGTTCTACATGTTTTCTTTCAAAATAATCCTTGAAGTTTATACGGTTGCTACCAAACAAATGTATAAAAGTAAAGTTACCTATTTTGTTGTAGTCTGGGAAATCTGTGTTGTGCATTTACTATACTGAAAATACTGTTTGTTTTTCTGGTTCAACAGTTTCTATTGCTGTGGCAAAAAATACAACACAGATCACCCACGCAGGGGAGCTTGATGAAAATCCAGTCAAACATGCATGGATGGAAAAATGTGCAACAAACAATTGAACAAGGATAATGGCCAAAAGGCGAATGCATGAGGAAACTGTCGCTCTACATATATTTCCTGGGCCCTTGGGCCTGTGTGTATACTCTGTAGAGAGAACAGAGGTAAAGGATGAAGAAGAAAAGGGCGAACCAAAAGACGGTCCTAGGAAGGCGTGAAATGAAAGAAGTAGAGGAGGGGGAATGAAAGGGGGGGGGGTTGGACGGTACGGAGGCAAGTCCTGCAGGCTAGGGTGAGGTGTATCAACCGTTATACCCTAATAAGTTGGTCAGGTGCAGTGTAGGGAGAGCATACGACCACTAGGGGGTCCAAATTTTCAGAAATTTAGCATGTATCATGCAAGATGCTAGACTTATTTACCATCAAGGTGGTTAGAATGTTCTACACTGCTGCAAATGACACCGAGGGTGATTTTCAAGCCCGATCTATGGCCTGCTTTGTGGCAATGAGGAGGTAAGTAGCAAGTTTTGTTGGTGTGAAAATAGGGCTGGGACAGGGCAGTGTAACAGTGCCAATTTAGCGTCTTTGCAGATTGGGATAAGAAATAGCATATAAAGAAGGCCAAAAAACCGAGACCAGAACCTAGTTAACAGTGGATATGACCATCAGGTGTGAAGCACATCCCCACGTTGGCCACAGCCTCTGAAACACCTGTTATTGTAAGAAGGGTTTAAACCTGCAATGCAGGCCGGGATCAATTACCACCTCAGGAGGACCTTATACTGTAGGCTGCCTCCAGCGTGGTCAGATTGAAGGAGCATTTTGCTATTGACGACCAGGCTTTGTTCCAGTCTTCAAGGCCAATGAAAGACCCCCAGTCACCCAACTGAATTTATAAGAGGTAGAAGGAGAGGGGTTAAACAGCGTTCAAGGAAGAGTAGATAGAGGAGATGGTGCCCAAAACCCCGGGGGAAGGTTGACAGAAATGTTCAAAGGCCGTAGTTTGGTATGGGAAGGTGGAATTATGTCTCAGGGAGGTCACCCAATGGCAAAGCTGTACATAGCGAAAAAATTCCACAGGTGGGGCAACATGGATCTCCTGAATAGAGGGCCAAGAAGAGAAAGCATGGGAAGTGAGAAAGCTGCGGACCTGTGTGAATCCATGAGAGGACCACACGTAAATGCTCTAGGCTGATCTAGGCCTGAGGAAAAAAGGGGGTTATTGAGAAGAGGGGCAGAAAAAGGGGCATAGGTTACCTGAGTAACTAATGGAGTCCCAGATATGCAGGCTATGAAGCTTTTTTAGGGCTAAGTAGAGAAGGGCGAATTCTATGGGGGAGCCAAAGAAGCGCCACCATAGAAACTGGTGCACAATTGGAGAGCTCCAGCAAAACCCAATAGGGGGTATCTATTGTGGCATGGACGAGGGTGAGCTGAGAAATTTGTGCCGCCGTGTAATATTTGGTGACATTAGTGGCTCTTAATCCTCCACACAATCTGTGGGTATACAGGGTGTGGCGTGATACTCTGGGGCGCTTGTATGCCCAAATGAAAGAGAGAAGTATTTTCCGTATCAGTCGCAAGTAGAAGGAGGGTACCCGGACTGGTAAGGTTCTGAAATAATATTTTGGGGAGTATGGTCATTTTGACTGCGTAAATGCGCCCAATTTAGGATAAGGAAGGGAACTGCCAGGATTGCATAAGAGAGGTGACATTTCTCATAAGTGGATAATAATTGGTTGCAAAGATATTGGCATAAGAAGGAGTCAACTTGACACCCAGATTGTCCAGGGAAGAATCACCCCAATGACAGGGGTAGCTCACCTGAATGCGTGTTAACATAGAGGAAAGGAGGGAAATATTCAGAGCTGTTGTTTTCTGGGGGTTGAAGCGGACGCTCTACAGTTCAGAAAAGCGGCAGAGAATAGATTGCAGAGTTTGGAGAGTGGTAATAGGATTGGTTAACATTAAGAAGGCATCATCTGCGAATCAGTTCACCGTAATGTATGGCTGCGTAATCAATACCTGTGGCATTGGGGCTATCTTGAAGCGCTATGGCTAGGCATTCAAGCGCCAGGTTGAATAAAATCGAGGATAGTGGGCACCCTTGTCTGGTGTCTCGATAAAACAAAAATTTAGTGCTACGGCATATAATGATGTGATATTTCACCAGTAGTTACTCTAAAATGCACTCCCCAATATATGCACAGTAAAGTGGAATAAATATAATGAGCAGTCCTATCTTAACCCAAAAGAAGTGAACAGACAAATGGAATACACCTACTTTTGTGCATACATCAATAAGGATTATCAAAATTTAAATATATAAAAATACACTTTAAATCAATCAAATATTGTTTTAGGATTGATCTAAAGTGTATTCTTATATATTTAAATATGATCATCTTTATTGATGTATGCACAACAGTAGGTGTATTCCATTTGTGTATTCATTTTTTGGGGGGCCAAAATCATGCTGCTCATTAGATTAATTACACTTTTGAGTTTGTGAGTATAACCTCTCACCATTTTTCTTACCGACCTTTGAGAGTTGTTTCCTTTGAGTTCAGATCTGCCAGTTCAGAATTTATTCAGCTTTCTGACATATCTGCAGTGGCAGGGTTCTCTGCACAGACAGTTATTTTAAAGCAGAACTAAACCCATCACTTCACCTGTTTCCCAAAACAGTTACAGTACATTCAAGACATGCTCTAAATTATAACCATCACAGTTGCTCGTGCTATCAACCAAACTGAAATGGCTGACATCATAATCAATCACATGTGCAGCATATTGGCAACTGCAGTTCAAACAGAGGCTATGATGGCAGCTTTTTTGGCTTTAAAACAATAGGGGGGTTTAGTCCCATTTTAAACTGTTCTCACAAATCCTTTAATTTTTGTTTTTTCACTTTACCTTTATTACATTTTCTTACATACAACAAAAAGTAACCCAAGTACATACAAGGTGTGTCTAAAGAGTTCAGTGAATGGTCCGATATCTCAACAGAAACATGGGCCAGGTTCATTCGGCATGAACATGGCTATCCAGAGACACACCTAGAAGTGCCACCTAGCGTGGAGTACACATGACCGCCAGGGTAAACCCACTGGCAGTTGAATGTAGTCAGTGTGAGAGGTAGGGTCAATGGAGCAACAAGTAAACTTCAAGTTCTGCTACACATTAGAGAAAACGGTGACAGAGGTGCATGAAATGTTGGCACAAGTGTATGGGACAAAAGCAGTGAGCAGAAAATGTATTTGCATTCAAACGCTTTCACAACGGGAAGGAAACAACTGAGGATGAGCCACAATTGGGTCGGCGGTCAACAAGCAGAACCCCATACATGATCAAGCGACTGTGACAAAATGCTCGCACAACATCAGCAACTGACTAAGAATTATGGTTGAGGAATTGGGCATTAACAAGGACATGGTGCACACCATCGTCCACTAAATTTGGGTAAGTGGAAAATCTGTTCCAGGTTTGTGCCACACAAGCCGACAGATAAACAGAAAGAAAAACGGATGGAAACCTCTGGAGATTTCATTACCATGTGTGACCAGGATCCATTCTTTCTGCGAACCATTGCCACAAGGGATGAGATCTGGTGCTACCAGTTTGATCCGGAATTCAAAAATGGCAATTGATGAAATGGCATTCACCATCTTCCCCATGACGCAAAAAGAGTCGCCTGCAAAAGTCCAAGGTCAAAACAATGTTGATCGCCTTCTTCTACAAAATGATGACATCATCCATAAGGAGTTCATCAAACCGTGAACACCACATTCTGCTAGGAAGTTTTGAAATGGTTGCTACAACCCATCCGCCATGTTCGGCCAGAGTTGCACAGGACTGGACAGTGGATGTTGGTGCATAACACGCCAGCACACTGTGCGACCCATCTGCAAAAAATTCTTGGCGCAGCATACCTGTTCTCGATCATTCACCATACTCCCCTAATCTGGAGCTTACAGACTTCTTTCCATTTCCCTGGCTGAAGAGCATCATGGCATGAACCCAAGAATGTGTGACTGTGGTTCTGTGATCGATTCTTAAAGAGGCCTTTGCTGACAGTTTCCAAAAGCTTTATGAATGTTGCCAAAAGTGTGTTATAAAGGATGGCAATTATTTTGAAGGCCAATAAAAAGGTATTTGTTTGTTTCTTCCTATTTGTTTTTATATATATCACCTTCAGTTCCAATTAAACTTCTTCCCGTTGGACTGCATCTACAGTATTTCCAAAACCTCTGTCCTCTCATTACTCATTCAACCCACCAATCAACTCTGCATATTTTTCTGGGTATTTTTTTTTTTTTTTTTTTTTAAACATGAACCACCCCTCCCAGATCTTTAAGAATTTTTCCATCAGGTCCTCACTTGAATTATATAATTCTTCCCAGAAACAGATATAGTCACCCCCTTAGCCAATTCCCCATTGATAGAACGTCTTGCAGACCCCAGAACTTTGGGATCAATCCTTGTGCTGCATTCAATATATGGAGAATGAGTGATTTCCTGTACTGTCCTATTGATTTCACTGTACCGTGGCACAAGGACATCCATGGTTACCTGGATATTTTGGTACCAGTGATTTCTTGTACCAACTCAATAATCTCCATCCGAACAACCTTAGACCCATCTCCCTGCTGTCATTTACATCCAAACTCCTTGAGCGCTTAGTCTATAATCGCCTAAGCTCTCACCTCAATGACAACAACCTCCTCGACCCCCTACAGTCCGGCTTCCGTCCCCTACACTCCACCGAAACAGCCTTACTCAAACTCACCAACGACCTGCTAACCGCCAAAGCTAATGGCGAATACTCAGTGCTCCTACTACTCGACCTCTCGGCAGCTTTCGACAGAGTCGACCACCCCCTCCTCCTCAAAAAACTACACTCCCTTGGCCTCAGAGACTCCGCTCTCTCCTGGCTCTCATCCTACCTATCACAACACTCCTTCAGCGTTACCTATAATGCTACCACCTCCCCCTCTCAGTTGGGGTCCCTCAAGGCTCTGTCCATGGGCCCCTTCTCTTCTCCATCTACACGTCCTCCCTTGGCCAACTGATACACTCTCACGGCTTCAACTACCACCTCTATGCCGACGACACGCAAATCTCTCGACCCCTCGCCTCACCCCTTCAGTCTCGGCCCGAATCACTAGCCTACTGAACGACATATCAGATTGAATGTCACTCCACTTCCTTAAACTGAACCTCCCCAAAACCGAGCTCCTAGTTCTCCTCCCAGCCCACGCACCCCCCCCCCCCCCACTGACTTCTCCATCAAGTCCAACAATGCCACCATCAGGCCAACCCCGCAAGCCAGAGTACTTTGGGCTGGAAGGATAGATGGAGTCTAGAATGACACAAAGTCCAATCACTAACAAACTCATGCAGACTCCACCTCCGCAACATCTCCAAAATACGCCCATTCCTAACCCCAGAAACTACTAAGCAACTCATCCACTCCGTCATCCTATCACAACTCGATTACTGCAACTCCCTCCTCACTGGCCTGCCTCACCACAGGCTATCCCCGCTTCAGTCGATCCTGAATACGGCGGCCAGACTCATCCACCTCACCAACCAGTCCGTTTCCGCCACCCCCCTCTACCAATCCCTCCACTGGCTTCCGATTGCCCAACAGATCAAATTCAAAATGCTAAACACTGATGTACAAAGCTGTCCATAACTTTGCCCCGAACTATATCACCGACCTAATATCCAAATACCACCCAAAACGCACTCTCCGCTTCTCACAAGACCTCCTTCTCTCTAACTCCCTGGTCTCCTCATCCCATGCCCACCTCCAGGACTTCTCCAGGGCATCACCCATCCTCTGGAACTCCTTACCCCAATCCATCAGACTATCACCTACTCTCCTCTCCTTTAGGCGCACCCTGAAAACCCACCTCTTCAGGGAAACCTACCCCGCCCTCTGCTAATTGCCAATCTCCTCCACTCTTCCTACGACTCCATCCCCCACAGCTTTTCCTCCCATACCACTATTCCCTCCCTCCTAGATTGTAAGCTCCAAGGAGCAGGGCCCTCAAACCCCTCGTGTATCGCATTGTATTGTTATTGTACTGTCTCATGTATTGTCTCCCATTGTAATGTACAGCACTGAGCGAACTGTTGGCGCTATATACTGTATAATAATAATAATAATAATAATATTCCAAAATTGTTGTATTTTAACACATCCCTACCAAGTGTGAAACATAAGTCCAACTTTCAGTACACCCTCTTCAACATAATGGTGATTTTCCTACTTGACATTTATGTGCTCTAACCTGCGTAATATACCATCCTGTTAGACATTTAAAGTTTGTCTCTACTGTGTGTGTCTGTTGAGGAAACGTGCCAGCTTCAGTACTTTTTTACTTTGATGCTCGTTCAAGGCTACCTCAATTTCTCCCTCCCATTTTTCAACGTATGGTGGTTTTTTAGGCTCCGCCTCAGCAGTTATAATCGTATATATCTGTGAAATACAGCGTGTTGGGCCGACCTGTAAACTGAGTAGCTTCTCAAGAGAAACTAAATTCTCTCCTATAGGTTGGGGCAATAATGCTATAAAATGCCTTAACTGGCAAAGCCTCCAGTTATTTAAAAGTGCTATGCCCCATTCTTTTTTAATTCTTGTACAGTGCTCACCCTCCCACCCTTCATAAAATCCTTTAATTGCACATTTTTGTTATACAGTATCTCTTTAGAAAACACTCGCCTCTGTTGTGGAACCCAGATCAACTTCTCTAGTGGTACTTTACTCAGCTTCTCCTCTATTTTTACCCAACTCCTTTCCTATGAAAAATATGGCCAGTTTACAAATCTGTCTTCATATCTTGCACTGCAACATCTAACTCTGATTTAATTTTACTTAATGTTAAATAGTGAACTCTAGGTTTTTTACTTTGCCAGATAAACCCTAAAATAAGTGATTTCAGTGGCTTAAAAATGTGTGAGGTAAGTGAATAGGAAGAATCTGAAATCTATAAATCACTTTTGGTAGTATCCCCATTTTATTGTTTGTTCATCCTACCCAGGAAAGCGATCTTACTGACAGTTTGTTTAATTCCTGTCTAATTTCATTTAATAACAAGGTTATTACCGGTTAACTGTATTTCCAGAAATCTTCCAGGACAGCTATTCGAGAGATAGGCTCTTCCTACCTAAAACAGGAAACACATGATCCACATTAGATTTAAAAAAGGACCCTCACTGCCATGACCCCTCAGTAATAGGAAATTACCGAAGGCCAGCAAAAGGACCAACACATAGCAACTCAAAATGTACTTCAAAACATAAAAAAAAAGAAAAACTGAACAAGCTAATAGTACAGGTGGGAACTAGCACTGTCCTGGAAGAATCCTGGAAATACAGTTAATCTTGTTTATCTCAGTCATCTTCCAGGACAGCTACTTGAGAATATAGGGCTAGCACCTGCCTAGGGTGGGACTCCTGCTTGTAAGACCTTTCTCCTGAAAGACTGGTCTTATTTGGACAGACGTTCCAACTGATAATGCCTTGCAAAGGTAAGGAAGCTAGACCAGGTGGACACCCAACAGATCTGGTTAGCTCTTTCAGCCCAGGAGGCTGCCATGGCGCTTATAGAGTGTGCTTCGACACCCCCGTAGGATCAAGTGACTGGCTTTTGTTCTCTTGATATACTGTAAGTGAATAAGCATCTTCTTACATCTAATTTGTTGAGATTTGTTTCCTTCTGGGTTTCCCATAGACACTACTTTGGGAAGAAAGGCTGGATCAAGAGAAAACACAATTCTATCTAAAAAAAAAAAAAAAAATAGAACAGTATGGCTCTGCCACCGAAAAGGCTTGTATCTCTCCTAACCTTTCTTGCAGAAACTAGCATCACAAGTAGAACAGTTTTTGACATCAGAATCTTAATGGATTATTCATCCAGGAGGTTCCAACTGAGCTGAGAACCTCGGAGGACCGTGCCCAGATCCCATGTTGGAAATTTTGCTCTTAGCAGGGTTCGCTTTCTAGAGATGGAAATCAGAAACTGCTTTACTAAGGGGACCTCAGCTAGGCGTACTTCCAGGAAACTGGAAAGGGCTGCTACTGGTACCTTCAGGGTGCTTGCTGCCAGATTAACGTCAGCTCAATCTTGTACAAATTCTAGAACTGAATTTACCAGCAAGTTGCCAGACTGTTTTTTTGCCTTCCTCCAAGCTGAGAACTTCTTCCCAACTTTCCCATAAATGGCATTAGTGGAATCCTTCCTGCTTTCCAGAATGGTAATGATTACTCTGTGTGAGAACCCTTTTCTAATAGTTCCCTTTCAGTAGCCACGCTGAAAGGGCTAACCTCTCCACTGCTGGGTGGCAGACTCCCGCCTGATTCATAAGAACTGGTTTCTGCGGCAACCTCCAGGGAGGTTCTAAGCTTAGACTGCATAGGGCCAAGAACCAAGGCCTCTTCAGCCAAAACAGTGCTTCAAGAATGATTCTGGCCTTTGAAACTCATATCTTCTGGATTACTTTGAAGATCAACTGGATAGGCTGGAAGGCATATAGTAGCTTCCCTTCCCACTGATAAGCCAGTGCATCTGTTCCCAAACTGTGTGGAAAGATCTTTCCACATTTCTGTTGCTCTGTGAAGCAAAAAGGTCCAACTCTGGGGTCCCCCATCTTCCACATATCTGTGTAAAGGTCTCCTGACTCAGGCACCACTTGGTTTGGTGCAACTGGTGTCGACTTAAGCTATCTACTAAGCAATTTAGTTTTCTCTTCAGATGACTGGCTGTTATGGATAGCAGAATTCCGTCCAATGAAGAATTTCCCCCGCTATCGTCATCAACCTGTCTGACTTTGTGCCCCCTTGACGATTGATGTACACAAAGGCTGTGCTGTTGTCTAAGAGGATCTGGACATCCCTACCATGAATCAATGGCTTGAAAAGTTTTAGAGCTTCTCCTATTGCTTTCAATTCCCTGGCATTCAAGGATTGGGAGGCGCAGAAGTGATCCCATCTCCCTTGGGTTAGATGTTTGTCCAGTTGCGCTCCCTACCCCCAGGCACTCGCATCCATGGTTATCTTTCTGGGATTTGTTTGTTTCCATTACTGACCTGTCGTTAGGATCTGCAGGGAAACCCACCATTTGATGGTGTCCTTCACTGTATCTGGAATCAATATCCTCTTGTCTAAGGATTGTTGGAGCCCATCCCACTTTTATAGGAAGGGGCCTTGGGTGCAACTGAGCCCATTGAACCGCTGGAATTGCAGTCGTGATCCAGCCCATTAGCCTCATGGCTATGGCTCCCCTTATGGAGCAATCCGAGGACAACAGGATCTCCACTGCCCCTTGCTGTAAGTTCTGGATTTTTTTTTCTGTCGGGAAAGTTCTTGAGTTTTCTGAAATCTAGAATGTAGTCCAGGTAAATCAGCTTTTTTGATGGCACTAGCTGAGATTTCTCGATACAGATAATCCAACCTGTTTCTTATAGGTAAGCTTTTGCAATCTCTAGGTTCCTCATTTTTGCATCTGCCGTATTTGCAAAAATTAGCAGAACGTCCAAGTAAGGAATTATTTCCAGATCTTTCATCCTTAGATTCTTCAAAATTTCTGACAAGACTTTGATAAAAATCCGTGGAGCTGAAGACAGTCCAAACAGAAGGGCATTGAACTGGAAGCACACTATCCCTGCCGGGCCTCTTATGGCAAACTGTAGGTATTTCATCAATTCTTCCCTGAAGGTAAACATCCTTCAGGTCCCACCGGAGTTAAATCCTTGACTGAATATATTGACTCCATTCTGAACCTTTTGCATTGGACAAGCTATTGACCTGTTTCAGATTCAGGATTATTCTGAAATTCCCCAATGTTTTTTTCCTCAAAAACATGAGGATAAAAACCTGTTCTGCTCTCTTCTTCTGGAACATAGAAGATTACATTTTGCTCCAACATATCCTGTAAAAGAGACAACAACACTTCCGCCTTGTCTTGTTGTTTGGGGAGAGCTGTAGCCAAAAATCTTTGAGGGGGATTTCTTGGGAACTCTATGCGATAACCATATTTGATGATATCTAGGATGAACCAGTTTTTTTGTTTCCTCAGTCCATTGTGGAAGGAAGGATCTTAACCTTCCTCCCACTCCTCTCCCCGAGTCATTGAGGTTGAGGCTTGTCCTTGGACTGGGAGGGGTTAAGCAAGACACCTTCTTTGTCCTTCCCTCTCTTGAAGGTCCAACCTTTATTTTTTTCCCACTCATCTTTGCCTGTCCTCCAGACCAGGGGTCTTCAAACTATGACCCTCCAGCTGTTGAAGTACTACATGTCCCATCATGGCTCTGGGAGTCTTGCCTGTGGCTGTTAGAGTCTTGCAAGGCCTCATGGGGCAGTTCCTCAACACCTGGAGGGCCATAGTTTGGAGACCCCAGCTCTAGACACTTGCTGTTGATTAAAAGGGACAAAAAAAAAAAATCCTCTTTCCGGCTTGCTTTTTTGACACAGGGAACCCCTGCTTCCTGTCTGCTGATCTTTCAAGCATGGAAGAGAGTTCTGACCCAAACAGTAGGTTTCCTTCAAATGGTAGGCTTCAGAGTTAGGCCTTAGAAGCCTGTTCCCCCTGCCAAGTTTTCAACCAGACTGCCCTTCTTGCTGTGTTAATTATTACAATAGATCTGGCCGTTAGCTTGGTGGTTTTTGCCGATGTGTCTGCTATGAAGGCCACAGCCTTGGTAAGGACCGGAAGGGATTTGAGAATCTGTTCTACTGCAGTACCCTTTACCAAATGGGCTTTGAGTTGGGACAGCCATATGTCAAGTGTACGGGCCACATGTCGTAGCTAATGCTGGCCTAAAATTTGCTGCACTGGCCTCCCAAGCCCATTTGATAATATAAGAACCGTGTCCTGTCCAGCCTGAGGAAACACATTAAATGGAGGGGTCATGGCAGTGAGGGTCCTTATAAATATAATGTGGATCATATGTTTCCTGTTTTAGGTAGGAGGAGCCTATCTCTCGAGTAGCTGCCCTGGAAGATGACTGGGGGGAAAAAAAAATTGTATATAAATTGGCTTGGTACAAATTTTTAATCAATGGTGTTAATTTTATCCCTAAATACTTTAACTCCATGTTTCTCCAAGTAAAGGGAAACTGGCTCTGTATGAATACTTGTTCTTCACATGTCATAGAAATTTTTAAGATCTCTGACCTTGTTGGATTCATTTTCAAGTTGGATCGCTCTCCATATATTTTTAACTCCTTTTTTTATATTCGGTAAAGTTTCTCTAACAAATCCTTTAAGATGCATTTACAGCTTTGTGTCTAGGTTTGTTGCATGCTTGCTACATCTTTGGGGAGGGTTCCATTCCAATGGCCTTCTACAGGGCCTCACACCAAAAACACAAAACACCTCTCTAGACTCTGGCCTTGAATATTCTGCTGGCAATGACAGTGTAGAAAATGTGTGACATTTCAGGTATGTGGAGCCGCATACAGGTTTATTTATATTATTCAGGGGAATACCACTGACAGCGCACCTGATAGTATATGGAAATAACCTTTCCTGATGGATCAGTCAGCCACTGTTGACGATAAGAGGGAAGATACACAGAAAATATATATTTTTCTTTATCTTATAAACTACTGTAAGCATGTGACACTTTTTCTACTGGGTTTACAATAGTGTTTTGTCACACAAAAAAAGCGTTCACAAAAAAATCCTAAATAGGGTAAAACCTTTTTCGACACCAAGGTTAGCCATATACTGTACAATGCAATCTTATCAACTTGGACTGCTCATAAAAACTGACTGAAAAATAAATAATTGACACCACAGAGTATCTCTATTTAATAATTACCTGTAAAGGATATATCTGACGTGAAAAGTAGTTTGTAAATCTACGGACAATCCAGTGGATTCTGGGGTGATCACAATGCTGCAAGATTTACATTCCTCACCAGACAATTCTATAGGTCTGTCAAACACAACATAGTCTTCACACTCTAATAGATGAGATGATGTTGATGGTAGAATGTCTTTCTCACCTATAGAATAAAGTAATGTGTGAGAACTTACAAGCCTTTTCAGAAATGGTAGCTAAAAAAACTCCAGTCAAAACATGAAAATAAAAGATAAAATAAGCAAGCAGATTTTGCTGCAAAAAAATACACCTTTCAAGAGTAAGCCCCCAGTACTTCTCACCACTTAATATTCTCAGTCAGCTACAAAATCTTTGCTGACTCAGATCTTCCCCCCAGCCTCCCTTATACTTACCTGAGCCCCATCGTGATCCAGCGCTGTGCATAAGAACAGAGGCTTCTTCCTCTCTGTCCCTCCTCACAGGGCAGATCGATAGCAGCGGGAAACGAGAGAGACAGGGCCAAGCCCCACTGTCTGTGTCTATGGACGCAGGAATCAGGGCTCAGGAGCAAGCCCGCAGGAGTGCCCCATTGGAAACAGCTTCCTATGGGGGCACTGGATGAAGTGGAGTGGGACCCGAGGAGGAGGATCAGGGCTGTTCTGTACAAAAGCAAAAAAAAAAAAAAAATTATATATGTGTATGTATATGTATCTGTGATGTAAAGAAATGAGACAAACATAACTAATTTCAGAACTTTTTCCACCTTTAATGTTGTGACCTATAAACTGTACAATTAAATTGAAAAGCATAAAAGTAGCAGTGTTCAGTATTAAGCAATCACATTCAAAACCATGTTAAATAGGAGTCAGTACACACCTGCCATCATTTAAAGTGCCTCTGATTAACCCCAAATAAAGCTCAGCTGTTCTAGTAGGTCTTTCTTGACATTTTCTTAGTCGCATCCTACAGCAAAAGCCATGGTCCACAGAGAGCTTCGAAAGCATCAGGAGGATCTCATTGTTAAAAAGCTATCAGTCAGGAGAAGGGTGCAAAAGAATTTCCAAGCCATTAGATATACCATGGAACACAGTGAAGACAGTCATCATCAAGTGGAGAAAATATGGCGCAAGAACTGACATCCCTCCAAAATTGATAAAAAGACGAAAAGAAAACTGGTCTGGGAGGCTGCCAAGAGGCCTACAGCAACATTAAAGGAGCTGCAGGAATATCTGGCAAGTACTGGCTGTATAGTACATGTGACAATCTCCCCTACTCTTCAAATGTCTGGGCTATGGGGTAGAGTGGCAAGATGGAAGCCTTTTCTTACAAAGAAAAACATCCAAGCCAGGCTAAATTTTGCAAAAACACATCTGAAGTCTCCCAAAAGCATGTGGGAAAATGTGTTATGGTTTGATGAAATCAAGGTTGAACTTTTTGGCCATAGTTCCAAAAGATATGTTTGCTGCAAAAACAACACTGCACAGAAGCATGGTGGTGGCAGCATCATGTTTTGGGGCTGTTTTTCTTCAGCTGGAACTGGGGCCTTAGTCAAGGTAGAGGGAATTATGAACAGTTCCAAATATATACCAGTCAATATTGGCAAAAAAACCTTCAGGCTTCTGCTAGAAAGCTGGACATGAAGAGGAACTTCATCTTTCAGCATGCCAACGGCCCAAAGCATACATCCATATAAACAAAGGAATGGCTTCACCAGAAGAAGATTAAAGTTTTGGAATGGCCCAGCCAGAGCCCAGACCTGAATCCGATCAAAAATCTCTGTGGAGTGATCTGAAAAGGGCTGTGCACAGGAGATGCCCTCTCAATCTGTCAGATTTGGAGTGTTTTAGCAAGGAAGAGTGGGCAAATATTGCCAAGTCAAGATGTACCATGCTGATAGACTCATACCCCAAGAGACTGAGTGCTGGAATAAAATCAAAAGGTGCTTCAACAAAGTATTAGTTTAAGGGTGTGCACACCTATGCAACTATATTAGTTTAGTTTTTTATTTTTATTTCCCTTAACCTAAAAGATTTCAATTTGTTGCTCAACTGAGTTGTACAGTTTTAGGTTAGATTAAAAGGTGGAAAAAAGTCTGAAATTATTTATCTTTGTCTAATTTTTTTTACATCACAGAAACCTGACATTTTAACAGGGGTGTGTAGACTTTTTATATCCGAGAAGACAGATAGATAGAGCTTTACAAATCACTTTAAATAGATGCCACTGCAAATGAATACTATATCTTGAAGGTGGCTGTGCTTATCTGCAGACTTTTTTTTTTTAAATCAGTAAAGCCTCCATATGACCACTACGTCTGAACTGACAAACTGGCTCCCAGTCTTCTGTGGGGATCCTGGATATCATGGACATCTGGTACTGAGAGCACGCTGTCATGCAAAGTGTCGCTAGTTATCCCTCAAAGGAGAGGATGTTGTTTAAAATATCCCCTGCACAGGGCATCTAACTGAGAAATGTTAATAAGCAGTTTATAGAAGTCTTGTTATATACTGAACTGGAAAATTTGTTTTTATGTCTATATAGAGTTCAGTTTTAATGCTTCCCCAATCAAACAGCATATTAGTTACAGTGAACAGAAAGGGTTAATCTGCAATTCGGCCCCCTGGGAAGACAACCACATTAAGCAGTGTGAAAGAAAAAAATATATCACCTTTTTCTTGCAGTTTTTCCAGATCCAGAATAGCAGTAGATATATCTGGCAATACCTCTTGATGTTCAGATGTCAGCTTGAACACTAGAACTTCTAGCTCACTCATTATGCTGACATAGTTGGCACAAAAACACACCTCAGCAGGCACAATCCCAGAGACTTGTAAAACCAAAGATCTGTCAAAATCTAACACTGGTATGCCATGAACAGGGATGTACTTCATACTAAAAATCACTAGCTTGCTGTTGCATCCAACCAGGAGATCTCCTCGCACAGGACAGCATGAGAGACGGAGAGGGTCCTCAGAAAGTGGCATCTCTATAATCTCCATTTGGTCTTTTGATAAGGCAGTAGACAGAGTATCTAACTGGAGTCCGACCATTCGCACGCTGACACGGGAGCTCCCAGAAGACTGGCATCTCCAGTTGACATATGTCCGCAGAGAGGAAATGTTATTTTTCTCCTCAATGGTTACCAAATAATCTCCTGAGGGACAAAAACATTAGAGGGTTGTAAAAGCAAATAAATGAAATTCCTATTAGAATGCATCTGACTAGTTATTCATTTAATTTCTGTACCAGGAAATCTATCATTTTGTACTTTAGTTTACTCTTGACCCCATGTTTATATAAAAGAGGCGTGCAAGTTAAACAAGGAGTTTTCATTTTACAGGTATGGAAAGGGATGCTAGCATGGCAGTACTACACGCAGTAGTAAGTGGCAAGTGTGTCCTATTACTGATAGGTGGCACACGTCATAGACCAGTCCAGAGACTGTTAATCAAGATGGCAGACAACACCTGCACCCACATAGAAGACAGCTGCTGCATCCCAATTGGCACAAATGAGACTTCCTGCACATGGATGCATGGAACACCTATCCATCCATTGTAGTCAAAACACTGCCCTTACACAGGTGTACCATAGGAAACAAGGCCTTACATCCAATGCCAATAGTATACACCAGTGGTCAGGTTAAAATATTATAATCTTCATTAGTGGGCAGTGGACATTAGTTCTGAGATTCTGACTCCCATTCCCCCTTATCAGGCAGGATTCACACCACATGCATTGCATAATGTGTTGACATGCACAAAGACTCCATTCACATCTTTGCACTGCAGGAATGAGGGTGAAAACAAGCATGTTTTACATTGGTGTGTTGCACTTCCATTCATTCTTAATGGCACCGCAATGCACCCTGGCAATGCATATGCATTTCAGCGCACCACAACGCATGATAATGCTCTACCATGCATTGTACTACACTGCATGAAGAAAAAAAAAAAAAGTACATACACCATTTTTGGTGCGATTCTGTGTTGTAGGCAGCCCATTTAAATGAAGAGGCTGCTTAACGCAACCAATGTTAATGCATGAGAATTACCACAGCACAGCGGTGTGAACCCATCTTAAAAGTACTTCAGCTGACATGCATTTTAATGCCTTGCATTGTGTTTTTCTTTACAGCAGGAGCTAAAATACATAAGAGAGATCCCAAAAAAACATTCATGTACACCTAGATGGCTGCAACATTGATCCAACCTGCAGCAGTCCCCAGCTGGCTCTACAAGTACTGTGCGATCAAAGACTACTGATTGCTCAGTTTTCTGGTCTGTTCCAAACACAGAGCGATGACTGTCGGACTTCGCTCTGCGTTGTGCCCCTCCAGTGCTCGCCGGAGCTTCGGGCTGTGGAGAGGGAGGGAGCAGCTGGCTCAGGCGTGCTGAGAGGCTGAGCCAGCTGCTGATCAGGCATCTGGGCAGATCCCAACATTATTGTTGGGATCCCTACAGAGCCTGGACCAGCTGTGTGACATAAGCAGACAGTGTGTTTTGTCTCATTGTCAGCTGAATCTGGGTCACAGGAGAGTAAGTGCACTTCTATGACCCACAGGAGAATTGTCAAAAACTTCTCTTTTGGTTATTTTCCTTAACCTCTTGGCACGCAAATGAGCAGCCTCCCGGCGCCTGGGCCTTGACGCCGAGTGGCCGCACATTTGCGTGCATTTAAGAAAAACATATATGCTGAGATCTCACAGCACACATCCGGTACTCACGGAAAGGTCCCGATCTCCTCTTTCTATCAGGACCTTTCCTGATCATGTGACCACCGTGACAGCAAATCACGGCAATCACATGACCCTAAAACCCCACCTCCCAGCTTCTGAAACCCTTAACCGGCGCCAAGGGGTTACAGTAGAACTAAAGTCAAAACTTTGTTTTTCCCATTTTGGATAGAGTAAGGGAGGGTTACAACCCCTGTCAGGTTTTTCAGGTTGCAGAGGTTTCTTACCTACTTCGCTGTAATGCATTTGAAGCACTTTTCCAAGTGTGTTAAAGCTGCAGAGTGGTTGGCACAGCTCTGTGCTGACAGTGAACACTTCCACCTTACATCCACCGGCACAGGTCACAAACACACTATCCCGGCCACAGCAAAATACCTCGGGTGCTTGCTTAGTTGGCACAATCCTCTGGGAGCCAAAAGGATGGCAATTGTAAACCTGCACCATTGTGTTGTTTGTAAGGGTTTCCAAATGAATTCACAGCAGCAGTACAAATGTTACCAGATTCTGTAGTTTTGCATCTTTAGCATTTGGCTGGATGAGCTTCAGTGACGGGAGAAACATGGAAAGGACCTAGTACCCAAACAAACAGATCTTTCTGGATACAGCAGGAAAATGAGCTGGGAAGTATAGTCCTCTGGAATCCTGTACATAAAGAAAAGAACAGGGAAGAAACACATTATACTCCAAAGGCGCACCAGTGCTATTAATTAATGGCAACCCCCACACATCTGCTAATGCATGTTCCAAAACAATGTGTTTTGGTGCAACGTGATTTAGAAAAAAGGGTGAAGGACTTTTTTTGCATGTTTCTCTTGTGGAACGCAGCCCATTGTGATGAATGAGAGTGCCCTACACAGGACACAGAAAAATGCACACTCTGTTACATCAACTAGGCGTGAACGGAGCCTAAATGTATATACTTTGCTCTTTCTTCACAAGAAGAAAGTGTTCAGTTGTTTACAAATCTGGATATTTGTTATCAATTGATCATTTATAAAAAGAAGCTGATTAACATGACATACCCCTAGTTATGACCAGCCAAACCCACTTATGTGACCCTCTGGACCTCCAAGACTCTGAACGGCCAGAAACCAATCCCTTTATGGCTTGTTCACGTGTGGCCTGGGGGCTGTAAAAACATGTGGCTGACTGTCCACCTGAACACCGACATGCAGCGGCTGCGGTGCTGTGCTAAGCAGATGCAGCATAAATTTACAATCATGATGCATTCAGCAGGCATCACAACCATCAAACGCAGCCCATGTGAGTCTATGGAGCACAATGCACAGGACTGTGATGCAGCATTTACAGGGCCAAGGGATAAATTCACCATTGGTAACCTGTAACACCCGTATTCAGGGTATAACAGGTTATTGTTGCAGCCTCCGCTTTTTTTTTTTTTACAAAAAGGTGAATGTATCCTTTAAATCAGGCAGTGGGGAGGGCATTTTGGGGTTCATTTACTAAAACCTGAGAGTGCTATATCTTGTGCAGCTTTTCAAAGAAAGCAATCAGCTTCCAGGTGGTTTTTTTTTTAATCAAAGCTTAATTGAACAAACTGAAGTTAGAAGCCGACTGGCTACCATGCACAGCTGTGCCAGATTTTTGCACCCTAAAGCTTTAGTAAATCAGCCCCTTTGTCTCCTCACCGCCTGTCAAAACACCTCTGAAAAGCAATCCACTACAGATCGCTTTTCAGAAAAGCAGCAATGGCTGTTGCACATGTGAAGGAGTCCTTGTAACAAAACAACGCAGAGTCTCTCCTATTTGTTCCCACATAAACTCTACCTTTCACACGTACACACATTCTTGTTTATTAGCACTCTATAATGTTGGAAGAGCTAGAGGGAACAAGACTATAACCACCAGGCCAGTAGCCTGACCGAAGCCATGTTCAGAATTCCCCAGCAACTGTTATAGAACTACAAGTCCAAGCAGGAATGCTGAGATCAGTAGTTCAACAGCTGGAACACCACAGACTGCAAAACACTCTGTAGGTCTGAAGTGTCCCTGTTCTGGAACGTCTGGATTCCAGAATTATCTATAAACTATAAGATGAAACATGATTACTTTCCGCATGTTAGATTGAATCCTGATCATTATGGTCTCTTACGAAGATGACAGAGTTAACACTGATATTCTTACCCTACATGCCATGACTGCAGTCCTGGAGCTCCCGCCACACTGTTGTCTGGGATTTCAGTGCATGTACAGACACAATATTAGAGGAAAATGTACAGTGGATGACACTGACTGAAACAGCACTCTGCATGACCATCCAAACCACTCAGCTCACAGCCCCCTCTTCCTTACACAGCATGTGACGCCTATTAGCAGGTCACATGACCCAGGGCTATGGCATCACACAGACTGATGTTCCAGGAAATACTGCACCCCTACATGCCTTTAGATGTGCATTCACATTGCCTGCTGTTTACTCTCTCTCTAAGGAGTGGTCTACCCAGAGGCCAGTGCTGTGAGAAAGAAAGCACCGCCAGCGTCCCTTTAGATAGACATTCTCATGGCTTGCACCATATGCGTTGTGCAGCATTGCCCAATACAGTTCTGACACCTAGATAAGGTCATTTGCCTCATATCCTATCATTTCATGTTCATTATGTTCCTCTAATTCACACGAAAAGGCTGTGTTGGTGTGCTCTGAAAACAATAAGGGAGGATGCAGTTCTATGCAGCACTGTGAATCACTATTTATTTATTTCAGGTACTTATACAGCGCTGTCAATTTATGCATTGCTTTACATATATATTGTATATTCACATCAGTCCCTGATCCTCAAGGGGTGTACAATCTAAAGTCCCTAACTCACATTCATACATACTAGGGCCAATTTAGACAGAATCCAATTAACCTGTCTTTGGAGGAAACCAGAGTATCTGGAGGAAACCCACACAGGAACAGGAAGAAAATGCAAACTCCAGGCAGGTGGTGCTGTGGTTGGGATTTGAACCAACACCCCTAGTACCACCAGGTAGAAGTGCTAACCATTTAGCCATTGTGCCACCCTTGATGAATGACTACACTACATTATGCTGTGGTGCTTAACCACTTTAATATCGGGCACTTTTACATGCCTTTCTGCCCAGGACAATTTTTAACTTTTGGCTCTCTCACACTTTGAATGACAATTGTGCGCTCATGGAACGCTGTACCCAAACTAAATTTTTATCATTTTGTTCTCACAACTAGGGATTTCTTTTGGTGATATTTAATCACCACTGGGGTTTTTATTTTTTGCTAAATTAACAAAAAAAGAGAAACATTTTGAAAAAACCCCCACATTTTTCTTTGTTTCTGTCATAAAATTGAGCAATTAAATAATTGTTCTTCATACATTTAGGCCAAGATGTAAAAGCTGGAAGTTACTGGTTGTTAAAGTGGAGTTCCAGCTGAAAAAAAAGTCAGCAGCTACAAAAACTAGCCGCTAACTTTTAAAATACAGACACTTACCTGTCCCTGTCAAATTTGGGTACCCACTCCCCAAAGGTGCCAATCCTTAATGGGGAGCAGTGGACAAAAGGTTAAATTTAACTTCCCCTTTTGTGTGGAGCTCTGCTTTAAGGAGTGATTCATTCAGTTGTCAGCAGGGTTCCCCTGCTGACAGCTGAAGTGTAAACAAGTCATGGCAATTGGAGCTGTCAAAAGAAAGCAGCCAGACAATGTTTATCAACAAAACTGCTCAGCCTAAAAACAGAAAGATAACAAGAACATTGTTTCATATTGTATCTTTCTGTTTATTAAGATACAGATGAAAGGGATGAACTTCAATCTGCAGATGAAGTCAGTTAAAAGCAACCTGTCACCTAAAAAAATGTTTTTTTTTAATTACATGTTCCTCTATTTAACCCCTCATTAACCCTTATTTACTCTAATCAGCCCAATTAACTCCCTATTCTCTTTCTCCATTTAATTATTATTTTCCTTCTGATTGTTTTGTTAATTTCTATTTTATAAACCATTAACAATTAAAGCTTTTTTTGGTTTTTGTTTGCTTTGTTTGTTAATATTTTTTACACCTTTAACATATATTTCCCATTGAAAAAAGCATAAAATTGAAAACAAATTATTTCATTTGTAAAGAACTTGTCAATGCTTTGTACCAGAATCATAATTTTAGTGTCATTTTAAACAGGACAAATTACAGAATAAAATGCATACTTTTTATGTGTGTTAACATTTATTTTTAAACTAATACTTCTCAAAAAGAAAAAAGTGTATTTTTTTAGTTTTGTTACATTTAATTGTCTAAGGATTGTGAAAAAAAAAATATAATTGTTGCAAGAGAATTTTCACAAAAATAAAGCCTTGTTTGTCCTTATTTATTTTATTAATTTCAGGTACTTATATAGTGCCATCAATTTACGCAGCGCTTTCCATAAATATTGTGCATTCACACCAGTCCCTAACCCTCAAGGGGCGTACAATCTAAGGTACATACACATACTAGGGCCAATTTAGACAGGAGCCAATTCACCTACCAGCATGCCTTTGGAGTGTGGAAGGAAACCGGAGTACCCAGAGGAAACTCACGCAGGCACAGGGAGAACATGCAAACTCCAAGCAGGTGGTGCTGTGGCTGGGATTCGAACCATTGCCCCTAGTGCTGCCAGGCGGAAGTGCTAACCATTTAGCCACTGTGCTGCCCCCTTAAAAACCTTTAAAAAAAATCCTTAAAAAAAATATATGTATTAAGTTGTTATGCTAAATAATGACAAAAAACAGGTCCATTGCAGAAATGTAAAAATTGCTCTGGCCCATAAGAGGTGAACAGATGTGGGAGCCGAAGTAGTTAAGGATCGAGGCCACCGCGTCTTTAAAAAACTGATCACTCAAGTGTAAACAAAACAGTTGCCAGCATGTATTGGAAACTGGTATCAACAAGTAAAAAAAAAAATATCGGTACTCATACTCACTGTAAAAAAATACAGTATTGGTACATCCCTAGTTTAAGCCTTGGCAAAACTCTTTTTGCCATCTGTGTCCCACTGGGGAGATATACCTTCACTTCCTCTCCCACAGCCAAAAGAAGAAGTGAGAGGAAATCCCTTTAAAAATAAATGGAATCCTTTAGTGACCCCCCCCGGTCACTAGAACCAGTGTCCCCATTGGAATATTTCCCCTCTATTACTTCTCTGGGGACAATTCAAAATTTGGGATTTTCTTTTACTTTCAGTGATAATGATAAAAAGGACAAATAGAGAGCGTAGATCTCCCTAACAGGGACACAGACAGCAATAAAAACCTAACAGGTGTTCTAATCCATCTCCACTCTATCCAAAACACAAAAAAAGTTTTCCCTTTAGTTATACTTTAAATTTACCGAAACTATGTATTATGAGGACTTACGTAAATTTTACAATCAATCTGTATCCAACCAGGCAGGCCTTTACAATACATAGTTGTTGGAAGATTTAAAGAAGATTGTACAATCTGATTGTAAGATGTATGGCTAGCTTAAAGTTAACCTTAAAAAAAATAAAAATAAAAAAAATGCACACATTTTTGCAGGAAAAAATGGGGATGTATTATTTTTTTTCACAAACTCCTGTAGCATTGCACCCACAGCGGATCAGGGGTGCAAGGCCAGGCCCCCGCAGACTCTTTCTCCAGCTCCCTGTCTGTACGGGCTTCAGTTGGAGAGCTGCAGGAGATGTCAATGGAATACAAGGGAGCTGATTACCACACTTGTATTTCATAAAGAACCGCAAGTCTACCTGCTGCGATGGTGGACAGGACTTGTAGTTCATTCATGCACAGATCACTCTGAATGGCAGTGTGGGTGGAGCCCCACCAATTTCAAAAGTGACAGCAGCTGTGGGGAGAAGAAAGTCCATGTTGTCATGGGGTGGGCAATGGTGGAGATTGTAATGTCACCACCCGCCGCTCTACCTCTTCCAATCAGATATAAAGAACGAGTTGTATGCCTGCGCAATTACCATTTAAAGTAGTGCTGTGCGGTATGGCAAAAAATGGCCTGGTCATGAAGAGTGTAAAATCTTCTGGAGCTCAAGTGGTTAATATGGTGTATGTCTTCATTACAGATTTACAAATCTTTAACTGAGGATTTACACATTTCCACAATTAAATCCAATTAAAAGTTGTTTGAAAACATTAATAGACCACCAAATAATGAATCTAATGAGGGGCTAAGAACAAGGATAGATGATCTGTCATAACTTTGGAGAGCCACGTAAAGCCAGCTGGATGCTAAAACCCATCTTACATACTGTAGATCCCTGTCACCTCCTTGTTCACAAGTGTGGCCAAACGGCAATGATAGCAGGTGGATGATCACAGTGTTTACAAGCTCTGCCCTCCCACCCCTGCTAAACCAAATGTTAACAAGGTACATGGTCATAGCATAGTAAAACTTAAACAACATGTCACATTTGGCAGGTAGAACCTCTGCAAGTAAATGGGATCTTGTTGCAACTGTACTGCAACTGCATGTAATATATGTGGTTACAGCACAACAGATTTTCACTTCTTAAAATAGGGGTTCAAGAAGCAACATATTGCCTCTGAGTAGCTTGTCAACTACCTCTGAAAGAAGATCCACTGCTGACTTTTCAGGGGGGCAGAAAACTGTACATGTAAACAAGGTCTAAGGAAAAAAACACCCGGTAAAATAACACTTTGCATACTTACCTTTCCGGTTGGAGGTAAGTGGAATCTTCACTCTTTTTAAAGCAGAGCTCCACCCAAAAGGGGAAGTTCCACTTTAAAGACTGGTCCCCCCCATTAAGGATTGGCATCTTTGGGGAGCGGGAACCCAAAATTGACAGGTATCCCACTTCTGTGAGCGCCTAGGCCAGTGGTCTCCAAACTGCAGCCCTGGGGCTAGATGCGGCCCTTTGCCTCTGTTTCAGCCCTTGGGACACTATTCCTCCTGCTGGCACCAATGATGAAGCACCATTCCTTCCACTGGCACCATTAATGGGGCAATATTCCTCCTACTGACATCATTGATGGGGCACTATTCCTCCTTCTAAGGCCAACGATGGGGCACTATTCCTCCTACTGACACCGACTATGGGGCACTATTCCTCCCATTGATACCAACCATGGTGCACTATTCCTCCTGCTAAAACCAACAATGGGGCACTATTCCTCCTGGTAAAACAAATGATGGGGCAGTGTTTACTCCCCTTGATGCTGGGACATTTTCTGCTCACACTGGCCACAGTCCGCCCCCCCCTAAAGCCTAAAGCCTTAAGGATATTAAATTGGCCCTTTGTTTAAAAGTTTGGAGACCCTTGGTCGAGGCGATCAAAAGCGGAAGTTGTCCTCCCTCCCCGTAGTCTTCTGGGACATGTGACAGGTCCCAGAAGACTATGGGACCATTCAGAAAGTGCAGCACTACTTGCACATGCGCAGTGGGCACCCGGCTGTGAAGCCGCAAGCTGTCACAGCCGGGTACCCACACTGAAGGTGTTGGCACTGGGAACACCAGGAGGCCAATGAAATGGTTTGCAAAGAGGACACAGCAGGACCGAGGGACAGGCAAGTGGCTTTTTGTAGCTGCTGACTTTTATTTTTTTAAATTGTGACTGGAAGTCCGCTTTAAGAGTCCCAGGTGGCGCTACTCTCCAACACTTAAGGTATGTTGGTTAGTGTGTTCCCCACTTGGTGCTTGGAAGCAACAGTTTTACTGAATGGAGCAGCAATAATCAAACGTTAGACAGGCATCAGTACAGATAGCTTTTTTTACACAGCAATTGGCCCTAAATGTTTTTTTTTCTGGATCTCAGCTATAAAAGAGATTTAAAGTGGAACTGCACTTCATCTGAGCACCACAAACTAAAACTGCTATTTAATTCATTCTTAATATTCAAAGCAAAATCCCCCAACCATCCATGTCTCCATGCTTTTTCTTGCTGAGAAATCACTTTGAAAAACACCCCTAGCATTTTTGGCTGTGAACATCTTGCGTAAGGGCTCATGTAGCATTTACTTCCTGGAATCCAACTGCCTTTAGCTCAGGCATGCAGTTAGGAGGGTGTCCTTAGCTGAGAAAAACCCTCTTCCCCTCCTGAAGACTCCTGGGATGTATGACATCATTTGCCTAGGTCTGGAAACCAGGAAGTAATGGAAGAAATGTAGAAAAAAAAGGTTTAAAACAAGTAAATATGATATGCTTTCCTATCTATTTACTAATGCTAGCAGCATAAAAATTACAAATAGTCAACGTTGTTTGAAAAAGTGAAGTTCTGCTTTAAAGTGGAACTGAAGACAAAACGTTTCTTTTCATATTTGGATAAGAAAGGAAAGGTTATAACCCATGTTAATTTTTCATGATCTGTGTGTCATTGGAGAAATTTCCCTTTACTTCCTGTACCATAGTCAATTCAGGAGCTGGGAGAAAATCCCTCCAAAGTGAGAGAAATCTCTAGTTGTCACTCAGACTAGTGTCCCAATTGGAGGATTGCCCTATGTCCCTGTTCTGGTGATCACTCAAACTTTCTTTCACTGATATCGACACACAGGACAAATGTAGAGGGTGAACCACTCTAACAAGGACATCAGTAAATAAACAGACGAGGGTTCAATTCCTGCAGGCATGCTTTTTAGGCTTCATTCACAAGGGCTCTGAGGCCCTTACAGTGTGGATAAGCCATTTTTCTATTTGGAGCCTGAAAAGCATTGTGCCAGCGATCGGCAGACCACTCGTGCCATGCAGGACTCCTACAAACTGTCAGTGTATCTGTGGGCCCGCACATCCCGTAAGACTCAATGAACTACCACAGTGCTTATTGAGAACTACAAGTCAACAGCCGCAAAGACTGTCGGGACTTGTAGTTCATTCATTCACAGAAACTCTGTGAATGAACGATGCGGCCATATGGGCGGAGCCCCGCTGTTTTCAAAAACTGACAGTTAGTGCGGGGCTGTCAAACTTGGCTGTGTAGCTGCATCCATATAGACATTGCAAGCCCATTCACTACAACAGGCTGCCTGCATGCAGCTCTAAGCCGGGGTTCACACTGGCACATCGCATGTTATTTGCACAGGGATCACACCGCATTCCTACGCAAATCACATGCAATTTCTCTGCGGTGCAATTTGAGTCATACATTTTGTATGGCTCAAATCACACCGCATCCACACCAAAATAGTGCAGGACCCTTTTATTTGTCCGCACCAGAATCGGATTGCATGGGTGTGAACACCCATACGATCCAATTCTGTACATCACATTGCGTTTTGGGAACAGATTTCTGGGTGTTGTTAACTTAAAATATACACCCGCAGCGGTTCGCACGAACAGGGCGCAATTATGATGCAGTGTGGAAATTGCACAATAACGGGTGCAAAATCCGCACCACATCAGTGTGAACCTGGGCTAAGTGCCCCCAAATATGTAAACAAATGGCTCATCCACACTGCATGGGCATCAGTACCCTTGTGATTAAACCTAAATAGTTTTTGTCATTGTGTCTATTTAAATGTTAATATTCTCAATTGATCACTACCTTAATACATACATCAGCCAGGGCTGCTGTTAGAAACCACGGGGCCCCATACAGCAAACTTGACAGGGCCCCTCCACCAAAAAACAAAATGCCCCCCCCCCCTTTAGTTATGAATGAACACAGTGAGTGATTGTTAATGATCACTCATTGTGTTCATTCAGGAAAGGCAGTGGCTGATAAATGTGACATATTTACCCAACCCTTCCCCCACACTCCATCATGAAGAATCCTATTGTGAGCTTGCAGATGCCGGAAGAAAGGAGAGAAATGAAGCCAGCAGCACTGTGGGGGCACACAGGGGGGCCTTGGCTGCAGGGGGAAACGTATGGTGCACAGGGAGGGTGTTGGGTGGGGTGAGGGCAATTACTGTAACTGACCCCCTGTATGGCTCTCTCTGCAGCAGCTGAAAGCCAGTGGGAGGAAGAGGAGAAGAAGCTACCCTCTCTGCCCACATCTGATTCAACCAGCTGCCTGGGCCCCCCTGCTGGCCTGGGCCCCGTACATGAGGACTGGTGGAACCCCCTTATCCATGGCCCTGACATCAGCCATAACATTATGACCACCTACCATAACCCATCAAGGCCTGGACTCCACTATACCTCTGAAGGTATGCTGTGGTATGTGGCACCAAGCTGTCAGCAGCAGATCCTCTGAAGTGGTTCTAAAGGCAGAAGGTTTTTTTTTTACCTTTATGCATTAAGGTAAAAGACCTTCTTGGTGCTGCTCCCCAAAGCCCACCTTACACTTACCTGAGCCCCCTCTCGATCCAGTGCATGAAAGCTGTGGCTCACCTGGGTCTCTCTCTCTCCTCATTGGCTCACACAACAGTGGGAGCCATTGGCTCTTGCTGCTTTCTATCACAGTCAGTGAGCCAATGTTGGGGTAGGACCAAGCCACACTCTGCGTGTCAATGGACAATATCCATTCACAGGAGTGAGCCTGCTCAAGTGGCCCCCTCATAACAAGAAGCTTGCTATTAGGGTCCCTCAGCTGGAGGGAGGAGCCAAGACTGTCAGCGAGGAACCCAAAAGAAGAGGATCGGAGCTGCTCTGTGCAAAACCATTACATAGAACAGGTAAGCATAACATGTTTGTTATTTAGAAGAAAACAATTACAACCTTTAGAGTCACTTTAAGTCTAGGTTCACACTTGTGTGGTATGGGACACCGCATGTGATTCGGATAGGAATACATTTTGTATGTCTCAAATCGCATTGCATCCACACCAAAATGGTTCTGGACCCTTTTTTTTCCACCCCTGTTTCCACCCATGTGGTCTGATTTCTGACAATCAAACTGTGTTTTACAATCTGTTTTGGGGTGCTGTTAATCAACATTGACACCTACAGCTGATTGCAAAGACGTTGTGCGATTGCAATACAGCGCGGGAATTGCACTGGAGTTTTCCTGCATCGCATCAGTGTAAACAAGGTCTAAATCCTGTAACTTGCAAGGTCCTCCATGGATTGGACTTTTTTCCAGCACATCCCAAAGTTGCTATATTGGATTGAGATCTGGAAAATGTGGAGGTAAATCAAAAATTCAAACTCATTTTTATGTTCCTCAAAATATTTTTTGTCTTTTTTTTCAAAATAGTTTTTATTGGTTTTTAGAAAAAATACTCTACAAAACAGAGCCTTTGGACCCGGCTCAAAGGAAAACGTAACATAAAAGAACAATCCTAAATGTAGTCACAACTCTGGTACCCCACGATCAACGAGGGTAGCAGCATCCACATGACCAAGGTAGACAATCAGGAGGTAGACGTTAGGCACTATGATATTGATAAGGCACATATCAAATTTCAGAATTATCAGCAAGAAAATTAGGAGTATAACACAATAAATAATAAAGTGCAGTGTGAGCAATGTATACTCCCAGTCCCAGAAAGATGCTGAAAAATTGGAGAGGAGGTACACGGGGCGGTACCCTGCATACTTCAAACTATTGTTAAATTCATCAGACCAGGGCACCTTCTTCCATAGCTCCATGGTCCTGTTCAAATGCTCACATGCCCATTGTAGGCTCTTTTGGCTATGGACATGGATCTAAACTGATTGGTCTGATGCTATGCATATCCCCATACATAACAAACTGCAAAGGATTGTGTTCCAACACCTATCTGACTAGCACTATCAGCTACAGTAGCTCTTCTACTGGATCAGACTACACAGGCATCAATGAGCCTTGGCCAGCAATGACCCTGTTGCCAGTTCACTAGTTCTCCTTCCTTGGATCACTTTTGGTTGGTCCTGACCACTACAGAACAGGAACATCCCACAAGAGTTGCAGTTTTGGAGACTTTCTCATCCAGTTGTCTAGTCATTACAATTTGACCCTTGTCAAAGTAAACTTTTTTATGCTCTCAACACATCTTCAGTGTCATCATATTTACTTACTGCCCAATATATCCCCCCCCATTTTCAGAAACCATTGCAAGGAGATGATCAATGTTTTTTACTTTACCTGTCAGTGGTCATACTGTTATGTCTAATTGGTGTATTTTGCCTTCCAA
This sequence comes from Staurois parvus, assembly GCF_062004578.1. Classification (NCBI taxonomy): domain Eukaryota; kingdom Metazoa; phylum Chordata; class Amphibia; order Anura; family Ranidae; genus Staurois; species Staurois parvus. The sequence continues at coordinate 8,090,668 of NW_028317874.1, forward strand.
TGCTACACTGCTCAAAAAAATTAAAGGAACACTTTTTAATCAGAGTATAGCATCAAGTCAATTAAACTCCTGGGATAGTGATCTGGTTAGCTAAGTAGCAGAGGGGGTTGTTTCAGTTTCAGCTGCTTCAGGTGCACTAGATGGGCAACAATGAGATGACCCCCCAAAACAGGACTGGTTTTACAGGTGGAGGCCACTGACTTTTTTTTCCCTTACTCATCTTTTCTGTTTTTCACTAGTTTTGCATTTGATTAGGGTCAGTGTCACTACTGGTAGCATGAGGCGATACCTGGACCCTACAGAAGATGCACAGGCAGTCGAACTCCTCCAGGATGGCACATCAATATGTGCCATTGCCAGAAGGTTTGCTGTGTCTCCCAGCACAGTCTCAAGAACGTGGAGGAGATTCCAGGAGACAGGCAACTAGGAGAGCTGGACAGGGCTGTAGGAGGTCCTTAACCCATCAGCAGGACCGGAATCTACTCCTTTGTGCAAGGAGGAACAGGATGAGCACTGCCAGAGCCCTACAAAATGACCCCCAGCAGGCCACTGGTGTGAGTGTCTCTGACCAATCAGAAACAGACTTCATGAGGGTGGCCTAAGGGTCCGACTTCCTCCAGTGGGCCCTGTGCTCGCTGCCCGGCACCACAGAGCTCGATTGCCATTTGCCATTGAACACCAGAATTGGCAGGTCCGCCACTGACACCCTGTGTTTTTCACAGATGAAAGCAGGTTCACCCTGACCACATGTAACAGACGTGAAAGGGTCTGGAGAAGCCGTGGAGAACATTATGCTCCTGTAACATCGTTCAGCATGACTGTTTTGGTGGTGGGTCAGTGATGGTCTTGGGAGGCAAATCTATGGAGGGACGCACAGATCTCTGAAGGCTAGATAATGGTACCCTGACTGCCATTAGGTATCGGGATGAAATCCTTGAACCCATTGTCAGACCCTACGCTGGTGCAGTTTTTCCTGGGCTCCTCCTGGTGCATGACAATGCCCAGTCTCATGTGGCGAATGTATGCATACAGTTCCTGGAGGATGAAGGAATTGATACCATTGAATGGCCCCCACTCTCGCCTGACCTAAATCCAATAGAACACCTCAGGGACAGGTACGGACTGACCATTCGGAAACTTGGGCACTGCCCGAGGGCCCGGGGTCAGTAAGCCCCATGAGATGCCCCTGGTACCTTTCATAGGCTTTTTTGGGTGTGGTTTGAGTGTGGGCAAGGACACAGGGGCACCATGATCCCCTATTGCCCAGGGGCCCCATGAGTTGTCAGTCCGCCCCTGCTCAGGGATATCATGTTTCAGTCCATTCAATGCCGCCAGGTTGTACCCGACTGTCCAGGAGCTCAGTGATGCCCTCGTCCAGATCTGGGAGGAAATACCCCAGGACATGATCCGTCACGTGTTGGCCATACAAACTACTGAGTACCATTTTGAGTTGCTGCAATGAAATGTCAGTAAAATGGACTAGCCTGCTGCATCATTTTTTCACTTTCATTTTCAGGTGTCTTTGAATTCAGTCCTCTGTAGGTTGATAATTTTCATTTCCATCAAATGATGGGGCATCCTTATGTTCCTAACACATTACCCAGTCTAGATCAGTGTACATATCCAGCATGATATTTCCCCCATTGACATCTCGTGTTTTCAGAGTTCTTTTCATTATTGAGCAGTGTATATATGTACTGGTGCCTGCTCTCTCTATGGTGGAGAAGCACTCGCTCTGACCTTGGCTTCGTCTGCAACACACAGCAGCTCCCTCTAGAGGTGCGTAGAAGACACTGGTACTCAGACTCATCCCCAGTCCAACATGTGAGCGATTACAGCTCCACCCCCAAATCTCCTAGCAAACCACGGCAACCCCGCCCAGCGCTCTCTCACTGGGCGCCTCGTGTGCGGGGAGCTCTCGGGTATCTTGTCATGTGCTCATGTGTTCATTGGTTAGAATTTGTACTGGCGGTGGAAACCCGGAAGTGTTTGTGGTTGGCTGGCTATGTGAAGACCGGGAAATCGGAAAGCTCTGTTGTCCGGTTATTGTAGGTGTCGGGGGCTGTGAGTGGAGCTGGTGTTGAGTTAACCCTTCGTTGTGTCATTCAGCCTCCATGTCATCATGTCCTGGGGATTTATGAGGTAATAGTGCCCTGTACATCGCTGTGCTGAGCCAGGCGGTAGCAGAATATCCTGCATTCACCCTTCTCTCCCAGCAGATGCACATGATCAGTGTCCTGGCAGCGTACAATACATGATCAGTGTCCCGGCAGCGTACAATACATGATCAGTGTCCCGGCAGCGTACAATACATGATCAGTGTCCCGGCAGCGTACAATACATGATCAGTGTCCTGGCAGCGTACAATACATGATCAGTGTCCCCTGCAGCGCACGGCACGTGATCAGTGTCCCGGCAGTGCACGGTGCGTGATCTGTATACTGGCAGCGTACAATACATGATCAGTGTCCCCTGCAGCGCACGGCACGTGATCAGTGTCCTGGCAGTGCACGGTACGTGAACTGTATACTGGCAGTGTACAATACATAATCAGTGTCCCGGCAGCTTACAGCATGTGCTCAGTGTCCAGGCAGCGTACAATACATGATCAGTGTCCTGGCAGTGTACAATACATGATCAGTGTCCCCGGTAGCGCACGGCACATGATCAGTGTCCCCTGCAGCGCACGGCACATGATCAGTGTACCCTGCAGCGCACGGCACGTGATCAGTGTCCTGGCAGCGTACAATACATGATCAGTGTCCCGGCAGTGCACGGTACGTGATCTGTATACTGACAGTGCACAATAAATGATCAGTGTCCCCTGCAGTGCACAGCACGTGTTCAGTGTCCCCTGCAGCGCACGGCACGTGATCAGTGTCCCGGCAGTGCACGGCACAAGATCTGTATACTGGCAGCGTACAATACATGATCAGTGTCCCGGCAGTGCTTGGTACGTGACCATTGTCCCGGCAGCGCATAGTGCATGATCTGTGTCCTGGCAGTGGCAATATGTTGTCTCCTCACCATCTGTTTTAACCTGGTAAACACTGCATCACTACACCGCAAGCACATACAATGCACACCGTTGCAGGGTGGTTGCAGTGCAGCCCTATTCACTTGGGAGTATACTTCCAGCTGTGGCCACAGAATGTGTACACCCCCAGCTGCTGCCTCTGCAGCTAAAGGAACAGTTGGGGGTGGAAAAAAACGCTCAACCATGTGGTTTTACCGCCTTTCAACCTCACATGTGAACAAGCCCTTGGTTCACATCTGTGTGTCTGCGTGCTGCATGTAGGGCAGCCCATTCATTTCAGTGGGATGCCATATCTGCAAAAATGCAGGGAAAGTTGTCCCTGACCCTTCTTGAAAATTGTGGCACATCAAAAACACCCTGCGTTTACCAATATGTAGGGTACCATTAATAATAGCACTCCTAAAGAGCCCAGCATTTGACTGCTTGTCAGCAAGGAGCTTGCGTTCCGGTACACACAGTAACATGAACCAAACCTTGAACAGGGGTGCCTCGAGACTAAAAATACTTTTCAAGGGTGCCCCAACTGGAAAAAGGTTGAGAAACACTGCCTTGTATACTCACCAGCTAAGTTGTTTGTTTTTCTGCTGTACCAATGATGGGAATGTATACAATAGTTGTGAACCTTGTTATCTGTTTTTTTTTCTGTGATTCTCTATGAGCTGTATTATGCACCCATCACTGGGTACTATGTTCCTGATTATTTTTTTTATTTATGTAAAAAATTAATAAACTTACCTTTTTAAAAAAAAAAAAAAGCCACGTGTAAATTGATGGCTCTATATTAACACCTGAAATAAAGACGTCCGCTATACTTTCCTCCAATTTAGCATTAGGATATCCACGTGCTTCCTCTTGGGTGCCGATATTGTTGTGCAATCGCCTTCTGGGTTCCAAAGGTTCAGCCGGCTGACCCATTATTACTCGCCAGCATTTTTTCGCCCTAGTAAAGCCTCATTTAGGCTAGATAGGCTGCTGCATTTAGAGGAATAACTGTCTCTGGATGCAGTTTTACTCTCTGTTATGGCTATAGACAAACTGGACGATATACTGCAGCCAGATTGCATGAGGCCAGAAACAGTGGCACCTAATAAAACGGTCTGCGTCCAGAGCTGCTCAGAGTCCCACATCTGAATACAGCAACCTATCCATGCTCATTTATTGTCTGAATGAGGCCTCAAGTCTACTGAAACCCAGAATGGTGGGTGCTTTCCTCTCTTTACCAAATGTGAACATGAGAAGGTGAAGCAATATCCTCTATGTGAAGAGAATCTGGTTACTTGCATTTTAGATATTACCCCTTGTGTGAACGTTGCCTCATTCCAACACTTTTTTGTTTTGTAGAGACTCTTCCTTGAGACGTGTCCTGTCCGTTCAGTATGGCAGGAGTGGAAGTCAGCATTCGCCTGTAAATCTCTTTTTTGACACCGAGCCAGACAACCTGCCATCGACTAATGATTCCTCTTCTGCAGATGAGGATTTGGATTCCTTAGTTTTATTTGGGATGTTGAGAGGGAATGTGGTTGGCTTGCGTTATTATACTGGGGTGGTAAGTGTAATGTAAATTACAGTAGAATATGACACGGTTGGATTCAAAAACACCTGTAGTTTTAGAACCAATTTCAGGGCTGCAACAGGTAGATGAATTTGCTTCCAGAAATTAGGAATAAATGCAAATTTCTTCCACAGTGTTATTCACCCTGTTAGCCTGCTTATGGGGGTGCATTCTTACTTTCTTGTTTACACTCTTCAGGTTAGAGACACCACTCCCTAACCCCCTGACTATCCTCATTTTGGGGCTTATGCCTGTCCTTACTGAATGTGTTGAGGGCTGAATGGTCAGAACGAAAAAGATTAAAAGAGAAGCAGGGATTTTTTTTCTTTCTCGTACATCATGGGACACACAGCAGGCCATAATAATGACTGTGGGTTATATGCCACCTGTAGGTGAATTGACATTGGCCAACCAATCAAACAGGAAGCCTCCCCCATATAACCCCTCCTACACAGGAAGTACTTAGATTTTTCACCAGTGTCTGTAAGGAGGATGTTCACGGAACATGTGCTGCAAATGCTTTGTGAAGCATACTGGGAGGCCTGGAACGGTTCTACTGAGAGTTAAGGGCCTCAATCGGATCCATTCGAAAAGCTGTTAGCCAAAATAGATTGTATCCAAGCTGGCTAAGGAGAAGAATCCTCAGGGTTTTGCCTGTAATATGGCTTTAGGGCACTGGACCCTGCATATTTGGAACCCTGTGTAGTTTAATATGACCAAGGCGCTTCTGGCAGGGTGCTATATGGGTCCAAGGCAGTGGTCCCCATTTTAAAAAGGGGGACTGAGTCCTTGAAGATCTTTAGGACAAGGCCCGCTGTGATGGTTGAAGGTTGGTCCCTGATTATGAGTTCAGGGGCCTGCCGCGATATGGGTAAGTGTGTGTTTATCTATTCTCTCACTCGCTCGAAAAATATGCTGGATATCTATACTGATATAGACTGGGTCATTTGTTAGGAACGTAAGGATCCCCCATCGTTTGATGGAAATGAAAATTATCAACCTACAGAGGACTGAATTCAAAGACACACCAAAAATCAAAGTAAAAAAATGATGCAGCAGGCTAGTCCATTTTGCTGAAATTTCATTGCAGCAATTCAATATGGTACTCAGTTGTTTGGCCCCCACATGCTTGTATGAATAAGTAAAATAAAGTGCAGCGCTAATAATTAGTCATAAGGATAAATATATGAATAAATAAATCATGAGCATAAATGGTGAGTAAGTAATAGTTCATCCAATGAAGGAATAAAGTTCAAATAGCACTGGTGGGTGATCTCTTCAACAGCAGATTTCCCCTCTGCTTATCCTTATACTTATTGTTATTCGGAGGTTTACTGTGGTTACCTTGAGTGTTACAGCTGCTATTTTTAGAGCGCTCACTATAATACCATTTTGCTATGCTTGTATTTATGCCTGACAACGTCAGAATGAAGATGATGGCACAGAGTAGAAAGACTGATTCCTTGTTTATTTTGCTGGAAGATCCCAGGAGAGGACAGGAGGCATCCAAATCAACTATTTCTAAGTGGATTTGTCTGTTAGTCAATCAAGCCTATGGTTTGAAGAGCAAGGTTCGTCCTTTCGGGTGAAAGCACACGATACCAGGAGTGTGGGGGCATCTTGGGCTATCAGTTGCTCAGGTTTTCAAGGCTGCTACATGGTCTTTGGTTCATACATTCACAAGGTTTTACCAGGTGGATGTCAGAACCACAGAGGATTCTGCATTGGCCGCAGTGTTTTACATACAGCTTAATAGCTCCTTTTTGGGATGTTGGCGGTGGTTATTGTGATGTCACCCACCCTTCAAGGTTATTGCTTTGGGATGTCCCACATAGTCATTATTATGGCCTGCTCTGTGTCCTGTGATGTACGAGAAAGAAAATTGGATTTTTTTTTCTACATACCTGTAAAATCCATTTCTTGGAGTACATCACTGGACACAGAGGTCCCTCTCCTCTTTCTGAATTTTCATTGCTTGCTACAAAAACTGAGTACTTCCTGTGTAGGAGGGGTTATATGGGGGAAGACTTCCTGTTTGATTGGTTGGCCAGTGTCCATGCACCTATAGGTGGCATGTGACCTTCAGGGTGAGAACGCTGAGTTCCCTTCTCCGCTCTGAGCAGAGAGTGGGACTGTCAGTCACACTTTGCTCACCCCCCCCCCCCCCCCTTTGCGCTCACTGAAGTTCTGGGCTGTGGAGGCAGCGGCTGGCTCAGGCTTTCAGCACTTTACATTGAAGTTGGTATCTTTCCCCAGCCTAAGCCGACTAAGTGCTGTCGGCTGAAAATGGATCACAGTAGTGCAGAGCAAACTGCACTCCTATGATCTACAGGAAAAGTACAGCCAAAAAGCTTCTCCTTTTTAAAATAAAATGTTTACCTATTCAGCTAAATGTGCAATATTGGATATTAACCGCTTTAGTGCCCCCCCATAGCATAAATACTGCTACAGGGAGGTAGCGGTGTGCAAAATCATGTGTGTGTGTGTGTATATACAGTATATATATATATATGTGTGTGTGTGTGTGATTTTGCATTTCTGGGTAGGGGGCGTGTGTGCCCTACCCGCGCCGCCATTTGTGGCTGTCAATCACCGGGTCCCAGATGGTGATTACTCTCCGGTGCCTGGTGATTGCCAAGCATCTCCTAAGGGGGGGGAGACCTGTTAGTAAACAAAACAGTTCTCTCCCGTCAGCTCCTGCACACTGCCTTTCATGGCTGTGCACAGCACAGCCATGCAAAGCAGTGTGCTTACAGTGAAGCGCACACACACACAGCCCCTAGTACAACAGCACACAGTTAACCCTTTGATCACCCCACATGTTAGCCCCTTCCTTCCCAGTGTCATTAGTACAGTGTCAGTGCTTTTTATTGGCACTGATCACTGTATTGGTGTCACTGGGGATGTCAGTGACACCAAGTCAGTTCCCCTGAGTGTCAGAATGCCTGCCGCAGCCCCGCTATAAGTTGCTGATCGCTGCCGATACTAGTAAAAATAAAAAAAATCTCAGTATATATACCGCCATTTGTAAACGCTATAACTTTCACGTAAGCCAATTAATTTACACTTATTGGGATTTTTTTTTAGCAAAGACATGTAGAATACATTTTGGCCTAAATTTATGACGAAATTTGATTTTTAAAAATTTTTTCTGGACATGTTTAATAGCAATAAGTCAAAAATATAGGTTTTTTTTTTTCTCAAAATTGTCGGTCTTTTCTTTTTTTATAGCGCAAAAAATAAAAACTGCACAGGCGATCAAATAACACCGAAAGAAAGCTCTATTCATGGGAAAAGAAGGACATAAATTTCATTTGGGTGCAGCGTTGCATGACCATGCAATTGTCAGTTAAAGTAACACAGCTCTGTAATGCAAAAAATTGCCTGGTCAGGAAGGGGGGTAAATCCGGTGGAGGGCAAGTGGTTAATATTATGTTTAGTGATGCACCGATATATTGGGCACCAAAAATATTTGGCCAAAAATAAGGTCAGCATTTTGCCGGCTAAAAAAAAAAAAAAGAAAAGGTGGCGATAATGATAATTGACTTTAATGCATAATCGTGTTCCTATTGACTTCAATGCAAAATTCTGTCCCGTTGACTTCAATGTAAAAACGCCCCCTATTGACGTCAATGCAAAAACCTCTATTTAAGTTTTTGTTTTTATTTTATATATATTTTATTTTCTGTCCAATTTTTGTGTTACTTTCAATAAAAGTTATTTAACGTTACTGGATTGTATTTTTTTAATTCATACTCCTTAAAATTAATTATATTAATGAAAAAGTCGAATATAATACAATTATAAATAAAAAAATATATTTTTTAAAAACTCAGTTTTAGTTTAAGTTTTTAGCCAAGTACATCCTGAATTTTCAGTTCAGCATTTTAATTTCGGTGCACCACTAATTATCTTGTCTGCTATTCAAGTGGAGTATCTGAATTTTATTTATTTATTTAACCCTTTGAGGACTGTAAGGTTTTGGAACGACAAAAGAATCAATTTTTTTGTTTTTAAAGTTCGTACACTTCAGTTGTAACTAAGCCATTTAATAAAATAATTGGCAAAAAGCTAGATCCATTTGTTGTTTGTTGATGAGAACTAATATTTTGACTCAAACCAAAAAAAAAAGAAAGAGTTTTAAGTTCTTAATCAGATGATACACGCAATTACAAACATGGGACAAATACGTCCCTTGGTCCTCAAAGGGTTTTAATCTGTGCTGAAAAAACCCAGATCGTATATCAAATGGCTCCGTATTAGTTTTCAGTTAGACAAACCACAGCATCATTGTGAACTGCATCTTCTGTGCAGCCTGTTTAGTGTATACATTGTGATCTTGGATTCCTTTGTCATGTGTGAAGTACTGAATGTGTGGGTGCATGTGCGCGCAAAGGTAATATAATCACTCATAGGGCTTTCCAGTGAAGAATCATGGAAAATAAATGCTGGCATTTCGACAAGTCCCAGCCCACCTTTTACCCCTTGACCTCTGGAAGATTTTACCTTCTTCATGACTAGTCCACTTTATGCTATTTGACACTGCACTACTTTAACTGACAATTGTGGGGTCATGCAACACTATAAAATGTATAATTTTTTTGTAACACAAAGAGAGCTTTCTTTTGGTGGCATTTCATCACCAGTAGGTTTTTTTTATTGCATAAATGAAAGACTGAAAAGTATAAAGATTGGTTTTGTGTGAAAGTTATAGCATCTACAAACTATGATAGATAGGAATTTTTTCTTTTTATACTTGTAATGGCGGTGATCAGAAACGTTTATAGTGGGACTGTGATAATGCAGTGGACAATCTGACACTGATATCACCAGTGACACTAATACAGTAATAAGTGATAATACTAGTAAGCTGTACTAATGACACTGGTTGGGAAGGGGATCTAGGGGCGATCGAAGGGTTAACAGTGTGCTGCTTCTTACTAAATATCTGTTTGTGCCTTCTCCCTGCAAAGCAAGAAACAAAGAGATCGTTCCCTCTGTACAGAGCCCTGTGTTGTTTGGACACAGCCGATCAGCAGGTCTCAGCCATGAATCATCAGCTGAAACCTGCTGACAAAATCATGCTGTGTCCAATCACAGCGGGAGTTGGCCCAAGGGGGCTTTTAACCCGAAAGCAACTGCAGACATACAGGTTCGTGATTGTGCCTGTACGAGCCGCCCACCCGCAGTAAAATGCATGTGGGTGGTTGACAAGTATTTAGTATATACAAAGATCAGCCATGACATTATGACCACTAACTGGCAAAGTGAATAACATTGACTAGCTCATGACAATGGCATCTGAAATTGGGTGGGATGTATTAGGCAGCAAGGGAACATGTTGTCCTTAAAGTTGATACGTTGAAAACAGAAAAAAATGGACAAGCGTAAGGACGTTAGCGACTTTGACAAGGGCCATGAATCTATAAGATAAACACTGTTTTACATGAAATATTTTGCGTAGATGTCATTTATGTATAATGAACAATAACACAGCATTTATGTGCTGCAGAGAAAATAAATTGTTTTTGAAGTTTATATATTTTACAGTATGCCAAAAGAAAATCAAACCTATTGGTGTTTTCAGGTTAACAATAACGAGATGGTTGCACTTCAGCGTGAACCCAACAACCCATATGACAGAAATGCAGTTAAAGTAAACAATGTAAATGGAGAACAAGTTGGTCACATAAAGAAAGAGCTGGCTGCAGCTTTGGCCCATATCATGGACAGGAACTTAGCAAAGCTTGAGGGGTGAGTATATGCCCAGAGCTTGTGCTGAAAATAATTAAGTATACAATAAATGTTTAAGGGTGAATTCTCACTGAAACAGACAGCTGCTGGAGCACTTTACCTCTCCAGCACCTGTCTTTTCTGACTGCAGTTCAATACAAGAGGGTTAGGAGGGCCCTGTTCCTTGGAGCTTACAGTCTAAGAGGGAGGGGCTGGTGGTACAAAAGGTAATAACTGGGGGATGAACTGATAGGAGGAATAGAAGATTCCATTATTAGCTGAAGGCAGGATAGGCTTCCCTGAAGAGAGGTTTTCAGGAATCGCCTAAAAGTGGTCAGTGTAGGCAATAGTCGGAAAGATTGAGGTAGAGAGTTCCAGAGGATGGGGGAGGCTCTGGAGAAGTCCTGGAGACGAGCATGGGAGGAGGAGAAAAGGGAGCTAGAGAGCAGGAGGTTGTGGGAGGAGTGGAGAGGACGGTTTGGGTGATATTTGGAGACAAAATCGGTGATGTAATTTGGGGCAGAGTTATAATGATTTTAAATGTTATTGTTAAGGTTTTGAATTTTATTAATTGGGCAATGGGAAGCCAGTGGAGGGATTGGCAGAGAGGGATGGCAGATATGGAACGGTTAGTAAGGTGGATGAGTCTGGCAGCAGCATTCATGATAGACTGAAGAGGGGATAGTCTGCGTGTTGGTATGCCAATGAGGAGGGAGTTACAATAATCAAGGCAAGAGATAACAAGGGAGTGGATAAGTTGCTTAGTGGTTTCTGAGGTTAGGAACGGCCATATCTTAAAGCTGTTGTGGAGGTGAAGTCTACAAGATTTGGACAGTGATTGGATTTGGGGCTGAAAGGACAGATGGGAGTCTAGGATTACACCTAGTACCCTGGTATGAGGGGAAGGACTGATGGTTGTATTATTGATCTTGATGGAGAAGTCAGGGGAGGGGGCACGGTCTACAGGGAATATTATAAGCTCAGTTTTAGAAAGATTTAGTTTGAGGAAGTGGAGTGACATCCATGCTGATATGTCACTTAGTACACTTTATTCATGTCGTTGAACAGCAGCAGAATGAGCTGTGTATCTCCCTTTTATTTTGTAAAGCAGTGCACAAACTGTTAGCACTGTATAAATTCTATATAATAATAATCATAAAGGGGTTTGCCTACTTTCCAAAGTGAGGGAACATCTATTAGCCTTTGCACACATCTGGGCAGCCAGCATCTAAAATGCCTGAATTTTATTGTCAGTTTCCTCCTTGGTTTATGCTTTAAAACCTGCACAGATTAGCATTTCTCCATGCAGCCCTCTTGGAATGAGACCCCAGTACCCATGGCAGAATGGTTCCAGAAGTAATTCTGCAACCATTTCACTGTTTCCAAACCTAAAAGAAGCATCCATCTTGGATCTCAAGTCCTTACCTAAATGTTTTCATTCAGGCCCATGGCATCAACCTGGTCTATCATAACTTCTCATCACCATGGAAGCTTTCTGGTCTCTGTGGACATCAAGGATGTTTACTTACATGTCCCTATTTCTCCAGCAGATCAGCAATTCCTTTGCTTTCCTATGGGTACGCAACATTTCCAGTTTATAGACCTGCCATTCAGCTTATCTTCCACTCCTCAGGTCTTATCCATGGTACTGGCCCCCCTGTGCTTGCCTTGCTATGTTCTTATGGTATCCCCATTGTAGGATACCTGGAAGATCTCTTGTTGAGGCACCAGTTGACACAAGTTCGTGATGACATTGTTGCAAGGACAGTAGAGACCTTGCGAAGGATCCTGACCTTTAGAAGTCAGCACTGGAATTAACTAATCGCTTATCCAAGACACAACTCAACCCAAAGTTTTTCTTTCCCAAGAGAAGCTATTAACTTTGCTCCTAGACTCAGGCTCTTCAGTCTAGATTTCATCCAAATTTCCGCTTCTGCTTGGGTTTTGGAACTGATGATTGTATCCTCCTTCGACGCACTCGTGTTTTTCCAATTCTACTCCAGACCTCTAAACTCCACAGCCTTTCATCTCGGTACAAGTCGGTTCAGCCTTTGGTTACTGGAAACCAAGTTGTCACTGGCCTAGTGGTTCAGAATTACTACTCTGAAGCAGGGGCGGACTGACAACTCATGGGGCCCCCGGGCAATAGGGGACCATGGGGCCCCAGTGTCCTTGTCCACACTCAAAGCACACCCAAAAAAGCCTATAAAAGGTACCAGGGGCATTTCATGGGGCCCCCTACTGACCCCGGGCCCTCGGGCAGTGCCCGAGTGCTCAAATGGTAAGTCCGCCCCTGCTCTGAAGTTGAGGAAGTAGTTCCTTCCGATTTCTCATGGCAGATGCTAGCATTTGGATTAGGGAGGAGTCTGTCAGTGCATGGGACTAGGAAATTGAAGAAAACTCTTCTCCCTATCAACATTCCTGAGCTTGGAGCAATTTGGATGTTCCTGCAATGCTAGACGCCTCCAATCAGGATTTGGCCAAACAATGCCACATCAATGATATATATCAATCATATGGAAGGAACCAAAAGTCTTGACATGGCAAGAGAGGTAAATTCCGTCCCGGGCAGAATGTCACAATCCCAGCTTTTGTCTGCTGTTTTCGTTCTAGATTTGAGCATTTGCAGGCACACTCTCAGCTGGCAGCGCTAGGTCCTGGAATGGTCCTGTTCCAGGACCCGTTTCACAGGTGGGAGACACTGGATATGGAGTACCTGGCCTTCAGGTTCAACAACAAACTGGACAGATTTGTCTACGGGAACAGACATTCTCTGGAGCAATAGTGGATGCTTTGGAGGTTTTGGGGGAATCAGTACAGCCAGATCTATGCATTTTCTCCTGTAAAACTCTTTCCCATCTGAATCAAGATAGAGGGTGTTCCAATGATCCTCTCACAATGCTAGAAGCTAGTTCTTTTTTTGCAAGATCTGTCATCACACAGAAGGCATTCTTCGCTTGGGGCAAGGAAAGAAACATTCATCCTAGAACATTCTTCATGGGACGAATCCTGGCCCTTCTACAATTTGGTTTTGATCAGCACTTGGCCCCAAATACCATAGGGGCAGATCTTGGCACCTGTGATCTTGGTCCAGAAACCACTAGCTTTCTATTCTTTAATTGGGACTTTTTATACAGGGTGTCTCTCATGCATGCTGCACCCCTGTGCATTCCCCTATAACTCTGTGGGTCTGAATTTGCTTCTAGTACTTCATAAATCACCTTTTAAACCTAATTGGGATATTCCCCTTTCCACTCTCATGCATAAGGTTGCATTTCTTGTTGCCATCACGTCTATGAGGTGGCAGCTTTGTCCTGTAAGGAATAATGTCTGGTTTTGCACAGGGACAAGATGATGTTGAGGCATAGAGCCTCCTTCCTTCCTAAGGTGGGTTTGGCCTTTCGCCTCAACCAGGATATTGGTCTTTGAACCCTCTGTTTGGCTCCAGTTTATCATAAGATCTCCTTCCACTCAAAATGAAACAATGTTATTGCTCTAACTGCAGGTCTCATCAATTCTTACAGAGATAGCTGGTGTTAGATCCAAGGCTTCTGTTCGCCCATTTACAATTTAATAATTCAAGGGAAAGTCTTACACACCGCACAGGTCATCTGAAAAAATATTTATAGAAAGCAGAGCTATTTGTATGATTTATCAGTATGTTTTTCAGATGACTTGTGCAATGTGCAAGACTTTCCTTTGGATTGTTATATCTACCTCCATTGCCTGGATATAGTTTGTGCTGTGCATGTGTTCTTCTATTAGGAAGACTGACTCTTTCTTTGTCATCCTTGATGGTCCCCATAAACGGGATATGTTTCTTGGTCCACCTTTAATTGGTAGCTAACAAAGATCATCATTTCAGCTTATGATCTTAAATATCAGGTTCCACCTTTTCCTGTCAGGTCGTACTCTATGGATCTGTGAGTACTTCTTGGGTTTTTGGCATCAGGTCACTACTGTTTCCTTATTTGCTAGGTTGCCACCTGGTTTTCTGTTCAGATGTTCTCTCTCAAGTTTTACTAGATGGATGTTAAAACCTCATCTGACGCCCGATTTGTTCCTTCGGGTGGTTCTATGGGCTGCAGGCAATCCTCAGTTTCAGTTTTTTTTAGAGGGCCTGTTAGTGTTTTAATGCTATTAGCCACCCTCCGATGGAATACTTTTGGATATCACAACAGTCTCTGAGTTCCTGTGCCCTCAATGAATGCGAAAGAAAATTGGATTTTTGTACTTTAAGTGGAATGCTGTTTAATTCATTCTTAATATTCAAAGCAAAGTTCCCCATCCATCCATGTATCCATGCTTTATTTTGCTGAGAAACCACTTTGAAAAACACCTTCTAGCATTTCTGGCTGTGACTATCTTGAGTAAGGACAGGTGATTCATGTAGCAATTACTTCCTGGAATCCATCTTCCCTTAGCTCAGGCATTCAGACAGGACGGTGTGTTTGCTGAGAAAACCCCTCCCCCCTTTGAAGACACCTGGGATGTATGACATAATTTGCCTAGGTATGAAAATCAGGAAGTAACTGAAGAAATTAAAAAAAAAGTAAATATACTTTCCTATCTATTTACTAATGCCAGCAGCATAAATATATAATTTTCTTTTCTTTTTTTTACCAGACCATGTGGCCAAGAGGCAATAGTATCAATCTTTGTATTAGTGAAATGCTCTAGATCTAACTGCTTTTTGTATTTTAGTACAGTGCCATATGGGGCGCAAAATGCCTATACTATGCCAGTGAACCTGAGTTTTTGGGGAAGAGAAGAAAACAAGAACATTGTTATAGATCTTATGAAGAAATATGGTTTCAAACTTGGACCTTTACCACAGGGTGGTAGGTACTATGAAATTCTTTTATTTGGTTTTCTGCTAAAGTGGAATAGAAACTACCACGATAAACTCCCCATTGCCCCCTTTTTACCTTCCCTTTTGTATTCATAAATAAAACTGGCAACAGACCAGAACTGAGCAGTCTCCTTACTTCAGCGTAGCCAGAGGCTCCAACTGTGTTTTAGAAAATGTACGTTTATCAGGAAAATGCAGACCTGCAGGTGTTAATATTATAGCCTAGAGATCCAGCACACTGCATATGTGAAATCCACTGGTTCCAATTTGTTAATCTTTTGAAGAATTGTCATACTCTGTATGGTATTCTCTGCCCTAGCTGAAGGAGGAAGAATGCAGCAGTCTGTGTTTTTTTTTTTTTTTTTTACATGTAGATACAGTATCTCACAGAAGTGAGTACACACAAGAGTCACTAATGGGGTCTTTTCCAAAAGTCACTTGGTTTTATGTCACTGTTGCTTGGTTTACATCAATGTCTTCTAACTTGAAGCGGGAAGAAATTACAATTTCTTCTTTGCCCTCCTCCCCTAAATACACACACACCTAAACATACAGTATTTCACAGAAGTGAGTACACCCCTCACATTTTTGTAAATATTTTATTCTATCTTTTCATGTGACAACACTGAAGAAATTACACTTTGCTACAATGTAAAGTAGTGAGTGTACAGCTTGTATAACAGTGTATAAGAGGTCTAGTGCTAGAATTACTGCCCTTGACATGATGCTCGCACTGATGCCTCCCATGTGTGGGACAATTGCCGTCTGCATGCACGAGGGACCAACGCAGGCTTTCAGCTTTGTGCGCAAGCACGGCGGGAGGGGGGGCACTTTAAATTTTTTTTATTTAGTTTTTATTTTTACACTGTCACTTTTTAAAATCACTTTTATTGTTATCACAGGTAATATAAATATCCCGTTTTGCAAAGCTCAGTGCATACAATAACAGACCAGTAAAAGATTCAAAAGTTGTAATTCCTAGTTACAAGAACTCACCTATAGTATGCTGAGCAGTAGTATCCACAAAACAGGAACAGTATTGGGTAGGTGGGGGTGGACACATTTCAGAAGAGTCACTATTGGGGTCTGTTCCAAAAGTCACTTGATTTTATGTCACTGTTGCTTGGTTTACATCACTGTCT
Organism: Staurois parvus; assembly: GCF_062004578.1. Taxonomy (NCBI): domain Eukaryota; kingdom Metazoa; phylum Chordata; class Amphibia; order Anura; family Ranidae; genus Staurois; species Staurois parvus. The sequence continues at coordinate 8,106,984 of NW_028317874.1, forward strand.
TCTAATTTTAAGAGGGAAGAAATTACAATTTCTTCTTTGCCCTCCTCCTCTAAATACACACACACCTAAACATACAGTATCTCACAGAACTGAGTACACCCCTCACATTTTTGTAAATATTTTATTATCTTTTCATGTGCAACACTGAAGAAATGAGACTTTGCTACAACGTAAAGTAGTGAGTGTACAGCTTGTGTAACAGTGAAAATTTGCTATGGGATTTTTGCTCACCGTTCTTGTGATCATTTTGACCCCACGGGGTGAGCCCCAGATCGAGGGAGATTATCAGTGGTCTTGTATGTCTTCCATTTTTTAATTATTTCTCCCACAGTTGATTTGTTCACACCAAGCTGCTTGCCTATTGCAGATTCAGTCTTCCCAGCCTGGTGCAGGTCTACAATCTTGTTTCTGGTGTCCTTCAACAGCTCTTTGGTCTTCACCATAGTGGAGTTTGGAGTGTGACTGTTTGAGGTTGTGGACAGGTGTCTTTTATACTGATAACAAGTTCAAACAGGTGCCATTGATACAGGTAATGAGTGCAGGACAGAGGAGCCTCTTAAAGAACAAGGTACAGGTCTGTGAGAGCCAGAAATCTTGCTTGTTTGTAGGTGACCAAATACTTATTTTCCACCATAACTTGCAAATAAATTCTTTCCAAATCAGCCAATGTGGTTGTCTGGATTTTTTTTTCTCATTTGTCTCTCATAGTTGAGGTCTACCTATGATGCCAATTACAGGCCTCTCTCATTCTTTTAAGTGGGAGAACTTGCACAATTGGTGGCTGACTAAATACTTTTTTGCCCCACTGTATATATTTGGCCACAGGCACAATTTTCATACTTTTGGCCCTGTATGCCACCAGAATAAATTAAAACAAAACAATGCAAATAAATTTGAAGTGCAGACTTTCAGCTTTAATTCAAGGAGTTGAACATATCAAGTACAAATTTTAGGAACTGCAACCATTTTTATACACAGCCCCTCCATTTTCAGGGACACAAAATGTGATTGGACAAATGAATATAATCATAAATAAAATGTTCATTTTTAATATTTTGTTGAGAATCCTTTACTGGCAATGACTGCCTGAAGTCTGGAACCCATGGACATTACCAAAGACTGGGTTTCCTCCTTTCTGATTCTTTGCCAGACTCTAACTGCAGCTGTCTTAAGTTTTTCTTTGTTTGTGGGTCTTTTTGCCTTTAGTTTGCCTTCAGCAAGTGAAATGCATGCTCAATTGGGTTGAGATCTGGTGACTGAGTCGGCCATTGCAGAATATTCCATTTATTTTCCTTCAAAAGCTCCTGGGTTGGTTTGCAGTGTGTTTTGGATCATTGTCCATCTGTACTGTGAAGGACTGTCTAATCAACCTTGCTGCATCTGGCTGAATCTGGGGTGAAAGTATATTTCTAAACACTGCAGAATTCATTCGGCTGCTTCCGTCACATCATCCAACACCAATGACCCAGTGCCACTGGAAGCCATGCATGCCCATTCCATCACACTGCCTCCACCATGTTTTACAGATGACGTTGTGTGCTTTGGATCATGAGTTGTTCCAAGCCTTCTCCACACTTTTTTCTTCCCGTCATTCTGGTACAGATTAATCTTGGTTTCGTCCAAAGAATGCTTTTCCAAAACTGGTCTGACTTTTTTAGATGTTTTTTGGCAAAGTTTAATCTGGCTTTTCTGTTCTTCATGCTTATGAATGGTTTGCACCTTGTGGTGAACCCTCTGTATTTGCTCTCATGAAGTCTTCTCTTGATTGTAGACTTTTGCAATGATACGCCCACCTCCTGGAGAGTGTCCTTCACTTGTCTGGATGTTTTTGTGAATTGTTTTTTCTTTACCATAGAGAGGATCCTGCGATCATCTACCACTGTTGCTTTCCGTGGACGTCCATGCCTTTTTATGTTGCTGAGCTCACCATTGTGTTCTTCTTTCCTCTGAATGTACCAAACTGTTGATTTGGCTAATCCTAATGTTACTACTATCTCTCTGATGGATTTGTTTTGTTTTTGAAGTCTTACAATGGCCTGTTTCACTTGCATGGACAGCTCCTTTGAACGCATGATGTAGGTTCACAACAATAGGTTCCAAATGCAAATACCACACTTAGAATCAACTCCAGACCTTTTACCTGCTTAATTGATGAAGAAATAACGAAGGAGTAGCCCACACCTGGCCATGAAACAGCTTTTGATTTAATTGTCCAATTACTTTTGGTCCCTTGAAAAAAGGGGGTAGCTACTCTTAAGAGCTATAATTCCTAAACCCTTCCTCCAATTTGGATGTACATACTCTGAAATTAAACATGAGAGTGTGCACTTTCAGCCCATATTCATTATATAACTATAGCTTGAATATGTTTTGGTAAATACCTGAAAAAACTAAAATTGTGTCTGTGTCCAAATATATATGGACCTAACTGTTTAAATGACTTCTATTTTTTTATTTTTAACTTTACCCAAGCATTTCTTATATAGAATGTATCCCACTTGTTCACAAATATTTCATCTGCAACACACTGAATTATTGTGTCTTACAAATAAAGTACAGTAATTGTTAATTGTATGCTACCACAGGAAACATTTATAACTGACATAGGTACATTTCAGATTTGACAGGTCATGTAACCAGGCTCTCTTCCTGGCTTCTGCCATCATTTTGTGTATGTATACTCATAGCTGTTAGGAGAGCAGACAGTAGTGGACAGATGAGAATTGATAAGATTATTACACTCCTAAGTAATTAAAACATTTTGTGTTTATCTCCTCAAACCATTTGGTTGTAAAATCTACAGTATATCCAACAAACCTACCTGAAACCCTATAACGTAAGACTAGAACATACTACAAAACAATTTGCACTTAACAATAATGGTTTTGTTTTACATATTTGTCTGTGGATTTAGGTTCACAAGCTCAACCACGCCTCAGCATTCCATTACTTCCAGCTGTGCAGATGACTACAGAGCAGGTTGGTTCTGGTGGAAAAATGCACCTATTCATTGTTAAAATGTTTTTTGCATTAATGCATACCCTGCATTATGGTAGAAAAAAAGTCCCACTTGAGTATCTTGCATAAGGGCAAATGATTCATGTAGCATTCACTTCCTGGAATCCATCTGCCCTTAGCTCAGGCATTCAGTCAGGATGGTGTGCTTACCTGAGAACCCCCCCCAAACACTTAACCTGATTCCTTTCACGGTCCAGTGTTGTGCCATCTGCACCACAGCCACTCCCTCCTCTTGACAGGAGACTGACAGCAATAGGAGCCATACGTCGGCCATACATGAGTCGAATTCCGAAATAATTTTCTTCCTAAATTTTTCTAAGAATTTTCATTAGAATTTTACACGATTAGTGGGCCACAGAAAGTGCAGATTTTCATGCGACCGTCGAATATGAGTGATCGGGCATGTTGGAAATTTTTTGAAAAACAAACTTCTCCCAATGATGGGAGAATCGTATGAGAAATTTGATCAAAAAAGAAATGAGCATGAGCTGTGACCTGGAAATAAAAAAGAAAAATTCTTGGCCACAAAAATTCTTTTCTGTAGCAACATGAGGTGAAATTGAAGGCTTGGTTGGTCAAATTTCAAAATCAATGGTGGCACCATCAGATTACAAAATGCACAAAATTGCTGATTTTCTAAAGAAATTTAGTTTGGAATTCGACCCATGTATGGCCTGCAATAGTCTTCCTGCTGCTGTCAATCAAATTCTTTGAAGAGGTAGCAGAGGGTGTGACTGTGCCCAATTCAGGAGCTTTCCTGCTCAGGCGTCACATTAGCACATGGCTTGCTGAGGGGGCACCTGCAGGAAAGAGAAGGAAACAGCACTTTTGTGGTTGCAAGCAGCAACTTAACAACTGAAACTCCATAGAAATATTTTTATTATAAAAATAACTGACATTCATGACTGCCACTGTATTTTGTCAGCACACATTTGTAGCACAGAGCAAATAGGCAAGGCCTAATCTTACCATAATCTAGGAGCCAAATACAAAAGATTAGGATCCCACAAATTTGTGGCTTTATTTGGATGTATGCTGTTCTAATTCCAACAACAACCATATACAGTATATGTTACAATGTCTTAAATTTGGCAAATCATGAAGTGCCTGTGGTCTGTTATTTTAATAAGCCATATAATTTCCCTAGTCATTTTTTTTAATGATATAGTGTTAGATGATTACCACTAATGCCGTACAGTAGCTGGGCATAGCGCTAATAATTAATCACAGAGTTCCCATATGTAGACCCTCCCATCCCTCATGCTCTGTTTTATGTAGAGTATTGTAGTATCCTGCAACATGATGCAGCTTCCCAAAGGATGTCTTTTTGCCTGCCATCATAGAAAGTAAGATCAGGATAGCATTTGGGAGATAATTGATACTTATTAATGAGATCCAAATGGAGTGGGAGAGTTTTGGCTCCTTGGGTGTATGCTGTTCTGCTCATCCCAGTAATTTCTATTATTTTTTTTCCCCAAACAAAGTCATAATTTTAGTTCTACTTGATGGTAGTTTCATCAAATTAATCGTTTAAACAACAATTTTTCCTATATTTGTGCAAGCAAACAGTATACCAAGTTAGTGTGTGTGTTTGTTTTAACAGCTGAAGACTGAATTTGATAAATTGTTTGAAGATCTGAAGGAAGATGATAAAACCAGAGAACTGGAACCTTCAAAGGTAAGTTAGAAAGCATTTATGCAAACACTTTTAACCGGTCCCATGCGCACTTCAGCCCCTTGGATCTGTTCGTTCATTTGTGTAATATGAGTGCTCTGAACTGTGCCCAGGACTAGTTAAGGGTATTGTGCCCGGGATCACTTGGAGCAGGTGGTCTCAAGCGTGGTTCACTTGTTATCCAGTAAGGTTTAGTGTGATGTGAGCTTAAACTGTGCCAGAGCACAGTCCTCTCCATGGAGAACTGTGTAGTGAAACAAGGATTGCTGGTCTTTTTGGCAGGGGAGTGTACCCAGGAAAACTTGTAAGTGTTCCCAGTAACGCTTTCTTACAAACCAGTGTAGGTTCAAACCAGAGGGGGGAGAATCGAGTGTGTAGCTAAAAGGGTCTCATTTTAATTTGCAAATAGCAAGGATGTTCAGAACCTGGGACTAATTTTAAGTTTGAAGCTGAGGAAAAGTCTCAAAGGCAGAGTCTTCCTGAAAGCTTGAGAGAATGATCATATGATGAGATTTCCACTAAAGAAAGTCTCTAGGATGAAAGAATGCTGTTACAAACATAGGTCCAAAAAAGGTCAAAGGATACATTTCTGAACCCATAGATAATCTGCCCTTGTGGGGATTCCAAAGTTTAAGTAACTGGGCAACTAAATGATTGCAAATAGCTACAGTATATCTGTAAAGGGGATAAAAGTTAACCAGGAAGAAAAAATGGAGAACTAAAAACACTCTCAAATTTAAGCCAGGAAACCTTCGTGTCCACTAGACTCAATTGCGCTGTTTGCAAAAACCTAGAGGCTAAATAATAGAGCCACACCTGAGGTTGGCCTAGACCCCTTGTAGATGGGTGCAATGTAAAATTGATCTAGCAAATCTTTGCAATTTATTTTGCCATACTTTGAGTAAACATTGAATCTGAGCTAAGTAAGTTTTTGATTGGTTAATCTAAATAAATAGAGAAGTTTAGGAAGGATGTTCATTTTAATGGCAGTTACCCTACCATGATTAAATTTTTATTTAGTGGTGATTGTAGAAAGCTTACTTTACAAACGTGTGAATGTCTTGCATATGTAGAGATAAATGTTTTTCTTCCTTCTGTAATGATCTTCACAGGCTGTGGAAACCTCATTGCTCCCTCATCAGAAGCAGGCACTGGCGTGGATGGTGTCACGTGAGAACAGTAAAGAGCTGCCACCATTTTGGGAACAGAGGAACAACTTCTACTACTGCTCTCTTACAAATTTTGCAGAAAAAGACAAGCCAGAGAGCGTAAGAGGAGGAATTCTGGCAGATGACATGGGATTGGTATGTTCCCTATGTTTCAATTACAGGGAATCAATTCTCAGGGTTGTCTTGCAACTTTTATTTATGGCAGACTGAAAGTGAAATTCTACATATATTCTTGTTTTAGTTTCCCATTCAGTGTAACAATTATCTTGTATTATCTTTGTTTAGAGCTGTTTTGTTATTTCTAACAAATTATAGAAAAGCAAGACATTTAAGGAAACCTGTGTTGATAGGAAATATATTGGGCACTACTACTACCTCTACTGAAAATTCTAGTTGCTTGGCTGGGTCGTGTATATCCTCTGACTTCCATTTGAGTCACAAAAGTGTAAAAAGCACATAGGAAGTGAAGTAAGAGCTAAGCTACAACTCCTGTTCTGTATACTTGCTCTGGCTCAGTGACTTGAAGCCATTAGCTTAACATACATATCCTTTTCAGATGTAGAGAGTAGCCATTGTAGCCTCCATTTTTCTTACCACAGGTCCACCATTAGCATTCTAAAAGGTGTTTATTACTTACCTTGTCTCTTTGCCTCTGCACAGGTTAATGAAATATATAATGGGAAATGTTACGTTTGTACATAGCAGTGGTAGAACTGAAGTAAAAGATGCTCAGTTTTATTCAAAGGTTATGCAAAATATCAAAACAGAAAAATAAAATAAAATGAAGGGCTTCTCCCTGTCACCAGCAAGAACGAAACAATAAGCAAACCTTTTCTCTTGTTTGTATAATTAATTATACAGTATTTATATAGCACCAAAGGGTATGCTCAGCGCTGTACAGTAGCAAGGGGGACAAAACATGAGACAAGACAGTAACAATACACTACACGAGGGGTTCGAGGGCCCTGCTCTTTTGAGCTTACAATCTAGGAGGTTATAACAATCACTTTCATGCACAGCTCTCTCAGGAATGGCTCTCTCAGTCCCAGGCCATGATGGGCTCCTTGCTCCAGCCCTGCCTTATTTATACCACCTGCTGGTGGTCATCAGTGGACCACAAAATCAGGTCTGGAACCACCTCTGCCATTGTGGCCCAGAAAACCCTGAGTGGATTTCACCTTAAACTCCCAAGTATGATCGCATGCGAGGTGACACATAGCGTCCATCAATCACCTCGCCGTTCATACTGTCACAATAAATATATATATATATATTGTGGCAGTGCGGTGTCCTGCCACGGTCAAAATAAACCTGAAAACCCTGGATTCTCAACCAGGCAAGTTGAGGGGCTCCAGAGAGTTGATGTATTGCAGAGGAAACTGGCTTTTCAGTTTCCTCATATATTCATTAAGTCTGTTTTGGGATCTGGAGCCTGGAGATTTCAAAGAGATCTGGGAGGGATGAAATCTCCAATCCGGGGTCCGTGTTTTGAGAACCCCCAGCACACTGATTGCACAGGTGTGTGCAGGCCTTTTTATAGAGTCCTAACCATAGTTCTGGGCTCCACCCCGGCAGACAGGAGGGCTCCACCCGGCAGATAGGAGTCAGGAGGGCTCCACTTGGAAGACAGGAGGTCACTGCCTTGGAGTCAGGTGGGCTCCACCTAGGAGAGGTGGAAGCCAGACTAGCTGTGTGCTAGTGGCCATAATTTGGGAAGAGTCTGCAGGAGACAGACATTGAACCGTGTACAAGCCAGGAGGCTGAATCTTTGTTGGTATTGCTTGATGGTGGATAGCCCTGCGTGGGAAGCATTTTTGTTGAACTTTTTTCTTTTAAATAAAAGTGGGCAAAAAAGCCCTTAAAGAAGCGAGTTGCTGTGTGCTTTAACAAGAACAGCTCTACCATTTGAAGCGAGTTCCCACATTATATATATATATATATATATATATATATATATATATATATATATATATATATAATATATATATATATACAGATAGCTGTTAGGAGTGCAGTTGCTGTTGTACACAGCAGATACTTCATTAACGTATTCTATATTATTTGTTGCTAAAACAGTTTACAAAGTCGATTTTGTTTTCCATTCTCCTCATGATGAAGTAGAACATATATTGACTTCAGATGTGGCAGCAATTTTACATTTTGTTTGATTGCCCATCTGCTAATATTGTGGAGCTGCTTGCCTTGTTTTTTTAGATCAACACACAACACCTGTCAACGCCACTTTGTACATATTAAGTTGCAAGCTAAATGCATTGAATATTACCGTTGAATTTGATCAAATAAAGATGTTGCAACAATAGATTTGACAACTGTACAAAATGGGAAGGGAGCCAGCTGTGTTTTTTCAGAAATATAAGGACGCACTGAAACCTACTAGACCAGCTTGGCTGATGAGTTGGAGAATCTCATTTTGCTAGAGCATGAGCACTTTCAATTGACAGAACGGTTTTTATTTCCCCATTTTGGTAGCCCCAAATGGTCTGATCCTTAAATTGGTATGTTCTCACCCATAGGAAACATCCTCCCATAAAATGGCTACTGTATAGTTCATAATTATTGTGACAGAGGCAGTGACGACAATTATCTGCATTTGCTTATCCAAAAATTTATATTCAAATGTTAATTTTTTTAATGTTTAATGCTTTTGGTATGTAAACTTGTTTTAAGTTAACTTTTTTGTATGGTTTTAGGGAAAGACTTTATCAATCATTGCTTTAATCCTCACTAACTTTCATGATGGAAAACCTTTTCCAGTTGGACATGGCATTTATGGTGTAAGTTTATATGCGCAACCCACTTTTGTGTAGCTCACTGTATTCACTTTATTTCCAGGGCAGGATAATAAGCCTCTTCTTTTTTTTGCATAGAATTATTCTTTAGAAGAACATTCTGTTGCACGAGATGACTCAAGAAAATCATCTAACAAGAAACAGGCACGGAGGAAAGCAGATGGTAAATTCAGCAGGAAAACAAATTCGTATAACCCTCACTACATCCATATAGGCAGGCTAGACATACTTACAGTTCTAAGTGATTATTTTATAAACAAGCAGATATTGCTATACTCTCAATAATTTACAGTGGTATTGAATACCATGGCCTGGCCATTCAAGATTTCTAGTACACAGCCTGTGATATCTTGCAGAAATTCACCTTTTTACAGAGCTGGTCATTTGACTTTTGACAGGTCTCCCCTCGCTTACTTATATTTTTTCTTGTTCAGTATTTTTATTGAAGCAATTACAGTGATTCATAACAACAATAGTGCCAAAGACGCATGTGGATATAGGCGATACACAGGGAACATGTTAAAAAAGTATGACAATGAGTCGTATTAAACTCGCAAGAAAATGGAGAGAAACGGTCCAACAATTGGTTGTTGATAATGATGGTAGGGGCTGGGAGCCTCCAAAAACACACAATATATACAGTGGATATAACAAGTCTACACAACCCTGTTAAAATGTCAGGTTCCTGTGAAGTACAAAAATGAGACAAAGTTAAATAATTTCAGAACTTTTTCCACCTTTAATGTAACCTATAAACTGAACAACTCAGTTGAACAACAAACTGAAATCTTTTAGGTGGAGGGAAGAAAAATCAAAAAATAAAATAATGTGGTTGCATAAGTGTGCACACCCTTAAACTAATACTTTGTTGAAGCACCTTTTGATTTTATTCCAGCACTCAGTCTCTTGGGGTATGAGTCTATCAGCATGGTACATCTTGACTTGGCAATATTTGCCCACTCTTCCTTGCAAAAACACTCCAAATCTGTCAGATTGCGAGGGCATCTCCTGCGCACAGCCCTCTGCAGATCACTCCACAGATTTTCCATCGGATTCAGGTCTGGGCTCTGGCTGGGCCATTCCAAAACTTTAATCTTCTTCTGGTGAAGCCATTACTTTGTTGATTTTGATGAATGCTTTTAGTCGTTGTCTTGCTGAAAGATGAAGTCCCTATTTACGTTCAGCTTTCTAGCAGAAGCCTGATGGTTTTTGTCCCAATATTGACTGATATTTGGATCTGTTCAGAATTCCCTCTACCTTGACTAAGGCCCCAGTTCCAGCTGAAGAAAAACATCCGCAAAGTATGCTGCTGCCACCACCATGCTTCAAAGTGGGTATTGTGTATTTTTGGTGATGTGCAGTGTTGTTTTTCCACCAAACATATCTTTTGGAATTATGGCCAAAGAGTTCAACCTTGGTTTCATCAGACACATTTTCTTACATGCCTTTGGGAGACTTCAGATGTGTTTTTGCAAAATTTAGCCGGGCTTGGATGTTTTTCTTCATAAGAAACGGCTTCCATCTTGCCACTCTACCCCATAGCCCAGACATATGAAGAATACAGGAGATTGCTGTCACATGTACCACACAGCCACTACTTGTCAGATATTCCTGCAGCTCCTTTAATGTTGCTGTAGGCTTCTTGACAGCCTCCCAGACCAGTTTTCTTCTCGTCTTTTCATCAATTTTGGAGGGACGCCCAGTTCTTGGTAATGCCACTGTTGCGCCATTATTTCTCCACTTGATGATGACTGCCTTCACTGTGTTCCATGGTACATCTAATGCCTTGGAAATTCTTTTGTACTCTTCTCCTGACTGATAGTTTTTTAACAATGAGATCCCTCTGATGCTTTGGAAGCTCTCTGTGAACCATGGCTTTTGCTGTAGGATGCGACTAAGAAATGTCAGGAAAGACCTACTAGTCAGCTGAACTTTATTTGAGGTTAATCAGAGGCACTTTAAATGATGGCAGGTGTGTACTGACTCCTATTTACCATGATTTTGAATGTGATTGCTTAATTCTGAATACCGCTACATCCCTAGCTATAAGAGGGTGTGCACACTTATGCAACCACATTATTTTCGTTTTTTATGTTTACTTCCCCCCATCCCTAAAAGATTTGAGTTGTACAGTTTATATGTCACATTAAATGTGGAAAAAGTTCTAAAATTATTTATCTTTGTCTCAATTTTTTTTAACATCACAGAAACCTTTTAACAGGGGTGTGTAGACTTTTCATATCCACTGTAAGTCTGGCATTCAAGAAATATAATACTAACAGGTTAACTAAGATTAAAGGACGTATAAGATATATAGGGGATGACCCCGGCTATCTTAATAAAGAACGTAATTATATTTTTTACACCATTCATTATAGTTCTTTGTCAGCTTCAGACTCTGGAATACAATGCACATTTTATAAAGCATACCACTGTGCCTTATAAGTGTGAAGTTTTTTTTTAATCTATTACCTAAAGCAATAGTATGGTTACTTTACAGCTATACTGCTGCTTTTAACCTGTTGACAAGGCACTGTAAATATATGCTGTGGCATTTGTACTGGACGTGTTCTTCAGGATCTCTGAAGAATAGTTCCCGATCACATAATTGCTGTCATAGCCTGTGATTGGTTATTATAGTGATCCCCCCCCCCCCCCAGTAAAACCAAGTGCCATTAGTACAATGTCAGTGCTTATTATTTTTTTTTTTAGCACTGATCACTGTATTGGTAGTTTCTCCCCCAGTGTCAGAATGTTTGCCTCAGTCCCGCTAAAAATTGCCGATTACTAGTAGAAAAAAAAAATCCCATTATCTATACCGCCATTTGTAAACACTATAACTTTCATGTAAACCAATTAATTTACATGTATTGGGATTTTTTTTTTAGCAAAGACATGTCACGGATTACATTTTGGTCTACATTTATGATTACATTTGATATTTAAAATTTTTTTACTGGACAAGTTTAATAGCAAAAAGTCTAAAATATAATTTTTTTTCCCTCAAAATTGTTGGTCTTTTTTTTTTCTTATAGCGTAAAAAAAACACAAAAAAGCACAGGCGATAAAATACCACCGAAAGAAAGCTCAATTCCTGGGTAAAAAAGGATGTAAATTTCATTTGGGTGCAGTGTTGCATGGCCGCACAATTTTCAGTTAAAATAACGCAGTGCCGTAACGCAAAAAATGGCTTAGTCATGAAAGGGGGTAAATCCTCAGGAGGGCAAGTTCAGATAGAACTGTTATAGATATGTTCAGATAGAATTTCTAATAAAACATTTGTTGTTTGCGACAAAGCTTCTTAAAGAAAATGTTCTTATTCGTACATTACAGGACACAGGCTCAGAGTGTCCTTTCTTCCTAAGGTGGTTTCCTGTTTCCATCTTAACCAGGACATTATTCTTCTCTCTTTCTGTCTGTCTTCAAAACTTTCTAGGAAGATTTCTTCCCACTCTCTGGATTGGGATGTGCTGTACGAGCCTGCCTCTCAGCTTCTTTCAAATTCAGTTTCACTCTATCATTCCCAAAGGTCTCTGTAGGGGACATTCTGCCCCTCGTTTTACTATTGCTAGGTAGAATAGACAGCTCATCTCAATCGTATCTGTTTGTGCTTATTTATTTTATTTATTTATTTCAGGTACTTATATAGCACTGACAATTTGCGCAGCGCTTTACATATATATTGGTCATTCATATCAGTCCCTAACCCTCAAGGGGTGTACAATCTAATGTCCCTAACCTACATTCATGCATACACATACTAGGGCCAATTTAGACAGGATCCAATTAACCTACCATCATGTCTTTGGAATGTGGGAGGAAAGCGGAGTACCCAGAGAAAACCCACGCAGGCACAGGGAGAACATGCAAACTCCAGGCAGGTGGTGCCATGGTTGAGATTTGAACCAGTGACCCTAGTACTGCCAGGCGAAAGTGCTAACCGTTTAGCTTGTGCTTAAAGTGTTTCTAAAGCTTTTTGTGTTTTTTTTTTTTTTTTAAATAATAAACATGTCATACTTACCTGCTCTGTGCAGTGGTTTTACACAGAGTAGCCCTGATTCTCCTCCTTGACCCCTGCCAGCACTCCTAGCTCCTCCTCTTCTATGCATGCCCCCATAGGAAGCTGCTTCCTATGGGGGCACTCGTGCGGGCTCAATCCTGAGCCTCCTTTCTGCGTCTATGAATTTAGACAGGGTGACTCAGTCCTGCCCCTGCTTCCACATCACAGAGTTTGATTGACAGCAGAGGGAGCCAATGGTAGCCGATGGGAGCTGCTGTCAATCTGCCCTGTGAGGAGGGAAAGAGCAGGAGAGTCGCTGCTTTCGGGCACAGCGTTGGATTTAGATCAGGCTCAGGTAAGTATAAGAGGCGCTGGGGGAATAATCTGTGCAAAAGGTTTTTTTACCTTAATGCAGAGATTGCATTAGAACCACTTTAACCACCTTCTGCCCGCCATATAGTACAATGACAGGCGCAAGGCGGTTCTCTCGTTCTAATAGGACGTCATATGACGTCCTTTCATTCTTACCGCGCATGCGCGGCTCAGGGTGCGTGCAGTGCGGCAATTGCCGGTGCGCTGTGTCCCCTGGACACAGCGGATCACGGAAAGAGCCGAAGATGTCGGCACGGTCATGTGATCAGCTATGTCCAATCACAGCTGATCACATGTAAACACGGAAATTCCGGTTATCGGCTTTCCGCAGAGGGGACATGTACACTGATCATCAGGGCACTGGTGATCAGTGTGGCCCCAAAAGTGCCACCTGTCAGTGTCCATCAGTGCCAGCAGTCAGTGCTCATCAGTGCCACGTGCCAGTGCCCATCAGTACCACATCAATGCCATATATCAGTGCATACTAGTGCACATCAGTGCTCATCTGAGCTGCCTTTCAATGTCACCCATCAGTGCCAGTCAATGCCACCTATCAATGCCAATCAGTGCCACCTCTCAGTGCCAGTCAGTGTCGCCTCTCAGTGCCAGTCAGTGCTGCCTAACAGTGCCAGTCAGTGCCGCCTATCAGTGCCATATATCAGTGCTGCCTTTCAGTGCCCATCAGTAATGCCTGTCAATGCCCATCAGTGCAACCTACCAGTGCCTCCTCATCAGTGCCACCTATCAGTGTCCATCAGTGCCCATCACTGCAGCCTCATTAGCGCACATCAGTGAAGGAGAAAAATCACTTATTTACAAAATTGTATAACAAAAACTAAGAAAAAATGTTGTTTTTTTTCAAAATTTTCAGTGGTTTTTGGTTTGTTTAAGAAACAATAAAAATCCCAGAGGTGATTAAATACCACCAAAAGAAAGCTCTATCTGTCTAAAAAAAAAAATGATAAAAATTTCATATGGGTACAGTGTTGCATGACCACTCAATTGTCATTCAAAGTGTGACAGCGCTGAAAGCTGGAAATTGGCCTGGGCAGGAAGGGGGTATAAGTGCCCTGTAGGCTAGTGGTTAATGCGCTTTTCAGCTCCAGGCATCATTTTCTCAAACTACATTTTGCTAGATGGATGTTCAGTCTTGTTGGGATTTGTTTTCTGTGTAGCTCACCCTGAACCCCCATCTCTCCCCTTCCTCAGTTGGACTTCATTTTGGATGTTTCATGGTTTAAGACTGATCCTGTGCGATTAAGAAAATAGGGTTTTTTACATACCTGTAAAATCCTTTTCTTGAAGTACATTACAAGACAGAGGTCTTTCCCCTGTGCTCTTATGATTCAGTCCTTGCCTGCTACACCATTGAGGCTTGCTGGGAATGGGAGGGGTTATATTAGGGATATTCTTACAGCTTTGTTTGCTAGTGTCCAATCATTTGAAGGCAGTTGAACAGACTGTGGCCTAAAATTCTGGTGCTGTAATCTATTTTACAGCTAGGGCTTCATGCACACTGGGCGTTTAGTCCAGTGTATGAGGCCCTGGCATTTAGTTACGGCTGGAGGGCAAAGGCGCACTGTTAAGCCCTGTCGCTGGCAGCCTGCCAAACTCTTAAGAGTCTGACACTGGGCAGTGCACTCAACAGTACTTCCATTTGGGGCAACATGTGCCCAGGGACGATTGCCCAGAACAGACTGTTTGCATGCCAGGTATTTGTCCTAAATAAGATTACTGCTAGGTATACCTCCCAACCCCATGGTTGTCAGACTCTTGTAGGGTTTGACAGGCTGCCAACAGTGGGGACAGAGATGGTGTGCTTGTGCCCTCCAGCGGCAGCTAAACACCCCAGCCTCATGCTCCAAGGCTATGCCCATGTGCATGAGGAAAAATCTTATTTTTGGAAGCATTTTTAATATTAACATGTTTCTCCTGTTTTGCTAAAGGAACAAATGAAAAATCAGGGAGCAGCAAAGGAAAAACTGAAACTGCGCCTAAAAGGTATGTAATACTATTGTGTATTTATTATGTATTTTCAATATTGTAATTTGATGAAAGGCAACATGGTGTCATCAATCGAGCTGTATGCTTGTATATTATTATTATTATACAGGATTTATATAGCGCCAACAGTTTGCTCAGCGCTTTACAATAGAACGGGAGACAATACAGCAACGATACAGTTAACTACAAGAGGGAAAGGAGGGCCCTGCTCCTTGGAGCTTACAATCTAGGAGGGAGGGGCTAGTGGTACAAAAGGTAGTAACTGTGGGGGATGGACTGGTAGGAAGAGTAGAAGATTCCATTATTAGCTGAGGGCAGGATAGGCTTCCCTGAAGAGATAGGTTTTCAGAGATCGCCTAAAAGTGAGCAGAGTAGGCGATAGTCTGATAAATTGGGGTAGAGAGTTCCAGAGGATGGGGGAAGCTCTGGAAAAGCCCTGGAGACGAGCATGGGAGGAGGAGACAAGGGAGCTAGAGAGCAGGAGGTATTATAGTTTTATGTCTAACATATGCATAGATTCTAGCTCTAATACTGACATTCAAGTCTTCACAGATTCTTGGAAGAAAATTACAAGTAGAATATACTGTATTATATATTGTTTAGTTTATTCAAAATAAAATTTTAGTTTGTTAAAGATGTATCATATTTTATACAGCAGCTTCATGCCTTCCAATCCTCAACAGCTACAGTGCTTCTTCAAGAGTGGCATTTTTATCCTTTACGTTTGCATAATTCTTCCAGTGAGTTGCTCATTCTGCAGGGTTTTGAATGCATATCTGTCCGCATTGCAAATGATCCAATTATTGACAGATTAGGTGTAAAATGAGGTTCCATCTAGTAAGTGCTCATACTGTACACAGGCATCTATAAGTATGATGTTACATCATACAAATGACCCTGAAAAGCTTCACCAATTTTTTTGTCTATAATATTAGTTAACGTCTAAATGTTGAAATATTTGTTAATCCTTTGTTAGTGAGTTTGCTTCTAAAAACCTTAATGTGCACTTCCAAAGAATTGAGCATGTCACAGCAGTCATGTCTTGTTATTTTTAACTGTTTTATATTTCACAAGGCAAAAAGCCAAGTATTCACTCAGTGACTCTGAGGAGGAGGATCAATGGATCCCACGAAAAGTAAAAGGTAAGAAGGGAACAAAAAACTATGCTGACAAAAGTTTATTGTCTGACAAGGCAATGGGGAATCCAGATTTTAGTGGAGATTAGTGATTTTGTGTGCTAGTTTTCTTGTTCTCATGGTATGTACTGTATCTGCTCATCTTTTAACACAGCTAGGGACTTTTGTTTTTCTATTTCATGGATGTTTTGTTTCTTTCATTGGGGAATAAAATATCAACAAAACCCATAAATATGTTATACTGATAACTGTACCATATTTTAATTGTTAAATGTACCATATTATAATTTTTTTTCTATATTCATTGTTCTTTATATGAAAAAAAAGCATGTGTGTGTGTATATATAATGTATTGCTAAAAGTAGTGGTGCACCGAAATGAAAATTCTGGTACTGAAACCGAAAATTCAAAATGCACTTGGCCGAAAACTGAAATGCGTAGTTTTTAAAAATGAGTATATATTTTTTGTAAAAAAATACACTTTGATTAAAAAAAACAATATATCCCCAATTATTATGTAAAATATGAAAGAGGATGTTTCGGCGAGTAAATAGATACCCAACATGTCACGCTTTAAAATTGTGCACGCTCGTGGAATGCCGTGAAACTGCGGTACTTAAAAATCTCCATGGGTGATGCTTGAAAAATTTCTGCAGGTCAGCAGTGTAAAGTTAGAGGAGTTCTAGTGCGATAATTATTGCTCTTGCTCCGACGTTCGTGGCGATACCTCACATGTGTGGTTTGAACACCATTTACATATGCATTCACCTTATGCGAGCACGGGGGGGCGGAGGCACTTTAAACTTTTCTAAAAAAATGTATTTAATGTTTTTTTTTTTTTTTTGCACTGTTCCTTTAAAAAAATGTAAATACGTTTATTCTTAGCACAAGAAATGCATGCATCCCTTGTGATAGAAATAATTAGTGACAGGTCCTCTTTATGAAGAGATATGGGGTCAATAAGACTCCATATCTCTCCTCTGCAATGTGAAGAATTGGATAAAAAAAAAGCATTGATCTAGTGCTTTAAAAAGGGGGGAAAAAAAAATGGCCGGAAAGGGAACTGACATCGCTCCGGTCCTCCAAGGGCATAGAGATGTGTTGCGGCTATCTTTCCTTCACTCATCTCTATGCCCAGGCCGGCGAGGGGCGGGGTTTTTTCGGCACCTGTATCGGTGCTTTTTTTTGTTTTGGCCACCGAAATTTTGGTGCATCCCTAGCTAAAAGTATTGGGACACCCCTCCAAATCATTGGATTCAGGTGTTCCAATCACCTCCATATACAAGTTTCTTAAAAATGACTACCAATAAAGAATCATGATTTGGTGCCAACCCTATTAAAAAAAAAGTATATAGCCTTTTTTGTAGGCATCGTCTTTGAAACACATCAAGGCTCTTTTCTTGTTGTTAGTTTACCTATGCATATCTTTTCTACACTAAGCTAATGACTGAGCAAGAAAATGAAGCAGTATGCAGAGTCAGCTCCTGTACAGCAAGCAAGTCCTTGTTTCTTTACACTGAGGTTTCGCTGTACGTCACACCAGGCAAGGTCTGAAAGACGTGGCTTCTCAGGATATGTAGAACAAAGTCCTTGCAAATTAGTCATAGTTTGGTTTTTGCTGACCGAGAGAAGGATTGTATATAGTGCTCAGCATAAATGAGTACACCCCAACAGATTTGTTAGAAAACCTTTCCTTTCAGAATTAACATTTTATATGAGACACTATGCTACAAAATACTTCCACAAATGTGGGTCATTGATTGCAAACAAGATTTGTTAATTTGCACAAATAAAAAGTTTTTTCCTAACAAATTCATTGAAGACCATGTTGCAAAAATGAATACACCCCAATGAAAGTATTAGGAGCAAAGCTAAATTTTAGACAACAAAATCCGAATTAACAAGATTTCAATTACAGGTAAGTCTAATTATTCATTAAACAAGTGTCCAGTAGACAGTTAATTATAAAAAAGCATTACTTATCAAAGAAAACCCCTTCCCATTTCATGCTGTCAGCAATGGCACTATATGGAAGAGAAATTTCACAAGGCCTGTGAAAGAAAATAATTTCTTTACATAAAAAAGGTGAAGGCTACAAGAAGATCAGCAAAGCTTTACTTATCAGTCAGAATAATGTAGCAAAAGTGATACAAAAATGTAACAAAGCTGCAATTGCAACCATCTTACATAGACGTCCAGGCCGTCCATGGAAGTTAATATCTTGACAGGAGTGTCTTCTGATGAGAAGGGTTGAATAAAATCGCCTTGCAAGTTCACGTTAGTTGTCTAAAGAAATAGAAGGCTAAACTGGGGTGATTGTTCTCTGTACACTATACACTGCAGAGGAATGGCATGCATGGGTGTCGTCCACGTAGGAAGCCTCTCCTAAAGCCCATGCACAAAAAAGCCCGCCTAGAATTTGCCAGGGCCCATGCTGAAAAAGAAGACTACTGGGATTCTGTAGTCTGGAGTGATGAGACAAAGATAAATGTTTTTGGAACTGATGGCTTCAAAACTGTATGACGTCACAAAGGCGAGGAGTACAAAGAAAAATGCATGGTGCCTACAGTGAAATATAGTAGGGGCAGTGTCCTTCTGTGGGGCTGCATTAGTGCTGGTGGTGTCAAGGAGCTGCATTTCATTGATGGTATCATGAATTCACAGATGTATTGCTCTATATTGAAAGAGAACATGCTACCATCACTCCGTGCCCTTGGTCGTTGTGCACTTTTCCAACATGACAATGATCCAAAACACACATCTAAGGCCACTAATGCATTTCTGAAGAAGCACAGAGTGAAAGTGATTCCGTGGTCAAGTATGTCTTCTGATCTGAACCCAATCGAACACCTATGGAGAATTCTGAAGAGATAAGTTGAGCATCAGTCTCCATCCAACATCCAGGCCCCAAAAAGAGGTTGTTCTTGAAGAACAAAAAGATAGATGTTGCAGTATGTGGCCGACTTGTTCATTCCATGCTGTCAAATCATGGAGGTCATACAAAATACTAGATGTAGCAGTTTTTGCTCTGGGGTGTATTCATTTTTGCATCAACTGATTTGAGTAAAACTGAAGATTTTGTAATTTAAGTTATATTATTAACCTTACTTTCACAATTTTGGAAATTGTTCCTGTGTTCATTAAGATATTGATTAAAATGTTACTTTTCAAAAAGGGTGTACTCATTTATGCTGAGCACTGTGTGTGTGTGTGTATGTATATATGTATATATATATATATATATATATATATATATATATATATATATATATATATATACACACACACTTGCAATACTTTTGATAATATAGTGTATTGTGACACCCCTCCAAATCATTGGATACACTGTTCAATTCCAATCACCTCCATGGCCACAGGTGTATAAAATCAAGCCCCTAGGCATGCAGACTCCTTCTACAAACATTTGTAAAAGAATGGGTCGCTCTCAGGAGCTTAGTGAATTCAAGTGTGGAACCATTTTAGGTTGCCACCCGTGCAGTAAGTCCATCCATGAAATTTCCTTGCTACTAAATATTCCACGGTCAACTGTTAGTGGTATGATAACAAAGTGGAAGCAACTGGGAACAACAGCAACTCGGCCACAAAGTGGTAGCCACGTAAAATGACAGAGCGAGATCAGCGCATGCTGAAGTGCACAGTGTGCATAAGTTGCCAACTGTCTGCAGAGTCAATAGCTAAAGACCTCCAAACTTCATGTGGCCTTCAGATTAGCACAACAATGATGCATAGAGAGCTTAATGGAATCGGTTTCCCTGGCTGACCAGCTGCATCCAAGCCGTACATCACCAAGTGCAATGTAAAGTGTCGGATGCAGTGGTGTAAAGCACACCGCCACTGGACTCTAGAGCAGTGGAGACGTGTTCTCTGGAGTGACGGATCACGCTTCTCTGTCTGGCAATCTAATGGATGTGTCTGGGTTTTGTGGTTGCCAGGAGAATGGTACTTGTTTGACTGCATTGTGCAAGTGTAAAGTTTGTTGGAGGGGGGATTATGGTGTGGGGTTGTTTTTCAGGGGTTGGGCTTGGCCCCTTAGTTCAAGTGAAGGTAACTCTTAAGGCATCAGCATACAAGGCATTTTGGACAATATCATGCTCCCAACTTTGTGGGAAGAGTTTGGGGATGGTCCCTTCCTGTTCAAACATGACTATGCACCAGTGCACAAAGCAAGGTCTATAAAGACATGGATGAGCGAGTTGGGGATGGAGGAACTTGACTGGCCTGCACAGAATCCTGACCTCAACCCGACAGAACACCTTGGGATGAATTACAGCAGAGACTATGAGCCAGACCTTCTCGTCTGTCCGACATCAGTGCCTGACCTCACAAATGCCCTTCTGGAAGAATGGTCAAACATTCCCAGAGACACACTCCTAAACCTTGTGGACAGATTTCCCAGAAGAGTTGAAGCTGTTATAGCTGCAAAGGGTGGGTCAACTCAATATTGAACCCGATGGACTAATACTGGGATGTCAGTTGCCAATATTCAGTTGCAGAGAGTTGGTGGAGTCGGGAGAAGTTGGTGTGTGCGGTATGGGGGGGCTCTTCCAACCAGCTGTCCAGGGAGCTGATCAGTGAGTACCAGAAATTGACGTACCTCACAAAACAGAACATTTTACTGCTCCTGGTTTTATTGATAGCGACTTTGAGGAGTGAGAGACAGAGGTTCCCTACTGGTCAAAATTACAGGCTATTTAGCAAGTAGCCTTCTGGTGAGTGCATAGAGGTAGAGGACCATGCACAGGAAAAGAGCACATTTATAGGATTCAACAGTGTTGGGAATTGTTTTCACTGGAGAGATTTTATAAGACTGTCACCTGGAAGGACTTTTGTTATTTATTGCACTCGGCACTTTAAAGAGCACAGTTTATATTATATCACTGATGTGTTTCTATTAGAAGGCTTGTGTTATATCATCACACTTGGTACTTTAGTAAGCACTTTCTGTGTATTAATTTATAATATTTTATTTATTGACTGTGGTTGTCACATATTTGTGTATTATTTTTGACATATTGTTTATGTGCTGCACTGTTTTGATACACTTACATTTTGGGTTTGTCACTTCTCTTTTAGTGCGAGCAGCTCCAACTCTAGCGCTCATCACTTATGTTAAACACCAAGTATGATTATTTTGCAAGGACTTTGCTCTACATATCCTGAGAAACCACGTCTTTCAGACCTTGCCTGGTGTGACATATACAGTGAAACTCCAGTGTAAAGAAACAAGGACTTGCTTGCTGCACAGGAGCTGACTCTGCATACTGCTTCGTTTTCTTGTTCAGTTGTAAGCTTAGTGTACAAAAGATGTGCATAGGTAAACTAACATCAAGGATAAAGCCTTGATGCATTTCCAAAATAATGCCTACAAAAAAGGCTATATACTTTTTTAATAGGCTTGACACCAAATCATGATTCTTTATCGGTAGGAATTTTTAAGAACCTTATATATATGTTGTACGTTCATGAATACACAGCTAATATGCACAACAATGAATAGTGGCATCATCTCTGTATATGTGAAAACAATAGTGATGGTCCATTTGTGTTCATTTGTAATTATCTCCACACATGACCCAAATTTACCCCATCCCTCTCTCTCCCACCCCGAAGCATGGATTAGCATTCATTTTTTTCCATAAAAGTGAAGTCATCCCAGATAACTAATCAGAACTTTTCCAGTTAACCAGTCATACGTTTTTTTAAGCATATGTGCGTGTATTGCAGGAATGTACTGCACTTCCCTACTAATGGAATCTTGTATATATTGATGAACTGTGATTTAGTGGTTTAGGTCACTTTCATAGAGTGTACTGGTATTAGTTTGAGAATGCAGAATATGCTTTTTACAAATTCACATGGTAAATTTTGCCATTGTAGCTCCTTCAGCATGTAACATAGTCGATGATGATCAGTTTGCTATGGCTCTCTTTGGCGGTCCTTCTACTGTGAAGCAAAAAACTAAGAAAAAAGGCACAGGTTGGTGTTTACTATTCATGCTGTTCTGAGTTAATATTCTTGATAATCTTTGACAGAAATGAAGTTGTGTTGGATGCAAGTGACATATTCCTTTGTGTCTCTATACTTATACTAGAATTTTATTGGTCTGATGAATGTACTGTTATGGACTGCACATTGCGTACAACACTAATTTGTCTAATGAGCATGTAACCATTATTTTTTATGGATTGGATGGCTTTATGACTTTAAGCAAAGCAGAGTTGCACCAAAAAAATGGATTGTTGTGGAAAGAAGGCTTTTAATGATATTAATATTTTGTGCAGAGGGTGGCTATAATGATGAATGAAATAATTTTTCTGTTTTTAAATTGTTACAGTTAAAACCGTAACCGATAATCCTTCAAAATGTGAAGTACAGAATCATCCAAGAACAACTCTAATCATTTGTCCCCTGTCAGTGTTGAGTAACTGGATTGTAAGTATGATTTGTGTCTTTACCTAGCCTTGTCCCATGCAAGCTGTGCAAGGTATCCTTTTGCAACATGTGCTAAGTTGCTTCAGATATTATTAACAATATTGGTATGCATTTAGGAGACTCTTTATCGTACATCATGGGACACAGAGCAGGCTATTCATTCATACAGGTGGCATATAACCCACATAGTCATGAACACTGGCCGACCAATTGGAGAGGAAGTCCTTCCCTATATAACCCCCCCATACACAGAAACTACTTCAGTTTTTTTGCCAGTGTCTGTAAGGTGGATGGTCACTTATGTGCTGGATGTGCTCTTGGACTTAAAGGTCTGGAACGGTTCTGCTGTAAATCAAGGACTCAGTTGTATCCATTTAAAAAGCTGTTAGCCAAATGGATGGTACCCGAGCCTCTTTGGGTAGAAGAGAAGAATCCTTGAGGTTTGCCGGTAATGCAGTCTTATGGAGCTGGACCCTGCGTTATGGAACCCTGTGCAGTGTTTGTTCTGACCAAGGTGCTTTCCAGCAGGGTGGTATACAGGTCCAAGAGGTTGGACCCCAGATATAGGGGGCATCGAGTCCTTGAAGGTCTTTTATGACAGAGGCGGCCTTGATGGGTGATGGTTGGACTCCTGTTATGAGTCAGAGTTGTGCGGTGGGAAAGGTAAGTTTACATTTGAAGTGTTTCTTTGAAGATCTGTCCAGTAATTCTCCCGGGGGCCACTGAGGACAGTGTGCTGTTTGGTCTGGCCAGCCATGCTGCGTATATCTCTGAAGGAATATTAGGCTGCAATTTTTCCTCCAGCCACTAGAGGGGCCGATCTCCATAGCCTACTCTTGTGCAGTGGAGGCAGGAAGTAGAGGGGTGTCCATTTTGGCTTATGTTTGAAGTCACATGTGGGCTGACGGCTTAGTGAGGCTACTGATCGATAGCAGGGGCACAGACCAGTCTATGGCTGGATGATGATGTGTGAGTATTATCCTTGGGGGAGCTGCATTACCAGACAGGACACAATTCTACACTGCATTAGCCTGCATAATTTCGGGGGGAAGCTTGCATTTAATCTGCAGGAGCAGTGAAGCGGTATAGAGGCTGCATTCAGGCTGAGTGTGATACATATGTGCTTGCCTAGTACTGAACCAAGTGCAGTTAATTTTGACACAGCTCTTTGATGAAACAATACAGCTCTAGAAAGCGGGGCAGTTGCAGCATTGGATTACATTATTGCATGCATACCCGCACAATTATATGAACTGTATATTTACATAAACTGCATTCGTACATGCATAAACTGCATAGGTACATGTATACGTAAATGCACAAACTGCATACATACATACATACATACATACATACATACATTTTTAAATGCATAAATTGCATACTTAAATGCATATCTGCATAAACTGCATACTTGTACTTGCATAAATTGCATGCTTACATACTTGTGTCAACTGTGTACTTGTATAATTGTTATACTTGTATAGCTGAGTACCTGTATACTTGCATAAACTAAACTGTATAAATGCATACTTATGTATCTACATAACCACATACCTGTGTACCTGCATAGCCGCATACTTGCTTGCCTGTGTAATTGCAGAACTGGAGACCGACATGGCTACAGACCTGCATCCCTGCGGGACTGCATAACTAAGTGACAATATAGTTGACTATGGGTCCCAGAAGGGGGAGGCAGCTGTGTCACCCTCAGGTCTAGTGGACTTGGGAGGGGTGAGGGTGTGTTAACCTGGTGCTGTCCACATTTCATGATTGACCAGTGGTGTCAGGTGTATCTGGGCTACTGTGTTTATCTGGTATTGCAGCTATTCCCGGTGGCAGAGCTGCAATAGACTGCGGTGGCATCACCCTGAACAAGCCTAATCTCGTCTGAAATCGGAAGCTAAGCAAGATTAACCCTGGTTAGTACTTGGAGGGGAGACTGCCTAGGAATACCAGGTGTTGTATGCTTTTCCCCTCCAGAGTCTGAGACAGTTGTGGTTTGAGAAGTATCGCAGGAAGAGGATGCTAGGGCAGTTTCTGAGGTGATTGGAGACACTCGACGGGTTTGGAGGCCCACAGCCACCTGGGGATGTGAGGTCTATCTTAGATCTCAAGGAACTAGACATAAGTCTGGACGTCCTTTTGCTTCGGATTGGAGCAGTCCGATCAGTCGTGGCTTCTCGGCAAGAGATACGTTTTGGGTGTCCATAGTCCTCAATGATGCATATCCTTGTGTACTAATTTTTTCAGGTTCATCAAGGGTTTCTGCAATTTGCAATAAAGAATTGCCATTCTTTTTTTTTTTGGGGGGGGGGGGGGGGCACTGCTCTTTGGGCTGCCCACAGCCCCCGAGTGTTCATTAAGCTCTTAGCCGTGGTGCTGGTCTTGCTCAGGACATAGGGGGGTGTCAATCTCAAAATACCTTAATGTTCCTTTGTTCAGGAAGCAGTTGGTTCCATGTTTAAAGCGAAACATAAGAAACAAAAGGTATCCTTCAATACGTCTCTGCATGAGGAAATGATATCTCTGCATGAGGAAATGATATCTACATTGAAGTGGTTTCCTGCGTGCGTTTCCACTCCAGGTCTTTTGTAGAGGAACTTTCTATTTATTATTATTTTATTTCAGGTACTTATATAGAGCTGTCAATTTATGCAGCGCTGTACATATATATTGTACATTCACATCAGTCCCTAACCCTCAAGGAGCGTACAATCTAAGGTCCCTAACTTGCATTCATACGTACACATACTAGGGACAATTTATACAGGAGCTAATTAACCTACCAGCATGTCTTTGGAGTGTGGGAGGAAACCGGAGTACCCGGAGGAAACCCACGCAAGCACAGGGAGAACATGCAAACTCCAGGCAGGTGGTGCCGTGGTTGGGATTCGAACCTATCTATCTGGAGTCTGAATTGGTGATTGTTTGTTCGGAATCTGGAGAAGGGGTGATTTTCCAGTCATATAGAAAATAGTAATCACCAATGCCAGTCTCTTTGGTTGGGGTCTGGTTTGGAAGTGGCTGCAGTGTAGGGGACTTGTTCTCCACAGGAGGGAATACTGCCCATCAAGATCTTGAAACTTCGGGCAGTACGCCTTGCTCTGGATTATTTGACAAACCAATTGCAGAGGTTTGTGGCCAGGGTGCAGCCGACAATGCCCTGGCAGTGGTGTATATCAACCACCAGGGCGGCACCAGGAGTCGTGCGATTCAGTAAAAGCTGAGCCACATTCTGTCTAGGGCAAAACGGCATGTGCCGTCTCTACTGGTAGTACACATTCCATGTATAGAAAACTGTCATGGGTTTCTTTCCCCTGAGGTCAGCGGCCGATAACGGGTGAGTGGTCCCTGCATCCCAAGACATTCTCAGCAATCTGCCAGCATTGGGGAACTCTGGATGTAGGTCTGCTGACTTCCAGGTTCTACAACAAGTTAGACATATGTCCAGGACTAGAGTCCCACTAGCAATAGGGGTAGATGCACTGGTAACACCATAGGGACCAGTTTCTCACTCCTTGATTTGTACTTCGTGCTTTAACTTGATCTTAGCTCTCCTTGGAGAGAGCACCTTTTGAACCAATTAAAGAACATTCATCCTTTGACTTGGTAGATGGCTTCTTTGATTACTATCACTTTGGCAGGAAAAGTGTCAGAACTGGTGGCTCTTTCATGCAAGGACAGTGTCTTGCCTTTCTTTTTTCCTAGTCCACAGTAGGCAGGGAAAAAATCACTGCATGCTCTAAATGTAGTAAGGGTGCTCAGGATTTACTTCAGTTTGGCGGCACAGGTCAGGAATCCTGGTCTGTGCTGCCAGAAGGGCCAAGGAAGGGCAGGTATCTTCCAGGTTGACTATTTCTCATTGGATTCGCCAGTTAATCATTCAAGCCTATGCTTTGAATGATAAGGACGCTCCCTTTCGGGTGAGAGCACACTCTACCAGGAGTGTTGGGGCGTCTTTGGCTATCCGCTGTCAAGCGTCAGTGGCCCAGGTTTACAAAGCCTCTACATGGTCTTCGGTTCATACATTCACAAGGTTCTTCCAGGTGGATGTCAGAGTGGTGTAGGATTCTGCCTTTGGCCACAGCATTTTACAAATGGCTGAGTAGATCCTTTGGGATTGATGGTGGTGGCTATTATGGTGTCACCCACCCCTCAGATTTTTTTATTGCTTTAGGACATCCCACGTAAGCACATATAGCCTGCTCTGTGTCCCATGATGTACAATAACGAAAACTGGATTTTTTTCTAGATACTTACCTCTGAA
The DNA here is from genome assembly GCF_062004578.1 of Staurois parvus. Lineage (NCBI taxonomy): Eukaryota > Metazoa > Chordata > Amphibia > Anura > Ranidae > Staurois > Staurois parvus. Next base: position 8,133,891 of record NW_028317874.1, read on the forward strand.
ATCCATTTCTTGGAGTACATCATGGGACACAGAGGTCCCTCCCCTCTGCTTGCTACAAAACTGAAGTACTTACTGTGTGGGAGAGGTTATATAGGGGGCACTTGTCCACTTGGCCAGTGTCCATTTACCTATAGGTGGCATATAACCCACATAGTCATGAATATCCTGCTCTATGTACCGTGATGTACTCCAAGAGATAGATTTTACAGGTAAGTATATAGAAAAAAACCAATTTTTCCAGAGTTCTTTGAGCTTACTGCATGTTGGAGGGGGAACCTGTTGAATTCACTGGCTAAAACTTGGCTTATCCCTTAAACTGAACTCAGTGAAAATTCACTAACACGCAAAAGCACTATTGGCATTTCTTCAGCAACAAATTGCACACAACAGTGTATTCTGGCAGAACTTTATTGGAATGATTGGTTAGAATGTCTTTTTTAATAATTTCCTTTTTACTGTATCAGTTTTAATAACTAACACACTTAATATTTTTTTCCAGGATCAGTTTGAGCAACATGTTAAAGCAGATGCTAAATTAAATATTTACATCTACTATGGACCTGAACGCAACAAAAATCCAGACTTTCTTTCCAAGCAGGATGTTGTATTAACAACGTACAATGTGGTAACTCATGATTATAGTGTAAGTCTGCTGTTATGCTTATGTACTAGAGTTTAAAGTTATGCTAAATTCTGGTTTAAAAATGCTGCTCAAGTATATGTTCTTACAAAAAAAGTTCATTTTATTGGTCACAGCCTTTTCTAATTTTTTTTTTACTTCTGCTTTGATCCAGCTTCCTGTTAAAGGCTGGCTGTGTCCATTCTCCATGGTCCCACTGTATGTAGGAACGTAGTCTTCCTCTCTTGCTCGCTCCCAAGATAGACAAGAAACTATGCGATTTGTAGCACGCATAGAGCTGTGCATATGACTGCAATAAACGTTCACTGCCTGTTTGAAACATATGAAAGTGAGGAGAAAAAGGAAGGGTTTGGGAGATCATGAAGGATATTGCAAGGAGGCAGGAAAGCATTGTAAGATACAATTGCATGAAAAATAGATTACAGGATTAACAGATTACAGCACATTAGTATCGGCTCTGGGGAAGAGGGGGATACCCTTGAAATGCCTCTGTATTAAGCTTGTTGGATGTCATCTGAGCTGATCTTGGGCATGTGCAGTGGTTCTGGTTGATGTCTCTTCTTGTGTTTGAGATGAGCCTTTTTATGCATTTGCATTTGTGAATATGATCACTTACTGTAAAAGAGTTCTAAAGGCTCAAGGTTTTTTACCTTCATGTATTCTATGCATGAAGGTAAAAAACCGTCTGTGTGCAGCGTTCCCTCCCCCAATCCTTACTTGAACCCCCTCTGATCCAGTGACATTCTCAACAGCCTCTGCTGTCTGGGGACTTTTCCACCTCATTGGCTGAGACAGCAGTGGGAACCCATGGGCTCCTGATATTGTCAGTCACAGCAATTAGGAGAGAACGGGGGCGGGGAGGTCGAGCCGTGGCTCTAGGTGTCTTACGGATGCATAGAGCAGCAGCTCGGGGATGAGCACACAGCGGTGCCCCCAGGGCATACAGCTTTCCCTGGGGGCAATGCTCGAGGGGAGGAGCCAGGAGCACCTGCGGGGACCCGGAAAGAAGAAGGATCGGGGCTGCTGTGTGCATGTTTTTGTTTTTTTTTTTGTTTTGTTTTTTTTTAAATAACAAAGCTTAAGTGTCACTTTAAGTAAATGGTGCTTTGGGTGACACACTAGGCTGGTGCACCCTCTTTTGTTTCTTTTGTTGGAACCTTTCATGACCGCTAGATTAATAAATCAACCTCATAGTGTACACATGAGGACTAGCAGGTTCCAGCCCTTTTAAACATGGTTTCATGGGTTCCTGATGCCTAAAACTGCCTATACAATTACTGACTTCCCACTGACAATGTATAGCTCTTTCATTAGGTTACATAGGCAACTCAGGGGTTGCAGTGGAGCACTGGCAGAGAGACTTTTATTCCTGGGGTCACCATCGTGCTGGTGCTTCTTGTTACAGTGCCCTCTTGGCTGACTCGGACAGCTGTTATCAGCATGGGTCCTATCCTACTTGTCTGCAAGCCAACAATGGCAGAGATGAGGGGTACATGGACTGGCCCCAACCTGACAGGGTGTTCATTTCATCAAAAATGTTCACTCAGCAATATACCATGGAGTATGCCTTTTGGTAAATTCAGCGGTCTCCCATTTCAACAAGAAGCTAACAGTATCGGTGGACAAGGTCCGAGTATTTAATGAAGCCTGGGATAATTGTCTGGAGGCCTTATATAAATCCTTATTTGCTCTGATGGGGCAGCTCTACAACCTCTAATTTCAGCTGTAGGAGTGTGCCAAAGCCTAGACGGAATACCGAAGCAAGCATAAACCTGAAGATTTCCCACATGCGGTTTGTTTCTCCTTGACCCCTGGAAGGACTCCTTTCAACAACTTTCTCATTTGGGGGGGTCTTGTCTGTACACATCTGCAGGATCTTATGACTGAAGTGTTTGGTCAGTGGAGTTACCCTGCAAAAAGCAAGTGGAACATTTTACTTTTTCAGGGGTAGTGTTTCTTTGAAAAGGTTTGGATGGGTTCTGAAATTGCAGAAGTTGGCCATAGTCCCAACGCACAGGTTGAAATGTTTAGGTCTGACCCTGGACACCATCCAGACAAGAGTTTTCCTTCCTCCTGGACAAATCTTGTTCTGAGGGCTCAGGTGAACTCGTTCAAGGCTCCCACAAATTCCTCAATTCTCTTATATAAGGGTTCTAGGAAAGATTGTAGCTTTTCTCTGAGATAGTTTCATTTCAGGCCCTCTACTATGTAATGTCTTGATGGCATGGGACAGGAGGACACATAGGTGGGACTCCTCGACTACATAACATGCCAGCATGAGACTGTCTCTGGAGTAGTTGATCTCCTAATGCTTGCTGGAGATAGGGAAATCATTTCTCCCTTTGCCTTAGAGGGTCCTGGTGACAGACGCCAGCCTGGTGGTTTGGGGTGGAGTTCTATTGCCTTGACCTGTTGATTGACACAGCTGAAGTACCTCTCTGTAAGGGTTCAGTTGGACAATGCCAAGATGGTGGCATACTTGTATCATCAAGGAGCTGCACCACAAGTTGGGCTGCTCAGGAGGAAGTGGATCTCATCCTGTCTTGGACAGAACTTCATGTTCCCACACTGCCCGTTGTCCACATTCCAGATGTGGAAAATTGGCAGGTGGATTTTCACAGCTGTCAACAACTGTCTCTGCTGGAGGGGGGCTTTTCCACCAATAGGTGCTCGAAGAACTCTGCTGATGGTGGTGAACCCCAGCTGTGGATCTTCTGGCATCCAGGTTAAATGTGAAGCTGGACGTATTCTTCTCCAGGACCAGGGATCCTCAAGCTTTCAAAGTAGATACTTTGGTGACACATTGGGACCAGTTCTCTCTAATTTAATGCCTTTCTGCTTTTAGCTCCTCTGGGTCACAGGATGCAAGTGTAATGAAATCCAGTGATTCTGATTGCCTCGCCTGATCTAGAAGAACATGCTACTCTGACATTGTGAATGTGTTGTTGGTCAATCCATAGACCCCTCCGGATCTACCCAGCCTCCTGTCACAAGGTCTGCTCTTTCACCTTTTTTTTTTTTATAGTCAATTACTTTAATGGCATGGCTGTTGAAGCCAAGGTTCTGAGAAATGGGAGTTTATGATTTGGTCATTCTTTCCCCACTGAAGGCGACTTCACAGAACATTTACCACAGAACTTGCTTGAGGTGATAGTAGCCTTATTAGTGTGCTTGCAACAAAAACAATTGAGTACTGTCTGTGATTATTTATTTGCACTAACATCCAGATTTTCAGGACAGACTCTAAAAAAAAAAACTGTACAAGGCAATCTCATTTTATCTCAACAGCTAGTCAAGTTTAATTACCACTGTTGTGTATGTTTGAGTTTTTTCTTTTTCACAGAACTTGGAAATCTTATTTTGTTTGGTGTAAGAATAGGGGACTTCATCCTCGCAAGTATATTTTGGGTCACATCCTGGCCTTTTACAAGCTCAGAATTGATCTCTGCTTTGGCAGTCATTTTTCAGGCACCAATTGTTTCTTATTCCTATGTGGGTACCTTTGTGCAGTGTGCCACAAGTATTGTTCCATTGTTCCATTGGTTAAGACTGTTGACTCTGTGGGACCTCAACCTGCTACTTTCTGTATTGCAGAAATCTCCTTTTGAACTCATTTGAGATGTTCCTTTTAGTCCTGACACAAAAGGTTATTTTTCTGGTTTTTGTTACTGTAGCTTGGGGAGTTTTGCAGTTGGATACTCTTCCTTGTTAGAAACTGTTCATGGTGCTCCACTGTGACAAGGTGGTTCTATGGCCTCAACTTTTCTTTTTATCTAAGGTGGGTTTTTTTGTTCTATCTCATCCAGGACATTGTGTTGCTGTTTTTCTGTCTTATGCCTCAGATGTCAGGGAACAAGGCTTTTCACACCTTGGTTGTGGTTCAGGCTATCAGATGTTACCTTAAGTTGACTGCTGCAATTTGTCAGTCTGATTCCCTCTTTGTGCTTCCTGAAGGGCCAAGGAAGGGTCATGAAGCTTCCAAATCTACAATCCATCAGCTTATTTCTCAAGCTTATAGTCTAATGGGCAAAGTTTCAAATTTTTTGTGTTGGCTCATTCTACAAGGAGTGTTGGTGCTTCCTGCACTGTTTGTCATTTAGGCTTTAGTAGCTCAAGTTTGTAGGGCTGCTACCTGGTCTTTGGTTCATTCTTTTATGAAGCTTTACCAAGTAGATGTTTGAGCCGCTATGGACACTTTTTTTGGTCTTGCAGGCTGCTGCGCAGGTTCTAACCTGTTCTGATTTATTTGTTTAGGACCTGTTGGTTTGTTGCTCTCTTGCCCTCCTCTAATATTAAGTGCTTTTGGACATCTCTATAATAAATATGAAGATGCTCTTTACCTATAAAAACCTTTTTTATGGAGTGCATCACAGGATACAGGGATCCCACCCCTCTTCCCTTTTGATTAATTTCCTGCTGCAAAAAAATGAAGCCTTGCTGAGCTGGAAGGGCTTATGCCAGTGTCTGTATTTTTGCCAGTGTCTTATCACCTGAATATGGTAGCATAACTCTATTGTATTGTGTGGATATGCAAAAACCTTGTATCCTGTGTCAGGATCACAGGGGTAAACAGGCTCTTGGCAGAATGTTCAGTAAACTTTAAAATCTGCTTTATTTATCACAAAACCGAAAAGCGATGGGTTTCATCTTCAGATTCAGTTTAAACACGACAGGTAAATCAGTACAACACAGTCTTGCATGAATAAATTTCAGCATCCCAGCCACAGCATACACAGTCTTTCAAAGTCTCTGTTAAAGGCAAGCTCACACAGCAGGTCAAAGCCAGATTATTGAGACTTCCAGAAAGCATCCAGGTCTCTTCACTACAGACAGCAAAACTGCCATCCATCAGCCCCCCTAACCATCTGCTTAATAAACAGACCTGAAGGGAAAGTACCCTACCTTCTATAATTACCCCCTCCTAAACTTTCCCCAGGCTGACTCTCTACATACCCTCCCTCCCCAGGGGTCTGGGCATCCACATTCCACATGGTCCCTGTCATTTTGCAAGACACTTGCTCTTCATAGTAGGCCCTAACACAAGCACCCGATCCCCAGGTTTAAACTCTCTGACCTTGGCAGGTTGGCTGTATAGCCAACTCTGGACCCTTACCAAAGGTCTGCGAAAATGTTTAATCACTTTTATGATTTTCTTTGGTTCTCTGTACCACAAATCACAATTCACAGCAAATTGGGGGAACTGCCAAGTTGCTGTGGTTCACCACCAAATCCAATTTGTTTGCATTACTGATGAGCTAGCTGTTCTCTATACGCAGGTATCCAGATCAGCCTTTCCTCAGCTTGACTTTAAAGTGCCATACTCAGACCCCTCTGGACTAGACATTGCAGGGAGGCTAGCCTGAAATGTTACTTTAGGACACTGGGCCTCTGAGCCCTATCCTTGCACCCTGAGCTACATTGCTTGCCACCCTGCAGTGCAGCATGTCTGATTCTAGATGCACAGGGAACAGTCCTACTGTACTGAGTGTACAGCTTTCTGAAGCTAAGTCTCTTAAGTCCTAATGAACAAACCTGTAACGAAGGTGTCAAAGGCTCTGCCATTACTCCTAAAATACGCTTTTTTGGCTGTTGTTGAGGCAGTACACAACACTTTAAATCTCCAGAAACAGCCTGTAGCTTCTATTACTGCTGTCCCACTGAAGGCTCTTTGAGGGCTCCTAAAAATGCCAAGACCTTCCTGTTGCACCCACTATTCACAATCTTTCTTTATGGAGATTGGAAGAACCCTGGCAAGCTTTTTGTCCTTTCCAAGCATCTATTAGCCTTGTACCCATTTGACGAGGACTTTGATAAAAAAAGTGGGCTGCCCCTCTGTGCATCAAGCAGTATCCCTTCTTAACAAAGCCCTGCACTGCAACCTATCTTGGAGGTGCTAGGCCCACATGGGGGATCTGATAACTGGGGAATGATCCCTTGACAAAGCATTTTAAACTAATGCTTGTATCCTTAAACTACACTGTGTACGTCAAAGAGGTACAGAAAATCCTGTCCTGAGCAGAACCTTCATGTTCCAGGCTTCTGTGCCATTTTCATCTCAGGCATAGACAATGGACAGTCAGGTTTCATTAGCTCAATCTATACATGTGCATTCAGTTTTCTTGAGCACTGGACACTACACGTTAATGTTAATATTTGCAATTCTAGTCACTATGATATGGTTTGAATATATAGTGCTGTATGTATATGTGTAACTTGAGCTAAGACACTTTTTTGTGTTAATATACAGCAGCTGATAGTTGTTTACAGGATTCTATCACTGGTGTATTTGATATAAGCTACATAGGCTTCATTAGCTGCCAATGTCTGGACCCAGATAGGTTTGTTTCCAAGTAACGGATCCTCTAGCAGAAACAATGGATACTCAGGTGAATCCATGGGATCAGTACACCAGGATCTATACCTTTCCTCCCCTGAACTTTCTTCCTCTGGGAAAGGACTGTTTTTCCATTCTGGTTCATAATGGCTGGCTTTAACAGCATGGCTGTTGAAGCCCAGGTCCTTACAGACAGGGAGATTTCTAAATCTGTGATATCCACTGTGGTAAAATGAAGGAAGTCAACTGCTTGTGAGGTTTGTCATTGAACATGGAAGGCATACTTCACTTGGTGTCTCAGGGTTTCCACTGTAGATTTCCTGTGGGTTGAATCCCTCTCCTTGATACAGCTTGAGCTGGACCAGCGTTTAACTCTTGACCCTATCCAAGGCCCGGTTTATGCTCTTTCTATCTTGTTTCAGAAATCGTTAGCCACTCATTCCTTGTCTAAAACCTTTGTATAAACAGTAGTCTAGTCTCCCATATATCTTGCGATTTTGTTCCCCTGTGAAATAAAAGTCTAATTCTCTCTGCTTCAGAAGCCGATATTTGAACCTATTAGAGACATTCTTCTCTCTACTTTCAACCACTATATCCCTTGTGGCCATCATCTCTGCGAGGCGAGTGTCTGAACTAGCAGTCTTATACAGCAAGGAACCCTTTTGGTGCTGCATAGGGACAAGATGGTGTTAAGACCTAGAACTTCCTTTTTGCCAAAGGTAGTTCCTACCTTTCAGCTCAACTAGAACATTGTTCTTAAATCCCTCTGTCTGGCTCCATTACACCAAAGAGAATTTGCCCTTCATTGTCTAGATGTGGATCAGGCTGTTGCTTCTTTTTAGAAAGAAATCTTGGCTGTTTCTCATAAGGGTTGTACCATATTCTTTCCACCATCTCTACATGGTTCAGACAGACCATTATCCAAGCTTACAGTCTTAAGAATTGGGCTCCACCCTTTCCTGTCCAGACTCACTATATTAGGTCTGCTTTTGCTTTGTGGAAATTTCAGCATCAAACAACTATTTCCCAGATTTGCAAGACTACCACCTGATCCTCTGTGCATACTGAGACATTATTGAATTCTAGCTTCAGGCATAAGGTTCTTCATACAGCTCTTTCAGCTGCAGAAATTGCCCAGTTATCTTTTATTTTCCTCAGGTGTGTTCATATTTATTTGCTGTGTTGCCTACCCCTCAGTTGGACTGCTTTTAGACATCCTAGGGGAATTGACTTTCTGTGACTTTTGTACTCATTGTAAAAGCCTTTTCTTGGAGTCCACTGGGTGACACAGGATCCTCCCCTCCATGTTTATGATCATGTTTTGGATACTGCTTGTCACCAACAGAGGTATGCTCGATATTAGGCATTATTCTGGGATGGCCTACAGTTTCTTTGTTTGCCAGTGCCAAAACCTCATGTAGGGAGCAATATAACCAAAGATGAATAAAGTCTTGTGTCCCTCAATGGACTCCAAGGAAAGGATTTTACAGTGAGTGTATAAATTCGTTTTTATGAAGCGTCAATCTTTTTAGTGTCAAATGTTGTCATTTTATACTGAAGTTTGCATTACAGTAAGTTAGTCTTTTTTCTTTGGCTTCATTTAGGAAATATACCAAGGCAATGTTTGCCAAGCACTCACTCCAGAACACTGGCTAAATACTTTAAACTGCAGCATATAAAGGGGTTACCTCAACTTGGTATTGGACCAAACTATTAATATATAATGCTTATTCATTAATGACTGGCTGTGAGCCTCCCATGTTTAAATGAATAAAAATCTCAAAGTAATAATATGAGATTATAGAAAGGTTTTGTACAATTAATTTCAAAAAAGCTCACTGCCTAAACTGGTAGTAAATGAAATAGACATGTAGAGGTATCTGCAAATTTCTGCCTGAACACCTAAAAGCACCAATGATGAAGACCCTTTAAGTGCCCCATAGAGGAAGGCCCTTTGGGTGTCCATGTTTGGATTATACCTTGTCCTGGAGATTTGTGGCTAAATATGGTTTCTGATCTTTTGCAGAACTGTATCTGTATCTATTTATGAAGTCTTGTTTGGTTCTTAACCGATCTCAATCATTGATTTGCTCTTTCAGACTGAGAGTCCAGTACATAAAATAAGGTGGCTAAGAGTTGTGTTGGATGAAGGGCACACAATCCGAAATCCAAATGCCCAGCAAACAAAAGCTGTTCACAGCCTGGATTCAGAGAGACGATGGGTGCTAACAGGTATGACCTGTGTGTTTTGTCCAAGGTGATGTGGCTTCTAGTTATGGGTCCTGTAGTCTCCTATTATATTTGGATAACTTTTTATACCTCTTAATGCTATGTAGCCTCCCTGACGGTATTCCTGAGTGTAGCTTGGGGTAAAGTTTCAGTACCACAAGTGTAACCCCGAGCTACACTCGGGCTTACCATGCGGCGCTGCTCCACGATCCCTTGATCACTTACCTTGTCCTGCGCTCCCGCGATGTCCCTCCTGCAGTGTCCCCGGCAATGTAATCCGGCGGATGCCGGCACCTGTCTTCTGGGTTCTGTCCCCTGCGAGCGTCGGGATGTACGGGGGACGGAACAGTGGGAAATTTGAAAATGACAAAAAATGACATTCAATAAAATCACATAGTAAAACATTACCGTATCAAACCATTTCACATACATTTTGTCCCGAGTGCTTTGTCCTGTGCCCTGCCTGCATTTTTACTGTTCTTTCTGCCTGGAAACTGAGAAATGTCCATGGCGTCCAAAAAGCGTCCCTTTAGGTCAAAAGTGGTTTTAGACCAGCTAGAGAACAGCGATAGTAAATTAGAACCACTTGCAGAATTGAGTGATAATGATTTGTGGGGAAATTCGTCATCAGACACTGAAAACGATTCTGCGATTTTGCTCAGTGATGGGTGAACTTGGCGCTATATTTCAAATTTCAGTGTTTTTGGTTTGATTATATTATTGAATTAAATGTATTATTATTTTTTATGATTATTTATTAAATTATAATTTATGATTTCGTGTTTCAAGTTTTATCCTACCCGGGATGTTTACTAGACTCTTGTTCGGACAGATTTTATTGAGTTATTCCTAAAAATTACAGGCCTACAATATAAAACGCCAAATTTCCATGCAAAATAATGGTATCGCTTTCAGCACCAAAAATCTGAAATAATCATACCGCCAGGGAGGTTAACACTTACCATGCCAAATTATGTAAAGAGACTTAAACAGGCAGAATGCTGGTAGCCTAACCTGTCAGAGTATGTAAAGGGCATTAGGATTTTAAGTAACATAAAAGGAAGAAAAGAACCATACCCTAGAAAAACAGGGAGACTGCAATTGCCGATTTCTCACCCTGCAAGTGCTATTTACCTTCCTGTCTTTCTGTCCTCTGACATTAATAGTTTTAATCAGTTGCCTACAACAATTACATAGATATGGAACTCTGACTTTACTGATTTGTATGCATTTTCTAGGTTAGTGACTCAATGTAATAATATCAGAAGTATGTCAAAGGGTCAAATTAGTCGCAAGGCAATTGGAATTTTCAAGATGCGATCAATGGAATCATTTGTGCTTTGACAAGGGCAGTTACAGGTATTGTTAACATCCTAATTGCAATCTCTTTTTTGGTAACATAGGTACCCCTATTCAGAACTCCTTGAAGGATTTGTGGTCAATTCTCTCTTTCTTAAAATTGAAACCCTTCACAGCCAGGGAGTGGTGGCATCGCACAATCCAACGGCCAGTCAGCATGGGAGATCAGGGAGGCTTACGGTATGATAATGAATGTATTCTAATGTTTTTACCTTGAAGTGACTCTGTCAGTCTATCTAGTCATAACAATTTACTTTATTTGCCATACATTTCTTTATTAACATTAATATGTACTTCAGTCAAACCTGAAACATAGCATAGATATTCATACAGGCACACAGCCTACTTGCACAGAGCTTTATACTGGCAGTGATTGAGTACAGCTGCCCAGCAATTTACATGGTGTAAAGTCCTTTGCTTGACAGTAACCTTATATGTTGGGAACACCTAATCCTAAGATTCTGGAGGCCACATAGCAGGCACCCTAAGGTAAGGTTTATTATTGGTCATAATATGAAATATATTCATTTCCACATTGAAATGTAAATATTTCTAGCCTACCTGTAGGAAAGATGTTGAAGTTTGTAAACTTACATTCTGAAAAATCCCAAATTTTTACTACACACACACACTCACACACTCACACACTCTCTCTCTCTCTCTCTCTCTCTCTCTCCTTCCAAAAGTATTTGGGCGTCGGATGCAGTGGTGTAAAGCACGCCACCACTGGACTGTAGAGCAGTGGAGACTTGTCTTCCGGAGTGACGGATCACGCTTCTCTGTCTGGCAATCCGATGAATGTGTCTGGGTTTTGTGGTTGCCAGGAGAACAGTACTTGCCTGACTGCATTGTGTCAAGTGTAAATATTTTTTGTTAAGTTGTTAGGGGTAAAGTTCCTCTTTAGGACAACTTGCTAGTAAACTTAGTAGCCTAGGTATGTCCTCCCAGAACGATGCTTCTCCCACCTGGCCATTTATGTGCAGTGGCCAGGTTGGAACAGCATTGTTCTGGGAGGGCATACTGGTACATCTTCATAGCAGCGAGATCTGTGATTGCTGTGTCCACAGAACACAGTGGATCACTGAATAGTGCACCGGGCCCTGGTACCTTCTGATCGCTGTGGTCTATCACTATAGTAAACTTTGACATCATGAATGGATACCAAATACAGTTAAAGCAATTGCTTTTGTAGTCATTGTGGGAAAAAAAAAAATCCCAACTCTTCCTACAGAGCAGTACAGTGTCACTATGGACTGCTATTGCACTGCTCTGGTAACAGTAAAAAAAAATTGTACTTGCTGTCACAAGAGCCAGTGTAGAGTCACTATGGTGACTGCACTGTACTGCTGTGGCAGTGATCATATACAATGGCTGGCTGCTCTGATATTACTGTATTTCAATGTCACCAACCATTGTCTCTGATCACCGCCACAGGAGTACAGTGCCACCAAATTTGTGCTGCCAGTCAGTTTCCCTAATCACTGCCGTCCACTCACGTCACAACAGTCATAGTGTCCCTTATCACCACCACACCAATCCCAGTGTCCCTGATTACTGCCAAACCAGTCATAGTGTCACCATAAGGACTTGTTTACATGTGCGATGCTCTCTAATGAGCCATCCATGTTCAAATTGCTGTTCAGAGAGCAGCAAAAATGCTTTTTATTGCCTCCTCACCACCTGCTTTAACCCCTCCTGCACAAGCACCCCTATGTACTTGAATGGGTCATGGTCGGCAGGCATACAAGGGGATAAATGCCTACTGCCGCTCTGAAACACCCCAGGTCGCTGCATCTGCAGCTAAAGGAGGGGTTGAGGGGCAACAAATCCGTGGCCCAACCAAGAAGTTTTACCACCCCCAGCCTCCTGTGTGTACGAGCCTTACAGTGCAGCCAGTCACAGTTCTCCGATCACTGCCAGACCAGTGTAGCTAGAAACAGTGTTCCTGATTTCCTCCACACCAGATCAGTGTAGCAAGCAATAGTTTTTTTGACCACCGCCATACGAATCCCAGTGTCACCAGACTAGTGTATGCCAGCAACAGTGTTTCTTATCACTGCCACACCAATCAGTGTTACCACACAAGTGTAAACCAGCAATGGTATCCTTGAGTGACCCACACCAGTCCCAGTGTCAGCAGACCAATGTAAGCTAGCAACCGTGTTCCTGATCACACTACACAAGTTCCACTGTTAGCAGACCAGTGCAGCAAGCAAGAGTGTTCCTGATCACCGCCACACCAGTGCAGCAAGCAAGAGTGTTCCTGATCACCGCCACACCAGTGCAGCAAGCAAGAGTCTTCCTGATCACCGCCACACCAGTGCAGCAAGCAAGAGTCTTCCTGATCACCGCCACACCAGTGCAGTATTGCATCTGCCTGCCACCTGTACAAACCCTGATCCTTTGTCTGTTTTCTGAAGATGTCTTTGGCAGTTTCTTTTGTTCTTCCTTTCTTTTAGCCTTCTGTCCTTCCTGGCCAGTGAACATGGCATTCCCGGGGGTAGCCATGTACCAGTAGGCTAGGCTTGCTTGGACTATATGAACTGGGAATGCTATAGGTGAGGTTACACATTTCCTGACCACTAATATAGAGGCAACCATTACAGTACATTGGTTTTGATACAGTTGGTTGATTTGTGTGATACACAAGATACAATGTCCAGTATATAATCAGTCCAAAAAATGAAAGGGTCTCACGTGTGATATTGACATACTCAGGAGTAACAAAATGTGTTTTGGGTTGTAATTCTAAGTATGCCCATGCTGTGTGCGAGAAATATCTTAATTAACTTACAGTTTTGTGTAAAATAAAAGAAAAAATAATAATTTTAATTTTCACATTTTACAAAAACTTGTGGCCAAGAAATAAAGTTTTCAAAAGACTCGTCATGCCTCATAGGAAATACGTTGGGGTGTGTGCTTTTGCAATTGTGGTCATTTTGTGGGTGTTTCCACTGGTTTGTTACTCAAGGGCCTCCAAAAATGTGATAGGTAACCAGGAAATTAGATGTGTGTATGACTCCCTATATGCTGCATAAAAGTTTATGTCTGCTGTATAGGGGTTTAACATTCTTTTCTTCCGGTTGCTCAATGGTTCACTTTAACTGTTTTCATCAGTTGATTCCTGTAGAAATCATCTCTTCTCTGATGCCAGTCCTCTTCAGAGCAATGAACATCTGACGCTGTGTTGGGTATCTGCTTATCTGCTGTCTGTGTTCGGATCCCATCCAGATTCTCCAACTTTGCTTCCCTTCCCTCCCCCCACTCACAGATTTTCCTTTCAAAGAATGAAAATTTTAAATTTTTTATATTGTAAATCTATATACACATTTAACATTTTAAATCACTATTACATCTGTATACATGAAAATTAAGACATTCATTTTTCTTTTAGCCGATTACAAGCACTTATTAAAAATATCACCCTGAGGAGGACAAAAACAACAAAAGTTAAAGGAAAGCCAGTACTGCAATTGCCAGAACGTAAAGTTTATATCCAGCACCTCAAACTTTCACCTGAAGAAAGAAAAATATATGAATCAATGCAGAATGAAGGAAAAGCTATTATTAGCAGGTAAGAGTTTGCACTGAGACTTTGTGGCCATTCTGACTCCTGTATTTAACTAGTTTCCGACTGCAGATAACCGAATGACGGCTACACTGTGGCCAGCCAGTTCTGGGAGGGCGTCATATGACATCCTCCCAGAGCGTGCTCTCCTGTGCGCCCCCGGCGATCTCCGTGATCGCTGTGTCCTACGGACACAGCTGATCACATGATGTGGTAAAAGGCCAATCACAGCGGCTTTTTACCATGTGATCAGTCGTGTCCATTGACACACTGATCACAGGGAATGCAATTGCCGGCTCTCGGCTGCACTTTCCTCCAGCTGTCAGAACATGGGATAATATCTGCCGAGAATCAGCAGTTTTCAGAGCAGGAATTGGTACCGATGATCAGGGCACCGATGATCAGGGCACTGATGATCAGTGCTCTGATGATTGGTGCCCAGCAGTGCCAGCCACCTGTGTCACTCACCTGTGCCCATCAGTGCCACCCACCTGTGCCAGTCAGTGCCCAGCAGTTGTGCCAGTCAATGCCCAGCAATTCCGCCAGTCAGTGCTGACTATCAGTACCCATAATCAGTGCCACCTATCAGTTCCACTTATCAGTGCCGCCTATCCATGCCACCTCATTAGTGCCGCTTATCAGTGCCCATCAGTGCAGCTTCATCAACGCACATCAGTGAAGGAGAAAAATTACCTGTTTGCAAAATTTTATAATAGAAACAAAGAAACTTTTTTTCAAATGTTTTGCTCTTTTTTTGTTTATAGCGCAAAAAGTAAAACACCAAGCGGCAAGTAAATACCACCAAAGGAAAGCTCTATTTGTGAGAAAAAATTATAAAAATTTCATATGAGTACAATGTTGCATGACCGCAAAATTGTCATTCAAACTGCGACAGTGCTGAAAGCTGAAAATTGGCCTGGTAAGGAAGGGGGTATAAGTGCCCAGTAGGCAAGTGGTTAAAAAGAATTCCTGCTGGAAGCCTATTTATGCTTCTGACCCTATGTTGTTGTTCACTGAGTCCTATGATTGGCTATCAGAGTGATCAGTCACTGTATAGCCCGCCCCATACTCTCTGGCCTCTTGAATAGACAAAAAGATGCATTGCTAGAGAAGTTTGTAAGGGTCATTTCACACTGCTGCTCTGCAGTTTTCATGCAGGTTACCTGTAGTTTCCCATGGATAGTAGTTGCGATGATATGTACAGTTTTACTAACAAATATCAAAATTGCAAAACTGGTTTCAGATGTTAGGATTTGGAAATCTCCCCCTGTTTTCTCTCATTTTTTTACTGGAAGATTCCCCCTTTGGATCTCTTAACCTCACCCCCACACCTGGGTGGTCATTTTGCCCCTATTTTTCTTTTCTTTTGGCTTCTACTCTCGGGAACAAACCCTTCCTTCCCTTTTTAAGCCCATGCCCCCATTAAGATCAGGTTCTCAGGCCTATACAGCACCTAGAGTCTGCACTCCTTTGAGCCTTGACGCCTAAATTCGTTCACGTTCTCCCAAAGTGTTTGCTAGGGGACTGTTTAGTCTCCACTGTTGCTCCTGTTAACAGTTGTTTTGGGTCCTGTTGGCCGCCACCTTTTCTTCCTGTGGGGCTCTTGCAACTGTTTAGCATGGGGACATCCTTTTTAATCGCCTCCTGTGTCCTGTCCTGTACGATAAAGATAAGAGGAATTTTAATGTAGCTGTAAATTCTGTATCTTGGAGTACAGTACAAAGCACAGGACTCTCCCCTCTCTTCTCGGTGTTCTTTTTATTGCTTGCTAACAAAACTGGAGCCTTCTTGAATGAAGCGGGGTCACATAGGGACACTAGGTGTGGACTCGGCAAAGCTTTTGCCAGTGTCCAATCACTTGAAGGTAGCGTAGGTATAACCTATGGTCGATGAATTGATTCTTTTGTACTGTACTCCAAAATACAGAATTTAGAGGTATGTAAAAATGGCTCTTTTTTCTGTATGTGCAGGATATTTAAAGAGAAAACATGTATACATGCAGTTTATAGAGATGTACTGCTTTTAAAAAAAATTTTTTTTCCTTGACATATGCTTAAGCTTGCATTCACACCTGAACAAAGCATATTCCTGATGATTTTGCAGCCTTTTTTTCTGGCATTTTTCTGTCGTATTACAGGCATTTTATTCAGGCATTTTATAGGCGTTTTTGCATGTGTATCAAGCGTCAGGAGGTTTTGTCCTGGGCTGGGCAAGGGGAGGAGGAGGAGAGGAACTCAAAAGGGGTAAAAACAAGTGTGAAAATGCACGTATCATGCTTTTACAGGCATTCCTATTGAAATCTCTAGGATCAAAAATGCCTGAATATGGTCAGATAAAAGCTCATGTACTTTTTTTGTGTTTAGGGCACCTGAGCGCACAAGTGTGAACAGACACAGCTAGAAAGAATGGGATTGTCAGGCATAGGGAAAGAAGCAGAAAAATGCTCAAGTGTGAATGGGGGCTTAATTGTATAACATGATGTTGGGATAAAAAAATACTAGTGTACTTACTGTAAATATACATTGTCTTTCAGGTACTTTAATGAAGGAACAGTCCTGACACATTATGCTGATGTGCTTGCAGTGCTTGTCCGATTAAGGCAGATCTGCTGTCACCCCCATCTGGTTCCAACCAGTCTGTCAAGTGCTCTGTCTGGTATAGTCTGATTTAATGGTTTCATTACACGTGCAGAATATTTTGTTAAGCTCAGATTTATGGTTCTTTTTTCCTTACAGTGAAATGGAAAATATGTGGATTACAATTTCTATGACATTCTAATTTTACACACTAGATGGAGCTGTTACACGTATGATAGATTGCTACATGTAGGCCTGCTATTGCTACAATTCTTCAAACAGCATATTTATTACAGCTGTTATCAGAGTTGTCGTGCTCAGCATGATGTGATGTAAGGTTCATTGGTTTCAGAGCACTTCCTAGAAAAGCCATTGCTGCTCTGAATGGAAAGGAGTTTCAGAGCCATCATATCTCATGGCACTTTATGGAGTTGTCTTAGGTATACCCAGCAGTGTGGAATCCCCAGTCACAGGGCACACTGGTAACATTTCCACATAGATGGCCTCGCAATGTCTTAGGTCAACCCAGCTGTGTTGAATCCCAGGGTCAACTCCATTAAACATAAGTAAACTGGTCTAAAGTGACTTGCTATCTGAAATGTATGTCAAGCCAAAAGCTTTTTTTCCTAGTTTGAGTGTAGAATGATTGTTGTTTTTTTTTTTTACTGCTATTTTGAATTTACCCTCAATTCCTCTCCTGCTCACAACAGTTTCACCATACAGAAAGTGAGGTAAAATTGTCAACAGGGATGCAGGCCAAAATAAAACCTGACATTAGTTCTAGCTTTTTTATAATCTACTATAGAAAGCATTTTTTTGTTTCTTTCTGTGTTTCTGTTAAAGAGTTCCTCTCACTTCCTATCTAGTATAATGTCAGCAGGATAGGTAGTGAGGGAAAATCTCTCTAATGGAGCCCCAAAAGCAATACAAATCTGACAGGGCTGCTCTAACCCTTTCCCACTCAGTCCAAAACAAGAAACAAAAGTTTGGACTGGACATACACAAGAACTGTAAAAATGATATCCTTAATTAAATCATATAGTGTGTGTCTATTTACATGTACATTTTCAGCCAGTTCAACCCCAGGCGAATTGCAAGAGAAACTGGTGAACAAGATAAAGATGGTGCTGAGCTCAGGCTCAGATGAAGAATGTTCTATATGTCTGGACTCTCTGAACATGCCAGTTATAACCCGCTGTGCACATGTCTTTTGTAAAGCATGCATTTGTCAGGTTATTCAGATAACTAAGGTAAGAGTTTTTCCTATTAAATTATGAGCTAGTAAACATTTTCAATCTTTAACCTGCATTTTTCCCTACAGCCAAATGCAGTGTGTCCTATGTGTAGAGGTGAATTGTACTTGGAGCATTTGGTGGAATGTCCGGAGGACGAGTGCGACCTGGGTGACAGCCAAAATAATAATCAGATGTGGATGTCCAGTTCCAAAGTAAGACATGCAATACATCCTTAATCTTAAAATCATTTTTATATAGGAAAGGTTTAAAACTCCTGTTTTGTTTTATGTTTTTTTTTTCTTTGCTGCCTGTGTTTTGCCAGGGAGTTTTCTTTTAACTTGTTATCCTACGGACAGAGAAAATCTTTAGAGTTGTCACAGGAACAGGTCTCCCCTCTAGATTTTCCCTCACCTCTTGCTCCGGTGACAACTGAAAATTATTTCTATTTCTCCTCACTTTGTCTCAGTGACAATGAGCACCAGGACCAATAGTGGGGTGTTTAACTCTTTCTTATTTTATCGACAACAAAAAGCCCTTGCATACACTTTAAGCCTAGTCTGAGACATAGTGTATTGTGTAGTCATACAAATGACATTCATTTTTGCATTACAGATCACTGCTTTAATGCATGCACTGACAGAACAGAAAGAAAAAGATCCAAATATCAAAAGTATAATTGTTTCACAGTTCACTGCGTTCTTATCATTGATCGAAACCGCTCTCAGGTAAGAAACCTTGAATGTATACCAGCATGGAGTGGATTTAATGATGCTCTTTTGTATACCAGTTTTTGTGTCCAAAATGTTGTCTGTTATCCATTTTATGGGAATCCATTTCACTTTCTGTTCTGGTGACTACTGAAGGAAACCGCAAACTAAAAGTATAGAGCTGTCACTGTAACAGGAAGAAAGAGGTAATCTCCCATTGGGGTCACTTGCTCCTGGCACATCTTTCAAAGATGGCATTTTTGCTCACTTTGAGGCAAAAGTCCCCTCACTTATTGTTCCCAAAAATTTTCACAGATGAAACACATACAACAGTAAAAACTTGACTAAGATTCTAACCCTTCCCCACACTCTTCAAAACTAAAAATATGTTTCTAGTTCCACTCTAACTCTTTTCTTGAGTTGTACCAGAAGGGTGCAGATACATCCGGAAAGCCACCCATAGTTGATGTCTGTTTTGGGTTGATGCTGCCAGATATTCATTCATAAAGACTGGGGAAGACAGATTTTGTGAAAGATTTGCATGTGTTCTAAAAGTGGTATCGTGTGCGCTAAATTCATGTCCATTTTGGAACCTGTGCTTGAATTTGGCTCATGCTGCGCCAATTTTTTTTTCTTTTAACATTTTATTGTTTTTCATCATGGTTTAAAAACAAAAAAAAAGAAAAAATGCTACAGCCAGGTAGTACAGCACATGCAGGTGCATACTATCCTTAACCAATGCCCAGAACATGGCACCGACATAACATGAGGTACAAAAAACATGTTGTGTTTGTGTAGCTCGTGCAGAAGTATGCAGATGCTCGAGGATATTTACCTAACAAACGTCCTTCCCTTTAAGGAGAGGATAGTAGTAGAAGTGAATACCTAAGTAGTGATCTCCTAGTCTAGACTGATACACAGGGTAAGAACTACATCATGGCTACATCCTCCAATCACTTCGCCCAGACCTTATCAACCTTATGGGTGCAGCCTCTGTGTGTGTAAGTGTCTTTTGTAGAGTGATAGGTTGGTGTTAACCAATTGCTTGCAATAGGCTATAGTGGGAGAAGGTTTTTTTCCAGTGCAGTGTAAGCACCTTCCTAGCATAAAACAGAAACAGTCCAATTAACGTTTTACCAGCAGTTATAGATGAGAGGCCATCTACCAGGCCCAGCAGGCAGATTCTGGGAGAGGGGGCAAAAGGGATCATTGATACTAAATGGATGAGATTAACCACTGCCTCCCAGTATGCCTTTATGACCGGACATGTCCAAAAATATGAAAAAAATCCCCCACTGCATGGTCATATCTCCAGCAAGCTGGAGAAAGAGACGGGTTGAGTCTTTGAATGGGGTGTATATTAAGCTCAATGTGTGATCTTGAATTGTATATGCCAATCTCTGACGGACAGCAGCTGTTTAAAAGGGATGCCCCACATGTCACTCCAGTCCTCATAATCCAAATCTGAGATATTGCGAAGCCATTTTTGCCTAAGCAAGGACAAATCCAGAAGCGACACCACAAGGAGGTGCATGTAGAGCATTGAGGCTGGTTTTGTGAGAGAATCAGTTCTTAACAAGGTTTCCAGATCTGAACATTCTAGCTGTAGGGGGTGATGTGGAAATTGAGCAGTAAAGGTGTGAGCAACCTGCAGGTGTCCAAAGAAACAATGGGATTGGATGTTATAATCAGAGCAAAGAGAAACAAAGGTCTTAAGTACCCATTATTAACAGTGTGAGAAATAGGTTTAATCTGATTTTTAGCCCAAGCCTGAGGGTCAGACAGGGTATAAAAATGGGGTAAATTTGGATTGTTCCAAAGTGGGGTATGATGGGAGATAGAGGTTAAAGCCTGAGGCTGTAAGCTAAGACTTGCATTCAAAGCTTTTAGGGTAGTCAGCATTGAAGGGGATGAGGGGGTAGGGGATCTTAAGTATCAGGGCTTTAAGGCTTCTAGGGAGTCCAGGATGGCTGCCTCTAGCATCATACACAAGTTAGAGACATCTAGTTGGAGCCACCAATCAGCAGATACTAGCTGTGTGGCGAGTTAGTATTTATGGCAATCTGGGAAAGCTAAATCACCATGCAGAGCTGGTCTTACTAAAGTGGTAAACATGTAGCGTGGGCTCTGTTGGTACCATAGGAAGGAGAACAATTGATTTAGCTGTGCAAAGAAAGATTTGGAATTTTAGCATTTTGTAAAACAGGAAGCAGATTAAGGGATATATAATCCGACACTGAGAGGGAAACTATTACTCCGAAGTAACAAAAAGAGTCAACCTGCTGCAACGGAGGGTCAGGTGGAGTATTTTCCTGTGCACCAGGATCAATAAAAAATACATAGATTTGTGCCAGTTAACATGAAGGTCTGTAACTGCAGACAAGGCTTCCAGAACTCTCAATGCACTCAGGAGCGAAGGGCCCGCATCATGTAGAAACAGCAAAAGGTCATCGGCACACAGGGTGCCAGAGGCATACAACTGACTATAGTAGTTGATAAATTCCCGTAGTATTTCCTCAGGAGAGGAGACCATAGACCCATCAGAAGCACAGATTTTGGATATAGAACTGAGGGGCCTATCATGTTGAGAAAGCATGTCCAAATATCTTCCATTTTTATCCCCCTGTTCAAACAAAAGTTGCCTGCTACTATGTAAATCTAATCTCACGACCTCAGCCATATGTAACTGCAAGTCCCTCTTAGCAGACAGTAGCTATTCAAAATCCTTTAAGGCGTCTGTGGTAGTATACTGCAAGGACCATTCGTCCACCTCCCTCTGAAGAGCCTTGAGATCCAGGGCCTGTTCAGTATGTATAGTGGATATGAGGGAGATGTATAAGCCCCTAACATAGGTGTTAAAGGCATCCCAAACTGAACCTGGAGAAGCAGACCCTTTGTTCATTGACTGTTGGACAGTGTCGGGTATTTTCTCCTCCTTTTTGGGATGAGAAATCCAGTGAGGACCCAGCCTCCATAAAGACATGTGACATATGGCAGAAGTTCGTATTGTTAGTGCCACCGAATGATCTGACAGCCCATTGGGGAAATACACTGTCTTTTGAACATCCGCCAACAACAAGGGGTTTGCAAACGTCAGATCAATGCAAGATGCTGGTTTATGAGAAATTAAGAAGCAAGAATAAACCCTAGAGGAGGGATTTTTCCACTTCTAAATCTCCCATAAATCCGCAATGCTTCTCCAATTATAGAATGCATGCAAGACAATTTTGCAAAATCTGTCTCTGTACACCAAAAGGTGGTTTTAATTAGCTCCACTCTAGAATCATCGGTATTTTATTGTGAATTTGGTGCAAGTGTTGCATCACAATATAGAAATGGAGCAAAGAAGAACTACCTGAATTTGGTGAATGAGTCGCTGTCAGAACCAAAACTGTTGCAGTTGTCTTTTTAATCAAGCACAACACATTAACATGCCAGAAAAGTGGCACAGCAGCTTTATTGAATTACAGCACAGGGCACTGGTGTTCGTAAACTGGTAAAATGCCAATTTATTAAACACAGCTCACTTACTCAATAAGTTCCAATAGACCAGCATGGGGAGCCCAGACCGATTTACAGAATTCCAAGGATGTAAGGTGGTGACAGCTGAATGGACCTGCAGTGATATGGAGGGCAGGCAGAACTAGTGGGAGAACCACAGCTGTCAAAACAAGCCAGTGATGTCAGAGTGGGTGTGGCTGTGACAGTTCAAAGGCTCTGCCTACTTTTAAAGCCTGCTTGACATCACAGACTTGTTTTGACAGCTGTGGTTCTCCCGCTGAGTGACCGCATATGCCGCTGGCTCTGGCTGCCTATCCTAGGCTCTGTTGGATGTGTCTTTTTTCCCTATCACTGCAGGTCTGTTCAGCTGTCACCACCTTACATCCTTGCCATTTTTGGTATCGGTCTGGGCTCCTCATGCTGGTCTACTGGAGCTTACTGTGTAAGTGAGCAAGTAGTATTTATTGGCTTTTAAGTGGCTTTATTGACTTCCCCCCCACTATCTTTCCAGAAGTCCAGCAGATAATTAGGCACATTGTGATGGTCATGATTAGAAAAGGATGTTTGATTTATTCTCACATAGAGCTACAAGAAAATAGCTACTGAAAAATTTTAAGGGTGGACATCTGGGAAACTTTGGTTTCCAATCTCCTGGATGCATATACTGTAAGCTTTCATCTGAACACCTGGATACATTTAAGGCCATCAACTTATGAAACCTAACAATTCCCACTGTAAACCAAAGCATTCATTTTTGGGTGGACTCTGCCTTAACAGTATTGCCATGTACAGTCATTTAAGCATTAGTGGCATTGGGTTAAAACTTCCAGCAACCAAGCAATGTATTACCAGCATGATTAAACTTTTCAAACTTGATGCTTAAATTCATTTACACAGAGCTTAGTCTCAGGTGGGTTACCAGGCATTGCATTACAGCACATGTTGCACACTTTACCATCATTTCACCCTAGAGCTTTTTAGAAGATACTCAAATGCTTCTTCCTGTCCTTTTGCTAGGAGGAATTTGCTACAGGACGGACACCACACAGGTTGATGCATACACCTTCCTGGATATGCTTACCCCCTTTCTGCACTCTACTCTGCGAGTACCCCATAGGGGGATACCCTCACTTAGAGCAATGGTGAAAACCATGTGCATGGGAACCACAGCCAAAGCTCAGGAAAACATTCGCTGTGCCGAAGGCCTGCAGAACACTTGCTTTTCTTGCAATGGAGCAGGAACCTATTAAAAAAAAAATGGTCTTTGCATCCGATTCCAGCTGTAGCTCTATCTCAGACATGCACTGCATGGTCTACTTAACTAAAACAGACTTTTCTGAAACTATGTCACAATTCCTTGTATGGATAATGGCATTAATAAACAACCATCACTGTCCAGGACTTAAGAGGTCCAGGCTCCTTTTCCACCCCCACCATCTCTATCTGAGTAAGAATTTCATATCTTGTATGGGATTATCTTCTGCTGCTATTTCTGTGTTTTTATGTACATGTGAGTGGCTTTTTAATAAATCTTCAGTTTTTATTCAAAATTACTACACTATGGGATTGGATTTTGTGTTCTTCCATTGCATGAGTTTGTGAGTTCAAGCTTGTGCTGCTGGATACTGCAGGTTGTCAAGGCTGTGCGTCAGCCAGGCATTCTCAGATCCTTTAATACAGAGATCCTGTGGTTCCGGTAAGGGCGTTTGCTGCACTTGGGTTCACCTGACGCTTTTGAATTTGTTACCTGTGGTGCTGTAGTTGTTTTCCTTATTTAGTTTTATATAGCACTGTTTTTACTCGGGTCATTATCTGCACATATATTGTGTTTATATTTTTTCACTAATAATATTGCCACAAGTTAATTTATTTAGATTTCAGCACATTAGTTTATGATTGTTAGCACTTGTATTTTATCGCCGTTTGGGATTGTTTAAGCCAACTGTGTTTTACCTGTTTCAGAGTACCTAAGATCTCGATATGCCTCCTCTAGAACAGGTGGATATAAAGAGGAATAAAGAGGTCCTGGAAGTGGTGTTATAGCAGGCCATGGAAGATTTTGTGCTATATATCTGATGTTACAGCTTCATGCAGTATTCTGTGTGCAAAGGCTTTGGCATTTTGCCATGCTGATTTGGGTATTAAAAGACCTGAATGAAGGGGTTCCCCCACTTTTAAAGGATTAGTAGATTAGAAGGTAAAAAATGTGCATTAATCATTTTTTTTATTAAGAGCCTGTAAAGCATTGCACCCATGATCAAGAGATTGAGGGTGCAATCTCAGGCTCCTGTAGACTGTCAGTGTGACTGTCTGCTTGTACCCTGTTATGAGTAGGGAGTTACTGAAAGACAGGAGGCATCAATGAACTACCTAGAGTGCTCAGCAGCACATTTAAAAAAAAATCCTGACCCCCTCTGTCACAACGGGGGCTCGGGCTGGTGGAAAAAAGGGGGGGGGGGGGCAGGGACTTGCTTCATCAGTAAAATGTTACATGTTGCACCCGGGATATGGGTGTAACTTGTTATGAAAGCATCTGTTACAGTTTGCTTTTCTCTAGGTCCCAGACTTGTGGCCTCAATTGGTGGTTTCAAAGGGGTACAAAATTGAGTTCCAAACTCTGGCATTGGATGCTGATAATTCCCTGGACTCAGTTCAGACTAATCTATGCTTTTCTCAAGTGCAAATTCTGTCTCGATTGCTCCACAAAATAGAGCAAGAGAAAAAAACAGTGATTCTCATTGCATCAAACTGGCCCAAAAGGTTCAGGTAAACAGACATACTCAGACTTCTAGGATGACTCCTGGTCATTCCCAAACAGGTCAGATCTGATATCTCAACTCCTCCTGTACCATCTTTCTTAGTTACTCAAGGTGATTTTAGGATCAAACCACCCTTACAGCACCTTGTTCTCCCTTGGGACCTCAATTTGGTTCTTTCTGTCCTGCAGAAGCCACACTTTGAACCCATCAGGGAATTCCCTTTGGATGAACTCTTTCACAAGGTAGCCCTCTTGGTGGCTATCAGATCTGTCAGACATGTCTCCGAGTTAGCATCTCTCTCTTGTAAAAAGCCATTCCTCATTCTTCACAAGGACAAGGTGGTCCTGCGCCCAGGACCCTCCTTTCTTTCTATGGCAGTGTCAGCCTTCCACCTCAATGAAGACATAGTACTTGCTTCATTGTGTCCTACTCAAAAGCACCCAAAGGAGATTGCTCCTCTGTCTGGATGTGATCATAGTCTACCTCAAAACTACAGCTTCCAGACTCATTGTTGCTAAGTGGGTACGAAAAAAAAATCTCAAGAGTTTATACGCTAAAGGTCAAAGCACCTCTTGCACCAATATGTGCTCACTCTACCAGATAGGTAGGAGTTTCCTGGACATTTCAACATCAAGCCTCTTTTACCCAGCTTTGTAAGGCCACCATCTGCTTTTCTGTTCACACCTTTTCAAAGTTCTACCAGGTAGATATCTACTTTTCTAAGGAAACAGGATTCAGCTGCAAGGTTCCTGCAGCTGCACTCTGAGATGGGTCTGTTGGCCCTTGTTATTGTTGGGCCAGTGGACACTATTCTGTTTGCCTTGTTGCCCTCCCTTCTTATTCATTGCTAAGACAAAAGGAATTTTGACTTGCCTGTAAATTCCTTATCTTGGAGTGCAGTACAGTACAGTACAAAACACAGTTCACCCTCCCCTCTGTTACTCTTCATTGCTTTCTAAAAGGGGGTGTCTCCAAAAAGCTTTGCCAATGTCTAATCAACTGAAGGTACCGGCCTATTACCCAGGGTCTATGAATATAAAGCCTGTGCCCTATAAGGTACTGCAATATATGGAATTTACAAGCAAGTCAAAAGTCTTTTCTTTTTTTAATGTACCTAAAAAATCCATATATTTGGAGTACAGTAAAATATATATAGCATGTACAATAGCTAGAGAAGCTATATTGTACATTTCTCAAAAAAATTAAAGGAACACTTTAATAAAGTCAGTTAAATAGCAGAAGGGGTTGTTAATCAGTTTCAGCTGCTTTGGTGTTAATGACATTAACAACAGGTGCACTAGATGGGCAACAGTGAGATGACCCCCAAAACAGGAATGGTTTTACAGTTGGAGGCCACTGACATTTTTTCCCTACTCATCTTTTCTGACTGTTTGTTTTACTAGTTTTGCATTTGGACCTTACAGAGGTTGCACAGGCAGTCTAACTCCTCCAGGATGGCACATCAATTCGTGCCATTGCCAGAAGGTTTGTTGTGTCTCCCAGCACAGTCTCAAGAGCATGGAGGGGATTCCAGGAGACAGGCAGTTACTCTAGAAGAGCTGGACAGGGCCGTAGAAGGTCCTTTACCCATCAGCAGGACCAATATCTGCTCCTTTTGTGCAAGGAGGAACAGGATGAGCACTGCCAGAGCCCTACTAAATGACCTCCAGCAGGCCACTGGTGTGTATGCCTCTGATCAGACAGGGCATTAAATGAAAGGAAATGACAGGATGCATCTCACCATTTCCCCTTGTGGGCTACAGTAGATTTGTTAGACTCCCATCCGATACCACTCTCTTCCGCACCGTGGCTTCCTTTTTATCATCGTTCATCAACCCTTAGCCCGACGCTGAAGCTTTCGCTTCGTCTTTGGGATTCCATTAAATATTCCGCTGGCCTTGTCTCTACCCATCTACTGTTGTTACGTCTGTTACATAACCCGTTATTCCCTCCAGGCCAGGACTATCCTAGGCAATTTGCCTGGTGGCAAACACATGGCTTTTATGATGTACATTCGCTGCTATCTCCCACTCGAATACTTACCTTTGAAACCCTGCGCTCTTCCTATAACATTCCTTTGCGGGAACACTTCGGTTACCTTCAACTCTGTCATTTTGTTAATACACTAATACGGACGCACTCGGGACCTTACTGTCTGTCCCCCTTTGAAAGCCAGTGCAGACATAGACCCCATGCTCCGGGTCTGAACTCTTTGGTCTACTCTGCCATTATTTCTTATAGAACTCCTCCGGTTCGTTCCTATCACCAACGTTGGCAGTCGGAACTTGGGGGACTTTGGATCAACAGGATTGGCGGACCATGACCCAAGCATTGTCTAAATGTTCGAGGAATGTCATCATTCTCGAAAACGCCTACAAAATTCTTTATCGATGGTATTATACGCCTGCTCGTCTAGCTAATTTTATCCCCACATATTCTCTGGCTTGTTTCCGGGGGTGCCAACAATTGGGTACTATGGTTCACATCTGGTGGACTTGCCCTAAGGTTAGCAGATTGTGGATTAGGGTTTATGCCCTTCTCCGGACTATGCTTCATGCAGACATTAAGCGTAACCCGTACGAAGCGCTCCTATTTAAACCACTGGAGGGCCTTCTCCGCTCTGAACGGCAGCTGGCATCACATTTATTTATGGCTACTAAACTATTGCGAGGGCTTGGAAGACTCCTCTCCTCAGCTTCGAGGCTGTCAAAAACCGGATGAACTTCATAATGGTTAATGAAAAATTGACAGCTATACTGTTGGATAACAAAAATAATATAAGTGGTGAAGCGCTCAACTTAAATAATCAAAAACTAGTGCAATATCCCCATATATAAATATCACATCCCTAGTGGTATAATGATACCCAAATGATAACCCTTAAGCTATGCAGATATACAAATAATAATAATATAAATAATAATGAATGACAAACTAGTGCAATATCTTCATATATACATAATATATCCCTGGTGATATAGTGATAAACAACTAATATCTCTTAGACTGTGCAAAAGTGATACTAAAATACAATTAATAATACCAATTTACATGAAATATTAATTACAATAAATTAAATAGTGATGCCACACTGTGCAAAATTATAGAAAAGTGTTCAAATAATGTCACTCCATGCTACAATAGAGCGCAGGGGGATTTCTGTATATATACTGTTGGATACCCATACAAAATTCCTGCAGATATGGTGTCCCTGGCTGGATACAGCCCACCCATCGAGATTTGGCCAGTCCCTTCTGTCGATTTGAGGATCGATTCTGTTGCGATCGCCCTGGAGCCCTTTTGTGTCTGTCTTTGTTTTTATGTTTTGTTTTTGTCCTCGTCTTTTCATCGATTGTCCCTCTCTATTCGTCTGCCTAATCTGTTCTTATGCCAATTATAATGATTGTGATCATTGCTCTAAGTGCTACATCTGCAATACTACCTATGCAACCCGGACTCCTTTGTGAGCCCAATGTCTGGAATATTATTATTATTATTATACAGTATTTATAAAGCGCCAATAGTTGGCTCAGCGCTGTACATTATATGTATTAACATCTGGAGAGGCCTTACTTCAGGCATCTCCTGTTTTCAATGCGCTGATATAACAAACATTTTTATTATAATTTGCATTTTCGTTGTCCTCCAAATGTTTGCTCATTGTTTCCCCCTTACCCCCCCTCTTTTTTTTTTCCACTTTCCCCGTCTTCTCTTCCATGACACTTAAATACTCAGATTATGCTTATGTTTCTACCAGTATATGCTCTGAAATATTTCTAAAAATGCCCTGTATGTCTCATATTTGTTGGTCAATGTATATCTTTCTCGAATGTGTGTTTATCTCTGCTTATTCTATAATAAAACCCTTTGTAAAAGAAAGGAAATGACAGGAAATTAAAATAAGTTCACCTTTCATAACATGTTACACCCATATTCAGGGCGTACCGTAACATGTTATGAATAGACCAGTCCCCGCTCCCCCTCCTTTGACAGCTGGTGGGGGATCTTTTCCTACCGCTAGCTATCAAAATGTAAAAAATAAAATGAGAAACTACAAGTCCCATCAGCCTTAGGGGGCTTGTAGATCTCAATAAACTACTGTGGCTCTGGGATGCAACTTGGTAGTTCATTGATTCTTCCTGTCAGTATATCTGCTTGCCAGTACATCCCGTACGAGCAAGCAGATATACTGACAGGTCTGCAGGAGATAGTTTACAAGTTCCTGCAACAAAAAATAATAAATGGACTTTTTTTTTACCTGTAAAAAAATGTGCATTTATTATTTTTTTGCAGAAGGTGAACTTATCCTTTAACTGTCCCTGCAGTGGATCTGTCTATCTCATGCCTTAAAAAGAAACTCCTAATACTCCTCTCATATTTTTTCCTTCTCTTATCTGTGTTGCTGGGTTCTCTTAAAACAGATACCCGTGCAGCACTGTCCCACTAAGATCCACTTTTCAGGTGACATAGTCCAGTTCCTGCTGCACCATCTTGGTCCTTTTCCAGGTTCAAAAACTTACCAGGGGACCAAGACTTTGAAATATTTAGTTATCAATATTATATCAATATTTTGAGTTCCTTTAATCCCTGATGAAGTGGATAAAGTGTGGCCCTTGAAACGCATTGTATATAAAGTTTATTAAATATTAGGAATACATTTTTTTTTTCTGGATTTCAATTTCTTGCTGTGCCACTCTTTTGATTCAACTGTTTGGTTTCATGGAAGCAGCCCACATATCACCCAGATACCTTAATGGAATAATATCAGTTTAGTTTTCAATATACTAATCATAGGTAATAAGCAATATCCACCTAAAGTTCCAGCACTATAGAATCTGCTATCTCTTCTGGGTTCAGGCAACCAGCTGGCAATGATGTGCTGGCTCACCCTCTGGCCTGTCTGTGTGTCTGGTCCTGCAGCCTCCTGTTAGATGTAACCTGAGTAGGCTGTGAGATCAAGGACACATCATTATTGCTTAGGCCAGAATGGTGGTAGTGGGTAGGCCGAAGTAATTAAAAAAAAAAATAAACTGAAAAAAATCAGCATTTGGTTGGGCAGGGAAGGTTTAAATGGAAAAAACTCTTTTGGGAGTCAAATTATACTTTAACAAATTGGTGATTGTTCCTGATGAGGATGCCCCAGTGTTTAAATATCCCATTAACAAACATCTGAAATCCCTTTTCAAATATTTATTTTCACTAACAGGCACTGCGATGCAACCTGAGATAGAACTAATGTCAATTTGAGTTATTAGGTGAAAAGACTAAACATATGTCTAAAGAACCAGCTGCTGTCCATTCATTTCTTATATTTTATACATTTTTTGTTGTCAGGTTAATGGATAAATGTTCAGTTTGATTACCGAATGAGTATTCTGTCTGTGAATTGGTGGAGATCTCTTTGGCTGAATTGTTTTGTTGGTCTGCAGGTGATCAATGAAAAGAAATGTTTGCTGCAGATACACTTTGATGGAGTATGTCTCTTTGGGACCTCATTAGTTCTCTTCAGCATGAAGAGATGGCCCCATATCAGGAGGGGACGTCAATTAGCATTTATAGACTTCTGGTTTGCAAGCATCTCAAATGGGTAAAAGATGTCAGGTTGTACCTCACAGGACACAGGGCTTCATAATCATAACCATTAGGTTATACTGCCACCTTGAGGTGAATGGACACTGGCTAGAAAAAAAGCATGCTTACTTGGCTAGACTTAACCTCTCCTAGTACAGCTTATCCTCAGTTTTGTGCTAGGGTCCTTAGGTGAATAATGTGTATATGATATTTCTTTCAAGACTTTGCTCCGTGACGTTACCCAGTGGTTTTTCACAGCCACTTCTGCACACTCCTGCTGAGGACGGGAAGGCTTAATCTGGATCAGTTTTTTACAGTCCTTCAGTCCTGGGTCTGAGAGGGACAGTACCCAGATTTCAGATGACCTGTAATGTTGCTGATCAGCACTAGATCATGTGGGCAGTAAACCACAAGAGGAAAAAATAAAACATTTCCCTGCAAGGTAATGTCATAATGTGCTAGTATGCATCGAATACTAGCACATTATGTAAAACTTACCTTAAAACAAAACTCTCCAGCGGCTCACTGTCACCGCTGTAGAGGCTTCCATCTTCACCTGGTCCTTCTTCCAGGTTCCCGCTCTCCAGCTGTCTGACAGGCCAGGCCCCACGATGACTTCACTCTCGCACATGCGCGCAGGAGTCCCAGGCCATGGTGCACAGCTCGGAAGGAACGGTACAGGTATGCCGTTCCTTCAGAGTGCATGCGACGGCTTTAAGAAAGATAGATATAATATCTCCTAAATGGTGCATGTTTCGGAGATACTCATTTTACCTACAGGTAAGCTTGATTATAAGCTTACCTGTAGGTAAAATAAAAAAAATTAGTTTACTACCACTTTAAGGCTCTACAGCCTTGGCTGGTGGTGTTTGGTGGATCCCCATTGGTGTGGCAGTCCCTCTTTGTGTTCCCATTTTCTGGGGTTTCTGGTCTGTGTGCAGCTGTCCCATAGCCATGTAGTATAGGGGCGGGACCTGGCCGTAGAGCACTTGCAATGCGGAAAGCCATCATTTGCCCTTGTGTGTGCATGTATGTATGCCATTTTAGTTCCCCAGGAGGTTTAAAGAAACGTGCTATTAGCATGTCCTGATACAGAGGAACTTCTCTATTCTGTTTGGCAGCAGCTTCAACTCCAGTGCTCTCATAGCAAGTATATTGGATACTTTGTTCAGGCATCTCTTGCCTCTATCAGGTGTCTTGGCTCTTGGCAGATGCTACTCTTGGATGGGTGGCCATTCCCATATCTGTGGAAGTAGGTCTGTCACCCTCAGCAAGCCATGAAGGTGCTTAGGCAGAGAGTAAAAGGGAAGGATGATGGGTGCTCCCAAATCTATTTATCAGGTAAGGTACAATAGGTAAGGTACAGTCAGGTCCATAAATATTGGGACATCGACACAATTCTAACATTTTTGGCTCTATACACCACCACAATGGATTTGAAATGAAAAGAAGATGATGTGCTTTAACTGCAGACTGTCGGCTTTAATTTGAGGGTATTTACATCCAAATCAGGTGAATGGTGTAGGAATTACAACAGTTTGCATATGTGCCTCCCACTTGTTAAGGGACCAAAAGTAATGGGACAATTGGATTCTCAGCTGTTCCATGGCCAGGTGTGTGTTATTCCCTCATTACCCCAATTACAATGAGCAGATAAAAGGTCCAGAGTTCATTTCAAGTGTGCTATTTGCATTTGGAATCTGTTGCTGTCAACTCTCAAGATGAGATCCAAAGAGCTGTCACTATCAGTGAAGCAAGCCACCATTAGGCTGAAAAAACAAAACAACCCCATCAGAGAGATAGGAAAACCGTTAGGCGTGGCCAAAACAACTGTTTGGAACATTCTTAAAAAGAAGAAACGCACCGGTGAGCTCAGCAACACCAAAAGACCCAGAAGACCACGGAAAACAACTGTGGTGGAAGACCGAAGAATTCTTTCCCTGGTGAAGAAAACACCCTTCACAACAGTTGGCCAGATCAAGAACACTCTCCAGGAGGTAGGTGTATGTTTGTCAAAGTCAACAATCAAGAGAAGACTTCACCAGAGTGAATACAGAGTGTTCACCACAAGATGTAAACCATTGGTGAGCCTCATAAACAGGAAGGCCAGATTAGAGTTTGCAAACAACATCTAAAAAAGCCTTCACAGTTCTGGAACAACATCCTATGGACAGATGAGACCAAGATCAACTTGTACAAGAGTGATGGGAAGAGAAGAGTATGGAGAAGGAAAGGAACTGCTCATGATCTTAAGCATACCACCTCGTCAGTGAAGCATGGTGGTGGTAGTGTCATGGCGTGGGCATGTATGGCTGCCAATGGAACTGGTTCTCTTGTATTTATTGATGATGTGACTGCTGACAAAAGCAGCAGGATGAATTCTGAAGTGTTTCGGGCAATATTATCTGCTCATATTCAGCCAAATGCTTCACAACTCATTGGACGCCGCTTCACAGTGCAGATGGACAATGACCCAAAGCATACTGCAAAAGCAACCAAAGAGTTTTTTAAGGGAAAGAAGTGGAATGTTATGCAATGGCCAAGTCAATCACCTGACCTGAATCCGATTGAGCATGCATTTCACTTGCTGAAGACAAAACTGCAGGGAAAATGCCCCAAGATCAAGCAGGAACTGAAGACAGTTGCAGTAGAGGCCTAGCAGAGCATCACCAGGGATGAAACCCAGTGTCTTGTGATGTCTATGTGTTCCAGACTTCAGGCTGTAATTGACTGCAAAGGATTTGCAACCAAGTATTAAAAAGTGAAAGTTTGATTTATGATTATTATTCTGTCCCATTACTTTTGGTCCCTTAACAAGTGGGAGGCACATATGCAAACTGTTGTAATTCCTACACCGTTCACCTGATTTGGATGTAAAGACCCTCAAATTAAAGCTGACAGTCTGCAGTTAAAGCACATCTTGTTTGTTTCATTTCAAATCCATTGTGGTGATGTATAGAGCCAAAAATGTTAGAATTGTGTTGATGTCCCAATATTTATGGACCTGACTGTACTACATAGTTTGCCCTGCAATGGCTATCTTAACGGTCAGATTAGCTCCCCTTATTTGGTCTTTCAAATATTTCGGGGGCACAGTCCTATGGTTCCTTTGTGTCTCTGGAGAAAATCTCAGCAGAGGAAGACGAAGCCAGTGAGGATCAGTAATCCTCCTTGGATGAGTCCTCTGAGGAGGGAAAGGCCCATGGCAGGATTCCTGATGGATGAAGTCCACAAAAACTCATAACTAGTCTTCTTTAAAAGTCACTGGATTTGGGCCCTGATGGCTACCAAAACATCCCAAACTTTTTCCTGTGCATCCTTATTTGCAGGAGGTGATATACGTTGACTGGACTTATCCAGAGAAGGTGTTGTAACCACTGAAGCCATTCACTCAGTATTACCCAATGTAGGAGGACTTTCTTTAAAAATGGGGTTCTTCAGCTGTCGACCTAGTCATTATCTACTTGACTAAGACCCTAACAATGCCAGTGGATGAGGTCCTGGTCTTTAAAGAATGTACTGACAAAAGGTTTGAGGCCCTCTTTAAAGTGTTTATAACCGCTCAGTTTTTTTACCTTCATGAATTCTATGCATGAAGGTAAAAAACCTGTGTGCATTGTCGATCAGTATCTGTGTCTCCTGTTCTCTCAGTATATCATCCAAGTATCCCACAATGTTAATCTCTGAGGAATGTAGCAAGACTAGCATGTGTGATAATACTTGGTGAACAGGCCAAATGAAAGAGCTATAAATTGGCAATGCTGTGTGCCCCCCACAAAGCGAATGTAACATTGTTGAGCTGGAAAGATGGGGGTATGCAAGTAGGCATCCTTAAGGCTAGCCAATTTTCCCTAATGGACAAAATCAATCACAGTCCTGGTGGATTCCATGCAGATTTTTGGGATCAAAATAAAGACATTTAGGACTTTCAGACATAGGATGTGGTGAATAGTTAGTCTGGCTGAAAAAAGACAAAAGTCCGTCCAGTTCAACCATAGAAAAAAAATTAAGTTATAATCCTATACCCACAGTTGATCCAGAGGAAGGCAAAAAAAAAAACCAGCAAAGCACGATCCAATTTGCTCTGGCTGGGAAAAAAATTCCTTCCTGATCCCCCGAGAGGCACTTGGATATTCCCTGGATCAACTTTACCTATAAATGTTAGTATCCAGTTATATTCTGTGTATCTAGGAAACAATCCAGGCCTTTTTTTTTTTTTAAGCAATCCACTGAGCTGGCCAGAACCAACTCTTGAGGGAGTTAAATCTCTTTTCCTCCAGACATAAAGAGTGCCCCCTTGTCCTCTGTGATGATCTCAGGGTGAATAGCTCTACACCGAGTTCACTATATGAACCACTGATGTATTTATACATGTTGATCATATCCCCCCTTAATCTCCTCTTCTCAAGAGAGAATAAATTCAGTTCCTCTAATCTTTCCTCATAGCTGAGCTCCTCCATGCTTCTTATAATACTTTCCAATGTGTCCTGTTCACACCATACTGTTGTGTTGCGCTAAAATGCAAAATGTATGTCAACAAAGGTCAGCGTGCGTTAAACATGACTAAAATGAATGGAAATGTACATGCATTTTAGCACAACTCTGTGAATTGACCCTTAAAGTGATTGAAAAGGCAGATTTTTAAAAAAAAATAACAAACATGTCATACTTGCCTGCACATAGCAGCCCTGATCCTCCTCTTTTCGGGTCCCTGGTCTCCTGGCCAAGTGCCCCCATGGCGAGCGGCTTGCTATGAGGGCTCCCAACCTGCTGCTCTGTGTGCCCATTCACACGTGGCTCGGCCTGCCCCCTCTCTCTCCTCATTGGTTCACTGGCTGTGATGGACAGTAGTGGGAGTAGATAGCAGCCCACTGCTGTCTCAGCCAATGAGGAGGGAGATACCCAGGACAGTCGAGGACATCGCTGGATTGAGATGGGGCTCAGGTAGATATTGTGGGGGGGGGGGGGTACACTATATTTCCAAATATTTTGGGACACCCATGCAAATCATTGGATTTCTATCACCTCCATGGCCACAGGTGTAAGAAAAAAAAGCATCTAGGTATGCAGACTGCTTCTACAAACATTTGTGAAAAAATGGTTAGCACTCAGGAGCTCAGTGAATTCAAGCTTGGTACCGTGATAGGTTGCCACCTTCACAATAAGTCCATCTGTAAAATTTCCTTGCTACTAAATATTCCAAGGTCAACTGTTAGTGTTATGATAACAAAGTGGAAGCAACTGGGAACAACAGCAAGTCAGCCACAAAGTGGTAGGCCACATAAAATGACAGAGCAGGGTTAGCGCATGCTGGAGCATACAGTGCGCATAAATAGCCAACTGTCTGCAGAGTAAATCGCTAAAGACCTCCAAACTTCATGTGGCCTTCAGATTAACACAAGAGTGCATAGATAGCTTAATGGAATGGGCTTCCATGGCTGAGTAGCTGCATCCAAGCCTTACTTCACCAAGTGCAATGCAAAGCGTTGGATGCAGTGGTGTAAAGCGTGCTGCCACTGGACTCTAGAGCAATGGAGACATGTTCTCTGGAGTGACGGATCACACTTCTCTGTCTGGCAATCTGATGGCCGTGTCTGGGTTTTGTGGTTGCCAGGAGAACGGTACTTACTTGACTGCCTTGTGCTAAGTGTCAAGTTTGGTGGAGGGGAGATTATGGTGTAGGGTTGTTTTTCAAGGGTTAGGCTTGGCCCCTTCGTTCCAGTGAAGGGAACTCTTAAGGCGTCAGCATACCAAGACATTTTGGACAATTTCATGCTCCCTAGTATGTACAGTTGTGTTCAAAATAATAGCAGTGTGTTGAAAAAAGTGAATAAAGCTCAAAATCCTTCTAATAGCTTTTATTTCCATACACACAAATGCATTGGGAACACTACACATTCTATTCCAAATCAAAACATGAAGAAAAATATATCACATTTGTGTTGTCCCTCTAAAAAAATTGAAGAAAAGTGAATATTAGACTGTTCAAAAATATAGCAGTGTTTGTATTCTTTACAAACTCAAACATTCACTATATAAACTGAAAAATGTTTGAAGATTTTGCTTTCCTTTGAATCACTTAATTAATATTTAGTTGTATAAGCACTGTTTCTGAGAACTGCTGTACATCTGTGGTGCATGGAGTCAACCAACTTCTGGCACCTGTGAACAGGTATTCCAGCCCAGGATGATTGGACTACATTCCACAGTTCTTCTCTATTTCTTGGTTTTGCCTCAGAAACTGCATTTTGATGTCACCCCACAAGTTTTCTATTGGATTAAGATCCGGGGATTGGGCTGGCCACTCCATAACGTCAATCTTGTTGGTCTGGAACCAAGATGTTGCACATTTACTGGTGTGTTTGGGGTCGTTGTCTTGTTGGAACACCCATTTCAAGGGCATTTCCTCTTCAGCATAAGGCAGCATGACCTCTTCAAGTATTCTGATGTATTCAAACTGATCCATGATCCCTGGTATGCGATAAATAGGCCCAACACCGTAGTATGAGAAACATCCCCATATCATGATGCTTGCGTAACCATGCTTCACTGTCTTCACAGTGTACTGTGGCTTGAATTCAGTGTTTGGGGGTCGTCTGACAACCTGTCTCCGGCCACTAGACCCAAAAAGAACCATCTTACTTTCATCAGTCCACAAAATGTTGCGCCATTTCTCTTTAGGCCAGTCAATGTGCTCTTTGGCAAATTGTAACCTCTTCAGCGCGTCTTTTTTTCAACAGTGGGACTTTGCGGGGGCTTCTTGCAGATACCTTGGCTTCACATAGGCGTCTAATTGTAACAGTACTCACAGGTAACTTTAGACCTTCTTTGATCTTCCTGGAGCTGATTGTTGGCTGAGTCCTTGCCATTTTGGCTATTCTTCTATCCATTCGAATGGTAGTTTTTCGCTTTCTTACACGTCTTTCAGGTTTTGGTTGCCATTTTAAAGCATTTGCGATCATTTTAGCTGAGCAGCCTATCATTTTCTGCATTTCTTTATATGTTTTCCCCTCTCCAATCAACTTTTTAATCAAGGTACGCTGTTCTTCTGAACAATGTCTGGAACGACCCATTTTCCTCAGAATTTCACAGAGAAATGCACTGTAGCCAGCATGTACAACATTTGCTGCCTTCCTTCCTTAAATAAGGGCAATAATTGCCACCTGTTTTTCAAGGAATGAATGACCTCACTAATAGAACTCCACACTGCTATTATTTTGAACATGCCCCTTTCAATTAGTGATTCAATTACACAGAATCAGCAGCATGCATGTCATGACTGTTGGGTCTGTTGGATTTCTATTACTCTACTACACCTGCTAGTAAATTATTTGCCATGTAGAAATATAATTTCTACCAAAAACTGTGATTGATCAGGTTAGTGATGTCTGACTGCTATTATTTTGAACGCAACTGTAGGAACAGTTTGGGGATGGCCCCTTCCTCTTCCAACATGACTGCGCACCAGTACACAAAGCAAGGTCTATAAAGACATGGATGAGCAGGTTTGGGGTGGAGGAACTTGACTGGCCTGCACAGAGTCCTGACCTCAACACAATAGAACACTTTTGGGATGAATTAGAGTGGAGACTGCGAGCCAGGCCTTCTTGTCTGACATCTGTGCCTGACCTCACAAATGTTCTTCTGGAAGAATGGTCAAACATTCCCATAGACAATCCTAAACCTTGTGGACAGCCTTCCCAGAAGAGTTTAGAGGTAGGCTGACAGAAGCTTTACAGTGATGAAGTTCACAGGCTGCCAATGAGGGAGAATGGAGAGAATAACAGGGAGATAAGCTGAGACTCCTTGTAAGTTTAACTCTTGTGTCTCCCTGGCAGCAGAATTTGTTCTGTCACTTCAGCTTGTCTTTTCTCCCTCCCTAATCTGTGTTCCTTTCCCACAGACTGTCATTCCTGTTTCTTTCTTCAGCAATAAATCTCATCTGATCGACCTCTAGTGGCTTTGATTTTTGGCACAGTGCTGAGAATAAGGAGCAACTGAGCATGTGGAGAGCAGGGTGATTCAGTGCATTACTGGATGTTAAACAGTATAGGCACACATTTTTAATGTTTTACATTCTGTAGTTATACCTGCAAAAGTGGGCAACCTGAAGTGATCTAACAGTATTTAATTTTCTGACTAAAATTCCACTTTAATAAAAGGCACAGTGTTTATTACAAACTGTGGCTCAGGAGTATAATATGGTTTCATGCATCCAGCCATGTTTAGCCTTTTGACCTCCCTCCTCTTCCCCCTTTAGTAGTTATGTAACCTAGATTGTATGCAAAGCAGTACCGGATTAATGCCAGGTCAGACGTGTTTTATCTATGTAGTGTCTGTTGTCGTGGAAACGGTACACTGTCCTAATTTTTGTTTGTAGAGAGTCCAGCTTCACATTTACACGCCTGGATGGATCTATGAACCAGAAAAAGCGAACAGATGCAATCCAGTCATTCCAAAGCAGTCATTACGACTCTCCAACCAATATGCTGCTGTCACTGAAAGCAGGAGGAGTCGGTCTGAATCTGACAGCAGCATCCCGTGTGTTTCTGATGGATCCTGTAAGTAATTTCATTTAAAAAAATGGTGGTTATTTTTGTTAAATTGTAATACGATGATGGCACTATATGCTCAGACATATCCCACAAAAATATTGTGGAATTACCTTACTGGTGCAGCAAAAAGCAAGTCTAGCTGGAAATTCATTTACAATGGCCATATTATCTCATTTCAGAACAGCTCTAACCTTTTTTTTTTTTTTAACTCATTTTATTGAAAATGTACATAAAAATTAAATATACATTCACAAAGCAATTGCTGGTGTTGATACAGTTCAGAAGCAATTATCAAGAATAACACTATACAGGTCCTTATAAAGGACATACCATACATAAGTGAATGTAAAAATGGATTGCACCAAACCAAAGAAATCTGTGCAATCAATTTATAGGTGGTTATGTAATGTCTTTGTGTTTACCTGAACTGGAATAAGGTACTTCAACCCAGAAAGCAGACATCTTGTTTTTCATTCAAAAGGCCTACAGTATCACTTTAATATCTATGACAAAGCAAAAGCATAACCTATATATAAAATGTAATCATACATAATACAAAGGTATTCTATGGCTCAGATTCAGAACTCAACGAGAGGAGTGAATCACTGGTATCTTAGGTATCCAGCCAAGGGCCCCAGAGCTTATGGAATTTCCTTGGACAACCTCATGCATCATATGTTAATTAACCACTTCAAGTCGGGACACTTTTACCCCCTTCCTGTCCAGGCCAATTTTCAGCTTTCAGTGCTATCACACTTGGAATGACAATTGAATGACTGATTGCCTTTACACCCATAATGGCTGTGCAAGCAATCATTTCTCCTTCTCTCTGGCTGCATTCTTGCAGCCATTGAGAACTACTGTGTGAGCTGTGATTGGTCACAGCTTGTCACATGGTACAAGGCTGTTGTGAATAGCCTTATACCATGTGACCTCTGTGATCATTCACAGATTTCACACATAGTAAGCAATGATGTCAGAAGTGACATCTTGCTTACTACTCTACATGTGATCACTGATTGGCCAATCAGTGATCACATGATCGGGACCTCGCACAGAGGTCCTGTACAACGATTAGTGTTCCACTGTATCCAGAGGACACAGCGGGCACCGAATCACGGTGCTGCACGCTCCCAGGGAGCACGCACAAGCAGGGGGCGGGGAGGCCGTTATAAACGGCCACCCAACCCTGCACTGCCACCGTCTGGCCGTTTATATACAATGGCTGGACGGGAGGTGGTTAACAGCTCTAACCTTAGTTTCCTCACGGCTCTAGATGTAAAGCACATATGTCCTAAATTGACTTTAAAGAGAAGTTTTCTCTGGAAAAAAGAAATTGAATCATGTAGCTGCTGACTTTAAATAAAAGGAGACTTACCTGTCCGGGGATCCAGCACCATCCTTGCCAGGGCTAGTTCTTCACTAGCCTTCAGGTTGCCGGCACCGGCATCCTATCTGTGAGCAGCCAGCTATGCTGCTTTTGCTTCACTGTCCCATCTGGACCTGCTGCGGTCGCACCATTTAGGAGCTGTCAGTTCTTCTCCTCAGCTGCTGCCATGTTTGCAGAGCTGACATTGGAAAGCAGCGCAGCGCTGGATGGAGGGTGAGAACTGCCCCAGTTAACTGATTGGTTTCTAGGATGCAGGGTGGTTCTAGCAACTGATCACAAGCTAGTTAACAGGAAAAGTTATGCAACTCCGCCCCTCCATCCAGAATTGTCCTGCCTCCTGATATCAGTTCTAGACCTGCCTCCCGACCTCAACCCTGTGTAAGGTAGGACAGGGAAGAGGGCTCTGTCCCTGCTATGAAGGACGGGTGGGGGAGAGGCATGGGGTGAAATGAAGGGGGCTGGAGATTACAGTGTGCTGTAAAGGGGGTGAGGACAGGAATGTGAAGTGGGGGTGATATGAAGGGGGGCTGGGGACTGCAGTGTGAATTAGAGAGGTGATATAAAGGGGGGCAAGGACTGGAATGTGAAGGAGGGTTGGGGACTGCATTGTTGAGGGGGTGCTATAAACGGGTGAGGACAGGAATGTGATAGGGGGGTGATATGAAGGGGATCCCAAGACAGGAATGTGAAGGGGTATTGAGGACACTGCTGTGAAGAGGGGTTGTGATGTGGAGGGGGACTAAGAACACTGTTGTAATAGGGACATAATGAATGTAGTCAGCTTCAGCTGTTGCATCCCTGACTTCCCCCTTTTGTCCATTTCAGGCTTTCTGTTGGTTTGGGCACAATTAATGCAGCGTTCTGCTTCCAAAGGCTTTAAAGCGGTATTAAATTCAAAAGCAAACCTTTATTATATTGCATCTTACCAATTCTTAGATGTGATGACTGCATTAAATTTTATTCTTTAGGCTTTCTTTCTTAAATTTTCTCCTGGCGATTCTGCTAGAAAGCCTGTTGTTTTGCAACAGAACATGGAACATGCTGTCTTGCAGATGTAGCAATTAGAGGGTTGAGAAAAACCATTTACCTCTGATTGGGGTGCCTACAATGGTCAGTTTTTATTCATTTTTGTACAACCTTTATCATAAGAAA
Source organism: Staurois parvus (assembly GCF_062004578.1). Classification (NCBI taxonomy): domain Eukaryota; kingdom Metazoa; phylum Chordata; class Amphibia; order Anura; family Ranidae; genus Staurois; species Staurois parvus. The sequence goes on from NW_028317874.1 coordinate 8,175,467, forward strand.
AAAAAGTTTTGGCTCTGTTTGTACATCTAACACTATGTTCCCCCAAGATTGAGAATGGTGCTGTCCAAAGGTGCTCCTTCTGTTCCATCATCTGTTACTGGCCAGATCACCAGGTGAAAAAAGACAAAAAAAAGAAAATGAATGCAGTCGCCAAATCTAATGATTGGTAAGCTGCAACATATTACATTTTGGTTTTGGGTTTATTACCACATTACATATGCTCCAGTACCATCCCTGGCAGGGTCTCATTCTGACTCTTCTAGACCTCCATCTCTCAGTGTGCCTGAGGTCCGTATTGTCATCTTTTCTGACTCGAGTTCTCACAGTCTGCTCATAGAGAGAATGTTTTGACTCTAGACTATGGACCTTTGAGTCATGCTCCTCCTTCAAATGTCCTTCAATTCTTATGGCATTACTGTATCCCATAGTGTAGCTTCCTAGCGCTAGGATCTCTACTTCCCACGCTGATAGCCTATCTTTAGTGATGATCCAATCATTGTCCAAATGTTGCTGCCCTAATTTCTGTAAGAATTCCAAAGTTTGCCCTTTTTTAGCAAACTCCGCAAAACTATTAATTCACTCCATGGTCATCTCTCACCTTGACTGTTGCAACTCCCTGGTTGTTGGCCTATTTTTACACAGGCTATGCCTCCTTCAGTCAATCATGAATGCCACTAGACTCATCCCCCTTGCCAGTCATTCAGTAGCCACCTCTCTCTCTGACAGTCTCTTGACTGGCTTCCGTTACCCCCAACACATAAAAACCAAAATTCAAACATCATACAAAGCCATCCACAAGTCTGCCCCCCACTATATTGCCAACCTCATCTCAAATTACCACCCAAACTACCGCTCTCCGCTCCTTCCATGCTCACCTCCAGAACTTTTTCAGAGTCTTTTCCACCCTCTGGAACTACCTGCTCCAATCTGTCCATCTATACCGTGTTCCAAATTATTATGCAAATGATATTTTTCTCATTTACCTAAATATTTGATGTAAATAACAGTCAGCATATTTTCTCATGTTATCAACTATTAAGAGTACAATTCAGATTTTATTGAACAAACCTCCTAATGATAACAGTATTTTTTTAAAACATAAAACACTTCCAATGCACTGTTCCAAATTATTACGTACAGTAAGTTTCAAAACACTTTATAGGTTGTAAAGAACTGAAAATTGTCATTTGTTGTGTTTGAAGCATATTTACTGAAATCAAAAGCTATTTCAATCAAACTTTTAACAACATTTTAACTTTTTAAACATTTTAACAGGTCACGTTACATTTTAACATAGGACCCCTTATTTGATAGCAGCTTCACAAGTCTTGCATCCATTGAACTTGTGAGTTTTTGGACAGTTTCTGCTTGAATTTGTTTGCAAGATGTCAGAATAGCCTCCCAGAGCTGCTGTTTGGATGTAAACTGCCTCCCATCCTCATAGATCTTTTGCTTGAGGATGCTCCAAAGGTTCTCAATAGGATTGAGGTCAGGGGAGGATGGAGGCCACACCATGACTTTCTCTCCTTTTATCCCCATAACAGCCATTGATGCAGAGGTATTCTTTGCAGCATGAGATGGTGCATTGTCATGCATGAAGATGATTTTATTACGGAAAGCATAGTTCTTCCTTCTGTACCAGGGAAGAAAGTGGTCAGTCATAAACTCCACATACTTTGCAGAGGTCATCTTTACACCTTCGGGGCCCCTAAAGGGGCTGACCAGCTCTGTTCCCATGATTCTGGACCAAAACATGACTCCACCACCGCCTTGCTGACGTCGCGGCCTTGTTGGAACAGGGTGGCCGTCCACCAACCATCCACTACTCTATCCATCTGGACCAACCAGGGTTGTACGGCACTCATCAGTGAGCAGGACTGTTTGAAAATTAGTCTTCATGTATCTTTCTGCCCAATGCAGCCGTTTCTGCTTGTGAGCATTGGTTAGTGGTGGCCGAAAAGGTTTATGCACAGTTGCAGGACCCTGGAGGACTCTACACCTTGATGTCCGTGGGACGCCAGAGGCACCAGCAGCTTCAAATATTTGTTTGCTGCTATGTAATGGTATTTTAGCAGCTGCTCTCTTGATCTGATGCATGGATCTGGCAGAAATCTTCCTCAATGTGCCTTTATCTGTGCTCTGAATCAGCCACAAATCTCTTAATAGTGTGATGATCATGCTTAAGTTTTCGTGAAATATCTAATGACACACAATGCCATCCATGAGTTAAACTGAAAAACGAAATATTTAATCTTTGTGACACTTAAATAGAATTTGCATAATAATTTGGAACACGGTGTATTTGCTACCTTGTCTGCCTTCAGGCGATCCCTGAAAACCCATCTCTTCAAGGAAACTTTTACTGCCTCAACATAAAAATTGTAGTCCTACCTTATCCGTTTTACGACAGCCCTACAACAGATGCACAGCTACAGGGCAGCTGTTCTGTGCAAAATGACATACATATACATGATTTTGCATTTCCGAGTGAAGGGCGCTCATTCCGCCAACTTGAGCTGTCAGTGGCTGTCGGGGATGGCAATCACCTGGTTCCTGCCAACGATTCATGGACATTCTTTGGACTCCCACATCATCCCTTTACACATCCCGTATTAAAAGTGCAGCATAGGGCAAACTCTTATACAGGTGAAACTCGAAAAATTTGAATATCGTGCAAAAGTTCAATTATTTCAGTAATGCAACTTAAAAGGTGAAACTAATATATGAGATAGACTCATTACATGCAAAGCAAGATAGTTCAAGCCGTGATTTGTCATAATTGTGATGATTATGGCTTACAGCTCATGAAAACCCCAAATCCACAATCTCAGAAAATTAGAATATTACATGCAATCAATAAAACAAGGATTGTACAATGCAATTACTGCCTCAATGCGGCGTGGCATGGAAGCTATCAGCCTGTGGCACTGCTGAGGTGTTATGGAAGACCAGGATGCTTCAATAGCGGCCTTCAGCTCTTCTGCATTGTTCGGCCTCATGTCTCTCATCTTTCTCTTGGCAATGCCCCATAGATTCTCTATGGGGTTCAGGTCAGGCGAGTTTGCTAGCCAATCAAGCACAGTAATCCCACGGTCATTGAACCAGGTTTTGGTGCTTTTGGCAGTGTGGGCAGGTGCCAAGTCCTGCTGGAAAATGAAGTCAGCATCCCCATAAAGCTCGTCTGCGGAAGGAAGCATGAAGTGCTCCAAAATCTCCTGGTAGACGGCTGCGTTGACCCTGGACTTAATGAAGCACAGTGGACCAACACCAGCAGATGACATGGCTCCCCAAATCAACACAGACTGTGAAAACTTCACACTGGACTTCAAGCATCTTGCAGTGTGTGCCTTTCCATTATTCCTCCATATTCTGGGTCCTTGGTTTCCAAATGAGATGTAAAAGTTGCTCTCATCAGAAAAGAGGACTTTGGACCACTGAGCAACAGACGAGGTCAGTTTTTCTTTACCCATGTAAGACGCTTCTGACGTTGTTTGTTCAGGAGCGGCTTGACAAGAGGAATACAACATTTGAAGCCCATGTCCAGGATCCGTCTGTGTGTGGTGGCTCTTGATGCACTGACTCCAGCCTCAGTCCACTCCTTGTGACAGTCCCCAACACTTTTGAATGGCCTTTTCCTGACAATCCTCTCCAGGCTGCGATCATCCCTGCTGCTTGTGCACCTTTTTTCTTCCACACTTTTCCCTTCCACATAACTTTCTGTTAATGTGCTTTGATACAGCACTTTGGAAACATCCAACTTCTTTTGTAATTACCTTTTGAGGCTTTCCCTCCTTATGGAGGGTGTCAATGATGGTTTTCTGCACAACTGTCAGGTCAGCAGTCTTTCCCATGATTGTGATTCCTACTGAACCAGACTGAGAGACCATTTAAAGGCTCAGGAACCCTTTGCAGGTGTTATGGCTTAATTAGCTGATTAGAGTGGGACACTTTGAGCCTAGAATATTGCACCTTTTCACAATATTCTAATTTTCTGAGATTGTGGATTTGGGGTTTTCATGAGCTGTAAGCCATAATCATCACAATTATGACAAATCACGGTTTGTACTATCTTGCTTTGCATGTAATGAATCTATCTCATATATTAGTTTCACCTTTTAAGTTGCATTACTGAAATAAATTAACTTTTGCACGATATTCTAATTTTCTGAGTTTCACCTGTATGTATGTTAACATCATTTGCACCACATGTGAGGTATTGTTGCCAATGTCAGACTGAGAGCAGTAAATGATGGGACCATAATTCATGGCTAACTCTAAACTGTTAACCTGTAAATGTTTTTAAATTGTAGCCTATGAAGAATTTTGGTTACTGTAGTTTTTTCTTTTCTTGGGACCGTTCAGAAACAGGTGTATTTATTTGAGACCAGGGGGAGATTTACTAAAAGTGGAGAGTGCATAATCTGTTGCAGATCTGCATAGAAACCAATCAGCTTCCAGGTTTTTCAGCTGAGCTGATTTGTTACCATTCACAGCTGCACCAGATTCTGAATGCACCATGTGACATAACCTACACACATCTACTAAATGATGTATTTTTTAAAGAAATTGTACCAGAGATAATTGATGGGTTTCACAGCAAAGGACAATAATTAAGCAATCAGGACTTGTATTTTTTTAATGTTAAGTATTAAGTGGGGTCATTCATGTAGGTTTTTACGTATTGTTTGTTGTCTATTTAAGGCATGGAATCCAGCTGCAGAGGAGCAATGCTTTGATCGATGTCATCGACTGGGACAGACCAAAGAAGTTATTATTACTAAGGTAACATATTTAAAACAATGGAGGTGATTTTCCTATTTGCAGATGAGATGTCGAGAAGATTCTGGTATATAGTCTTCACGTTATATATAGGTAGGTGCTAGACTTTGTATAGTTAGGTTAAGCATAGCTGTGTTTCTCTGCTTACCAGAGAGGCTGTCGGGTACATTCAGTGTGGTATTCTGCTTTACAGAGTGCTGTGATTGATGAGTTAGGTCTGCTCATGAGTTCTGCCTGCTTTCATGAAGCTATGAGAGCCTTCCAGAACATGCACAGCATGAATATGGATACAGCCCTGGCCAATTGTAGGAGAGGGTTGCCCCATTGAATGCTGGGAGTGGTATTTATATTCTGAGAACACATGGGTTCAGTGTCTTTGCCTGGAGTGCATTGCACCAGCCAGGCTGGAGGTAGTCTTCCTTGCCTTGCCCTGTCTACCATGTGACCTCAGGTGGGTCGACCAGAGGGACTGAAATTAAGAGAGTGACCCTGGTTTGTCAGTAAGCTGACTGAGGGGAGCTGTCTGCCAAAGGTTTGTCTGGTATCACTGAAGAGAGTCGCTTGGAAGATTGGAAGCAGGCAACCATTCTCTCCTTGGACTTGTGAGTACAGACACTGCGAGATCTTGGGGACTCTGTGCTTGCTACTCCTCCAGTGCTTGATAGTCAGTGTGGGTCTGAGAAAGGAAACACTGGCTATTGTTCTGAAGAGCTTGTCTGAGTGTTGCTACTGCAAAGGACTTTGCTCAGCTACGTTACCTTTGGGCTGTCGCAGTCTGCCATAACTGGCTTATACCTGAGGAGCTCAGCCCTGTAACTACTACTACTGCAAAAAGGGACTTTGGTCACTCCTAAACTACTTGCGGCTATATGTTACAAGGAAGTCTGCTATCTACAGTCAGCCAAGACTTCATAAGTGTTCAACTAAGAGATCAGCTAGATGTCCTCAGTGTGAATAGTTCTGATTTTGGAGAATCCTACTACAATTCCCCATCCCTAACCGCAGTTCTACAAAACAAAACATCCCCCTAGACTGGTAATTGAAGACGAGCGGAAGTAGGTGTGTGTGTGTGTCTGTCGAAATACTGTACCTGGCTGCGAAGCAAGGGGAGACCATGGAAAACTTACAAGTGGCTCCTTCGAGGGTATCGCTACATATAAAGTTCCCTAGTTTACCTTAAAGTAGTTCTAAAGGCAGAACATTTTTATGCCCTAATGTATTCCCTGTATTAATGTAAAAAATGTCCCAGTAGTTATATTGGCCCCTCAATTGCCACATTGTTTCTGGTTTAGTTACCACTGCAACTTTCCTCTGTGTCCTGAAGAAGCTATGAGGACTTATTTCCACAGAATACTTTATTTTAATTAAAGGCAGTAAGGCATGTATACCTATATTATGTAAGAAATGTGATACTGTGGTAAATAAGTTGCAGTTAGTCTCTATATTCTAATATGTACAAGTTTTTTATGACATAAAGCAGATCCATTTGTGATGTTAGCAAACATTGTGTAATGAAAATTGGTTTACATTTTTACACAATATCCTTACCCGAGTCCTATCTGAATTGCAAAGGGGACAGACAAGGAAGAGAAGGGGTGGACAGCCCTGGCAGGGGACCCTACAAGAGGAGATCAGATAACTATACCATGTTTGTTTTTTAAAAGAAAAAAAATTTAAGCCTTTACAACTTCTTTAATGCAGAGAATGCATTAAAGTAAAAAAAAAAAATTTTGCTTTTAGAACCACTTTAAAATTGCCCTCCGGTTTAGCTGCCCCTCCTCATCAGTGTTCTTTCCCTAAGGGTGCATCCACACACTTCTGTTTGAGTTTCCCCACCCATTGGGACCTCTGATTCCTCACATGTCAGGAACATAGTCTCAGGAGTGGTAGACCTCTTGAACTTGCACCTCTCCATAAAAAGATGTTTTCTATCTTTGGGTGCTGTGGATCTTTTTGTGGTCATTGTTATCTGTTAATTCTATTAACTTTGACTAGCAGATTGACTAGAATCCGCTTGGGTTGGGTATTCTGCTAAGCTTACATCACTTTCGGTTTACCCAGATGTGAATGGGTCCATTTTTCTTGTTCAAACAATTTTTATTAATAATAAATCAGAGTAACATAAACTGGGAGACATTACCATTATACATTGGACATTGTAGTGATAGCAAAACAGAAGAAGTGAAGATCACGGTACAAATGTCTATATATTTCCAATAAAAACAGGTAGTTAAGAATTTATGACAGATAACGTTATATCGTTGGTCAATCAGGGTAATGGCTCACAAGGGCATTAAAGAGGGAGGGAAGTTTAGAGGGGGATCAAACAGGGGGAGGGGGGCAGGGGAGAAGGAATAGCAACAATGACTCCATGAACTTTATCGAATGTACGACAGCCCCTATGAGCTATGTATGAAGGGCTATTAACAATACCCATGGGGCATAGCACACAAATCAAGGAAGGAGGAGTGATTCGTCAAAGTTAGGTGGAAGGAAGCGCTCTACCCAGGGAGTCCATATGCACAAGAATTTAGGGATCGTGTCAAGAATTGTGGCTTCCACCTTTGCATGTATCATGGCTTGTGTTAATTTGGTTTTGACAGCCGCAACATTTAGAGTGGGGGATTTCCAGGATTTCGCTATAACCTGCTTAGCCGCCGTCGTGACTTGCATAAGGAGCTTGAATTGTGAGTTGGGGATGCCATGGGGGCGTTGATTGAGTAGGGCTGTTGCTGGTTCAGGTCGTAGAGTGATAGTACTGAGTGTGGATAGTATGGTGAAAATTTCAGCCCAAAAGATTTGGGCTACTGGGCAGTCCCACCAAATGTGATAATGTGTTCCTGGGTCCACACAGCCTCTGAAACAGTTGGGTGAATAGCTAGGGGTAAATTTTGCAATTCTCGCTGGGACTAAGTACCAGCGAGTTAAGACTTTATAGTTCGTTTCTAATGCTATGATGTTCTGCGAAGATGATTTTGTATTGGCCCAAATGTGGTCCCAATCTGATGAGTCGAGTCCCTTACCTAAATCCTTTTCCCACCTATGGGTGTAGGGAGGGGGGTGCGTAGTAACCGAAGTAGTGAAGAGTGAGTATAGGCATGAAATAAGACCATGCCTGTGAGGGTCTTTACAACACGCCCGTTCAAAGAAAGACATGGCATCTGGTTGATTGGTTACTGTTGCGTAAGGGGCGTAGAAATGTTGTAGTTGTAAGTATCTGAATATCTCAGAAGCTGGAAGACTATGCGTTTCCCGCAGCGAGGCAAAGGATTTAAACTTATTCCTCTGTAGGAAATGATGTGTACGGAGCAGGTTAGCAGAGGTCTAGGCTTTGAATAATAGGGGTGTCTGCCAGGCCGGGGGAAAAGCTGGGTTTCGGAGAAACGAGAGCATGGGATTATGTGGCGATTGGAGGAGATAACGGGCTTTCAGTTTGTCCCATAAGGATAAGAAGTGGGAGGTGATGGGGTTGGTTATAGAACGGCGGTCTATTGGCCTCAACCAGAGCAAGTTAGCTGTAGATAGGGGGTCGCACTCTATCGATTCGAGGGCAACCCATTGAGGGATTTCAGAGGTTGCATGATACTTAGGCAACTGAGCTAAATGCGCTGCTTGATAGTACTTTCTAATGTCAGGTAGGCCGAGACCTCCATTAAGCTTAGGGCGATATAGGGTGGAGCGAGGTATACGAGGGTGAGTATTGCCCCATACGTAGGAAAAGATGCGACGCTGCAATGTGCGGAGGTAGTGAGGGGGGACTGGGACTGGGAGGACTCTAAATAGGTATAGGATTTTTGGGAGGTGAATGGGGCCATTTTTAACAATAAAAGCATTTTATCACACCAAGATTGGTGTGATCAAATGCTTTTCCAGAGCTGTTCTCTCAGGCCGATCCCCCCCTGCACCAAATTCTAGCTGTGACTTTACTTTGTGAACCCATGTCCGACTGGCCAAAAGACTTTAACCCTTTTACCACCACTGCTGTATGTCGGCGACAGCAGGGGGTTTTACACACACTCCCGAAAAGCTGCCACCCAATCGCTTTCACATACCCCTCCCCTGTACAAGTGTTTTTTCTTTCAACTGACAATAAAACTGGGAAACATGCATGCATTGCATAGATGTTCTGTATGTTTTATTTTGCTCATATTGGGGGAGATTTACTAAAATTGGTGCATTCAGAAGCTGGTGCAGTTGTGCATGGCATCCAGTCATCTTCTAACTTCAGCTTCTTCAAGTAAGCTTTGACAATAAAACCTGGAAGCTGCACCAGACAATAAAGCCTGGTTTCTGTCTGGAAGATGCACCAAATTTTGACACTCAAATTTTAGTAAATAACACCCATTATTTAATTTCACATATCTACAGTTGTGTTCAAAATAATAGCAGTCAGACATCACTAACCTGATCAATCACTGTTTTTGGTAGAAATGTTATTTCTACATGGCAAATAATTTACTAGCAGGTGTAGTAGAGTAATAGAAATCCTACAGACCCAACAGTCATGACATGCATGCTGCTGATTCTGTGTAATTGAATCACTAATTGAAAGGGGCATGTTCAAAATAATAGCAGTGTGGAGTTCTATTAGTGAGGGCGTTCATTCTTTAAAAAACAGGTGGCAATTATTGCCCTTATTTAAGGAAGGAAGGCAGCAAATGTTGTACATGCTGGTTACAGTGCATTTCTCTCTGAAATTCTGAGGAAAATGGGTCGTTCCAGACATTGTTCAGAAGAACAGTGTACCTTGATTGAAAAGTTGATTGGAGAGGGGAAAACATATAAAGAAGTGCAGAAAATGATAGGCTGCTCAGCTAAAATGATTGCAAATGCTTTAAAATGGCAACCAAAACCTGAAAGACGTGGAAGAAAGCGAAAAACTACCATTCGAATGGATAGAAGAATAGCCAAAATGGCAAGGACTCAGCCAACAATCAGCTCCAGGAAGATCAAATAAGGTCTAAAGTTACCTGTGAGTACTGTTACAATTAGAAGACGCCTATGTGAAGCCAAACTATTTGCAAGAAGCCCCCGCAAAGTCCCACTGTTGAAAAAAAGACGTGCTGAAGAGGTTACAATTTGCTAAAGAGCACATTGACTGGCCTAAAGAGAAATGGCAAAACATTTTGTGGACTGATGAAAGTAAGATTGTTCTTTTTAGGTCTAGTGGCCAGAGACAGTTTGTCAGACGACCCCCAAACACTGAATTCAAGCCACAGTACACTGTGAAGACAGTGAAGCATGGTTGCGCAAGCATCATGATATGGGGATGTTTCTCATACTACGGTGTTGGGCCTATTTATCGCATACCAGGGATCATGGATCAGTTTGCATACATCAGAATACTTGAAGAGGTCATGCTGCCTTATGCTGAAGAGGAAATGCCCTTGAAATGGGTGTTCCATCAAGACAACAACCCCAAACACACCAGTAAATGTACAACATCTTAGTTCCAGACCAACAAGATTGACGTTATGGAGTGGCCAGCCCAATCCCCGGATCTTAATCCAATAGAAAACTTGTGGGGTTACATCAAAAATGCAGTTTCTGAGGCAAAACCAAGAAATAGAGAAGAACTGTGGAATGTAGTCCAATCATCCTGGGCTGGAATATCTGTTCCCAGGTGCCAGAAGTTGGTTGACTCCGTGCAACACAGATGTACAGCAGTTCTCAGAAACAGTGCTTATACAACTAAATATTAAGTGATTCAAAGGAAAGCAAAATCTTCAAACATTTTTCAGTTTATATAGTGAATGTTTGCGTTTGTAAAAAAGAATAAAAAAATTGAAGAAAAGTGAATATTAGACTGTTCAAAAAAATAGCAGTGTTTTGTAGAGGAACAACACAAATTTGATCTATTTTTTTTCATGTTTTGATTTGGAATAGAATGTGTAGTGTTCCCAATGCATTTGTGTGTATGGAAATAAAAGCTATTAGAAGGATTTTGAGCTTTATTCACTTTTTTCAACACACTGCTATTATTTTGAACACAACTGTATATGGAACCGTTACAGGAGGGGGTTTTTTTAGGTATAAATTGCTATGATTTGATAAACCCTTCAAGTATACTTACTAACCCAGTTCATCTCTTTTCAGTTTGTTGTTAAGGATTCCGTGGAAGAAAATATGCTAAAAATTCAGAACAAGAAGAGAGAACTAGCTGCAGGGGCATTTGGAGGAAATAAGCCAACTTCCAGTGAAATAAAACAAGCCCGCATTAATGAAATCCGGACCCTGATAGATTTGTAGAACATTTTATGCATACATTCTTCCAGACATTTCTGCATGGGGATAAAACATTTTGTTTCAATGATCTGTATTAAAAATGTTCGGTTAGAGAGATCTGTATTTTTTAGTAGCAAAAATACCTGGTTCTAGCACTGTAAAAAAATGTAAACCCAGAACAATAAAGCACTTTATTTGTCTTTTGTGTGTGTAATTTTTTTCCCCTTTTAGTGTGGTAGTATATAGACACATAGTGGTATCACTTGTAACTGATAGACTGCAGCTCCCAGCAGGGCCACACAGCGCAGATTGTTATCCCCATATTGAGTTTTGGATTAAATGCTGTGGTTGGTGTCAAGACATATAAGCCCCTTGTAACCAAGTTTCCAGGTATGCTCATTTGACAGAACACAAGGAGATCTTTAAAGCTTGGTACACATGGTCCGAATATTAGAACCATGTGTACAGCTGCCCTTCCGACAAAAACCGGGCTAAAAACTAACTTTTGCCGAAGGGACATGCTGGAAGACCAGCATAAGATCAGAGCTGGCGGCCAAAGGCTGCGAATGCTGGTTAGTGATTTTGAGGGGGGAAGGGGTTAGTCCTCCTGTCAGAACACAAAGGGACAGTGGGAAAGATCTTCGTGTAACAAGTCCACTCGGTTGAATGAAAAAAAAAACTGCAGGTATTAGTTTCAATTATAAGAAAGAAACATCTATAGCTATTAAAACTCCACTGAATGGGGCAAAGTTAAAGTCTGCTATAGTACAAGTTACCAAATCTAAATAAAGGAAGGGCATCAATTATGATCTGTCATATGCCAGAAAAATACACACAGACCTTGAGTGTCTAGGTGCTCTTCCCAGCCAAGAGCCAGATATGGAATGTTATGCATTAGTAACCAAAATATAAAGATTTATACACAGGTTACCTTCGGTGGCAATAGTATGCCAAGACTATTTAGATCCAGACTTAGGCAGCTAAACAAATTCCTTTGATGTTTTTGTCTAGCCCGGGTGTCGGCAACCCGCGGCTCCAGAGCCGCATGTGGCTCTTTTTCATCTTTGCTGCGGCTCCGGAGCACACTGCCCACCAGGTGACAGGCAATAGGGTTTCAGTGGTCGGCAAGCCGCGGATCGCAAGCCACATGCGGCTCTTCTGTGTGCCGGGCGCCCGCTCCCCTCCCTCCTCTCGGGCGGCCGCCTCAAAAGTCAGGACTCTTTTAATCCGGCCCGCGGAGCGTGGAACATTAGCTGTCAGGATGTAGGCGGGGCAGCCAGGATGTAGGCGGGGCAGCGTGACAAACTCCTCTCACAGTCCGCCCTGAAGACCGGAACACAGCGAGAGGAACGCGCGGAGCAAAGGTAAGTGAATTGAGACAATATGGGGAATTAATTACTATAGGGGGGATGAATTACTATGGGGGATGAATTATTATATGGAGGATTAATTACTATGGGGGATGAATTACTATATGGGGGATGAATTACTATGGGGGATGAATTACTATATGGGGGATGAATTACTATGGAGGATGAATTACTATATGGAGGATGAATTACTATGGGGGATGAATTACTATGGAGGATGAATTACTATAGGGGGGATGAATTACTATAGGGGGGATGAATTACTATATGGGGGATGAATTACTATGGGGGATGAATTACTATAGGGGGGATGAATTACTATGGGGGATGAATTACTATATGGGGGATGAAGCTAACTGCACGATCCTGTATATAGCATTAAGGTAAGAAACAATATATGCAGTGTCGGATTTGTTTTAAATGTTGCAATGGTTTTGCGGCTCCCAGTCTTTTTTTTCCCTTCGGAAACGGGTCCAAGTGGCTCTTTATGTCTTAAAAGTTGCAGACCCCTGGTCTAGCCCCTCTCTATCCCAAACCTTCCTATTGGTCAAGAAACCACCATGTACTAAAAGAAAGAAAAGGCACTTTTAAATATGCAGTTGAATCATATCTTCAGTTTAAATGACTTAAGTGTAATGGTATACATAAATAGAGGGATAATGTAAAACTTTAATATTTCTTGTTACCCTTCCCAACTCTAGCAAAAAATATATTTTGATGAAACTTAATGTTTTAAGTTTCATCAAAATATATTTTTTGCTAGAGTTGGGAAGGGTAACAAGAAATATTAAAGTTTTACATTATCCCTCTATTTATGCATATGGATGCTGGCACTGCATTTATTTTAATTATTATTATAGAGGATTTATATAGCGGCAACAGTTTGCGCAGCTCTTTACAAAATTATGGCAGACATGACCGTTACAATACAATTTGGTACAAGAGGAATCGGAGGGCCGTGCTCGTTAGAGCTTACAATCTTAGAGAGGGATTAAAAACAAAAACCTCCAAGTGCCTTTTTTTCATAATACAGCGAGAGGAACTTCTAGTCCTCTGCTGCCATTCACATGTTAAAAAAAAGCCTTCGGAATAGAGGACAAATAAGATAATATCAAATAAATGTTTTAAGTCAACATAAAATATGTATTTGAACTCAAATCTTTATTATTTTTGTGCAAAATCATGGTCTGGGCCACCACAGAGGGGAGGTTCTGCCTATAATGACCTGTTTCATGCACCTCCAGCTTGTCTTTGGTGTTTATGTGCTTAGAATTTCAAGGAGGTGAAACCTCCATAAATCAACATGTAATATACTGCCCCTGTAATGTTTAGCTGTTTAGTGGGCTAGGAGGAGGGAAGGAGTGGGTTTTCATTCATCCCTATGTATACGCCCACATATGTGACTTGATCGTCATGTGGGCTGCACAGATAAGAAAATGAACAGCTTAGATGGGAATTGAAACTAGAGCATACTCGGTGGATGTGGCAACGGCTAGTCTACATAATCTCAGGCTGCAGCGGGGACATAGTTAAGGAGGGAGGGACAGTGGACAGAAGGATCAACCAGGTTTTTGGCAGAACACAGAAAATTAATCCAATAATGACTGACTAAGAACAGCATGTAATACAGCATTTACTGACAGTTTTGAATGATGTGGGCTTTAATGACACATTTTATTTCCATCTGTGGCCCCAGTTAGGGGAATGAGGTGTATTGCCTTAATCGACATTCCCAGCGACAGACAGGGAATGTCTCTTTAAATGCAAACATACTGTAGGAGTGTTTTAACCTTTACTCACCCAAAAAGTTTAAGTTGCATTGTCTAATGCATAAGCAAGCTTGGGGCGTGGCTTGGCACATGGACCTGTAGGACGTGTTCCTCAGTAGCTCCCGGTCCTAGTATCTCCTGCAAGGCTTTTTACCCTCGCAATTGATTTCTGAACCCCACACATGGGCAAGAACCAGCACAGGGGCTCCAAGAAGTCTGGAGGGGGCACTCTGGAGGCAACCTGGGCCGCTTCTTCACGGGATCCGCAGCCTCGCATACCCCATCCGGCAAGATGATGCTGCGCCTCCTCCTGGAACGGAGCCTTCAGCCGGCTTACAGGTGAGCTCCCGCAGCCTCCTCTTCTCCCCGGGAGGCTCAGATAGACTGTCTCAGCGCTCCCGCAGCCTCTCCCTCTCTGTGTTCCGGGGATGGCTGGGACCTGCAGTCCCACATCAGATCTCTGCATTCCTACATTAAATCCCTGTCTACTAAGGATGATTTTGAGCACTGTGTAAAATGCATTGAAAAGACATACAAACAGGAGATATCAGAAATTTAGAAAGATATATGTGTCTGCATGGAAGAAATTGAAAACACTTCTGATGGACTTTGTAACACCTTGCAATCCCATGAGGAGACTCTTATCTCTCACACGGTACTATTACAGCAACTTATGTACCAACAAGATGACATAGAAAATAGGAACTGTCGCAATAATATCAAAATCCGCGGCATTCTGGAATCAGTGGAACCTAAGGATTTAGCAGCAGCAGCTACTGCTATTTTCAGTTAACTAATACAGCAGCCCAAATATGCACCCATTGACTTGTATCGGGTACATAGAACCTTGGGCCCAGGAAATCCTGACCCCTCACGCGTGCGTGACACGCTATGCAGAGTTCATTATTACAAGGTCAAAAATGCCATCATGTGCACAAACAGTACGCAAGGCACCATACTCTTTAATGCGCCTTCCAGACCTCTCTCGCCAGACCCTGAATATGCGAAGGGCCTTAAAGCCACTCACGCAACTACTTCAAGATTGCCACATCAGGTACTGGTGGAGATTCTCTTTTCAACTCCGAGCCTCCCACAATGGCAAGACTGCACAGTCTCGCACTCTTGGGGATTTACCCAACTTCCTTGGCACAGGCTAGATCTAGGGGGGTGTCAGTGGCCTTTTACAAATCTTTCACTCCGGGGTTCTTGGATGCTTTCATAGATCCTTCTGGTTGCTATATTTGTCTTAAATTAAAGTACCAGAATTTTGTCTTTACAGTGGCAAATGTTTACGTACCTGACCAGGGGCACTTTCTTTCCGCAACCCTCACCAAGCTATCCTCATTCAGCAGTCCCTATTTCATTGTGGGCAGTAACTTAAATGTGGCCCCATCCCCTGCCACGGATACTTCCTCTGATAAGTCCTCTGTCTTCTGCTCCACACTAGCCCACGTTAAATCACTCTTACAGCATATGCAATTAGTGGATGTCTGGCGTGTTCAGCACCTCACAGAGAGGGATTACAGCTGTTTTTCAGTCATTCACAATTCCTACAGCCATATCGACTACTTTTTTTTTCATCTTTGTAACAGAACTGACCCAGACTGCGCTTGAGTACTTCCATTAGAATACCGCTTCCCCGACCGAACACCGACAACAGACACCACAGCTGACTGTACAAGACTTAATGACACCAGTCTCGAGGTAAACCAGGAGGTAGACACTTTATTTGAGCACAGATACAAGATATATACACTCAGGGGTCTACATTTAGTAACAAGAGACACACAGGTATTCAAACTTCACACCAGCAGACAAGTCCCATCATGAGGGAGGGCTGCTGGAGACACCCCCCCCCCCCACTAAGCTAATACACATAAACACATACATCCCATAATAGTTTCCTCCCAAGCCAGACACAATAGAACAATGGGATGCAGCCACATAACATTAAACAATCAACAACCCCCACCTATCTCCTAAACATGTCTACATAGTCTGAGACAAAGCCCACACAATATTAGGACAAACCACCCTGTACCCCTAATAGGCACAGGGTGATTTAATCATAAGAGGGATATGGGGAGCTGAGACAGGGGTTTCCCCACCTCTCCAAAGTGAGCTGGGTTCCATGGGCTCCCCACTCAAAGTGACTCCGGTCACACATCTCCCCTTTCTGCAGGGGACTAACACAGGAGAAGACCCCAAACGGGTTGACTCCAAAGTTAGTCTGTACTTCCAGTCCCCCAATGCCAGCACCCACACAGTACCCCAAGCAAATTGTCCCACACAAAGCATTACTCACCCAGCCAACCTCTGCCTCTCTCATAGAACATACCCACCGCTGGGGAGAAGTACGGACTGGTCCTCCTCCCTGAAGTCCGCTCAGCTGATGGAGAGAAGACAGGGTGGCTGGGCTGGGTCCATCATGCTGTTTGGGATCTGGGCTGACTGCCCAGCATCCCTGGGGTATCCAGGTGGTGACTGTAGTCTCATCCACGTTGGTTAGGTGAGAGCAGAGTGAAATCACATAGTGGTCAACCTTATTTCCATTCTCGACTGCAAGGGGTAGTTGTCTTCAGTGGGGGTGGGGCAGAGGTCATTGACTGTTTGTCCAGCTGCCAGCGCTTCAGCTGTATAGTTTTGAACATTCTGGAGCTCAGTCTGCTGCTGGGGAGAGCGACCAATTGCCCCAGCTCCCTGATGCTGTGGAGACACTGTAGTTGCTAGGCAGAGGCCAGCGGCGCTCTGACCTGTTGCCAGCACTTCTGCTGGGGACTCCACATCTTCTCCAGCTAACCGTGGAGGAGGTAGGCTGGTTTCCTCTACTCCCAGACTGTGGATCTGCTGCTGGGATGATATTCCTCTGTCACTGTCCCCCTGGTGCACAGATCCTGGCTTGGGAGGGAAGACAGTTTCCTCCACTCTGGCTGACTGTGGGGAGGGGGGACAACAACCTCCTCTCCCTTCTCCCACTGGGCCTCTGAAACTACTGCAGGTGTGGGGCAGAGTTCCTGGACCCTCTGTCCAGTTGCCAGTGCTTCAGCTGGTGAAGTTTCTTTTACCTCCAAAGATGCTGGTGGCAGGAAATCCCATGTTCCTGTCAGTGGAGTAGGAGAAAGGCGGCTGCCTCTTCTCTCAGGGACACTGAAGCCGCTGTTGGTGCTGGGTAGAGCTCAGCAATATTTGGCCCTATTGCAAGCTCTTCTGCTGGAGGCTCACCAGGTTGTTTTTCCTCATCAGAGAAGTCTATCAAATCCCCAGTCTCTGGAATGGCTAAATGTCCATGCACGGGCTAGTGGCCCTTGGGCCCAGTGACAGCACTTTGGCAGGTGACTCATCACCCATAACATCCTCCATTAGATCCATACATCCTGGCATCTGTAATTGGAGGGATGAAGCCGACTGCTCCTTCTTCCATACCCTCATCCAGCTGTTGGACAGACGCATTCCTCCATCCAAGCTCGTCCCGTGCAGACAGGATCGTCTAGGTAAGCCAGCACTTGCTGCATCCGCCATAAGACCTCCCTTTCCATAGCTGCGGGTGGTATCTGTATCTCTCCTCTCTTGCTATTCAAACCTTGGATCCCTGTGGAGGTTTGGATGTGTTCACAGCCAGGAAGCACAATCCCACCACTTGCCACCAATGTAACGGAAACCGACCAAGACCGCGCTTGAGTATTTCCGTTAGAACACCGCTTCCCCGTCCGAACACTGACAAAAGACACCACAGCCGACCATACAAGATAGACAACACCAGTTTTGACGTAAACCAGGAGGTAGACACTTTATTTGAACACAGATACAAAATATATACACTCGGGACAATTCCCCCTCCCTGCATAATGACACAGGGCGGGCCAATCTACATTTAGTAACAAGAGACACACAGGTATTCAGACTTCACACCAGCAGACAGTCCCATCAGGAAGGAGGGCTGCTGGAGACACCCCCCCACTAAGCTAATACACATAAACACATACAGTCAGGTCCATAAATATTGGGAGATCGACACAATTCTAACATTTTTGGCTCTATACACCACCACAATGGATTTGAAATGAAACGAACAAGATGTGCTTTAACTGCAGACTGTCCGCTTTAATTTGAGGGTATTTACATCCAAATCAGGTGAACGGTGTAGGAATTACAACAGTTTGCATATGTGCCTCCCACTTGTTAAGGGACCAAAAGTAATGGGACAATTGGCTTCTCAGCTGTTCCATGGCCAGGTGTGTGTTATTCCCTCATTATCCCAATTACAATGAGCAGATAAAAGGTCCAGAGTTAATTTCAAGTGTGCTATTTGCATTTGGAATCTGTTGCTGTCAACTCTCAAGATGAGATCCAAAGAGCTGTCACCATCAGTGAAGCAAGCCATCATTAGGCTGAAAAAACAAAACAAACCCATCAGAGAGATAGCAAATAGATTAGGCGTGGCCAAAACAACTGTTTTGGCCACTGCTCAGCAACACCAAAAGACCCGGAAGACCACAGAAAACAACTGTGGTGGATGACCGAAGAATTCTTTCCCTGGTGAAGAAAACACCCTTCACAACAGTTGGCCAGATCAAGAACACTCTCCAGGAGGTAGGTGTATGTGTGTCAAAGTCAACAATCAAGAGAAGACTTCACCAGAGTGAATACAGAGGGTTCACCACAAGATGTAAACCATTGGTGAGCCTCAAAAACAGGAAGGCCAGATTAGAGTTTGCCAAACGACATGTAAAAAAGCCTTCACAGTTCTGGAACAACATCCTATGGACAGATGAGACCAAGATCAACTTGTACCAGAGTGATGGGAAGAGAAGAGTATGGAGAAGGAAAGGAACTGCTCATGATCCTAAGTATACCACCTCATCAGTGAAGCATGGTGGTGGTAGTGTCATGGCGTGGGCATGTATGGCTGCCAATGGAACTGGTTCTCTTGTATTTATTGATGATGTGACTGCTGACAAAAGCAGCAGGATGAATTCTGAAGTGTTTCGGGCAATATTATCTGCTCATATTCAGCCAAATGCTTCACAACTCATTGGACGCCGCTTCACAGTGCAGATGGACAATGACCCAAAGCATACTGCAAAAGCAACCAAAGAGTTTTTTAAGGGAAAGAAGTGGAATGTTATGCAATGGCCAAGTCAATCACCTGACCTGAATCCGATTGAGCATGCATTTCACTTGCTGAAGACAAAACTGAAGGGAAAATGCCCCAGGAACAAGCAGGAACTGAAGACAGTTGCAGTAGAGGCCTGGCAGACCATCACCAGGGATGAAACCCAGCGTCTGGTGATGTCTATGCGTTCCAGACTTCAGGCTGTAATTGACTGCAAAGGATTTGCAACCAAGTATTAAAAAGTGAAAGTTTGATTTATGATTATTATTCTGTCCCATTACTTTTGGTCCCTTAACAAGTGGGAGGCACATATGCAAACTGTTGTAATTCCTACACCGTTCACCTGATTTGGATGTAAATACCCTCAAATTAAAGCGGACAGTCTGCAGTTAAAGCACATCTTGTTACTTTCATTTCAAATCCATTGTGGTGGTGTATAGAGCCAAAAATGTTAGAGTTGTGTCGATGTCCCAATATTTATGGACCTGACTGTACATCCCATAATAGTTTGCTCCCAAGCCAGACAGACAATGGAACAATGGGATGCAGCCACACAACATTAAACAATCAACAACCCCACCCATCTCCTAAACATGTTTACATAGTCTGAGACAAAGCCCACACAATATTAAGACAAATCATCCTGTACCCCTAACAGGCACAGGGTGATTTACACATAAGAGGGATATGGGGAGCTGAGACAGGAGTCTCCCTACCTCTCCAAAGTGAGCTGGGTTCCATGGGCCCCCCACCCAAAGTGATTCCCAATCACAATCTCCCAATCTTTATTTGACTCCCTTATTCACTCCTCCCTTAGTCAGTTCCTATGGTCAGATCACTCCCCCATACATCTCAACATACACAGTCTCCCTACAGCTTCTTGTAGTTCTTTTCGGCGTTTAAATGACAACCTGCTCAAAGACTCCCTGTATACGGCAGATGTCATGCGTGCCATTCGGAACTTCATTCTTGACCATGCTGCTGACACAATGGGTCCCCTCAACCAGTGGGAAGCCTTGAAGTGTGTTCTCCGGGGAATTTTCATCTAACACGGCTCTCGTTTGAAGAAAGCCCGAGCATCAGGGATGCGTCGGTTGCTCTCAGTTATTGCAACTCTGGAAACCTCCCATAAGCAAACCCTGGATCCCTCAGTTTACGTAGATTTATCTAATACCCATCATGATCTCCTTCAAATATTAGATTTTTACTCTGTCATTGCTCGGGATAAGGTGCGTAACTACCATTTACTCCATAGCTAATAAATGTGGTCAACATTTGGTGAGGGTGCTCCATCTGTGCCTACCTCGCCACCCTATCCAATTTATTCACACGTCTGATAATACTAAAATACACCATAACCAGGGAATCTCCTCTTTCGAACGATACTACTCTTGGCTATACAACCTACCTTCCTCTTTCTCCGGAGACCCTGCTGATCCCCATCTTAATGATATGATGACATACATTAATGAGACGGCGTTACTGGTTATTGATGCACAGGATGCCTTGGGCCCTTTTCAGTGCCAGAAGTGCTAGGTGCAATCAAAGGCTTAAAACCCGGAAAATGCCCTGGCCTGGATGGGTTCTCTCCCAGGTTTTACAAATCTTTTGCCTCTTTACTGGCCCGGCTCCTAGCCAAGTCTTTCAACACCATCGACAACTCCCATCTCCCTTCCAGGGATTTACTATCCGCTAATATCTCTACCACCCGATATCTCTCCTTAATTTGGATATCAATTATTTGCAAAGGTCATGGCGACCTGCTTGTCCCAATGCCTACCCGCTCTCATTTACAAAGACCAGAGAAAACACCACCAAAACTATTCATTTCATCTCCTATATTCAACAATGCAATTTAAAGGCATGCCTCCTCTCATTTGATGCCGAGGAGGCTTTCAACCGAGTTGACTGGCGATTTCTACAGCTTATCTTAGAGCAGATGGGTCTGGGACTTGGCTTTGTCACTAAAATCATGTCCCTCTATTCCCAACTTACAGCCTCTGTTCTGGTAAATGGCACGTCTTCTTTGTCTTTTTCCATATAGAATGGCATCAGGCAGGGATGCCCCCTCCCCTCTGCTCTTCATCTTAGTTATTGAACACCTTGCCCATGCTATACGGAACAATGACTCCATCGTTGGCATCCAAACCCCTTCCTTCTATCATAAACTTTCCTTGTATGTGGATGATCTTTTAGTCTACATCCAACATCCACATACCTCACTCCCCTGTCTACTACAGGAATTTCATAGG
Source organism: Staurois parvus (assembly GCF_062004578.1). NCBI lineage: Eukaryota > Metazoa > Chordata > Amphibia > Anura > Ranidae > Staurois > Staurois parvus. The sequence goes on from NW_028317874.1 coordinate 8,196,975, forward strand.
TTTGGAACCTATAGCAATTTTAAATTGAATAAAACAAAAACTGAGGCATTGAACATCACTCTTCCCACAACCACGATGTCGCATTTACGTTCCAATATATCCTTTCAATGGCAACCCAAGGGCATCTCCTACCTACACATTACTATTCCTTCTACTCTCTCAGCTCTATATACGCTTAATTATGTCCCCTTATTATCCCGCATCTGCAAAGGCCTAACATCCTGGGGAGCATCCTCTTTACCCTGGTTTGGATGCATTAACACCCTAAAAATGGATACTCTTTCAAAATTGCTCTGTTTTCCAGACTGTTCCCGTTTCAGTACCTATGATTTTCTACCTCCTGCTATGTTCCATTTCAATTTGTTTTATTTGGCACCACGGTTTTTCAAGACTAAAACACAAATTACTTACCTATCCGAAACTTCAAGGCGGGGTTGGCCTGCCAGACTTTGAACTTTATCATAAAGGCGCCTTGATGGCGTGCATGCTTGATTGGTTCCCCTGACCCTTCAGCAAGGCATCTACCATGGTGGAATAGTACCTGTCCCCTGTTGACCTCAGGGCCCTTCCTTGGGGCTATAGGCAGGACTTACCAATTTCATTCCCTCTCGCTCTTAACGGTGGCTGTCCTATGTCTGCGGTAAAAGTGCTGACTTAACAATATTCTGTCCTCAGACCCATTCCCCTTGACACCTTTATTTGATAACTCGGCTTTCCCGCAAGGCTTGGGGTCTACTGCAATTGGTCCTCTTTCTCGCACTACATGGCCAGTGGCCCGTTTTTTTATTCATTCTCACTTGGGCCTGTCTAACCTTCCGGGTGTTTCAGGTGACTGGCTTACTGCTCTACAGCTATCATCGTTCTGCACATTACCTCTCAAGTCCACTGTCCACTCACTGAATACGAGCCGTTGTGCTCCCTGTGTTACCCAGACATCTACTAGCCTCCCTCTATGAAATAACTGCATTCCTCAATACATGTTGACTTTACACCTTACACCAGAACGTGGTCTGTGGATGTGGGAAAAGATTTAACTGCCGACTGGCAGACTTTGTTCTATTTTACACATAAATCTTCCATCTCCAGCTACACACAGGAGAAAAATTGGAAGCTTCTCTCACGATGGTACAGGGATCCCTCCTCCTTTACATTAGGATATTCCCTTCCACATCCAACATTTGTTGATGATGTGGTGCTGAGGAGGGTACTCACTTGCATATCTGGTGGGGTTGCGACCGAATCCGGCCCTTCTGGTCCCAGGTTTTTGATATTTAACAAAATCTATGATGAGTCCCTGACCCCTCTCCAGAAATTCGCTCTCCTGTCCATGCTCTTGGGCTCATTAACTGCCCAAACAAAATGCTTATTGCATTTTTTCCTTTCTGCTGCACAACTGATACCCCTTTTTTGGAAGACTACTACCACCCTATCCCTGTCTTTGTGGGTCTCCACGATAAATAATATCATGCGCATGTAAAAGATGTTAGCGCTTGATAATGATACTTATGAGAAATATAAAATGCTATGGTTTTTTTGGCTCCACTTCTCCTCAACTGCCCTCAAGGAGATGTTACCACCTGAAGTACACAGTTGAGGCCTCAACTTCATTTATAGATGGGCTAGTTGCGGAAAGTTTTTTGGCACATCTCTCCACCCCTCAATTGATTTCACCCTGTTCCATTCCCCTAACATCTGGTTTGGGTGTCCATGTCTGCTCAAAGCCCTTATTTCTATTTTCCTCATTTTGACGCTCCCTGTTTAGGTCCTGATTCTCGCCCTCCCCCCTTTTTTTTCCTCTCTCTTCTCTCTCCCCCCTCTTTAGCTTTCTCAGACTGTCCTGTTCAGCTCTTGTTCCCTGCATTCTCTGCTTTTATTATTGTGCCATCTGATGTTCCTAGCCAGTGGATTCTTATGGATGCTATCCTGTTGTTTTTGCCCACGGAGCACCCACACGTACCTCATATGTTATATTCTCTATTTTTGCCTCTGAGTCATGTAGACTTTAATTATACATATTGTTTGCGCTGTTTTATATTGGCTTGGCACAACATATATGCATCTTTCTTTTCTTTTATGATGCATCTACTAAAATAAAATCTATAGTTACCTCTAAAGCATAAGCAAGCTGACGATTAATTTCTGTCTACACCTTGGTAAGCTTAAGTAAACTTTTGTCCTCAAGTATGACCTGTTGGAAAGGTGAATAAATGTAGATCTGAAAACATTTAATAGTCTCTGAATACCATAATCAGAGAGTTGGGTAAGATTAGGCATCAGGGTCCTAGATAAATCAAGCTTTGAAGATCCAATCACACTGATTTCTTAGTGCTTCATAAAATTCTGCAAGACATCTACATGCACTATGCTCTAGAGGTGGACTGAGTCCACACATCCAGCACAGGGCTATGATCCCTGCATGGGTCTTGATGAAGGCAAAGGACTTTAGGTCACTGGAGCATAGGGGAGGAAAGGCACTCTGGTTTATTATAAAACAAAAACACACAATTATATTTAAGTATGTATTCTTAACTCTAAAAGAGTACCTTTCATTGTCTTCTGCCTCCTCCAAATGCGTTTTGTGGCTGTAAACTGACTTCCTGCTAAAGGCAGATTGGAAGCGTTTAAGCAGTGGATGTGTCTGGATTTTGTTTGGGGGGAGTAAATATAATGTTTAGTGTTACCGTAAAGGTTATTATTTTTTTTTGTCTAAATAACAAAAATGTCATACTTACTTGCTCTGTGCAATAGTTTTGCACAGAGCAGCCCTGATCTTCCTCTTCTCGGGTCCCCCACAGGCGCTCCTGACTCCCCCCCCCCTTCTTGACCAGTGCTCCCAATAGCAAGCAGCTCGCTATGGGGGCACTAGTGCGTGCTCACTCCCTAGCCCCGTTCTATGCATCCATAAGACACACAAAGCCATGGCTTGGCCCTGCACTCTCCTTATTGGCTTACTGGCTGTGATTGACAGCAGTGGGAGCTAATGGCTCCCACTGCTATGTCTCAGCCAATGGGGAGAGAGAGACCCAGGACAGTCAAGGCTCCTGTGCACATCACTAGGCTCAGGAGTGAGCATGCACCAGTGCCCCCATAGCGAGCGGCTTGCTATTGGGAGCACTGGGCTGTCGGGGGTGCAGCACACATAAGGTTTTTTTTTCTATGCATGAAGGTAAAATTGTTTCAGACTTTACAACCACTTTAAGGGCCCTTTCAAACTGATCAGTTTTTCAGTTTAAAAAAAAAAAGTAGAAAAAAATACATCCCTTTAAAGTCTATTTAACTCTTCATACTTGTCAGCAGCTTTTTTTTTATTTTAAGTCCTGCTTGCTACATTTTTGGTGCATGTTAGGGCCCTTTCATACTGATCAGTTTTCAGGCAAACAAGAAAAGCATCCTGAAATACAATTGACCTTTGTGAAGATTTCCATAGGATTTAAAGGGATGCATTTTTCTTCCGCTTTTTTTTTATTAAACTGAAAAACTGATCAGTGTGAAAGAGCCCTAAAGCAGAAAAATACCCATCGATTTAACGTTAAAAAAAAAACTAACATTCCCAGCATGCCAGGATGTAACTGTCACATTTTCTTGTGTTCTCAACCAAATTATCAAACCATCAACTGGGCTGGTGTCATAACTGATCACATGTGCAGCACTATGGCAGTTGCAGACCAAACAGGATAAGATGGCAGCTTCCTTGACTGATAAGGATATGAAGGTTTAATTCCACTTTAAACTCCTGTAGATCAACCATTCTGTTACAGTACTCTAAAGCTGTGGTCTCCAAACTACGGCCCGGGGGCTAGATACAGTCCTTTGCTTGCCTCTATCTGGCCCTTGGGACGCCATTGTTCGAACTGACATCAATGATGAGGTACCATTCCTTCCACTGTCACCATTAATGGGACACTCTTCTTCCCACTGATTCCATCGATGGGGCACCATGCTTGCAATTGATACCAAACATGGTTCACTATTCCTCCTGCTAAAGCCAACATTGGGGCACTATTCCTCCTGTTAAAACCAATGGTGGAGCAGTGTTTACCCCCCACTGATGTTGGGACATTTTCTACTCACACTGACCACAGTTCGGCCTTCCCTAAAGCCTTAAGGACAGTCAATTGGCCCTTTGTTTAAAACGTTTGGAGACCCTTGCTCTAAACCATTGTTTACACAGGCTTCAAGCAGCAGTAAACTCCGCTTTGTGACTTTTACCTACAGGTAAGCTTAGGTGATGTCACCTCTGCGTGCCCTCTGAAGGAATGGCCATGCCTTCTGAGCTCTGTGAAGTCATCATGGCTTGGCCATTCAAATGGCTGGAGCCCGCAAACCCTGGTGAAGATGGAAGCCCTGGAGCCATTAGAGGGCTTTGTTTTAAGGTAAGTATTTCATAATGTGTTAGTATGCAATGATATCACCTAGCAGGGGGACCAACATTTTTATCTTTTTTTTTTCTCCAATGACTACCACTTTCAGATTGTATAAGCAATCCATACAGCTTTTGCAGAGCTTTGTGCAATCTTTTTTTTTTTTTTTTTTTTTTCTTTTTCTTAGAAAGCTGTATACAGTTGCAAGAAAAAGTATGTGAACCCCTTGGGATTACATGGAGTTTTGCATGAATTGGGCATAAAATGTGCTCTGAACGTCATCTAAGTCACAACAATAGAAGAACACAGTCTGCTGAACATAATACTACACAAACATTAGATGTTGCCATGGTTTAATTGCACATAACATGTAAACATTCACAGTGCAGGGAGGAAAAAGTATGTGAGGCCCTAGCTTAATGACTTCTCCCAGAGCTAATTGGAGCCAGGAGTGAGCCAACCTTGACTCCAATCAGTGTGATGATATTGGATGTATTGCTGACAGCTGTCCTGCCCTTAAAAAACACACACCTGTTTTGGGTTTACTAGTTTCAAGAAGCACTGTCTGATGTGAACGATGCCTCGCAGAAAAGAGCTCTCAGAAGACCTACGATCAAGAATTGTTGACTTGCATGAAGCTGGAAAGGGTTACAAAAGTATCTCCAAAAGCCTTATATATACTATAAAATAGTGAAGCGCTAAATAAATAAATATATATATATATTAAGGTGCCAACAATGAGTGTAAGTGCTATAGTGTTAACAGTACCTTGTTAAACACTGGAACATTATAACCAATAGTGTATATTAAATAGAAAAAATCAAACTGAATCCATAATATATCAGTGATGATAAATAAATAAACAAACAAACCAGTGACAAATAATCTTATATCTCCAAAAAATTCCTTCTTCTCATTCACTATTTAAAGTGAAGAGTGCTCATCAATAATAAAAAGTGAACACGTGTATACAAAAAAACTTTTTTAAGTGCATATATAGAAAATATATATATGTATAAATAATATATCATATATATATATAAATAGATAAAGTCCATGCAAGTGTAACTTGAGATAGAATGGTGGTCTTCACTTCTAGTGCTCAAACACAAATCCTCAAATGGCAGCAGTGCCTGCTCACCTCCCCGCACTGACCCTCAAGGGGCCAAAAGGCTACTGATCTCCTCTATGGCCAATCTTTTTTTTTTTTTTTTTTTTTCCTCCTCCTCTCGGTAGCTCAGCAGGTGATCACAGGGTCTCCACTTCTCCTCCACTCATATGTCTCCTCTACAGTCAGTTGCCGGAATATCTCCCTCTACTAGAAAGTAGAGGGAGATATTCCGGCAACTGACTGTAGAGGAGACATATGAGTGGAGGAGAAGTGGAGACCCTGTGATCACCTGCTGAGCTACCGAGAGGAGGAGGAAAAAAAGATTGGCCATAGAGGAGATCAGTAGCCTTTTGGCCCCTTGAGGGTCAGTGCGGGGAGGTGAGCAGGCACTGCTGCCATTTGAGGATTTGTGTTTGAGCACTAGAAGTGAAGACCACCATTCTATCTCAAGTTACACTTGCATGGACTTTATCTATTTATATATATATATGATATATTATTTATACATATATATATTTTCTATATATGCACTTAAAAAAGTTTTTTTGTATACACGTGTTCACTTTTTATTATTGATGAGCACTCTTCACTTTAAATAGTGAATGAGAAGAAGGAATTTTTTGGAGATATAAGATTATTTGTCACTGGTTTGTTTGTTTATTTATTTATCATCACTGATATATTATGGATTCAGTTTGATTTTTTCTATTTAATATACACTATTGGTTATAATGTTCCAGTGTTTAACAAGGTACTGTTAACACTATAGCACTTACACTCATTGTTGGCACCTTAATATATATATATATTTATTTATTTAGCGCTTCACTATTTTATAGTATATATTTGGCTATTTAATGGTTTAAGGTAAAGTGACAGCAGCTGTTGAGATAGGGACCTTGCCTGTATTGAGCGCAGGAGGATACTTGTAATTTTATCTCCAAAAGCCTTGATGTTCATGTGTCCACGGTAAGACAGACTGTCTACAAATGGAGAAAGTTTAGCACTGTTGCTACTCTCCCTAGGCGCGGTCGTCCTGTAAAAATGACTGCAAGAGCACAGCGCAGAATGCTGCATGAGGTAAAGAAGAATCCCAGAGTGTCAGCTAAAGACCTACAGAAATCTCTGGCACATGCTGACATTTTTGTTGACACATCTACAATAAGGAAAACATTAAACAAGAATGGAGTACATGGGAGGACACCACGGAGGAAGCCATTGCTGTCCAAAAAGAATATTGCAGCACGTTTGAAGTTTGCAAAAGAGCACCTGGATGTTCCACAGCACTACTGGCAAAATATACTGTGGACAGATGAAACCAAGATTGAGTTGTTTGGGAAGAACACACAACACTATGTGTGGATAAAAAAAGGCACAGCACACCAACATCAAAACCTCATCCCCACTGTGAAACATGGCGGAGGGAGCATCATGGTTTGGGGCTGCTTTGCTGCCTCGGGGCCTGGACGGATTGTTGCCATTGATGGGAAAATGAATTCCAGAGTTTATCAAGACATTTTGCAGGAAAACGTACGACCATCTGTCCGCCAACTGAAGCTCCGCAGAGGATGGGTGATGCAACAGGACAATGACCCAAAGCATACAAGTAATTCAACAAAACAATGGCTGCAACAGCACAGAATACGCCTTCTGGAGTGGCCCAGTCAGAGTCCTGACCTCAACCTGATTGAAATGCTGTGGCATGACCTTAAGAGAGCGATTCACACCAGACATTCCAAGAATATTGCTACACTGAAACAGTTTTGTGAAGAGGAGTGGTCCAAAATCACTCCAGATCGTTGTGCAGGTCTGATCTGCAACTACAGGAAACGTTTGGTTGAGGTTATTGCTGCCAAAGGAGGGTCAACCAGTTATTAAGTCCAAAGGTTCACATACTTTTTCCTCCCTGCACTGTGAATGTTTACGTTATGTGCAATTAAACCATGGCAACATCTAATGTATGTGTAGTATTATGTTCAGCAGACTGTGTTCTTCTATTGTTGTGACTTAGATGACGTTCAGAGCACATTTTATGCCCAATTCATGCAAAACTCCACGTAATCCCAAGGGGTTCACATACTTTTTCTTGCAACTGTATCTCAGAAGTTTTTTCTTGGCAGAATGGGGCCCTTGCTCTGTGTGGAAGCAGGATCTCTTTAGAGATGTCTGGCTGTGGCACCACAGCCAGGACCTCTCCAATCAACAGACAGCACTAGCTTAGCTAATCGCAGAGCTATAATTGACTCAGGGAAATACCAGACCTCTGCAGAGACCCATTGCTTCCCCACAGAGTTAGGTTCTCACAGTATGTATCTGCTGGCAGGGGACAGCCTTTTCTACTCAAGTTATAGTAAGGGCTCATTTACACCAGTGGCTGCTGATGCTGTGAACAGTGATAATGTGTTGTGATTTAGGAATTGCACCATGTTTTCTGCAGCTACATTGAAATACCACAGTGACACTTCATCTTTAGCCACCACATGTTGTGAAGCAGTGTACTGCATTGTTACACAATGAAGAGAGGGAAAAAAAGTACAGCATGTCCCACTTTTTCAGTGTGAACTGAACAGGACATAAGGCAAACTTCCTTATCTCTGCATTGGGCAAAGCTGCCTAACTCATATGGTGTCAATGGGCCCCAAGACTTTGAACACCTTTTGGTTTTAATGTACCAGGATTTTTATTTTTCTAAGCAGATTTAAACTGAAGCTTCAATTTGGCTTTAACAAACAGATCTGATGTGTGATTCTAAACCTTTTTTTTAAAATATAATAAACATGTTTTACTTACTGATTTTGCACAGAGCAGCCCTGATCCTCTTCAGTGAGTGCCCCCCTACAGCAGCCGGAAACAGAGAGCTGCAGGAGCAGTAAGTTACTCTGCCAGCTCTCTGTTACAGTGTGAATTCATCCTAAAAGTGAACAGAGTAGGAAATAGCCAGTCAGACTGGGGTAGAGAGTTCCAGAGGATGGGAGAGGCTCTGGAGAAGTCCTGAAGATGAGCATGGGAAGAGGATGAGACATTGGAGCTAGAAAGCAGGTAGTCTTCAGAGGAGCGGAGAGGACGGTTTGGGTAATAATATATTGAGACAAGATTGGTCATGCAGCTTGTGGCATAGTTGTAAATGCCTATGTAGGTTGTTAGTATTTTATTCATTGGGCAATCGGAGGCCAGTGGAGGGATTGGCGGAGAGGGTTAGCAGACGAGTGATTGGTAAGGTGGAGTGTGGCAGCAGCATTCCTGATACACTGAAGGGGGATAGCCTACACAGGCGTAATGCCTAGTACACAAAAAAATCGGACAAATAATCAGGTTTTCATGTGTTTAGTACTGAAAGACTTCCAAGTAGCCACTCTGCTATAAAGCCTAGGTAAGTGGAGGGCTGTAGTAATGGTTTTCCTTCTGGAACTTTGTCCCATCTCCACACAGGATCTCTTGTGCTCAGTCAAAGTGACAATCGGGTTCATGGTCACCTCTATTACTAAGGCCCTTCTCCCCCGATTGCTCGGTTTGGCCGGGTGCCCAGCTCTTGGAAGAGTCCTGGTAATGCCAGACTTCTTCCATCTGAGAATTATGGAAGCCACTGTGCTCTTGGGAACCTTCGGTGCAGCATTTTTTTTTTTTTTTTTTTTTTGTAGCCTTCCCCAGTTCTGTGCTTTGCAATAATCCTGTCTTTGAGCTCTGCAGGCAGTTCCTTTGAACTGGCTTTAGCTCTGATACAGTATGCATTGAGAGTTGTGAGGCCTTTTATAGAAAGGTGTGTGCCTTTCCAAATCATATTCAATCAATTTAATTTACTATAGGAGGACTCCAATCAGGGTGTAGAAACAGCTCAGCAACGAACAAGAAAAATGGGTGGCACCTGAGCAAAATTTCAAGTGTTGTAAAGAGTCTGAATACTTATGCTAATGTAATATTTCAGTTTTTTCCTTATTTTTATTAAATTCACAGACATTTCTAAAATTCCGTTTTCCCTGTGTCATTATGGGGTTCTGAGTGTAGATTAATGAGGAAAAAAATTAATTTCAACAGTATCAGGCTGCAACATAACAAAATTAAAAAAGTGAAGGGAGTCTGTATACTTTCTGAATGCACTGTATTACCTGAATATAAAAACTGTAATGCCTGGTTTACACCTATGCATGTTGCAATCTGCTGCAAAAAAAAAGGCCCTGACCCTATCCAAAAACACAGTGGCTAAAAATGCATACAGTAGATGTTAAATGGACTGTAGTGAATTTCTGCAAAATGCAAAAAGCACTGAGAAACGCATAGGTGTGAACCAGGCCTAACAGTTCTCTGTTAATAATGAAAATAAATATCAAGTAACATATTTATTTCCGGCTCACCCTACCCACGCTGCCATTTGCGGCTGCGGCTGTCAGTCACCGGTGCCCAGTGATTTCCAACGATCTCTGATGGGGAGGAGAACTGTTTTGTTTACTAACAGTTCTCTTCCCTGTCAGCTCGGGCACACTGCTTTGGATGGCTGTGTACAGCAGAGCCATCCATAGCAGTGTGCTTACAGTGAAGCACACTGACACAGCCCCCTAGTAAAACACTCCCAGCACAGTTAACCCTTCGATCGCCCCTCATGTTAACCCCTTCCTGCCCAGTGCCATTAGTACAGTGTCAGTGCTTTTTTTTTAGCACTGATCACTGTATTGGTGTCACTGGGGTTGTCAGTGACACCAAGTCAGTTCCCCCAGTGTCAGAATGCCCGCCGCAGTCCCACTATAAATTGCTGATCGCCACCATTACTATTAAAAAAAAATTCCATTATCTATACCGCCATTTGTAAACGCTAAAACTATCACGCAAACCATTTAATTTACACGTATTGGGATTTTTCTTTAGCAAAGACATGTAGCAGAGTACATTTTAGCCAAAATTTATAACAAAATTTGATTTTTTAATTTTTTTTACTGGACATGTTTAATAGCAAAAAGTCAAAAATATTGTTTTTTTTTCTCAAAATTGTCTTTTTTTATAGCGCAAAAAACAAAAAAACTGCATAGGCAATCAAATACCACCGAAAGAAAGCTCAATTCGTAAATTTAATTTGGGTGCAGCGTTGCCTGACCGTGCAATTGTCAAAGTAATGCAGCGCCGTAATGCAAAAAATGGCTTGGTCAGGAAGGTGGGTAAATCCTCAGGAGGGTAAGGTGGTTAAGGTACAAATGTTTAGGCTTTAGAACCACCAGTGCATATTTTGTTAGACATGCATTTCTTTTGAATTTTTTGTTGCTATTCTGTCTCTCAGTGTTACAACTAGCATTCAATTTTTAGACTGATCATTTCTTTGTGAATGGGCAAATATTCAAAATCAGCAGGGGATCAAATACTTATTTCCTTCACTGTATGTGGTTTATTTGAGCAACTTGGAGCATCACCTTTGTCTTGAGGAGAGCCTGGGACTGTGAATTCATCCACTATTGGTGTACCCAGAGTCTTGTGATCACCCAACTGAGGGCAGTTATTTTTGATTCCCTGGATCCATATCTCTTATTAGGAGACCGGGAGGTTTAAAATCCAGAAGAGCCTATTGCTGGTCATCAATACTCATGATAACAAAGCGGTACTGGACCACCTTGAGCGGGGTCAATTTTTTCTGGTGCTTGAGAAATTCACTTATTGTCTGTATGTGGTTGAAGAGCATAGCTTTTGGTCTACAGGACTACATCCTTATGGGACTATCACCATATATATTTTGTTCAGGAATTTCATCTGTTAGATGTTGGGAGTTCACTTTGTTGTTTAGTTGTTTTCATCTTTTGATGCACGGTTATTGCAGCGCCTATCTATTCATGTATTTATTATATTACCCATCAGCAGTGCACCTGTCACACATCGTCCATCAGTGCCACCATCAGCATAGTACCGTCACACAGCCACCATCACCAGGGTACCTGTCCTACAGCCAACATCACCAGACTACCCGTCCCAGTGCCAGCCATGTAAAAGAAAAGTTTACACTAGTGAGGAGGCGTTCAAAATTGTAAGTATGACAGATGAGAGCAGCGGGGAGCTCTCACTGTCCGATTCTGATTCTGTGTCTGAATCAGAGGAGGAAAGAGTCCCTCTTAAAAGGATATGGCGCTCTGAAATTAAGACAGCCACCAGCAGCACCATACACACCAATGGTCAATCTGCAAACACCAATGGCACTAAACCCATAGATGAAAGACCCAGTATCAGCACTGGAATATTCCATCAACCCCCAAGAATCAGGGCCCAAATATACCTCCCAGATGCTCTTGCCAACCCATTATGGCTGCCCTCCAACTACAGACCAGCAAACATTCCCCCTTTCACCACACAGCCAAGTGTGCAGGCCAACACTGGGAATTTTTCAGAAATGTACCGGTACTTTTTTTTATTTATTTTTGCCAAACACTTTAATTCAGTTTATTGTGGACCAGACAAACCTTTATGCCACACAAATCATTACGTACAACCCCAGTTCATCCTATGTCTGTCCATTTGAATGGAAACCTCTTACACTGGAGGAATTTAAGTTATTTTTGGGACTCACTCTTAACATGAAGCTTACAAAAAAAAAAAAAAATGAAGGACATGCATACTGGTCCACACACCCAATTCACCACATGCCAATTTATTCTGCTGTAATGCTCAGGTCACGCAATGAGATAATCATGCAATTCCTTCATTTCAGTGACAATACCCAGTGCCCTCCCAGAGATCATCCCAACTATGACAAATTATACAAAATTCACCCACGTCTTAATTTTTTTCCCCAAAGATTTGCTGAACTTCTTGTCCCCGAAAAAAACGTATGTGTAGATGAATCCCTTGTCCACTTCACTGGCCGGCTAAGAATTAAGCAATATATTCCAAGTAACAGGGCGAGATCTGGAATAAAGCTCTACAAGCTTTGTGAAAGAGCCGTGGGATATTTGTATGTGTTTCGCATATATGAAGGCAAAGACTAACAGCTTCAGCCCCCCAGAGTGCCCAACCTACATTGGAACAAGTGGAAAAATTGTCTGGGAGCTGGTTTATCCACTTTCCCAAAAAGGCTACCACATTTACATGGATAATTTCTATACCAGTCTACCCTTTTTCCGACACCTGTACCATGAGAAAACCTTGGCCTGCAGTACCTCCTGAAAAAACAGGAAAGGCTTCCCACAGTCTCTAGTTAATACCAGGCTACAAAAAAGGGAATCAGCAAGCCTAAAAACCGACGAAGTGCTAGACCTGAAGTGGAAGGATAAGAGAGACATTTACATCCTGTCCACCATCCACAATGACACCTCGGTGGAAATTACTGGAAGACACGGTCCAATTCAAAAGCCTGCAGCCATCCAAGATTGTAATCTCTACATGGGGGTGGGGTGGTTTTCAATGATCAGATGTTGCAGCCCTATTTAACAACAAGGTGGTCCCATTTCTGGTATATATATATATATATATATATAAAAAAAAAAAAGTTGCGTATGTCACCTACACCAAATCCACAGAAAAACCCACTGCCTTCCTCAAATTTATAGAAGTTGTCACGTCCCTTATCTATCAGCAAGAATCCCCCTCAGATAGCATTAGTTCCAATTCTGTGAGCAGCCTTCATGAGCACCACTTCCCTGAGAGCATCCCACCAAAAGAAGCAGGTCGAAGACGCCAAAAAAGATGTTAGGTATGCAGCACAGGAGGAGTTAGAAAAGACAAGTTTTCACTGTCTCCAGTGTCCTTCCCAACAAGGCCTGTGCATCAGAGATTGCTTCTGACATTTTTGCACATTACTAAAATATTAGCCCATATTTCAAACAGCCTGCCAACTACCCACTTTCAAGATCGCTAGTGATCATTGCTGCCTCAACCAACCATCCCACTGCCTTCTACCTTAACTGACACTGGCCTGTTTATCGACTCTTTACCTACCATTTGCATTGTTTATCCACCACATTTCTGCCCTTCACCTGAAATGACCCTGGCCTGTTTATCAACTATGCTTCCGCCTACCATCTGGATTATCAACCACATTTATGCCTTTTTCCTGGACTGACCTCAGCCTGTTAATCAACCATGCTTTTTGCCTGCCGCTTGGATTGATCTTTTGCCCTGCTACTGTAGTAGCGGGATTCAAGATAACACAGGGGTCTTACATATGTGAAGGGCTTCAGAGTAGAGTTCAGAGTAAAGAAAAACAGTTTTTGGTTTTCTCCGGGTTTTGTAATCTCCATAAAGGGTCTGTTTGTCTGGAGGCTTTGAAGAGATTGGGTGGGACAAAGCCTCTACCCCTGGTACTACTTGACCGAAGCCTGATATTCCTGCCTGCTGCCTGGACCAATGCTTTTGCTGCGCTGACCATATCTCTGCCTACTGCTTGTACTGACCCAAGACCTTTAATGGGCCATGTCCCTAGCTGCTGCCTGGACAAATACCTTGGCTGTGCTGACTATATATCTTCCTACTGCCTGTAATGACCCAGGACATTTTATGGACCATGTTCCTGGCTGCTGCCTGGACAAATACCTTGGCTGTACTGACCATATTTCTGCCTGCTCCCTGTAATGACTCTGGACCCTTTTTTTTTTTTTTTTTAATGGACCATGTTCCTGCCTGCACCATACTTTGGCTGTACTGACCCAGGAGTTTTCATGGACCATGTTCCTACCTGGTGCCTGTACAGATCTAGACCAACGCTCTCCTCTTACCACAGGTAATCTTTTGTTTGCTATACAGTGTTTGTGCAACCCCTCCAAGTGTAACACACAAATCAACAATGTATTTTGGGGTGTAATTTTTGGTATGCATGTACTATATTGGAAATATAAAAGTGTATCTATAAAAAAAAATTATAGATTTTCATTCCAAAAATGTGGGGGGGAGGAATACATGTTTGAAAGACTCATGCTTCACAGAATATACATTGGGGTGTTTGCTTTTCAAAATGGGGTCATTTTATGGGTAATTCCATTGTCCTGGTGTCCCAGGGCCTTCAAAAGTATAATATGTAGTCAGCAAATTAAATGTGTAATTTATAGCCCTAGGACACCTGCTGGTGCTCCTTAGATGTTGGGCCTCTCGATGTGGCTAGGTTGTGAAAAATCTCACCTGTGGTATCCCCATACGCAGGAGGCATAGCAGTATGCATTTTGAGCTGTAGGTGTAAGTATACATATGCTGTGTGGGAGAAATAAAACTTTTAAAAAGACAAACTTTTGTGGCACACAAAAAAAGTTTTAATAGAATTGTGTGGTTTGTGGGGGTGGGGGGGAGGAACTACTTTTAAAAAAAAGTACTCACTATATCTCTGACTACATACTGTGGACTCTCCAAAAAAAGGGTCATTTGAGAGGGTATTTGTACTGTTGTGGCATGTTAATGTCTCAAGAAATGATATAGGACATTAGTACAGCAGGTGTGATCAGTTTTCAATGATTGGTACCATAACTTGTAGACTCTCACCCACCCCAAATAGACAGATTTAAGTTATTTTTAACCAAAGAAATGTAGCAGTATAATTTGTAGCCAAAAATTATTTAATTACAAAAATTTTACAACAGAAGCAAAGTAAAAAATTTTTTACAGTGCAAGACAACCCAGTACAGATTAAATGCCACCAAAAGAAAGCTCTTTGTGTGGGCAAAAAACAAATTGCATATGGGTATAGTGTTGCATGACTGAGTAATTGTCAAAGTTTAACAGTACTGAAAGCTGAAAATTAGCCTGGGCAGGAAGGGGGTATAAGTGCCCAATTTTTAAGTGAGCAAAGTCACCAACAATGACAGTGGCATTTCCGCAAGGTATGCCAGGGAGATAAGTCAAAAATGAATGACAGCTAGTCCAGGCAGCCAATTGATCACTGCAATTCTCACAGAACAGGCAAATACAGTAAATATCAAGGGAGAGGTAGGTACACAGTGGATGTAAAAGAAAATGTTCCACTGGATCTAGGCAAGTCCAGTGGTTACCACCATGGGAAAGGCAGGCCTGATGCCAGGATTCAGTAAGAAGTAGGTTAAGGGAATGAAAGACAAGTCATGGACAGATGTGAGCTTGTCACAGAATTCCACAAGTCACATGAGATGGGGGGTGGTTTTAGAAGCAAGGTAATTGACATTAAACCTGCTGTTTCCAGAGGAGGGAGGGTGCCATGTGGGTGGGGGCAGTAGTAAGACATTTGAGGGCCTGGATTAAAAAGGAGATATCCCCAGAAACTAGGAGAAAGGTTAAAGATGGGTAGATGTACACCTCACTGTCCTGGGGTGTAGGTTACCATATGGGTCAAGTGTTTAACCCCTTAGTGACTCAGGGCAATACAAAATGTTAACATCTGCAATATGTACAGTTTTGCTAAAACATGCCAAAGTTGCAAAATTGCATTAAACTACTTGTTCATCCAGGTGGCTTATACCTAGTTTTCTTCTGAAGTAATTGTGCAATTTTGGTGGTAAATGGTAAGATCATGAACCAGATTTTCCCTTTGATAATAAAAGTATGATGGCAAGAAATATACAGCTGTCATAAAATGTGTGACTTATTACCATACTTTACCCACAAAAATAACCAGAGGGGTGTTTTGGGTAGGATTTATTTATTTTTTTTTTAAACCTTAAATATATTGACCCTTATTGACCCCAACACTAACCTAGATCAAACCTTGATCTAGCTTTTGTTTGCATCTTTCCTTGCAGGGGAGAAGGATGTAAATGTTCTCTCCATTCAGAAGAAACATGGGTGGGCTGCAATGCAACTGAACACTAAAATCCAATCAAAGACCATCACAGCCATCAGGTGACCAGGGACCAAGAGTCCCAGGGCTCTGAGCAGGCTGTGCAGTGTGTGGTCAGCACAACACAGGTATGCAGCCTCATGGATAAAAAGGCCCACTTCTGTGAGACTGCATATCTGTGTACTATTGGTGGGAAGGAGTTAAGAAGATGAGCAGTTATAGGGAGAGGATTTGGTTGATACATACAAGCTTTGGGATGAAGAAAAGGGGCATGTTAAAAATTTGAGAACAAAAACAAACACTAATGTAAGAAGTAAGAGTCAAGGGAGCATGTGAAAGGGTAAAAGGGAATAGGAATCACTTTGTAAGATGCTTTCCAAAATGTTTGCTTGCAGTCTGGAGTCACATCTTGCTGCTTTAGTTGATCTGCTGTGTTCAAATGCTCACTACTTGTTCCAAAAATTACCTGTCCAACTTGCCCAATAAGCAGATATAAAATTGTAGGGAGGAGGCAGGGACATGTTAAACGATCCAGTTAGGAACACTTCAAATATACCTTCTAAAGTTCAACCTGGTTAGTATTCCTCCAATTACTTTTGTTATGATGCAATATGGCCCCAACCAGTGTTAGATTTGAAAACTTCATACATTCCAGCTTTCAGGCTCTCCATCCCAAGCTGGACCAACATACATTGCTCTATGCTGGTAGCCTACAATCAGACAGTATGCTATGTTTGTTAGGCCTGTGTAGCAGGAATATAAAAAAAACAAAACACACACACCACACGAAATACACCGACCATAACCAGTTTATTTCTTTGAAGTGCCTTATTACAGTTGGTTTGAAAAAATGCATAACATTAACCCTCTATAGTACAGAACAAGCAGCATTTCAAGATGTTTACAGTGTACACATTGGTTCTATTGCACAATACTGCCACATTTCTCCAGTGTAGTGAACTGCTTGCTCATAAATGACTGCAAATAGAGGGGAAAAAAGGGGGGACAACATTTTGGGCACTCTGCTGGATAGGGGAACTGAAGAGCTTACACAGCTATGAAAGTCCAAGAAAAAGGAAACATGAGCAGTAGGAGCCAGTGCATCAATAGTGCCAACTACATCCTTTTGGAAATTGTAAAACCTGAGGTTGTGCTACTTACAGGTTTTGTTTGTTCACTGGTTTAGGCAACAGTCCCTTTGCTACTCTAAAAATGGTAAAATGGCACAGTACTGGGTTTATAA
The DNA here is from genome assembly GCF_062004578.1 of Staurois parvus. NCBI lineage: Eukaryota > Metazoa > Chordata > Amphibia > Anura > Ranidae > Staurois > Staurois parvus. The sequence goes on from NW_028317874.1 coordinate 8,214,389, forward strand.
CAAAAAGATGCCTTTCCCCTCCCATTTCCCACTCACAAATGTGGAAATATCCACCAGCTGAAGTTTAGTAAAGCTCCTAGCAGTTTAGTAAACATTGTGGTAGACTGCTTCCAAAGCAGAACAGGTTGTGAAAAGTCCTTTGAGGTTTTGTGCAGAACAGTAGAATTCTATTGTAGATAGGAGTCTAGCTTCTTCTTGATGTTTTCATACGAATCTGCTCCCATGTAGTCAACCTGGCCCTGTTCCCATCTCTCTCTGCGTTCTTCTGAGGATATAGATGGTGGTTGAGGAGGTGGAGTTGCTATTGACAACTGTGACACTGCTTCTGTAACTTCCTCCTAAAAACAAAACCACCTTTTACTACAGGCTACTGAGCTATTACCTGATAAGAGGAAATGAGGAAACTAATGGATAGCCTCCATGCAAAAAAAGCAGGCAAAGCAGAACCGAACACAGAAGTAGCAAGACTGAGTAAACTAAAGAAAAAACCCAAGTAAAAAGAAAAAACTGCGATGGAATCTGCAGATTGTACAGAGTAATTTGACAACACTTTAAGTTCATACCTCTCTACAGAAGCGACAAGAGAAAGCCAGTGAACAGACCAAGCCCGACAGCTGTGAATAGTTATAGAAAGTTAAGCAAAAAGTGAAGAGGTTGAGGATTTGAGATACCCTATTAAGGAGGCCTGTGCTGCATGAAAAGGAAGAGTGCCCATGCAATACAATGCCCATCTATTCATTTAGAGAAATAAAATTCACATGCAACAGAAGCAGTATTGTACATAAATTCATTGTTGTAAGTCACCTATATCCAATTGTGAAAAGTCCAGGACAATCAAAGCACTGTGTGCGCCCCCCTCACAATTTTGGTGGCCCAGTTGCCATAGAAAGTGTAACCGTGAAACCTTATTGCTGACCCCTCCCTCGTGAAAGTACTAGTTTACTGGAAGCCATCCTAACCTGTCCAATACATTGAGACTCCTCCCAACCTGTTCTAGATCAAGTGCTTTACATCACCTTTCCATTTAGACACTTACCTGGCTGTCGAGCTCTTCCACTGTCAATTACTTGAATGACCAACACAGGGCAACTTTCTAAACAAAATTTGGCAGAGAGGTTTGTTTCCTATGACAGGTTTACATTAAGCAAAACTAATGAGTGAAATACAAGTGCTGACATTTGGAAGAAACCAATAGCTGACCTAAGACAACCTACAAATCCAAAAAGGAGATCTCATATGTTTCTGGTTGACGCCAGATGTACTAAAGGCATTGGGTCAGCCAGACAAAGGTCAGCTGTCATATTTCCTAAATGTCCTCATGATCCTAGTCACCAGTTAGAACATTCTACCATGTACCATGTCATTGTGGTCTCCCTGGTTATAGAAAAAATAAAAAATTTAAAGCCATAGTTAGGCAACACTGTCAGGCAGTTCCTGGTTAATTCCAATGCCAAGTTTGAGATGCTTTGGCAATTTTCATGTACATGTCTTTTTGGTTTGACGCCAGCACAAAAAAATAAAAATAAAAAATTTGGCAAAAACTTTTGGCCACACTTGTGTCACAGAGCTAGTCCAGGCCCTGCAGGGATCCACCCAGATTACTGACTGGCAACCGGCTCTCAGCACACCGACTGCCTGATCCAGCCACTACTGGCCTCTTGCTTGCGCCACAGCCTGGCACAGTGAGCACTGGAGGGGCAGAGCACAGAGCTGGTGACCGACAGTCAGCAGCTCACTGAAGACAAATAAGATTTAAAGATCACTGATCCCCTCTGCTTCTAAGACTGAGAAACAAGTGAACAGATGCAGCATTGGAGATGCTACAGCCACATAGTATCCCACACTTTAAACTGGAACGGCATGATGCAGAGCTTAGTTTTTGGCTGACAGCAAATTTTGGAGAATTTATCAAAAACTGATCAGACTGCCACACAGCTGCTCCAGATTGTCCTATTTAAGCACACTGAAGAGAATGTAAACAAAATCAGGAATTCTCAGAACATGCTAGAGCGCAAAAGGATGTTCAAAAACAACTTTTAAAGCCTGTTACTATGTTGGTTTGTCCCCACTGCTCAGGGGCAATCATGGGACTCCTACACATCAGAATCAAGCCCTATGACACTGCAATTTGCATGGCCTGAACTGGTCATGACAGGCAGAAGCTGGCTTTAGTGCTGGTTTTTCTTTAACTTTAAAAACAGACTCAAATCCCTGTAGCCACAGCCTTGGAAAAAGCAGATATGGCACTCTGATTATAAGTAACAGTGTGCACTGCAGGCAAGACCAACCAAAAGAAAGTTCTGCCATTTTCATGGACCAGAGAGCATTAACATCTCACTAGATAGTTCTAGCCTCCCAAGGCACAAATCTTGACACTACTCTGCTTTGGGTCAGACCACATCATCCTGCCAAGGCTGGATTACTCTGTATATACACTATAGTGCCAAAGTACTGGGGCACTATTGCCAAAAGTTTTGGGATACCACTGTCACTGGATTCAAGTGTTCCAATCACCTCCATGGCCACAGGCGAGTTTAAAAAAAAAAAAAAAAAAAAAAAAAACCTAGGCATGCAGGCTGCTTATACAAACATTTGTGAAAGAATGGGTAGCTCTCAGCTCAGTGAAAAAGCGTGGTACAAGATAGGTTGCCACCTGTGCAATAAGTCCATCTGTGAAATTTCTTTACTACTAAATATTCCAGTCAACTGTTCACAGTACTATAACAAAGTGGAAACAACTGGGAACAGCAACTCAGCCATGAAGTGGTAGGCCATGTAAAATAACAGAGTGAGGTCAGCACATGCTGAAGTGCAGAAGAAGCCAACTGTCTACAGAGCCTAACTAAAAAAATCTCCAAACTGTGTGGCCTTCAGATTACCACAACAGCGTGTAGAGAGCTTCATGGAATGGGTTTCCATGACAGAGCAGCTATATCCAAGCCTTACATCACAAAGTGCAATGCAAAGCATCAGATGCAGTAGTTTAAACACCGCCACTGGACTCTAGAGCAGTGGAGACATGTTCTCTGGAGTGGCAATTCATGCTCCTCTGGCAATCTGATGGACGTGTCTGGACTTTGCAGTCAGGCAAGTACCGTTCTTGCAACTGCATTGTGCAAGTGTAAAGTTTGGTGGAGGGGGGATTAGGATGTGGGGATGTTTTGCAGGGGTTGGGCTTGGTCCCTTAGTTCCAGTGAAGGGAACTCTTAAGGGGTCAGCAAACCAAGACATTTGACAACTGCACGCTCACAATTTGTGGATGACCCTTTCCTGTTTCTAGAGGACTACGCACCAGTGCACAAAGCAAGATCCATTTAAAAAAAAAAAAAAAAAAAAAAAAAGGCGCATGGATGAGCAAGTTTGTGCAGGCCAGTCAAGTTCCTCCCACACCAGAGTCCTGACCTCAACCCGATAGAACTCCTTTGGGATGAATTAGAAGATACTGAGCCAGGCCTTCTCAGTCAATATCAGTGCCTGACCTCACAAATGCGCTTCTGGAAGAATGGTCAAACATACCCAGACACGCCTAAACCTAGGACATACTTTGCAACTATAACAGCTTCTACTCTTCTGGAAAGGGTGGGCCAACTCAATATTGAACCCAACGGACCAAGACTGGTATGCCAATAAAGTTAATGTGTGCGTAAAAGGCAGGCGCCCAATACTTTTGACAATATAGTGTACAGTGGATATAAAAAAAAAAAAAAAAAAAAAAAGTCTGCACACCCCTGTTAAAAAAAAAAAAAAAAAAAAGTCAAATTTCAGGTTTGTGATTTTAAAAAATGAAATCATTTCAGAAGTTTCCAACTTTAATGTAACCTATAAACTGTACAACTCAGAACAAAAAGTTTAGGTGGAAGTAAAAAAAAAAAATATATAAAATATGGTTGCACAAGTGTGCACACCCTTAAATACGTGAAGTACTTTTTTTTTTTTGTTCTAGTACTCAAATAGTCTGAGTATTAGTATGGCACATCTTGGCAATATTTGCCCACTCTTCCTTACACTCGCAATGACATATTTGGAGTGTTTTTGCACCTCCTGTGCACAGCCCTCTTCAGATCATCCCACAGATTCGCGATTAGATTCAGGTCTGGGCCATTCTAAAAAAATGTTAATCTTCTGGTGAAGCCATTTTGTTGATTTGGATGTATGCTTTGGGTTGTTGTCATGCTGAAAGATGAAGTTACTCTAATGTTCAGCTTGCTAGCAGAAGCCTGAAGGTTTTGTGCCAATATTGACAGGTATTTGTCAAGGTAGAGGGAATTATGAACAGTTCCAAAGGCCCCAGTTCCCGGTTTAGAAAAACCGCCCCAAAGCATGCTACCACCATGCTTCACTGTGGGTATGGCGTTTTGCACCAAACATATCTTTTGGAATTAACCAAGGTTGAACCTTTTGGCCATAACATTTTCCCCACATCCTGAGAGACTTCAGATGTCTTTGCAAATTTTAGCCAGGCTTGGATATTTTTCTTCACAAGAAAAGGCTTCCATCTTACCACTCTCCCCCATAGCCCAGGACATATGAAGAATACGGGAGATTGTTGTCACATGTACCACACAGCCAGTACTTGCCAGATATTCCTACAGCTCTTTTAATGTTGCTGTAGGCCTTTTGGCAGCCTCCCAGACCAGTTTTCTTCTAGTGTTTATCAATTGGAGGGTTCTTGATAATGTCACTGTTGCACTATATTTTCTCCACTTGATTACTACCATCTTCACTGTGTTCCATGGTACATCTAATACCTTGGAAATTATTTTGTACCCTTCTTCTGACTGATACCTTTTAACAAGATCCCTCTGTGGACCATGGCCTTTGCTATAGGATGCGACTAAGAAAAATGTCAGGAAAGACCTACTAGAACAGCTGAGCTTTATTTGGGGTTAATCAGAGGCACTTTAAAAATGGAAAGTGTATACTGACTCCTATTTAACATGATTTTGAATACCATTGCTAAATTCTGAAAACTACATCCCCAATTATAAGAGGGTGTGCACAACTTATGCAACTGGATTAGTTTAGGTTTACTTCCCCCCCCCCCCCAAAAGATTTGTTTGTTTTTGAATTGAGTTGTACAGTTTATAGGTCAAATTAAAAGAAAAAAAGTGTAAACATTTCTGAAATGATTTATCTTAATCACATTTTAAATCACAGAAACCTGACATTTTAATAGGGGTCTTTAAACTTTATATCCACTGTCTACAATGAAACCACACAAATGACATTACCTGTATAACAAGCAACATTGTTGGTGTACAAGGTAGTGGCAGATCAGCTGCTGGCAGTCATGCATGTACATTTCAAGCTAGGCCTGCTCGAATGTAAAAATGTGCATTATTGACCATCACAACCAGTATATGCAGTGAATTCAGTAAACCATGTGCCCAGGTTTGGCAAGTTTACATTTAGTAAAACTGTACTGTGCTTTGTCCAGCAAATGGAATATAGTAAGCTCACTTCAAGTGAAACCTCCATTTTAAAATCAGTCAGAATACCAAAAGCAACAAGTGGAAACCTTGGCTTCCCTGCAGAAGGGGAAACCCATTCCCCTCTGGCCTATTGGTCATAGTTTGTCTGCCCTCACCACATTAAAGAACTCACAGGAGACTTCATAGAGTCAGAGTTAGCTTGAATATTACAGAACCTCAGCTGCCTTCAGTAAAAACAGTCAATGACCTGTAGATCCTGTCATCCAGGTATACTGAATATTTTCAGTACAGGTTCAGTTTTACTTTAACAAGCAAGTTTTTTACCCTCATTAAGTGTGCTGGCCTAGTCTTGCCCAACATTAAAATTTGGCAGGAAGGGTTAGAGGGGGTGGGAGGGAGAAAAAGGAAACAGACATTGCCTGGAGTCAGATTTTAGAACAATTTTATAAAACCCATTTACCTTCAAGCATTCTGTGTATTAAGGTCCCATACCCAGCAGTCACTTGCTTGTCAAGACCACTTCAGTCATGTTTTGCATTGAGCTGGAAGTGCATTTTTACCCAATGCAATCCAACCACACAAGGTAAAATGCCTTGCCTCCCATCTGGCTTGTTGTCACCACCATGTAGTGGTGTATGCCAAGGTACTGAATGCACTCTGCAATGAGGCAATCTACTGCCTTGCATCATGCAGTGGCCAATGGAACTTAACTGTGACATTTCACTTTTAACCAAACATTGATGTACTGCAGTTGGTGCATCTGCACTACTGTCATCCCACCACGCCAGTTGTTGCTGCCTCCTATTGCAGCCACTGGTGAGACTGTACCCCAAGCGTCATGTTACTTTAGATTTTTTCCACATTTATGAATGTATTTGTGGCTGTTGGCAAATTCATAATTCTGATCTCTGAAGTGACAATTGTGACCGACAACTGTACTTCAGCTTTACATAGTCATGTGAATGGCTTTACCTTTAAACCCAGTCATACAGTATAATCAGTGGGGGAAAAAAAAAAAAAAAAAGTATTCAAAGCCATTCATACTCTGAGGCTGATGTCAAATCAGGGCAGCACTGGAACAGTGCTGCCTGCTTCTATATACAGTTGCAGAGATCAAGATTTCAAGGTTTGCTTACCAGCCCCCCCCAATCTGCAATTTCTGCAGCCAGTGTGGGGAGGTGGTAGGGAAGGGAAAAAAAAAAAATGGGAGGGGGATCAGGCTGGTACAGTCCTGAGCTGTTAGAGCACCTGTATGCAGAAGCCTGCAGCTGTGTTTACAGGATACAAGAACACTGCACTGGTGAGAGGAGCCCAAGGGAGAGTGCTCACAGCCCCATCCCTCCACTGTCTTTCATTCTCGGCTCTTCTAGACACCTCTGTGCTTGGCAGTGCATGTTGTGTTCTCTCCCACGCTTCCTTCCCACTAGTGCAGCTGTATTCTCATGAACACCACTCCCGGCTTGTTAATATAGAAGTGCTGCACTGGCAGGAAAGAGGGAGAGAAAACAGCATGCACTGCCTCCTGGCTTTCTACTCCTAGCCTTGGGCTGACATGAGTAGCAATATCACAGTCAGCCAGTCCCCTTCACTTTCCTCAGATGTCTGTCCTCAGACCCGAGAGGACTCAGGTTCTGGATGATCACACAACTTCAGCTTAAAAGGTAGTGGAAAACAGGAGATGTAGAAATGTTCTTACCCAGGAATTGGAGTTTAAACTTTGGCTGCAAAAGTAGAAATAAAACTAAAGAAACCCCCCACCCTTATGTGTTTTCATATATGCATGCATAAAATAATATTTTTTTGTCTAGGTTTTTCTAAAGCAGGTGTATACTGTACAAAGTATAAGCAACTTTTATGGCGTTGTAGATGGAGGGCATGCAGATAAGGGAAAGGCTTGAGGGGCAGTTTTAAGTACATTAACATACAGTACCTCCCAGGTATTCAGGATCTTAACCATTTGTTAGTTTACAAGAGCTGCCAGCACAGTATAGACAGTATTTATGGCAGACATGCCTCCCCAGCCCCCTCCTTAACATTACATATGAATTTGAGTTTGATTAAAAAACGCAAGTTTGTTATGTGAATGAGAACATGTACAAAATTAGGTTATCCAAATGTAGCTACAAAAGTGGAAGTACGCTTTAAAAACAAAGTGAGCATGTGATTAAAAACCAATATGGAAATGTATCAAAACTGGAGCAGCTGTGCACAGCAACCAACTTCTACCTTAATTTTCAAAGTTTCAATGAAGCAGCTGAAGGCTGAAGTTGAATGGTTTACATACACTGTACAGCTTCTGGGAGGGGAAAAAAATTAGTACCCAAAATCTGTAGCAACTGTGCGATTCATTTTGACAACACCAATTGCATGTCTGAATTCAGCTCTCATCATGGCTTTCCAACTACCCCATATAATTGAGAGCCTTTGGTAGTGAAAAGCAACGTATAATGTTATAGTTTCACCTGTCTTCCCAACTTAGCAACTCCATTCCTGAGAAAGTGTTGCCCTCCCATACAAAACCTTGCGCCGGCTGGTTAAAGTTGTGAAAACATATGGTACACTTGTGCCAGTGAGCATAGAGTTCTAGAAGCCAAAACATCCCACAAAAATAGGATCAGGGTTAAATAGATACAACTGTAAACTCAAACTTGCCATTTGTATCTTTATAAACCTGTTATACTTTCCAAATTACTCACTAATCCCCAGTTTATAGTTTACAGATAATACTAGAATGTAACCCAATGGCAAACCTACCGCTTTTAAGCCAATTGACACATCTTTGACCACACCATGTTCTGTAAGGAGGGGTAAGATTCTTGACGTGTACATGTCCCACCAAAGCTGTAGAAATTCTGGGTGAATGAGTGTTTGGTCATGTGCATCACCTTTCACAGTCTTTGTTTTACTGTCATAGGTATAGTTCCAAGGCTTCACTTTACCCAGGAAATGCACTACCTTGGCATTTGCTCCAAATCTAAAAAAGAAATAAGGTGCGTGTCAGAAGCAGACAAGTGCAACACTTCTATTACAACACTAAGCATGTGGCCAGGTATCCAAAAAAAAAAAAACCCCCACACACCACACACTTTTGGCAAGTTTTACAGTTTTATTTTTTAACTGACATGTTCAACTCACAAGCTCTGTGCTGTGGTACTTCAGAGCAGCCCTGATCCTCTTCTCAGGTCCCCAGCCAGCGATGTCTGCTCCTCTGTCCCTATAGCAAGCCACTTGCTATGAAGTCACAGTGTCTTCTCAGCTGTGTATTACACACAGTGGGACTTTGCCCCGTCCCCACTCCCTCATTACATTTCAAGTGCTCAGAAAAAAGGGAGAATAAATGCAACTGCACAGCGCTGGATCTACACTCCTCTACCCCTTCACACAGGGAATGGGGTAGTGGTGGTGCAGAGCAATAGAAAATTTGACAGCAGACAGCATGTAAACATTCCCATCAGTTTGGCCCTGTGCTGATCACATGATGTAAATCAGCGTTGTCCAAAGAAAAAAACTACTAGCAATACACACCAAAATGAGCATGTGCAGATTGCCTCCTAGGGCTCTGATATGCCCCTTCCACAGTCCCCAATCCATCTGATAGTACAGACAAATGGGATCAAACAGCCTTTTTACACAGTGTGGATGATTAGCCCCCTTAGTTTCCACAGCGAGTAAAACAAGCATGCTTTACTGTATACAGACAGATTTTACTGTTGTGGGTTTAGTAACACCAAGGTAGCTTTTAAACTAAATGGCAATGCAAATGACTAGGAAAAAACAAAAAACTGGTTCATTGCCATCTGTCCACTGGAAAGTAATAGCCTATTATATATGCAATCCACACCCACAGCAGTGCTGTATTTTATATTGTGTTACCAGTGCCACGGAAGAGATGAAGGTTTAACTTTTTGGAAAGCCTGATAAAGTCTCATTAGGAAGCTAACAAAAATAATAACTCAACTAAACCACTGCAGATTAAAATGCACCATCTGATATATTCTTGTAACTTGGGCAGGAAAAAGTCATAACATCCCCATAACTTCTTAAAATGCTGACTGTACATGATTCAGAATGTTTAGCACAGATTGCACATTCATGCGAGAAGTCTTCCCTCCACCCAAACTTGGATTGTGTCCCAGTTAGACATGTAGAAGCGCTAGCCGTTGCCAGCGTCCCAGTACAACATAAAGTGCCCATTCATGACTAGTTACAGGCACATTCCACAAACAAGGTTTGTCAGTATACAGAAGCTCTGAAAAGGTAAGATTGCAGACAGCTATAGCACACCAAATATTGGATACAACAGGTTTATGCTCCTAGAGTAGGCAAGAGTCAGATTCATCCATTATAGGTAAAAGGTACTAAATATGGTTCAGAGAAATTTGACTCCTAGTGATGAAAGCATTGGTCACTATACCTATACGTTTTTTATCATGTCAAAAAGCCATGCAGCACAGAGTAAATTGATATCTCCCCATGTTTTTATTCATAAAAACACCTTGCATGTACAGAAAAAACACTCTGCCAAAAATGCACACTGCACCCAAGTCTTGCTTTGGGCTGATAAAATGGGGTGCAGGGAATACAAGCCTTTAAAAGAAGCTACCACCAGAAAAGTCAAAGTGGAACGTGACCTATAACTTGGTGTTCTTTAACAAGGAACATGCATTCCACAATGCTACCAAAACTAGTGTGCTGTAAACTGCCTCCAGCATTGTTCCCATTTCTTCTTGCTGGAGGCTGCCATTTTGCTGAAGCCCTGAGCAGCATTAAATCTTTAGGCTGTCAACAGATTGGCTTCTACAAATTCAGCACAGTAATACTGTCTAGCCCTGCACATGCTCATTTATCTATTTAGAAGCTGCATTTTAAAACCGTATAGGCACCAATTGTACGTTTTTACCTAACTACCTGCAAAAGGGGCCAGCATGAAGTAATCTAGCAGAACTTAATTTTCTGACAAGTTCCACTAAACAACCTGCAACTTCAGGCCAGCATCTGCACCAGTTTCTGATCACCATCGACCTTGACAAAATCAGGTAGTTCCAACTAAGGCCACTAAATTGGTTGCTGCCACAATGACAGGTTTTTAAGTTACTGTCAGTTTGTATGCCAAACTCAAAGCTGGTCTTACTCTACAGAGCTACACCATTCCTCAGAAAAAGGCATGTCTGAGCTGAATATGGCCAGGGATATAGTAGCCCTGTGAGGGAAGCTGTAACATTCATGACTGCTTCCCAGCAGTAAACCAGGAGATTCCCTGACCAAGAAGGCAAAATGGACACACGGCATTGCCCGTAGTTGAGAAATTGTCACTAGTTGAATGGAGCCTGACAGGGGAACAGGCTAGTTCCCAGTCATATATGCTTGCCTGTTGATCAAACAAGGCAGTCAGCAAATTCAAAAGCCACTATTGGTTGAGGTGTCTTGTGGGTGACCTAATGGGGAACTAGTCTGTCACCCCACCAGGATCCACTGAGCCTTACAAAAAACACTGCCTAGACATAATTACACCAACGTATGCATAGTGTCTCAAAGTACGTACAATGTAACCATGCAAGCTGAGCATATCTGTGCTGTGATCTTGTTAAAAGAAGGTGCTTTAAAACACACACACACACACACACACACACACACACACACACACACACACACGTGATACCCCTCATTCACCAACTTGTATGGACCTACATTAGAGTAATGCGCTTAGTGGGAAAAACCTGGTATGGCTGGTGCCATAAGGGCATATCTTCGGTGTGGATATGCCCATAATTGTGGAGATTAAGGTGTACAGCGGTCATAAATTAAAGACACTCATGGGGAATAAAGAGTGGTCACATAGCATAATTATGCTATGTGGCCATGGACTGGAAAAGTCACCATGGCTCTTGTCAGCTGACAAGATTAACCCCTCCCACTGGACGTCCTCAGGGGTGACATTTCCGGTCCGTGGAATGCACGCTGGTGCGCAGCCTCCGGATTGTCAATTTTTATGCCAGGCATCTCTTAATGTGAGTGCAATATTTGTTTATCTGGAAATTTTACATAAAATGGAATTCTGCTATGTGGTCACTATCTTTTCCCCATGAGTGCCTAAATTTAGGTTTGCTGTACACAATATAACTTATTCTACACTCCCTCCTCCACTTTATCAATGGAGGGAGCCACTGTTGTCTGCATAGGGATATGCAGAGTATACATAAGATTGTGTTAAGCTTCAAGGTAATCCTATAGAAGTGGAAGCATTGCAATTCTGGCACACAGGTATTTTTTGTAGTTGAAAAGGGAGCAAAAAACCTCATATACCCCATGCAGTAATGGCTGACCAACACCTGGAGGTTATCCTTTACAAAATGAATTAGGCAATAGCTTTGCCTGACCTAGTGGATTGTTATAGATATTATATGGGCAGCTTTACACTTTGCAATACATAGCTAGCTACTGTACTGGTCTATTAAATGCATGCATAGTATTTTTAGCTTGCCTGGGAAAGCCTGAACTAAAGGGAACTTGATTAGAAGCCAGTTTAGTTGTGCTTATGTTAGCAGTTGAAGTAAGCTCTAGTAACTCGATGTTGCAGTGAGTGGGAAAGGAATTTTCATGTGACCTGCTTCTCATGGCTGATACAGTTACAAAAGTCTGACAGGCAAATAAAACACTAGTTAACACTACTGTTCATGCAGTGGCTGGCAGTCACCATTTCACAGCCGTAATGAAAAAACTATGGCCTTAAGTACACCAACTTTCTTTCATCATTCAGATGAAACCTCCAGTTTGGTTTTGTTACGAGTGGTACTACTGCCAAATTATCCCTTTAAATACAGAATACACATTCTTTGCTTATAGGCAAATCATTTCCAGAGTTTAGAACTTCAGTTATTAAACGGTCACCTAAACACAAGTTAAAAAAATATTCATGTATAGTTTATATTCTAAAAATTTGTAGACCCAACATTTCAAATATATGCCTGCTATACCATGTACTTCTGAAAAAAGTATCCCGTTTTGTATTTCTTCCCTTGTGTAAAATCCCTGGTGTTTCTGCCAGTCCCTCTGCTGTAATAAAAAAGGGACCACATTAAAGCATGGGAACACATAGGCAGCTCTGTAGCATGCTGGGAACAGTCTACTCTTCTCCAATGATCAGACCACACACTTCACTAGGAGGATTAGTGTGCTGCTGTTTTTCCTTCCCCAGCTTTTAACCTCTGTTCTTAGCTGCATATGTGATACAAAAAAAAAAAAAAAAAAAAACCACACTATACACAAGTTTTGCCTTGCCTTTAATTCCCATTTTATATTGAATAGGTTGTTTTATAAGGGGCGGGTTTACAACCAAAAGCACCTTTTATTGCTCTCAGCTTTTCAAATCTCCAAATTCCACTTTCGGTGCTGTAAATTCAACTCGTTAAAGGGAGACTATCTTCACTCCCCATGGTCCTGTTGTATGTAGTATTGTATCCACCCTCTTGCTCTCGCCAGGGATGGACTAGGGTCTTTAGACTATGGAAGGTGTAGGTTGTCATGCACACTGCTCTAGGCACAAAATGCACTGTTGCTACCAAACGAAAGTGAGGGGGAACTGCTGTTCAGGAGTCCACAAAAGGATGTTACAAGGAGGCGTAGAAGAATGTGGTCACCTTTTAACTTGTTTCCCAACCGTGCTATAGCTAAAAAGACTGCTACAAAGCGGTTGTCCAGTTACGGAGGGCTTCCATGGACGTCCCCCCAGAATGCACCCCCAGCGGTGTGCACCCAGCACTTTAGTTATCACTGTTAGACACAATTTATCACATAATTTGAGTTAAAATGCCAACCACAGCAGCCTTTTACCATGTGATCAGCTGTGTCCAATGACAGCAGATTGCAATATAAAAACAGTTGCCGATAACTGGCAAAGGTGACGGGAGATCTGCACTAATAATCAGGGCCCAGATTGTCAGCGTCACCCCCACCGCAATCAGTGCCACCTGTCAGTGCAGGAGAAAAAAAAATTACACACTAGACACTAAAGAAAAAAAAAAAAAAAAAAAAAAAACTTTTCAAATTTTTTGCCCTCTTTCATTTACAGTGCAAAAAAAGCTCAGTGGTGATTAATCACTGGTGAACATAAACTTGTTACAGCTGCAAGAGATTACATTTTTATACACACATTAACTTACTGGTGGAAAAGTGTTTTGATTTGCACCATTTTTAGTGGAGCCATATGCAAAGTGAAGATTTTGCCATGTTATATGGAATTTTAATTTACGATACGCCAGGTAAATCTTCAATACTTAAAGACCGCTGCACACTTCCATTAGACAAGTGTGCCTACAGTGTCATGGCTGTATCTACAGTGCAAGACCTATGCCACTGCTGCTGACTGCTAAGCTCAAAATCTGAAGTGAGATTTGGTGATGCCACTGTTCTTGGAGGATCTGACTAGAGGAAATAAAAGCATTGCCTCTACAAGATTTGTGCTACATTGCTTCCACACAGGATTTGTGTGACAAGTCAGTAATGGGAAAAGCGCCAGTAACCAGGAGGTCTGAGAACTCATTTGCTGCAATTGCCTTTTTAATACTACTTTTACCCGATTAAATAAGCAAGAGTTTTTTTTCTTCTTTTCTCTTTAGTTTTGATAGTGGAGGGATTAGAACGCCTTGCCAGGTTTTCCTTGTGGTCTGTACCCCCCTTTTGTCCCATTGGCCACTAACTTGTAAAAAAAAGAAAAAAAAAAAAAAATCAGTCTCACCAGAATATGAAATGGACACCATGAACCTGGTGTCAGCCAGGGACTTCCTCATGTCTGGTTTTGGCTATGAGACAGGAAGTGAAGGGAAATCTCCCCAATGGGACAAACGTTTTCACTTTAGTCCTAGTTTAACTATGCTCAAAACTATTTACAGGGCTCTTGGCAGGACACTGCATTGCAGTTCTGAAAATAGTTGCCTGGTAGTCATGGCGTCTTCTTGATATCATACCCTGCATCACTGACATGGGACAAGTACCCATATAAGGAATTTTAATCACCGAGCTAGAAAAAGTATGTCAAGGCATCAATGTGGTGAAGCAAGATGCCAAATGATCTACATAACTTCCAACTAGCATTTTCAGAAGGGGTGTTCAGATAGATGCCTTAAATTCCTCTTTATGGGTTTACTTAAGTTTCCAGAGTACCAAGCTCCAATAGTGCAAGTTTTCCCAAACCTCCAGGCAGAACTCAAAAAAGGAGCAAACAATACCATAGGTTTTAAAAACACTGGCTTTAAATATATACATCAGGTTTAAGAATGTACTTACGCTTTAAATGCTGGCAGATAGGAGTATATAGAGACACTGCTTAAGTTGTATAGAAAAGGTAGATGCTTTTGTATATCTTTTGTTGCCCATGTGTTGAAGAAGGTGTTCAACAAACCCTGGTCCCCACCTAAAGGAGAAAACAAAAAATAATCAGGTCTATAGTGCAACAGTCCCTTTTTTGTGCAAGTACCCTTTAAGTTCTCTGGAAAGGTTTTAGTGATACCGGTGATCACCAATTTCAAGCACAGTGGTCAAATACTGAGAATTGACCATGTACCATCGATATAAACTGCCATGTGTCGACACCAATAGTTTACAGTAAAGCATGTATACTTCAATGCATATAAAAAAAGCCACAAGGAGGGATGCACAAGTTATTACTGGCTGTGACCCCACTGGGGAGATCCACCCTCATTTCCTGCTAACTGTGATCATCAAGAAACGAAAGGAGGGAAAACATTTCAGCATGCTCAACAAGGTGGGTGAAATCTTCCAATGGGAAGTTTTGGAACACTCAAGAGATTTGGGCACAAGAGTTTTTTTTTGGTCTCTCTGGACAAAAAGTAAAAAAAAAAAAAAATTCTAGTCTTGGAGTTGAAGACAGACTAGATTTTCTATACCGTGGCCAAGCCTTTGGACAGACCCCCCCCTTGGAGTCTACTCCTATAACCCTATCCCCACTGATCTCGTTTCTTAGCAAGCAATACAGAACAGAGGGGAGAGTGGCCTGTATCCTGCGCTGTACTCCAAGATAGTTTGCCAGCAAGTCAAAAGGATCTTAAAAAAAAAAAAACAAAAAAAAAAAAAAAACAACTAAGTTGAGGGGGGAACCAACCACACACAGCCACAAACATACATATTAACCTCTATGCTGCAGCATCAGCTTTATGCAGCAGCTGTCCCACACTGGCTCAAAGATTGAGATCTGAGCGATCGCAGACTGATCACTCAGGTTCTCAGTAGTCTGAGGAAAAAGCAGCGACTTGTCACTCACTGCTCTTTGCTCTGCCCCTTCAGCACTCACTGGAGCATCCTAGTACCCCAAAAGTGACATGACCAAAAATCTTTGGCCATACAACTTCCAAAAGGACACCGGCTGAATAATCAGACCCTGGGATGTTCCAAGCAATGATTCAGAATGGTGGGCAACAAGGCAAACCAAACTGTGCCAAGGAGCCCATAAAAACAGAAACTGATCAAGGAACCAACTTGGAGTGTAAGTAAAAGGCCCTTGTGGCCAAAAGCCACATTCACAGGAGGTCTTAACATCTACCTGGTAGAACCTTCAGAATGTATTAAGACCCAGTGGCAACCTTACAACGCTGAGCAGACTTCTGTCAGAATGCCCCAGAAACCCACTCCAATCTGATGAGGTGAGAATGTTAAGGGTACTGAAGGTAACTAACGCATTAGAATTATTATATGTGTTGTCCAATCCAACTGGCAATGTCAGACTTTGAAGCAGGGTTTTTTTTTTTGTTTTTTTTTAGTGACTGTTGGCAGGACAGTTTCTCAGAGGACGTGGTTTCATAGCACTGACCATGTCAGATGTCAAACAAAGGGCAGTCTCCTTGGGATGAAAGAGCGAGCGAAACTCCCTCTAACCTGCTCCTAAAATTTTGTTACTACAGATCGTAAAAATAGTGCCTATGTACTCTCCAGGTACAGTAGCAGATTTATCTTGAAGTGACCCTTACCTTTATTAATCTGGGAACAAGAATCAAATCTACCCTGTCCTTTAACAGCATGACTGAAGCTCAGGCCTGAAGCCAGCAACTGGAGGACAGTAAAGGAGTCTGACACCACAGGTCTGGTCTGTTTGGAGAGGCCAGGAGTAGTCTTCTAGAAGTTTGATTATTGTTTCAGGTTCTTCTGGATCAGTTTGGGGCAATGAGATTCAGTTCTCTTTTTTGCAGCAAATGAGGACCACAAACAGGGAAAACATGAGCCTGGAGGAGATTGAGCACGTCAGGATGAAGGAACCACACATTCCCCTTGGTCCAAGCAGTGACAACCATGAGGAAAATCTGCCTCCAATTGCCCACTCCCTGTATGAGCAGCAGAGATCGCAGGACAGTGCTTTTCCATCCAGGAAAGCATCAACAATGCTCCCTCATGGCTGTCAGACTCCTGGTTCCCCAAACGATTTAGCCCACTGCTGTGGCATTGTCAGATTGCACCGTGATTGGGTGACTCTGGTCCAGTGGTGTAGGGCAAATTTTATTGCTCTGAGCTACAAGACATCAGGCAGTGCTCGGCTTTCCTGGGTGACCAGGTTCCCACAGACTGAACCACTCCTCCCCAACTTTGAGTGGCATCGGTTATCACTATCTGAGTGGGAGAAAATTTTGCTTTGAGAGAACCATGAAGGGGTTGCGTTTCAAACTATCTTGTTCCCTTTTGGAACCAACAGGTCTGGGACTTCTGGGACAGACACCTCACTTAAGAGTGAGGGTGCCAATTCATTGTGAAGAGGGTTTAGTAGCAGACTTTTGTTCCAAGTACTGTGGCACAACAGTCTGACTTTTGTTTTGAAGATGAAGCATGAGGCGACTTGTGTAGCACCACAGGCAGACAAGTGCGTCCGGAGTATACACAGCAATCTCAGCTATTAAAACAGCAAGAGGAAGTTCCTGAGTAACCAAGTGAATAAAATTCCCAGTTCATTGTTTCACTATTCGACACCAAGTGTACTCCAATCACTGGTGGATTTAAAGTAGTTGTAAAGGCTCAAGGTCTTTTCTTTTCCCTTAATGCATTCTATGCGAAGGTAAAAAACCTCAAACCGCAATGTGCACCAACAACCCCCCCCCCTTCCTCATTGGATGAGATGGTAGCGGGAGCCACTGGCTCCCAAAAACAGCCAGTGAGCCAATAAGAGGGAGCAAGGCCAAGTCACAGCTGTGTGAAAGGACACATGGAGCAGCAGCTTGGAAACACCTGCTTGGGTGCCCCCAAAGCAAGCTGTCAGGAGCATTGGCAGGAGACCAGAGAAGAGGATCTGTGCTGCTCTGTAAAAAACCACTACACAGAGCAGGCAAGTTCAACTTTTTAAATCTAAACATTCAGTATCACTTTAAGTCTTCTCTCCATATTAGTCAAGCATTTTCTGTCAAAATGCTGCTGTTCGACACTGGCAGTGTTTTTTTTCCTGCCTCAACTCTTCTAGAAGTTTAAGTGTGTTGACACTAACATGCAAGGGAGTTTAGAGGTAGAAAGGGGCGAAAAAAAAAAAAAAAAAAAAGCCCCATAACTGAAAACAAGTGTGCATGAGGCCTACTTAGAGCCCAAACTCAATCCAGCGCTGTGCACAAGAGCAGCAGCTCTCTCCTGCATAAGCTCTGACAGGAGTCACTGAGGCTGAGCCATGCTCAGTCTATGGGCACACAGCTGGCTTGGGAGCAAGCCCACACAAGATCAGCTGCTCTGTGCAATGGTTTTGCAAGCAAGAACATGTTGGCAATTTAACATGGGTTTACAAATCACTTTAAATAGATCTATTCTGGTTTAGACAGCTATTCGATAGATCAGAAATTGGTAAGATTTTGCCATTGCCAATCAACTTTCCAAAGCTGAAATTGATCAGTTAAATATTATGTATCCAAGTTTCAGTTACCAGGAAGGGGGGGAGGGGAAACAAACAAAAAAACACCCACACAGCCCCTCACCAAACAGGGCTCAAAAAGGCATACACCAGGAGGTCCCCAGACTCAAGAAAATAAGCAGCAAGAACTCATTCACTGCCCACGCCAATTACTCAGAATGAGGGAAAAACACCTGAAGGGGAAAATTAAACCCCAAAGGGGTACAGCAGAAAATGGCTATCTAGAATGTATATGTCCAGTCCCAAAAGGACAAAAAAAATGCCCTGGAAGCCTGTGTATAAAACCAAGGGGAGATGGATATCCATTTGTTCCTCCAGAGCCATCTATGTACTGCAAAGAGTAAAAATACTCAGCACAAGCAATTCAGATCAAGCTCTGGGTGTTAGGTCATCAGCACACACTGACCCCCACACCAAGACTACTACTAACTGGTGTGAAGCCGTGGGATCAAACCAGTCAAGACATGGCTCCCACTCAGGAATCCACCGAGATGAATGCCAGCATGAGGTTTCTCCACGATGGCTGCTGGCACAAGTCCCTACCAAGATAGCTGCCCCTGTAATACAACACCAAGGTGGCCACCAGCTCAAGCTGCTTCAAAATGGCAGCCAGAACAGCAGCAGTCACCTACTGCCACTTGCCACCCCCAGCACCCTGCAGAGAACTGCAAACACATGCACCTGCTGAAGGTCCTGAACGTGAAACCCAGCCATGACACCTGCAGAGTGGTTCCAGGGAAGCCACCAATATAGAAGCTAGAAGGATTTTTATAATGAGGCATTATATACTACAAGGCCACCCCATCTTTAGCATGTGCATGCAGAAAATGAAGCCACAGGGCTAAACATATGTGGCCGTGAGTAGCCATAAAGGAAGACTCCCAACCCCAGGGACCACTAGGAAATTGGCAGGTCTCCCCCAGCCAGAGGCAGGGAGCCACCTGCTTGTATGGAGACACCCACCGGCTGGCTTGGTAAACATGTCTCTCCCTGAAGGAGTACCTAGTGCTAAGCAGCACGTGAATACACAAAAAAAAAAAAAAAAAAAAAAAAAAAAAAGGGGGGAAGCGCAGCAATATAGCCAACATGGTACCGTGATGGGTTGCCACCTGTGCAAGAAGTCTACTGGTGAAATACCTTGCTAATAAATATTCCACATTCAACTGTTGGTATAACAAAGTGGAAGCAACTGGGAACAGCAACTCAGCCACAAAGTGGTAGGCCAAGTAAAATGACAGAGGGTCAGTGCATTCTGAAGCGCACAGCACGCAGAAGTTGCCAACTGTCCAGACACAATAGCTGAAGACGTCCAAACTTTGTGTAGCCTTCAGATTAGCACAACTGTGTAGAGCTTCATGGAATGGGTTTCCATGGCCGAGCAGCTGCATCCAAGCCCTACATCACCAAGTGAAAGTCAAAGAATCAGATGCAGTAGTGTAAAAGCATACCACCACTGGACTCTAGAACAGTGGAGATGTGTTCTCTGGAGTGATGAATCACCTCTGGCAATCCGATGCAGGTGTCTAGGTTTGGCGGTTGCCAGGTGACTGGTACTTTCCCAATTCCATTGTGCCCAGTGTAAAGTTTTTTTTGGGGGAGGAGAAGCTTATGGTGTGGGGTTGTTTTTCACGGGTTGGGCTTGGCCCCTTCGCTCCAGTGAAGGGAGCTCTTAAAAACGTTAACAAATCAAGACAGACAGACATTCTGGACAATTTCATGGTCCCAACTTTGTGGGAACAGTTAGGGGATGGCCACCTTCCTGTTACAACATGACCGCGCAAAGTAAGGTCCATAAAAGAAATGGCTGAGAGTTTGGGGTGGAGGAACTTGACTGGCCTGCACAGAATCCTGACCTCAAACCGACAGAACACCTTTGGGATAAATTAGAACAGACGCGAGCCAGGCCTTCTATTCCAACATCAGTGCCCGACTTCACAAAATGCACTTCTGGAAGAATGGTCAAACATCCCCATAGACATTCCTAAACCTTGTGGATAGCCTTCCCAGAAGAGTTGAAGCTGCTATAGCTGCAAAGGGTGGGCCAACTCAATATTGAACCCTACGGTTTAAGGACTGGGATGCTATTAAAGTTCATGTGCATGTAAAGGCAAGTGTCCCAATACTTTTGGCAATATATAGTGCATACACATACAGGATTTATATAGCGCCAACAGTTTGCCCAGCGCTTTACAATATAATGGGAGACGATAAAGCAACAATACAAGGTTAGGAGGGCCCTGCTCCTTGAAGCTTACAGTCTAAGATTAATGGATAAATACCCGGGAAGCTTTATAAAAAAAAAAAAAAAGAAAAAAAAAAAAAAAAAGTTGTTTTTGCTTACACATCCAAATGTACAAGACCGTTGGCAAACATTTTTTACCTCCAAACTGTCAGCAAGATTTAGACTATTTTGTGCATTAAGATTCAGACTATACATATTGCAGTTCAGTAGTGATCTCTGAACTCACCATCAAAGCTGCCTTTTTCGCTTGCCAACTCTATCAACTGGTTGTAAGTCTCAATTGATGGCCGATATACAAACACTCCAGAGTTAAAGCAGTCAGGCCAGCCTGGGTCCGGTGCAGCAGACAGCTCTTCACGGTCAAACAAGTCATCAACATTTGTCAAAACCTGAAAAGATGGGATAAACACTTAAAGTACAACTAAAAGGCTCCTGTATAACAGTCTAAAGTATATTTAGTCAATATGTAATACACAAACAGTATTATAGAACTTAAAGGTTATGCAGTTACCTTTAGGAGACTGGACACTAAGTGCAAGGCCATCTAGAAAGCCCAATATATACTCCTCTCACTCAGCAAGCCTTACATTTGTAGCAAGTAATAGAAAGGATTGGACTAAGAGAACAGAGGGGTCAATTCATGTCCTATATGTACTCCCAAGAGAAAAAAAAAAAAAAAGATTTTTCCAAGAAGAAAATTCTTAGTCTTGAATGCTGCCCTGTGTAGGGTATGATTAGGAAGAAACCACCTTGGTAAGGAAGGCAGCCAGCCTTAGGACTCAAGTAACCTGTGTAGTACAAGAAAGGGTTCTGTATAGGTGAAGGCTGCCAGCCAGACATTTTGTCAAACGGATGGCAAGGAGAATGGAAAACATTAGCATGGGCAAAAAGGGATATGCTTAATGGGCTCAAAGAGGGTCAACCTCCCCTATAAGAGGGTTTATAGGCAAGAGGCAATTGTGGAGACTTGACAAAATGGAGACTTGACTCCTGCTGGTAGGTATTCAAGACCAAAGTATTGATCCAGAGCAGAATGGAAAACCAATATCCATCCCATGGAGTACTTCCTGGGATGGACTTTCCCGTCTACGCAGCAAATGAAATACACCTTGCTTTTACAAACTGTAGTTATACACTGTCCCTCAAGACCTGAGCTTTAACAGCCAGGCCATTAAAGTTAGCAACTAAGGGTGGCATACCGATAACTGATAGGGAATACAGATGTTCTGGGAAGGCCCAATGGGAGTCAACTAGGAGTCGGACAAGGTCAAAGTACCACATCATTCTTGTCCAATTTGATGTGATCAACAGAGTATCTTCCACCTTGATCTTGTGGGAGGCGAGGAAGGAGCTTTTTTTGAATCCAAAAACTTTATTGAAAGTACATGAGCAAATAACAGGGCAATGAACAATCCTTCAGAGGAATACATGTAGTGGCATACATCATACAGTTGTGTTCAAAATAATAGTGTTGAAAAAAGTGAATAAAGCTCAAAATCCTTCTAATAGCACTTATTTCCATACACAAATGCATTGGGAACACTACACCATATCAAAACATGAAGAAAAATACCAAACTTGTGTTCCTAAAAAAAAAAAAAAAAAGTTTAAGTGAATATTAGACTGTTCAAATAGCAATGTTGGTATTCTTTGCAAACGCAAACATTCACTATATAAACTGAAAAATGTTTGAAGATTTTGCTTTCCTTAGAAACAGAGCTTATACAACTATATATTAAGCGATTCAGAGAACTGCTGTACATCTGTTGCATGTAGTGAGCCAACTTCTGGCACCTGTGAACACGTATTCCAGCCCAGGATGATTGGACTACATTCCACAGTTCTCTATTTCTTGGTTTTGCCTCAGAAACTGCATTTTTGATGTCACCCCACAAGTTTTCTATTGGATTAAGATCCGGGGATTGGGCTGGCCACTCCATAACATCAATCTTGTTGGTCTGTAACCAAGATGTTGCACGTTTACTGGTGTGTTTGGGGTCGTTGTCTTGTTGGAATACCCATTTCAAGGGCATTTCCTCTTCAGCATAAGGCAGCATGACCTCTTCAAGTATTCTGATGTATTCAAACTGATCCATGATCCCTGGTTTGTGATAAATAGGCCCAACACCGTAGTATGAGAAACATCCCCATATCATGATGATTGCGCAACCATGCTTCACTGTCTTCACAGTGTACTGTGGCTTGAATTCAGTGTTTGGGAGTCGTCTGACAAACTGTCTCCGGCCACTAGACTCAAAGAACAATCTTACTTTCATCAGTCCACAAAATGTTGCGCCATTTCTCTTTAGGCCAGTCAATGTGCTCTTTGGCAAATTGTAACCTCTTCAGCACATGTTTTTTTTCAACAGTGGGACTTTGCGGGGGCTTCTTGCAGATAGCTTGGCTTCACATAGGCATCTAATTGTAACAGTACTCACAGGTAACTTTAGACCTTCTTTGATCTTCCTGGAGCCGATTGTTGGCAGAGTCCTTGCCATTTTGGCGATTCTATCCATTCGAATGGTAGTTTTTCACTTTCTTCCAGGTTTTGGTTGCCATTTTAAAGCATTTGCGATCATTTTAGCTGAGCAGCCTATCATTTTCTGCACTTCATGTTTTTCCCTCTCCAATCAACTTTTTAATCAAGGTACACTGTTCATCTGAACAATGTCTGGAACGACCCACTTTCCTCAGAATGTCAGAGAGAAATGCATTGTAACCAGCATATACAACATTTGCTGCCTTCCTTCAATAAGGGCAATAATTGCCACCTGTTTTTCAAAAAATGAATGACCTCACTAATAGCACTCCACACTGCTATTTTGAACATGCCCCTTTCAATTAGTGATTCAATTACACAGAATCAGCAGCATGCATGTCATGACTGTTGGATTTCTATTACTCTACTACACCTGCTAGTACATTTGCCATGTAGAAATATCATTTCTACCAAAAATCGTGATTGATCAGGTTAGTGATGTCTGACTGCTATTATTTTGAACACAACTGTATACAGATCAAAATCACAGTCAGAACATATGAGAGCCCATTGCTGTGGATAACCAATGTCGTAAATAGACATCTTGCAAAGGAAAAAAAAAACAAAAATTGGCTTTTAAGACCCATAAAAAGTGGGGGAAAAAAACCCTACACAACCAAACAACTGCAGGCAAGTCCCCAAGCCTAATCTTAGCAAGGAGTTAGACATTATGTCTCATATTCGCAAAAGTCAATTCATTATCAATCTTGCATGCCAGTCCAGGCGTATCTATCCAGCTCTGCCAAATAAGCTCAAATTTACACAAAGCGTTACAGTGACTGGGCAAGTTGTTCCTGCAAAACGGAGAGAATTAACATTCCACCCAATGTTTCTTAGTAGGCATCATACTAGACAGCCAATATCGATTAGTTTTCGTGCCAGATACAAGAGACGAGTAACCATGATATATGTACCCAGGGGATATAATTCAGGATCTAGCACTCCCAATAGACACTAGTGGATCCAATGGAATGGGAGTCTGGGCGATGGAAGATACAATACACAGAACTTCCTCTCAATTTCTTGTTAGTTTTGGGCATCTCCAAATTATGTGGATAAAGTCTCCTATGTGCAGTACATTTAGGGCATAATGGCATATATCTCTTCTACCCCATTCAAACAATTTAGCAGGTGTCTGGTACGCCCTGTGAAGGATAAAATAGTTGTGAGCCTATGTGAGGCCAATAAGGGAGGAGATGGGTACTGATTCCAAAGCCATATCCCAGGTCTCCCTATTTAACCTATATCCTCCACCCACTGGGCCCTGCATTTCAGATTTGCATGGTCCCGAGGAGAGTAATACCTCAAATACAAGATTAGAGCACTGTGTAAGGAAGCCTGTAATACTTCAGTCAGTAACCAGGGCGTGGACCTAGTGAGAGAGAAAGTCTGCCTCTGAGCCTGTATTGCATGTCTAAAGCTGAAGATTTATAAAAGTGCTTATGGGGTAACGAAAACTCCTAACGCAACTGATCATATGACCGAGTATCAGAAAACAATTGAGTAAGACAGACAATAGCCCTGCGTCTCTATTCTGACAAGCCCTCTAGTTTAATTCTGGGTACCTAGGGTTATTCCAGATAGGGATGAAGTCTATGAAGCCTGAGATGGCTAGCAATACTTTTAAGGCAGCCCACACTTTGAGGATAGCAGTGGGACAGGAGGAAGGGAGAGCCGGGAGGTCCATATCCAAATGAGAAACAGGCAGTAAATCAGGATTATGGACAGTGATCAGTCTGGCAAATTTGAGCCAGATTGTCCTGTCGGCCCCACCCAGTGAGCTGCTGGAATTTGGCAGCTAGAAAGTACCATTTAGCATGTGGAACAGACAGTCCCCCTTTTCTTCAGGGAGCTTTAGAGGGAAGGCAGAGATCAGACTGAACTCATGTGTCACATGCACAGAGGGAGGCCAGCTGTAAACAGAAGTCATAACCAGCTTCTCAGTCAAGAGGGTGGTGCCAGGGACCCAAAGACCAGCAAGAAACCAGGATGAGAGAAGACAAGCTAAATCCCTGGGCTGATAAGTGTTTATTAAAAAAGTCAGCTATAGTATATGAAGCTGCTTACCATTTAAAAAAAATAAAGACTCATTCCTCTTTAAAGCTGTAAAGCTTATTAGTAAATGGAGTCCTTGAACTATTAAGTGACTAAGCCTTGGGAGGCAATTTTGAAAGAATGTCAGGCAAAAGGAAGCTTCATCTTCACTTCCCAAAGTCATCCCTTACTAAGGTTATACATTGCAACGTCCCGTCAAGTTGCATGTAGAGGCAGCTGCAGGGGTTGGGCTATTCAGCTAGCAAAGATGTGTACATGGGGAAAAAAAAAAAAAAAAAAAAAAAAGGGAAGAGCTTACCATTGTGTCTGCATCCATAAACACACATTTTGTATATTGCGTCAGTGTCCAACAATGAAGTTTTGTTAATGTGATGCCAAGTTCTGGTCGTTCCATTAAAGCTAGGTGTGCAGAGTCCTCACTGTCCAAGACATCCACCACTTGAACAACATCATAAACTTTGTTGAGCACATTTCTGCGGAAGAAAACCCAATTTAGCTTCCAAATTCCTGTATTTAGCAGCTTTATAACAGAGCAGCAATACTTACCTCATGGACTCTGAGACCTGAGGAGTTATAAGCACACATAGCTTTCTTGTAGTATGGTTTCTCCAGAGAGAAGATCCCAGTACAAGCGCACCTTTCACATAGGTATCATTTGTTGCCAAGGTGACAAAGGCTTGATCTAGAAAGAGAAGAGACTTAATAAGCAATTTGTCTAGCAGCCAACTATCTTAAACTCTGGAGTAGTAAGAACTACCTAAGTGTTTAGAATTTTCTACATGCAAGTCAGCAATTTAGGAGGAGAACAGGTGCACAACTGTAAAGTTCCATATTAAAAAAAAAAAAAAAAAAAAAAAAATTATGAAGTAGCCTGGTACTGAAGCGTTAAGCCCTTTATCTGGGTCTTACTGCCGTTTGGCACCCTCTTTGAGGCATTTCCTTATTCCCTAAAGTGAAAAGAACCTCCCCAGAGGAAGCAGGCAAAAACTTAAAGGTTTTAGCCTTTTGCACACCATTGCATCCACACAGGGACGTCTCAGTAATTGTGATCAGTTCGTATAAAATACTTAAAAAAAAATGGGACAGCAATAAAGACTTAACATTTAGTCCTTCCCCCCACCTGATCAAAAATCCAGATTAACATCAAAGAAAGAAATCAACTGATGTTTTGCAGGAAAGCCCTTTTGCATCATTCTACTACAGTACAGTAATTTTGCAATGTAAGCTACGCAAGGATGAGCATTTGTGTGTGGGTGAGGCGACAGCATTCAAATCTTAACAGTGGTGCTGAAGCACAGTTCAGACATGTAACTGGAAAAGTCTGTTATTCATACAAGGACAGCCCACATTCAACCTCTCATCCAGGCACACAACAGAAGCAACTGGGAGCCCGATTGCTATAATCCCATGCAGACACAACATCAAACTGTTACTGGTGATGCATTACCCTAGAATGATATTCAAGGTTTTATGGACCATATTTCTACAAACTTCTGATGCAGGCATTCCACCAAGTTACAAACATCCGATGGCTGCACATCCAGTAAAATCACCTGCATTTCTTATAGCATATTCCACAAATATGACAGGGGTACAGGACTCCAGCTAATGCGCTTCACGCTCCACTAGCATTTAGTCATAGCTATGACTAAGCGCTTGGAGTCCTATATCCCTGTCATATTTGTGGAATGCTATAAGAAAAAGAAATTTTACTGGATGTGCAGCCATCAGGTGTTTGCATATTGGAGTCTGCTGAGGATAGGGCCAGCACCTGGGATTAGTATGCATGGTAGAGGAAGGAACTGATGTTTTATTCCACCAAGCTAGCTTGGTATCTAATACATTGATCTCATGATGTACAGGAAGATGTTTTAATAGGCAAGATCCAAACATGCCAACCCACAATGTAGTTCATACAGCTAGGAACAATCATGCAATTAAGCACTGCCTGGGAACCGTGGACATGTTCTAACACATGTAGCTAAACAAACTTTCTATACCAGATAGGAGGTAACAAGCTCTGTATTGAAATAACCCTCATCCCAGTCACACTGGGTGCGACTTTGTATGCGATTTTCATGCCATGCGACTTGCAAATCATATGTCATGTCACACCCTATTGGTCGCAATTCAAATCAGTGCGGTTCTGACTTGGTCGGAGCTGCACCGATTTCTAAAGTAGTAGATGCACTACTTTTCGTGTGATTTGCATAGACATCTGTGTCAGATGTCTTGCAAATCGCACCTGAAATCAGCATGTCCCCAGACTTTAAAATTGTGCAGCTTACAGTGAAGTCACACAATTTCAAAGTCGGGCTTGATGTGACTGGGGTGTAAATGAGTGATCCAAAAACAAAGCACTTTGTTTACATTTACAGGAATATAATGTAGAATTGGTGCCCCAAACTTGGAGGGGATGAGTGAACCATTATCTGGCAGGAACTAAATTTCCCCTCTGGTGGAAAAAGGAAAGCACCATGCCACTTTAAAGTGACCAAAAGAACTGACCAGGCTACAGATACCAAGTAGTGACTGCAGGCATTCATAACAAAGCCTTTTAGCTTAATTACGCAAGTGCTCAGTGGCTTACAATCCCATCAAAACCTTGCTACAACTGTCTAGAGTAATACAGCTGCTCAATATCCTTGTGACAGTTATGTCACAATTGTGTGCAATTAGACAAATGCGAGTGTCAGGAGCTTATTGCTCAAACATAGCAACCCAAGTACCCAAAGACTAATATTCAGCAACATGGAAAGCTACCTGGAGAACACCATCACCTTTCTAGCATCAGATCACAAGATGTCCCTGCAATACTGTTACCCATTTATACCAACATGCTGGACTACTCAATTCACAATACTGCCAAGTGTATGAAATATACCAATTGTGTGTATAAAACAGAGTATGAAATGGTTAAGACCCTTGTCAGATTGGTTTCTGCTGTCTAAGCCCTGTAACTGATCAATCCTTACTTCCTGACCAAGAAACCAGAAAGGAGATTTCTATAAAAAAAAGCAAGGAACATTGCCCTCCACAGTTATCAGAACAGGTGTCCCCCATTTTAAAGATACTCGCCTCGTTAGAAGTCGATATTTGTCTTATGATCACTGTCTCTGGTACAGAAAGATGTCCAATGAAATCAAAACCTTTAGAAAGTGTCGAGATGAGACAACTTAAACATGGGATGTGATCTCTCAAAAGTCAGCACTAGGGAGGGGGGGGGGGGGGGGGGGAACAAAAAAACCCACACACACCCCCTTCTGTAGGCATCAATAAAACCTAATGGGTCCTTCAATGATTGATGAAGATAATGCCAGTTATACTGAACAGTGGTGAAACTACACGACTTCCAAGTTGTGGCTTCGCACTTGGGCATAAAGGCCAATCACCTGTGGCAGAAAATAACTAGGGTTGAGGTTTACAAAAAGTACATTTTATTGCTGCTTCAGAATAGACTACTCCATGAAAAACCCAACATGCAAAAATGGGGAAACCCAAACTCTTGCGCAAAGTCCCATACATGGGTTTATTTACTAAAACTGAAGTTTTAGAAGCAACTCTGCATAGTAACCAGCTTCCAGGTTTTTTATTTTGCCAAAGCTTAACTGAACAAGCTGAAGTTAGAGGTCAATTGGCTGCCATGCACAGCTGTACCAGAATTTGCAATCTCCAGTTTCAGTAAAACCCCCATAGTATTTCCCATGCCATGACTGTTGAGTTGCCCAAGGATTAAGTCACAGATCAGTTGCATTATCTGCAGACAGTAATTTTGCAGCATTTTATATATGTAAAACAAGAGCTGCAAGAATTGCCCAGTCTTGTGCCCATTGAGGTCACTAGAAAATTAGACCATTTGAAATTGAGACAGGTGGTACATAAACAAATCACATCTATAGGTTACGATATTTATTCAAGATCTTATACATAAGTGACATTTATGTGAACTAATATGTGATCAAAAAATTCATGCTCAGTTTGACAAACTACGAGATTATTATACATGATTTATATATAGTGCCAACAGTTTGTGCAGAGCTGTACAATTACAATATATTTCAGTACAGAAGGAATAGGAGGGCCCTGCTCATGGAGCTTACAATCTAAAGGAAGGGAGAGTTAGTACAAAAGGCGATAGCTGTAAGCAATGTTCTGATGAGGGTGGCTCAAGTACAGTTCTTAGGTGGTGGGGTAGGCTTTCCTGAATAAGTGAGTTTTCAAAGATTGCCTAAAAAGGCAGACAGGGTGGGGGCTGACCTGACATACTGCGGTAGGGAGTTCTGGAGGCGAAGGGAGGAGGCGATTAGGGAGCTAAAGAGCAAGATGTCTTGCAAGGAGCGGAACGGGCGATTTGGATGATATCTGCCGACGAGGTTGGTAATGTAGCTAGGGGCAGTGCTGGATGGCTTTGTATGCTGTGGTTAGCAGTTTGAATTTCATGCGTTGGGTTAGTGGAGGGGCAGCAGTCACTTATTGGTTGGCAAGATGTACGAGTCTAGCAGCATTCATAATAGATTGAAGGGGGGATAACCTGTGTAATGGTAGACCAGTGAGGGAGCTGCAGTAATCAAGGCAGGATAAAACCAAGGCATGGATAAGTTGTTGTGTCATTGGTCAGAAAGGGGCAGATTTTAGAAATGTTCTGGAGGTTGAGGCGGCAGGATTTAGGATTGGATGTGGGGCCCAAAGGAGAGGTCAAAGTCTAGGATTACACCGAGCACCCTGGCATGAGGGGAAGGACCAATGGTTGCAATGTTGAGCTTGAGTAGCTGTTGAGTGGGGGATCAGGGAGGAGGAAATATTACAAGCTTGGTTTTGGAAAGATTGAGTTTAAGGCACTGGTGTATTTTACAAGGGCATGAAAGACTGATGCCAAGTGTGCAGCCCATACATACACTTTCACTTTTCAAAGGCAGTAAAAAGTGAGATATTTTAACTTACCCACTGCGATGTGCCATTCTTTTCTGGTAATACTAAAGACTTGCAAAATTAGCACACTATTGCATACATAAGCTTTAGAGTAATACATGTTGTGGATTTGAGAAAGCTTCCTGACCGTGAACTATGCAGAGGCTGATTGGGGGGGGGGGGGGGCGTACATGGGAGACTAGGAGATATTTTAGGAAACCAAGTGTAGAAACCCATTACAGAGCTTTATTTACGGCACAAAAATTTGCAAAAGACATTAGACACGAACAGGAAAGGAGAAAAAAAAAAAAAATCAAGTTACACTTACGGTAACGTCTTTTCCAGGAGTCTCAGGCCAGCACTCTGAGAGACCTCGGCTCCTCCCCATCTGAGGAAACACCTCCACCTAAAATAAAAAAGCTCCACTCCCCTCTGACCTCAGTTCTCCAAGCATCCTCCGGTCACCTGGGGAGACACAATGCGAGACAACATAATCGTAATAAGCCATCTTCACATAACAAATATCAACAGTGGGTGGGAAACCGGTGCTGGCCTGAAAGACTCCTGGAAAAGACGTTACCGTAAGTGTAACTTGATTTTTCCCCTACCGTCTTTCAGGCCAGCACTCTGAGAGGATAAGCGAGTACTCACCCCTCGGGCGGGCTAACTGCTTGCAAGACCTTACGACCAAAGTCCTGCTCCTGCACAGAGACCAGGTCCAGTCTGTAATGCTTGGCAAATGTGTCATAGTTGGACCATGTTGCCGCTCTGCAAATCTGCCCTGGGGAAACCCCTGCTAGCTCTGCCTGGGTAGCTGCCACCGCTCGGGTGGAATGCACTTTGATACCCTCTGGGACCTCCAGGCCCTCCGCCTGATATGCTCCTGCAATCGCCAGCTGGCCAGCATCCTCCTAGACGCCTTCTTGCCTCTTCTAGCCCCCTTAAAAAAAAAACAAAAAGGGATTTGGTGCTTCTGAACTCCCTAGATTCCTCTAGATACTGGAGAACGCACCTTCTTACATCCAAACAATGATACCTTTCCTGATCTACCCCCACCGGGTCAGGAAAAAACGAGGGAAGGACAATGTCCTGTTCCCTCTGGAAACTCCGAGCCACCTTCGGAATGAAGGACGGGTCCGGTCTGAAAACAATTCTGTCCGAAAAAATACGGAGATAAGGTGTTCTGATCGAGAGGGCCTCCAGCTCACATACCCTCCTCGCCGTGGTAATCGCCACCAGAAAAGCAGTCTTAATCGTGAGCTCACCAATCGGGCAGGACTCCAGGGGCTCGAACGGAGCCCTAGTCGTCATCCCCCCCGAGCACCTTGGCCAAATCCCACACCGGAAACGGTCTGGACCTTGGAGGCCTCTGCCTCACCAGAGCTTTGAAAAACCTACTCACCAACGCCTCCCTGGCCAGGGGCGTTTCTAGGAACACACTGAGGGCCGAGACCTGGCCCTTGAGCGTGCTGACAGACAATCCTTTGTCTGCCCCCGCCTGCAGGATTTCCAACATGGAAACCAAACTATGGGTTGCCACTGATGTCCGGTCACACCAGGCTGTAAAGCAACCCCAGACCCTACCATAAATGGCCTGGGTCTCCTTCCTACTGGCCAGTAATGTCGCCACTACCCTAGGCGAGAACCCTTTCTCTAAGAGGAGCTGCTGCTCAGAAACCAGGCCGTTAACCTTAATCTTCCCACGCTGGGGCAAAGAACCGGCCCGTGTTAACAAATCCTCTCTCGGCGGCAGCTCCCAGGGGGGACGAGAGGCTAAACTTTTTAGGGTCGCAAACCACGCCCGCCGTGGCCAGAAGGGAGCTATCAGGATTAACGAGGTCCCCTCTGTCCTGAATTTCTTCAGTACCAGGGGGAGCAAAGGAACCGGGGGGAAGGCGTAACAAAGCCGGTAGTCCCACCTCTGACCTAATGCGTCCACCGCTCTGGACCCGTCCCTGCGGGATAGAGAGAAGAAATTTGGGACCTTGTTGTTCCTTCCCGAGGCAAAAAGGTCCACATCCGGGGATCCCCACCTCCGCACAATCTCCTGAAAGACATTGGGGTTCAAGGCCCATTCCGACTCCCTGAGCCGAGTCCTGCTCAGGAAGTCTGCCTTCTGGTTCAGCTCCCCTTTTAAGTGTATCGCAGACAGGGACGCCAAGTTCACCTCTGCCCAGGACAACAGTGTCGCCGCTAAGGCTCCGAGGGTCTTGCTCCTTGTCCCTCCCTGCCTGTTTATATAAGCCACTGCCGTGGCATTGTCCGTTAGGACACGCACGTGCTGGCCCGTGACCCACGCTTGGAAGGAGTGTAGAGCCTCCCACACTGCCCTCAATTCCTTCCAATTCGAGGATTCGCCCTTCTGCCCTAAGGACCATTCCCCCTGAGTCACTAAGTCTCCCAGGTGGGCTCCCCAGCCCCTGGAGCTGGCATCCGTAGTGACCTCCTTGGATATCGGAAAGCACCACAACAGATCTCCGCCACCACCATAGAGACCTCTTCACACTGGGGGGGAACCAGGACCCTGTGTTCTAGGGAGTGACTCCTCCTGTCCCAAACCCTCAGGACCCACAACTGGAGGGGACGCATATGCAGACCTGCCCACTGAACTGCCGGAATGGACGCTGTCAGTAATCCAAGTACCGACATGGCCTGCCTTATGGATATGGACGTGCTCCCCTGCAGTAATCTGACCCCGGCCTCCAACTTGGTGATTTTCTCCGAAGTCAGGCTGGTCTTTTGGTCTACCGAATTTAGAGCGTAGCCCAAGTAAACCACTTTCTGAGAAGGCTCCAGACAGGACTTCTCTAGATTCAAGAACCACCCCAAGCTTTCTAGATGGCCCTGCACTATAACCAGATCTTGCCGTAAGTGAGCCTCTGAATCTGCGAAGAGCAGCAAATCGCCCAGATAGGCCACCACTGAAATCCCCCTTAAGCGAATGGAAATCAGTGCCTCTGACAGAACCTTGGTGAATACTCTTGGCGAGGAGGAAAGACCGAATGGAAGAGCCCTGAACTGCCAATGTCGAATTCCTTACTCACCCCCACTGCCAACCTGAGCAACCTCTGAGAGGCCTCCGCCACGGGCACGTGTAGGTAGGCGTCCTTAAAGTCTATGGATGCCATGAATGCACCTGGTGGGATGAGGGACCTGATTGTAAAGATGGAGTCCATGCGGAACCTCCGGTAACGCACCGACTTGTTCAGGGGTTTCAGGTTCAAGATCAGCCTGAACGCCCCAGACGGCTTTTGAACCACAAACACATGGGAATAAACCCCCTTCCCTCGTTCCTCTACCGGAACCCTGGAGATGACCCCCTGGGACTCTAGAACCTCCAAAGTGCCCACCAGAGCTGCGTCCTTCGTCTGATCCTTTGGACGGGTCGTCACCAGAAATGTCTCGGGTGGCGGCCTTAGAAACTCCAACCGGTAACCTTTGGATGATATCCAAAATGAAGGGGCTGGCGACCACGGCTTCCCACTGTGGGAGGAAGGCCGCCAATCTTCCCCCCACAGGAGGAACCAAGTCACCTTGGCTTCTGGGGTTGCTCAGGAGGGCGAAAAATCACTCCCCCTCTACCCCTACCTCTCTGCCCAGTAGACCTACCCTGACCAGGTGGTCGCAGGCTCAGCCTTTTTGCCGGGCGGGCCTTCCGTGTCCCCCCCTCCTGCATTTTCCTCTTGAGGGGGAAGGACTTCTTCCTGTCAGCCGTCCGGTCCAATAACTCCTCCAACCCAGGGCCGAACAGACCGTCTCCTGTGAGGGGGATGCTGCACAACCTAATTTTAGAAGTGATGTCCTCCTGCCACGTTTTTAGCCACAGCGCCCTTCTGGCTGAATTGGTCAGGGCAGCAGACCTGGCCCCCAACCTCACTGACTCTGCGGAAGCGTCCGCAATATACCCCACTCCTTGCAAAAGGGTCTCAAGAGGCCAAGATTTTTTCCTTGGGAGAGTCTGCCACAATATGGGCCTGTAATTGCGTAAGCCAGTATTCTAAGTTTCTGGCTACCACTGTCGTAGCCATGGCCGGCTTCAGGTTGTACAAGGTCGAGTCCCAGGCCT
This sequence comes from Staurois parvus, assembly GCF_062004578.1. Lineage (NCBI taxonomy): Eukaryota > Metazoa > Chordata > Amphibia > Anura > Ranidae > Staurois > Staurois parvus. Next base: position 8,248,517 of record NW_028317874.1, read on the forward strand.
TCCTAAGGAGAGACTCCGCCCTTCTGTCCAATAAGTCTGGTAAACCCCCATGTCCTCAAACACCAGGTCAGTTCTCCTGGTCGTTTGGAAAAAGGCCGCGTCTAGCCTAGGGCTTTTGTTCCAGACCGCCTCCGGGTCCTCCGAAAACGGAAACCTCCTTCTCAATGCCTTAGAGAAGAACGGCTTCCCTTCCGGGTCCTGCCACTCTTTCTTAATAGTGTCCACCAAAATGTCATGCACAGGAAATATTCTGTGCTGGTGCTCCTCCAACCCCTGATACATTTGGTCGTGGAGAGATAAGGCCTTAACCTCCTCCTTAATGTCCAGGGTTTCGTATATAGCCCCCAGGAGCTCATCTACCTCCTCTAGGGTCAACTTGTACCAGGAGGGGCCCCTACCTTCCTCCGAGGGACCCTCCCCCGCCGATTCCTCTTCAGACTGGGAATCCCCCACTGGTTCCTCCCCGGTCATAAGGGGTTCCCGACGACTCACCGAAGCTACCTGGGGGGGCAAGGGGGGGGGGGGGGGGGGAAGTGTAGGTAGTGGGAGGGCAAACCTCTCCATGAGGGACTTTGAGTCGAAGGTGGTAGCCAACTCCTTCACGGACCTGGCTAGGTCCCCCTGTTCTGGCTTCTCCCTTACCAACCCCTGTATACATGGGCCACAAAGAACCTTTCGCCAAGATTCTTTCAAAACTTCCTTACAGGAAGGGCATCTCCGCTTGGGCTCCTGGTGCCTAAGTTTAGCTCGGGCCTTGCCCTGAAAGACACAAAAGAAAAGGGGGAGGAGGGAAGCCTGAGTAGACCCACACCAATCACCCCCCCCTGCTCCTTCCTGGCAGAGCCTAAGGGCCTGCCACACCGCAGACCCCCTGCCCCACCTTCCCAACTGCTAGGGGCCAACAGGTAGGGGAGGCCTCCACCGAGGCACCTTACCTGTGACTGGCTGGTGCTGGCATCTCACCTGTGACTGGCTGGTGCTGGCATCTCCTGGTCCCGGTGCCTCCGACATCCCGTACCGGAGTGTGGTCGCCTGGTGCTGGCCTGTCCCCCAGGCCGCTGTGCACCGCACCGCTTTTTTGAAATTTGCGCCGCCGTGATGTGAGGGCCGCGACCAGAAGCGGAAGTCGCAGCCCTGGGCGAAGCCCCGCCCCTTCCACCGGAAACCGCCGCCCGGCAAAGTCCTCAGACCGCCAGCATGGGAAGGAGCGGAACTCCCCCCGATCCTCCCCAGATCTCACCACAGCCACCCCGACGCCCCCCCTCGCCGGAGAGGGTCGGGGGGCGAAGCGCAGGTACGTGCCTTGTCCCATCCCCCGGGATGCACGCTCACTGCCCGCAGCCTGCCCAGGGAGGATATGCAGCCGGACACTCCGGCCTTCACTCCCGGCTGCGTCGGGCCTCTCAGCCGGCTATCCGGCCCTCGGCTCCCCTATCGTCTGCCGCCTTGCGCCTCCTCGTGTCTCCCCACCGGAGGAAACACCTGAACTGAGGTCAGAGGGGAGTGGAGCTTTTTTATTTTAGGTGGAGGTGTTTCCTCAGATGGGGAGGAGCCGAGGTCTCTCAGAGTGCTGGCCTGAAAGACGGTAGGGGAAAATATGCTACAACCTAGTTGGTCTGAAGTTCTTTACTTGGCCCAGTGTCTGGCTTAACCTCTGCTGAACTCACTGGGGGTAGGGTTTTGAGACCTTGTGTATGGAGTCTTCTCAAGAACCAGCAGTTGTGTTCACCTGATGTGAAGATCCCACAATCCCCTGATGAAGCAGCTGTGAACTGCAAAACAAGTTGGTATTTATCAGCTGGACATAACATTAGCCAGGTATTTGTATGGTTTTAGAAAAGTTGGTGTAATTAAATGTTTGAATTTTATGTAGTTATGTATATTCCCCATCCAATTTTAATGGGATTCAAATACATGGTTTTAACTGTTGTGATTTAAGTATGATGCCACTAAAGTCCCTTAGTTTTGAAGGTTATTTTCCTTTGTTGCCCCCACTTCTATTTGGAGAGAAAAAAAAAAAAAAAAAAAAAAAAAAACAACACACCACACGCATTGTCTGTTAACTGGTAATACAACTACTAGCCAAACTGGTTGTAAATCTCAAACCATAAAATCTTAGAAGCATATACCTCTATAGTGAGTACTTGTCTCAATCTAGGAGCACCAAGTTTCATTCCTGTCTGCAGCTTTATTCCTTTCATTTGTTAAAGCAAGTTTTTTTTCCTTCAAATGTTTTGCAAGTTGAGTTTGTTTCTCCTCTTTTTCAATTTACAAAAACAAAAAAGCCAATAAAGCCACCCTCCTTTTCAATAACAGTCATAAGCCTTCCATTCACAGAGTGTTTCTTGATCTATTAACTACCAACTTTTCAGATATTTCCTGGCCCAGTCTTGGTTTCAATTTAAGTGTCTTGTCAAGTGGTGGTACTGTTTCAGCCCTCCTTACCTTGGCCATGTCTGAGCACTGAACACCTTGTACTTCTGGGCACTCCAGGTAGGTTGCAGTTCTGGAATATGACAGCACTGGAGGAAAATGGGTTCCTGGTAGTCACATTTGATTCTTAAATCTTAAGTTAATTTTCATCTTTCAACAAGCTTATTGCAACCCTGTTGACTGACATTTGATGGTTCTGTGACCACACCCCAATATCTTGGCAATTTCAAGAATGCTGCATTCCTCTGAAAGACTTTACAATTTGACTTTTCAGAAACAGTTAAATCTTTGGGACCATTTTGCCTGAGAAGAAAAAAAAAAGGCTGCCTAATTATGCACTCCTTGATATAGGGTGTTTCTCCTTAGGCCACACCCTCCCTCATTACACAAATACACATCACCCATTCTGCTTAAATCCAATAAGGATTCAGGTTTATACAGCTTGGAGTTGGACAATATGCATAAAAATGATGATTTGGTCAAAATACTCACTCGTCTAATTGTGCACAGTGTAACTTCAGTTTGCCCTCAGATTTTATTTTCAAAGCTTATTTAAGCAGATTGGTTTCTATGCAAAGCTGCACTAGATTTTGTACTCTTTGGTGTTAGTAAATAACCCCACACAAGTCATGGCTACTACAAACCTTCCTTGCTTAGATACACCATCCTCCAGTTTGTGTAAAACTAGCTGCCATAAATGTCAAAAGGACATGCTGGAACAGACCTAAGAAAGCTAAATGGCAATCTTTGTACGAAGACAGCTGTAGTTATCCTGCATAAGTCAGAATGAAAGGATGTCATTACAGCATGTTTTAGGCTAATCTTTTGCCATGACCCACTAAAATACCATTCTGTAAATAGTTCATCCAGCAGAATTACAAAGCCTCCCTAGATATCACCATGACCTACATCTGCATTCCGTAACAGAGGTACCAAACATTCCTAAAGGAGATAAGAGGCACTGAATAAAGGTTATCTACAATATTGTCTGCTGCTGGAGCCAATACTAAATAAGGCACTGTTAGTACCACACCAGACTCAGGGATGTGGATAAGGGGGTACCACCAGTCCTTCTGTATGGGGCCTAGGGAGCAGGGTGAATAAGATGTGGGCAGGGAGTGTGATCAGCACACTGGCTTTCAGCTGCTGCAGAGAGACATACAGAGAATAGGTTCCCAGTAACTGCCCCTCCAGCACCATATGTTTCCCTGTTGCCCAGGAACCCCTGTGCTGCTGGCTTCCCTTCTCTCCTTCCCACTGGCAGCAAGGACACAATATGATCCTTCAGGATGGAGAGTGGGGGGGGGGGGGGGGGGGGAAGGGTCTGATAAATGTAAAGTTTACCAGCCCCTTTCCCAAATGAAAGGTGAGTGATTGGCATCACTGTTCATAACTAAAGTAAAAAAAAAAAATTTTTTTTGGGGGGGGGGCAGGTTTGCTGTATGGGGACCTGCGGTTTCTAACAGCAGCCCTGACCAGACTACTATTATGGACAAATTTTTCAAGGCTTACAAAGGCTCAAAAGCAGTATGTATTCCCTCACTCCCCTCCTATTCAACAGTTTACATTCCATTTTCCTGCCCAGCTCTATGGCAGATTACAGGTGATATTTTTGCAGAGATTAATACTGCTACAAGTCACCAACTATTTGCTAAATTCGGTTATGTGCAGCTACAGATCAGTGAAGCAGAGTCATTTTGTCACAACTAGAATTAGGAGCCATGGACTATTCTGCTTTGGAGCAGAAAAGCTAATGAAACTTTGATTGTCAAGCAAACATAAAATGTCAATAGACCCAATATGAAACTAATGATTTTTAATTGACAAATTACTGGTGGGGTGGGATAACAGCTGTGAGGAAATTCCCCTTGCATCAGCCTATAGAACCTTTGGCTAGTCCTACATATTACACAACATACACCTGCCAGAAAATGTCAGACTTTAGTCCTTCCTCTGACTTTACATTCTGTTTCTACCGTAAAAGAATGTCGAGTGAAAAAGGAAAATAGGCACCCGGTTGGAAACAAATAGGCTGGTTTCTAGCCAGGTACCCTTTTCATCTTCCTGCATTTTTTTCTGTTTACTTTTATCACCTTAGGTTACAAGATATGGGCACCTTACTCCTATCATTTATGGGGGCCATAAGTACAAGTGTTGCCCCCATAAATGACAAAGCTTTATAGTGGTCAAGAAATGTAATATTTTGTACTGGATCTTTGTGACTTCACTAGTAAGGATAATCACCATTTGTTGATCTTTCTGTATCATCTTCGTCTCTGCACTTGCAGTTATTAAAATTATATCCAACCACCTGCATCACTAGTGAAGCAGATTAAGAAATCCTGTCCTGTCACAGGTCACAAATTGTTCAGAACTTTATTTTTTGGTATTTTGACTAGCATAACAAACCTTTTCTGCCTGAAGCTAAATGCCAGGAGGTGGAAGAGAAGCTGGCTTTCAACAGTTGCAGGAGGAAAATTGAGAGGATCGCTTCCTGTATATGCTGCCCCTGAACTCACTTTGGTCCAAGTGGGACACAAAAATGTGACGGAGGCTGCATGGGCCCCTGGATCATGTGGTAGGGTCACCATTGGGACCCCGGACCCTACATCAGTGTTTTGTTTTTGGGGGTGGGGGTTGAGGTAAAAAAAATCCAAGCTAGACTTACCAGTAACTTGTTTTCTAGTAGTCTCAGGACAGCACATGAGAACAGCTCCTCCTCACAGGAAACCCACCCAGAAGGACTTCAAAATACAGGCCTCTCCCCACAGTCCTCTGTTATCAAAGAGTACCTCCGGCCCATCTGAAAAAACAAGCACAATAGCATAAACAATATCTGGGCAGGCAATTATTGCTGTCCTGAAAGACTACTAGAACACAAGTTACCAGTAAGTCTAACTTGGATTTTCTCAAAACGTCTTTCAGGACAGCACATGAGGATAAATGACCCCTTAGGGCAGGATCACAGCTTGCAAGATCTTCCTACCATAGGCCTGCTCTCTCACTGATAACAAATCCAGCCTGTAATGGCGTACAAAGGTGGACATGCTTGAACATGTCACTGCCTTACAAATTTGTTCCAGGGTGGCACCAGCCTTCCCTGCCCATGTGGCTGCTAGAGCTCTAGTGGAATGAGAATTAATGCCCTGTGGTGGAACAAGATCAGAAAGTCAAGCAGATTTGATTGCCATTTTCAGCCATCTGGCAATTGATGCTTTGTCCCTTTTTTGTCCCAGAAAAAAAAAAAAAAAAAAAAAAAAAAAAAAAACCCCACACACTTATTCAGAACTCCTGAAATCCTTAGTTCCTTCTACATGTAAAAGATGCTCACATCTAGAAAAAGAAATTTTACAATGGTGATAAACCAATGCTACCTTTGGGAGGAAAGATAATTAGAAAGGGTTCTGCCTGATAACACCAATTCTATGTGCAGTGGTAACCGCAATTAATAGAACTGTCTTCAGCATGATATCCTTCAAGGTCACCGAATCCAAAGGCTCAAAAAGGAAGATTTGGTTAGAGCTTGCAGGACTAGAAAAAGATCCCATTTAGGGAAAACTTTTGCTTTAACTGGTCTGGATCAAGACAAGGCCTTGAAGAATCTAATAACTAAGGTATCCGAGGAGAGGGATCCTCCAGGGACCTTGAATTGGTTAAGCACCAAGAATTATATATCTTCCAGACTTTTCTGTAAAATCACTTTTGTGATCCCCTACAACTTGCTAGGAGTTTACTCTAAGTTTTGGAAAACTATTCTTAGCAGTTGACCTTCAGAAAACCACACCGTGAGGCGTAGATTTTCCACTAAAAAAAGAAAAAAACAGGATGCTGTAGTAGCAGATCCTTCCCGATTGGAAGCAGCTGATATGGTTTGTTTGATAACCAGAGGAGAGTTGCCAACCATGAGCTTTTCAGCCAGAAAGGAGACTTGAAAATGACCTGAACTCTTGGCAGCTTCAAATTAGTTGGAGGGGTGGGCGGGTAGCACTGTTGGAAATACCACTTTTGAGTGAGCGCATCAATCTACTGCTGCATCTTCCTTGTTCAGGGAAAAGGACTGACTGGCTTTGGTATTGAAGATTCCCAAACAGATTTACGGCTGACCCCATTCCTGATCTAAGCTGAGGAAAACTTCCTGGTTTAGGCACCATTTGCCCTCCTTCAGCTGTCTGCTCAGGAAGCCTGCTACCGGGTTCAGTGAGCCTTTGAGATGGACTGCTGACAAGGATGACAATGACTTCTGCCCAAGTCACAATTTCTTCTGCTAGACTTTGAAGACTCCTGCTTCTTGTGCCGCCTTGTTTACACAGGATACTGCAGTAGCGTCGTCCATGCAGGCCTACATATGCCGACCCTAGAGCTCCTGAGAGAAAAAAAAAACCCACAAGAGCCAAAGCAATCGCCTTTAATTCCCTCCAGTTTGACCTCTACTGCCTCAGCCACTGCCTCTGAGCTGACCTCCCCCAGGTGCGCCCCACAGCCCCAGGAGCTGGCATCTGTGGTGAGGATCCTTTCCACTGGAAAAGACTAGGCTAGACCTTTGGAGAGAACCTCCTGCCTCCACCAAAGGGATCTCTTCACCCTGAAAGAAACCCTCACCTTGTCCAGTGAGGCCAAATCCCCATTCTAAACCGTCAAGATGAATAGTTGAAGGGACCTGAAGTGTAATTTTTCCCCACTGGACCACCGGGATGGAGGCTGTCAACAGGCCCAGAGCTGACATCAGAAACCTGAGTGACACCTGGTGGTTGCCTTGGAGAGTCAAAGCTGTATTTTCTGTGTTTTTTCCTTGGGGGGGAAAAAAAACAAGGGAGCTACAGCTTCCACCATCACCTTGGTGTAGATGCAGGGAGACTGAGCCTGAAAGGCAGCGCCCTGAATTGCAGGTGCTAAACCTAGTGTTCTCACCGCAAAGCTAGCCTCAAGACTTTGGGAGCTCCTTGACTGGGATGTACAGATAGGCATTCCTTAAATCGATTGATGGAACAAAGCCATCTCGAAACAGCAGGTTTCAGACTGAATCCATTCAGAACTGCTTGTATTACACTGCTTTGCTCAAGGGTTTCAAGATAAGGATCAAAGCCACTGACTGACCTTAAAACACACACAACACACCGTGCAGGCAAAGCCCAAACCTCCACATCACTATTGCACTGACCCCACACCAAGGATCCAGAGCACATGGTCCTCATCTACCAGGGAGAAAAGACACCACAGTGCCCTGCAAAGAAAAGCAGCATAATACAGTCCGCCCATAGGAAGTCCTCTCCTACATGGGCTTTGCCGGTGCCTTCACCTGTCCATGGAGCTGCAGTCGGCTCCTGACTCCATAGCAGAGCCTGCAGTGGTCCACGTGGCTGTGTCTCCTGGTCCTAGAAAGCTGCTGTATAGGCCCAGGACCGGAAATAGACACTGGCTGGGTCCTGCCTCCTCCCCCTGTGTCCATCTAGAACCAACACCGCATGCACCACTGGAAGTGGCCTCAAGGGCATGCTCAGATGCTAAACACCAAAAATATAGCCACCATTGTCCACACAGGGACATCAGGGCTATAGGCTACCCGGCAGTATTGGCACTGAAAGGGGAGAGGTTTCAAGAACATCCCCCCCCCCCCAAAAAACAAAAAACAAAAAAAAAACAACCCTGGGACTCTGCCTGGAGGACCCCTGCTGCAAAAAGGTAAGAGGAATGGTGGGAACTGTTCTCTCCAGGGTTGAATGAGGGGTCTGTTTTTTTTCTGTGTGTTCCTACCTGGCTGGAGGAAATAATAACTGAGGACTGTGGGGAGAGGCCTCCAATTTAATGTCTGTGGGTGTGTGTTTCCTGCAAGAGAAGGAGCTGCGTTTTCATGTGCTGTCCTGAAAGAAGTTTTGAGAAATAGGTTTTAGGGTTTTACTGCCCAAAACTGCAAACAACTCCCTACTGTCCTCTATAAGGCTGCTTTAGCATTGATGCTTAACATACCGTTTTGAACACAAACTCCTGCATTCAATTTGTGGTGAAAGGCCACAGGTTGAGCATCCTTGCCCTAAATCTTCTGAGCAAGAGGTCCCATGCTGTGTCCATATTTGTAGCTACACCCATGCAGTATACTACAGCTGTTAAGAAAAGTATGTTACTCCATTTTGAAAACAGTCAGCTAAGCTATGCTGCACTGAACACAAGAGTAGAGTCCTCGAAAACTAATGTGGAAACATTGTTGACCATTAAGAACAAACTGGCGATGACATGAAAACTAAAAATAGGCAAGCTGGAAGCAACATCAATATTAGTTCAACAGCTGGGAAAACAGGAACACCAGTCATGTCAATAAGTACCCTTTACTTCTGGCTATTCTTATTTACGCAAAGTATACAGAGTGATATGAAGGGCACTTTTTTGAAAAGTCATTCCCTTGCCACCTGGCAGGCCTTCCTCACTCAATTTCTACTTCGCACTGTCAGGTTTCCCAAGAGGATGGAAGACAGTGCTTTATAGGAGACTGCTCAAGTCTTCGCCCCATACTCAATCTGCATGCACAAGAAATAATGTCAAATATACACATGCATTTTGGAGTATATATTCTATAGCCTTGCAGTGTAGGCACCATTACTTCCTTCCAGTGTACAAGTTAAGCATGGGGGGGGGGGGGGGGGGGATTGGGAGATTTCTTGAAAAACATTGGTAATGTAGTGTTAAGCTGGCCATACACAGGATTACAATTTGGCTGTTTCAGCAGGAACAGGTCAAACTTTGGTCCATGTATGGGCACTGGTTGAACAGAAGTAAATGTACCAATCAACTTCTGTTCAACTGCTATCAGAATATTATTAACAGTGGAAGGAATCCCCCCATCCACCTTGAATGTGTGACAAGGAATAGGGTCAGTTTAATTCAACCTGCTGCCTGAGAAAAAAAAAAAAAAACACCTTAAATATATCGAAGCATTAAAAAAGCAGCCATAGACATTGAGTTTCTTTCCTGCAGCCACATGTTACGGAAAAGTTACATTATTCCCCTTAGATTGTGTTGAGGAAATCCAGCTAGTGGAGCCATTGCATTTTCACCAGAGGGAGCGGGGGTTCATCCATGCTGAGAGAACAGTTTTTGCTAGCAGCTATAGCCACTGGCAATAATCAAATGAAAACTGATAGGCTGACTGTACCCAAGAGGTACAAATCAGCTTGCCAATAGATGGTTTGAACCATCTTTGGCCAACTTTAGATGGACTTGACTAAAATTAAAGATACTCATGCTGACCAGAAAATACAGCAACAGTTGGTCTGTTAAGTTGAACTGTAATAAAGCTTAGGAACAGGCAAGTTTAATGCAGAAGAGGCCCACTATGCATTTTCTGCATTAAAGTTTTTTTTTTTACTTGCCTATCCACATTGTTTGGCATCTGCCAAGATTAACTCCTGCATATGCATGGGAGTGACAAACGTGGCCCAGCTAATGAGACATGAAAATTTACCTGGAGGAAGACCAGCCAAACAGGTCAGCAGCCAGTGAAGGAGCTCTGGGACACTGTAGTGCTGAGCAAGTGCCCAAATGCAACAATGATCCAATAGTTTGAATACTTTGACCCACTGATCTGCAACATTCCTGGAAATCAGCTCTGCCTTTACCTATCAACATGCTTGATCATCAGTAATACAATGGAGGCTGCCAGGCAACTAGCATGATTGGAAAGCGGTCTGTAATGGCAGCTTTAAGGTATGCTCTTGAATGTTTAAGTAAAAACTGCACTGAAGTGGGCTAGACTATTCCTGAATACAGCCAAACATTTGACAATCCCTATTAGAAAGAGGATCTCGGACTTCTACAAAATCCCACGTGTCGACGCAATGAGATCTCAACATGCAACTTTGGACTACTCCCATCAGTGGGGTCTGTAAAAAACTGTAGCCGAATTTAAAAAAAAAAAAAAAAAAAAAAAAAAAACAGCCACTTACCTGTCCCTCGGTTCTGCGTTGTGTCCCCCGCAGCCCGTTTCACTGGCCGTCCTGTATTCCAAGAGACCGGCATCTTCAGTGTGGGCACCCGGCTGTGATAGCTTGCAGCTTCACAGCCGGGCACCCACTGCACATGCACGAGTAGCACTGCGCTTCATGAATGGTCCTGTAGTCTTCAGGGACCTGTCATGTGTCCCAAAAGACTACATGAGGGAGCACACCTTCCATTTCCATCGCCTAGGCGATCGGACCAGAAGTGGGAGCAGGTACCTGTCAAATTTGCTTACCCGCTCCCCTCCACCCCCCCCCCCCCCCAAAGGTGCCTTGATGGGGAGCGGGTGGACGAACAGTCCTTAAAGCGGAACTTCCCCTTTTGGCTGGAGCTCCGCTTTAATTGCACCCATCTCATTACAGGTATTGAACTCTTTCCCACTGACATCAGTAGGGGCATAATCCATAGCTGTGTACCTAGACAAACTGAGCTAGAGCTTTGTTCCTGTTCTGAGCCAAAGTTATCCAATACAAACAGTCCCTGAGTTACAAACATCGGACTTGTATACAACTTACACAGAACAAAAAGGCAAAGCGATATCATGCTGGTCCTGAAAACCACGTGGCAACCATGTCACTGCTCAACGCATGCTGCCACCTATTGTCTGGCAGACCTGTCAGCAACCCATCACATCACTGCATGGTTAGATAACCCTTCCCTATGCTGTCCAAAACTTATTTTTGGCTGGAATTACCCTTGACAAATTTACCTGTTCCAACTTGCATACAAATTCTACTTAAAGTGGAACTTCTCTCTCAATTAACAATGACTTTTAAATCCTTATGCTGCTAGCATTGATAGGAAAGTATATCATTTACTTGTTTTAAATTTTACATTTCTTCAGTTACTTACTGGTTTTCCCAACTAGGGAATCACTGGACCTTCCTCAAGATGCCCATTGCCAGAAAGGCCAGGGGGTGTTTTTCAAAATTATTTCTCAGCAAAATAAAGCATGGAGACATGGATGGCCAAGTTTGCTTTGAATATAAACAATGAATTAAATAGCATTTTTGCTTTGTGGTGCTCAGATGCAGTGCATTTCCACTTTAACAGCAAACCTAAAGAACTTAAATTTGTAACTCGGGGAACTGCCTGTAGTCAAAAGCTAGAACTATCCACTAACTCAGGGGTCTCAAAAACTATGGCCCTCCAGGTGTTGAGGAACTGCAAGTCCCATGAAGCCTTGCAAGACTGACAGCCACAAGCAAGACTCCCAGAGGCATGATGGGACTTGTAGTACTTAAACAGCTGGAGGACCATAGTTTGGAGACCCCTGCACTGATAACCTTTGATTACTAATCCCCAAAAACAAACCCTTCCAGCTGAAAGGTTATACTGAGTCCACACCCACTCATACAGCACATGAGAACCTCCAGACCCCTGGCAAAAGGCCTTTTACAAATTTTAGGATGTCAAAGTGCTCTAATTTCCAAGACACTATTTAAATGGTAAAGCAAAGAGGGAAATTACAGAAATACATTTTTTTTTGACACTCTCAAGTTAATACCATTATTTCAGTACATTTGTAGCAGTCAAACCGGAATCTGTTACAAATGTGGGAATACAATTTCTAGATATTGGCATATGACATTTACTGCATGCCATAGCTTGGTTTCAAGAACAGGCATGCAAGTGTTAAAATTCCTGCTGAGAAGACAATAGCAGAGCCTGTACCACCTGACCAGAAGCAATCCCCTGTATGAATCACACTCAAGGACACTTGGTGTCTTCTAGCCAAGCATGCATCTAAAACATGCACTTGGATTATACTCAGGTTATCCCCTTGTCAGTAACAGCCCCTCAATGAGGCCCTGCTACAAGTCTCACAACTGAATGACATCCCATCCCAATGCCTTTGCCAGGATAGGAATGCTACTCAAGTCTTTCCAAGTAGAACACCAGTATTCATAACTGCCAAGGACATCTTACTATAAAAATGAATATCAACAAGGGTATACCTCTGTCATTACAATATTTATTTATGTAGAGTTCACTGGATAAAGTGTCAAGCTTTAACACTTTGGTGGCAAGTGGATGATACATTTTAGGCAATCAATACAATTCGTGCAAGTTGCTGCTGACAACCATACATACATTCAGATCAGTAGAGGATTATTCTCTGTAGATTACTGTAATGTGCTTTAACAGGCATATGCATGTACCATTTTCATTAAAGCAGAGTTCGACCCAAAAGGGGAAGTTCCGCTTTAATGCCTTGTCCCCCACTCCCCATTAAGGATTGGCACCTGTGGGGGGTGGGGGAGCAGGTACCTGAATTTGCCAGGTACCCGCTTCCACTTCCGCAGCGATCGCCTAGGCGATCGGAAACAGACGTTCTCCTCCCTCCCTCATAGTCTTCTGGAACACGTGACAGGTCCCAGAAGACTACGGGGCCATTCACAAAGCACAGTACTACTCGCACATGCGCAGTGGGCACTCGGCTGTGAAGCCGCACGCTGTCATAGCCAGGTGCCCACACTAAAGATGCCTGTGCCAGGGAGAGAAGATGGCCCGTGAAACCAGCAGTGGTGAGGAGACTGCTGGACCAAGGGACAGGTAAGTGGCTGTATTTTAAAAGTAAGCAGCTACAGTTTTTGTAGCTTCTAACTTTTTTCAGCTGAAACTGCTTTAAGGCTCATTCATGTCAAGTTTTGATTACTAATGCATCTACTAAAGCAACCAATATACTGCTTGAATTTCAGCTCATTCCTGATGACTCCAGCCAAATTTTGCTTAGTGGGTGGTTCTGTTGGCACCCTCAAACCTGATATCTGTTAAGTGAAAAGTCATCAGATACAGCCAGTTTTCAAGTATTCTGGCAGCTGTATGAATAGCCTAGTAGGTATAGCACACAAGGAGGAATCAAATTTTATGTTCAGCCTGAATACTACATGACCAGCTAAAAGCCCAATATTTAATCCAAAAGTGCTGCTTGTGCTATCATGGCAGAAATCCAAAGTCTTCCTCCTCAGCCCCATATCCTACAGTTGCAATCTAGCGCTTTGTAGGTTAATACCAGCACTGGACCTCACAGCAGCTGTGCTATAGCTTCCATGAATGAAAAGCAATGAACAGAGGCTGGGTGAAAAATGAAAGGTCTGCCTCCATTTATAGATTCATTTTCATTTATGGAAGCTATAGTACAGCAATGAATAGAGGGGCAGGACCCAATTTAAGAACACCATAATTTTTCCAGTAAAAAGCAGACCTTTATTCTTCATCCAAATAGCATTTTTTAACAAGGATACAATTAGGGCTGAACGTCAGAAAACTGCCACAGTTAAATTACATATACAAGACTTTACCTGTCAGACTCCTTTCCATCCAGCCCTGCCAGACAGCAAAAGGATGGTGGTTGTTTTAGAATATACAGGTGAAACTCAAAAAATTTGAATATCGTGAAAAAGTTCATTTATTTCAGTAATGCAACTTAAAAAGGTGAAACTAATATGAGATAGACTCATTACATGCAAAGCAAGATAGTTCAAGCCGTGATTTGTCATAATTGTGAGGATTATGGCTTACAGCTCAAGAAAACCCCAAATCCACAATATCAGAAAATTAGAATATTGTGAAAAGGTGCAATATTCTAGGCTCAAAGGGTCCCACTCTAATCAGCTAATTAAGCCACAACACCTACAAAGGGTTCTGGAGCCTTTAAATGGTCTCAGTCTGGTTCAGTAGGAATCACAATCATGGGAAAGACTGCTGACCTGACAGCTGTGCAGAAAACCATCATTAACACCCTCCATAAGGAGGGAAAGCCTCAAAAGGTAATTGCAAAAGAAGTTGGATGTTTCCAAAGTGCTGTATCAATGCACACTAATAGAAAGTTATGTGGAAGGGAAAAGTGTGGAAGAAAAAAGGTGCACAAGCAGCAAGGATGACTGCAGCCTGGAGAGGATTGTCAGGAAAAGGCCATTCAAAAAAATGTTGGGGACTTTCACAAGGAGTGGACTGAGGCTGGAGTCAGTGCATCAAGAGCCACCACACAGACGGATCCTGGAAATGGGCTTCAAATGTCGTATTCCTCGTCAAGCCGCTCCTGAACAACAAACGTCAGAAGCGTCTTACCTGGGCTAAAGAAAAACAGACCTGGTCTGTTGCTCAGTGGTCCAAATTCCTCTTTTCTGATGAGAGCAACTTTTGCATCTCATTTGGAAACCAAGGACCCAGAGTATGGAGGAAGAATGGAGAGGCACACTGCAAGATGCTTGAAGTCCAGTGTGAAGTTTCCACAGTCTGTGTTGATTTAGGGAGCCAAGTCATCTCCTGGTGTTGGTCCACTATGCTTCATTAAGTCCAGGGACAATGCAGCCGTCTACCAGGAGATTTTAGAGCACTTAATGCTTCCTTCCACAGACGAGCTTTATGGGGATGCTGACTTCATTTTCCAGCAGGACCTGGCACCTTCCCACACTGCCAAAAGCACCAAAACCTGGTTCAATGACAGTGGGATTATTGTGCTTCATTGGCCAGTAAACTTACCTGACCCCCACAGAGAATCTATGGGGCATTGCCAAGAGAAATATGAGGGACATGAGACCGAACAATGACCGGTCTTCCATAACACCTCAGCAGTGCCACAGACTGATAGCTTCCATGCCACGCCACATTGAGGCAGTAATTGCTGCAAAAGGGGCCCAAACCAAGTACTGAGAACATATGCATGCTTATACTTTTCAGAGGTCCGATACTGTATATGTACAATCCTTGTTTTATTGATTGCATGTATTATAATTTTCTGAGATTGTGGATTTGGGGTTTTCATGAGCTGTAAGCCATAATCACCACAATTATAACAAATCACAGATTGAACTATCTTGCTTTGCATGTAATGAGTCCCATTAGTTTCACCTTTTAAGTTGCATTACTGAAATTGAAATGAACTTTTGCACGATATTCTAATTTTTTGAGTTTCACCTGTACTTCAAAATCCCATCACTTAAAATACTTCGCCAAGACATTTGTATAAAAGCCTCTTCCGATATGAGCTCTATCCTGCTCCTAAATACCTTTTATATACATGGCATGTGTCCTGCTAGACAGGAATCTCAATGTTATGGTTGTTCAGTCCAGTATTGCATATAGGTTTGAGATTTATCTATTGTCAAGTTTTGTGTAGAAACTGGGATATGGTTCAGCAGCTCATGCAAAAACTTTACACATACCATGAGGCAGTTATATTTCCAGCACTGACCGTCTCTGCATGTAAGAATTATGGATCTCGCGTGTCATGCCAATTGTATCTAGATGGCATGCTGGGGGTCAAAGTGCTGGTCTAGTATAATCTGAAGGTCTCCATCCCAAGCAGGCCAAAACAATCCACTAGTGTGAACACAGGAAGAAGTTTACACGTTCTCCATAATTTCCATTGTCATGTGATTTCATGCGACTGATGATCTGAAATTTCACTAGTGTGAACCAGACCTGAAGGAGCAGAATTCCGCTCTTTCCACCTGCAAGCATGTTCCTCATCAGCCTTGTCATGTGCCTATATGACCTATTCACCCTTAGAGCTATCCAAGTGCTGATGTAGAGTGATTACAGGATGGTCAAATAGTCTAAATTAATGTATTTGCACTAGATGCATTCAAGAATACTTTACATTTGAAAAAATATTAATTGAAATATGCCTCAAAAGCCACAAAGGATACAAAATCCACTGTGGGCCAAATGCCTTTCCAAACCCAGATATTACCTGGTGTTGCACATAGCCTGTGCAGAGCAAAGCTGTTGGAAGGACCCAGGAGGCTCTCCCACTACAGGCCATCTGCAGAAACTAGACCAGTCACCCTGCACAAGGAGATCAAAGCAGTGTGACTGGTCTTTACTACCGGAATCTCCTGCACAGAAGCAAGGTTAATACTGGACTACTGCGTAGATCTGAATACACGAGCACACCAAGCTTCAAGAACACACCATTCTTGTCATTTGATAATGTGCTTATCCTATGGTCCAGCAATAACCACTTGCCCTCCAGAGGCTTCACCTTACTTCCTGACCAGGACATTTTTTGTGATATGGCACTGCGTTACTTTAACTGACATTTGCGCAGTTATGCAACTGCTGCACCCAAATGCAGTTTGTCCTCCCCCAAGAAATAGAGCTCTTTCGGTGGTTTTTACTTTTTTTGTGCAAAAAGAAAAAAAAAAAAAATTGACTTTTTGCTATTAACTGGTTCCCTACCGCACTATAGCTGAAAGACTGCTACAGTGCAGTTATCTAGTCCTGGGAGGATGTCCATGGATGTCCTCCCAGAACACACCCCCAGTGTTGTGCACCCGGTGATGGCTGTGTCCTAAGGACACAGCTGATCACGTGATACAGTAAACAGCCAGTCACAGTGGCCTTTTACCACATGATCAGCCGATCACCCAATAAATAGTTGCCGGTTATAGGGTGCACTTTCCTCATGCTGTCACAGCGTGAGGAAAGTACTGCCGATAACTGGCACTTGTCAAACATTATCAGTACTGATCAGTGCCCTCCACCTGTGCCCACCCATACAGCCTCATCAACACACATCAGTGACGGAGAAAAATTACCCGTTTGCAAAATTTTATAAAAGAAAAAGAAAATTATTTTTTTTCCTCTTTGTTTATAGCTCAAAAAATAACACCCAGCGCCACTTAAATACCACCAAAAGAAAGCTCTATTTGTGTGAAAAGAAAAAATGCTAAAACTTCATATGGGTACAGTGTTGCATGACAGCGCAATTGTCATTCTAAGTGCGACAGCGCTGAAAGCTGAAAATTGGCCTGGGCAAGAAGGGGGTACAAGTGCCCAGTAGGCAAGTGGTTAAACATGTCCAGTTAAAAAAAATAACTAAATTAAGGCCAAACTATTCTGCTACATGTCCTTGCTAAAAAAAAAAATATAAAAAAAAATCCCAATACGTGTAATTGGTTTACGTGAAGGTTATATCATAAAATGGCAGTTTAGATTTACTAAAACAATTGCATTCCCATGTTGTGTACTGTGGGAGACCAGATTTAGTCAATGTAGGGTCCTCCACTGCTTGCTTCAATTGCAGTTCAAGAAATTACCATAGTAGCGAAATCTAGTGATTCCACTACCATGCTGCTCAATGTTCTTTCTAGAGGCCCTGATATGAGGCAGCCAAGCCCTACATCTACCAATATAGCCACCTCCATAAGGAGACTGTACAAGACATGACAGGTCTGATGAGGGCAAGATCAGCTGCAGAGAGAAAACAGGCAATACAGTCAACCAATCCATCTGCCTACCTTTTAGAGCAAAACGTCTAGAGTTTAGCTCCTCAAGGTGTGAGCAAACATCTTAGAGTACCTACCAGTTTGCTTTCTCACGAGACAATTCTGACATTTGTTATCCATGTAAAATTCAGCAATTATTTTGCTGGAAAAAAGTTACAATGCTGCTGCCACCCTCTTGTCTTTTTTTATTTTAAGCAGGAGGCCATGAAGAATAAAATGGTGGGTGCTGCAGTTTGTTACAATATTTGTGCAGCAGTTTTTCAAAAGATGTACCAAAATGAATTTTAGTACACAAGCACAACATCCATTTTTATAAAACATAGGATTATGTTACCAACCAACAGTAAACAGATACCAAACACGCCTTGCTGTAAAATTGTACACACCCATGGAAATCCAGAAAACTGTATATTAACCCCTTTGTGCCTAAGGGCAAAATAAATCTAATTTTTACGTGTTCGTAAAACCATACATATCACCCCAACTACTTTGTGCATCCAGGTGGAGTATACCTCTTTCAGGACAAATTGGGCTCTCATTTGGTGGTAAAAAAAGGTAAATTTATATCTCCTGATTTTTTTTTTCAATATATCAAAACTTAAATTTAGCTGTACATTTCTTGCTACTACCATAACCTACCAAACTCAAAATAAAGTCTCCTGCCCCTGACAATCGCAACAATACCACGTGTATGTCAGTTCTCTGTACCCATAGTACGACCCAGAATCAATAGTGCGCATTTTGCTTTTTTTTTATCCTACCTAAAAGACACTGATTACAATTTAAAAATGTAAAACCAAGAGAAAAAAAAAAAAAATACTGACCCTGACCCAAACACTAACTTGTCACTGACCAAGATCAAATCTTAATCTAGGTTCCCCCCCCCTTCATTTTTAAAAAAAAAAAAAAAAAAAAAAAAAAAAAAAAAAACACTTTTCTCTCTGGAAAGGACAGATATAACGCATCTCTCCTCCATTCAGAGGATAGACACAAGGGTGGCCTTCAGTGACTGATCACTGATAGCCAGAGGCTATAACAGCAATCAGGTGACCCGGATTTGGGAGTTCTAGGCAAGCTGGAATATGTTTGGTTTTGGGTTTAATACCGCTTCAATGCACTCTGCATTACGCTAAAAACACCTTCCAATGCTCATTCAACACCACTCCCCTCCGTCATGATCCATTGCTGTCCCTGTTTTCAGCACTACTGTTCTCTCTTCCTGGTATCAAAGAGACACTGTCGGTCAAATCCTGTGACGAGGAAGCACATGTTGTGCGTACCTATAGATACACAGCCCAGCTCAGGAATGGGCCTGCACAGGTGCCCCCTCAGCTCTTGGCTTGCTGAGGGGCACTCAGAGGAAGGAGGAGTGAAGTGCACCAACAAGGGAATGCAGAAGAGAAGGGACGATTTTTGCATCAACACTGCACACAGCAGATAAGCAACATTTCATTTTAAAGCGGAGTCCTGGACTCCCGCCAAAAAGATTGCAAATACTGTAGCTTCTGACTTAATATCAGGGCACTTACCTGTCCAAGGATCCTGCAGTGTCCTCACCCCAAGCCGATTCTTCGCCTTGGAGCTGCGCTTTGTGAATAGGCCACAGTCCTCTGGGACCTGTAAAGTATCCCAGAGGGCTGCGGGAGGGGGCCGAACTGACTCAAAAAACAGGTACCTGCCCCCCCACACACAAAAAGGTGCCAAATGTGGCAGTGGAGGAGGGGGAGGAGGGGGAATGGTGTTAGAGGCAGCTAAGCGGAGCTTCCACTTTGATCAGAAATATTTGCACATCACTAACTTTTATAGCCTGGAAGGACAGACAAAAAGGCCTCCAGAAAGCCCTGTTAAGATCTACAGTTTACAGTAAAATACCATGATTAATAAGCAGTTGAATTTTTAGAACATTCAACACCCAAAGCGGATTTGACAATGCTCCCTTGCCTGTAGTCAATCATGAAAATGTCCAGAAAATAAATTGAAATAAAAATGGTAGCAGGTTCATGAAGAAATGCCTTCAAAGGCCAGTGAAGAATACCTATACATTGGTAGCCTCTGTCGATAGGTGATCAACCTCTCATCCCTAGGAACTGGCTGAGAAAGCGTGCATTTAAGCTGTGCCTCCTAAATACGTGACTTCACCTTACACCTAGCATACAATTCATGCTGATAGCCTGGAGTCATCTGTGCCTTCCTGCACATAATTCACAGATTCACCAGACACCATCTGATCTGATCCTCCTCTCCCCAACTAGTTCCAGCATCACAGGCCAGTCCCTCCTGACAGCACGCTCTGCACACTGCTCCACATTCTACTTTCATTTCTTCCATGCTGATCCATCAGCGTTGAGATCAAAGCACCGCTGCAGTAAGGGGTTAATAGGGAGAGAATGGGGGGAGGGGTGCAGTAAGGGGTTGACAAAGCATATGGAAATAGGGTGCACAAGGGGTTGAGAATGTATATGGAGACTGGGGAGTGCAAGTAAGGGGTTGACATATGTACACTGGGGGGAGTGCAGTAAAGAGTGATGTAAATGGAGATGGGGGAGGTGCACTAAGCATGAAGTGTATGCAGATGAGAAGGCACAGTAAGGGGGTCAATGTATGGAAATGAGGGGGAGCAGTAAGGGGTTGCTCTATGAACAGTGGGGTGAGTGCAGTAAATGAGGATGGAGAGGTGCAATAAGTGGTCAATGTATGGAGATTTGAGGGGTCCAGTAAAGGGTTAATGTATATAGAGATGGGGTGGTGCAATAACTGCTCAATGTATAGGGATGGGGGTATAGGAAGGGGTTAATGACATTAAGATGGTGGGGTTGATCTATGAACATGGGGGTGCAGTAAAGGGTTAATTATGTATGTGTAGATGGACAGGTGCAATAAATGGAGATGGGTGATCCTGTAAGGGGTTAATGATATCAAGATGGGGGGTGTAGTAAGGGGTTGATCTATGGACACTGAGGGTGCAGTAAAGGACTCATGGCGTTTACATAGATGGTCAATAAATGAAGGAAAGTCAGGGGTCAATGGGGAAGTGAAGAGATTGGGGGGTGTTAATGACTAAAGATGTGGAGAGCAGTAAGGGTTCAATGGTGTATAAAGAAGGGACAGTCCAGCAAGGGGTTAATCTATAAAGCCAGGTAACTGCAGCAAGGGGTTAATGTACAGAGGTGTGGGGGCAGTAACGGGTTAATATTGCTGCACAGTGGCGGGGATAGCACCCTCTGACCCCGGAGGGAAGGCAGCCATGCTCCGTGCAGAGTGACAGGCGTCAGCGGAAGAGCCGGAGCCCGGGGTGTACATACAGGTGACCCGCAGGGTGTAACAGTCAGGCCGCCCCCTCCATCCTGACATGCAGTAAGGTCATGTTCCGGGTCCCTATTTACAAGCCTCACGCCCCCCACCTGAACCTGTCGTGCCCGCCCATGGAAGTTCCACAGCAGCGGGAAGGAGGCGGCCACACACCTGCCATCTCTGCTCGGAGTGTCTGCACACGGCGATGTAGTGCGCGCTCCCGGACTCTCTCTCCTCCCTGGCCCGGCTGTACAGATGCTGGGGGTCACTCACTGGTAAGAACTGCCTCTTATAACGCAGGGACCATGTGACCATGCCCCGCCCACTAGGCCGGCCCCCAGAGGGCGGGCACATACTCCAATACAAACACATGGACAAGCTGTCTCCAGTGCTGGCAGTGCTGAGGAGAGGACTGAGCAGTGTGGGATCTGTGGAGGAACTGTATAGCACAGTGTTGGAGACCTAGTCCATAGTGTCATGGTAACAAATTCCCTGTCTGTTGGAATCTATGGCTGACTGTGGGATTCTAAAAGTCCAAGCATTTCAGTTTCTGTTCTTTGCAACCAAGGCACCAGTACACAGTCTGCCGTTTGATTTCCTGGAATCCTCTTCTCCCTGATGCTATAGGTGACTCTGCACAGAGCTAGGCATCACATCACAGGCATCGCTGGCAGTCTTCAGGTTGTTGGCTTGTGTAGCCTTCTTTGGCCCCTCCCGAGCAGGACATGACGCTAAATCTATATAAGTAAGAAAACCAGAACCTTCACTAAGTGGCAGAGTGGGTTTGATAAGAAAGTTGGCAGTGCCTCCACCCTGGACAGGGCCTTTGTGAACACTGGGGATTCCTTTCCTAGGAAATTACCAGTAATAATCTGCACAAAGTAATTGGCAGCAGAAGAACTACTTCAACCAGTGTTAATCATACGTATAAAGATGCACATCAGTATGTAATTAATAAAAGCTTTATATAAGAAGAGATTAGTCACAGTACATACATCCAATGTACAAACAGGTATTATCAGCAAAGGGCCCAACAAGAGTTCTGGTGGAACTGTGCACATATACCCAGGTATATTAACAGACATACCTCTAGAAGAATGTTGCAGCAAAGTCCAATTGCAGGGGCTCCTGGGAATATCCTTTAACCATTGTCCAACCAGCCTGGAATGCAGCTTCCCACACACAAAAGCTGTGATGTGTCACTGAAACTCAGAATCAGCCTATCTACACTTTAGTCCTTAGTGGTTTCTAAACTGCCATGCAACTGGACTTCTAACTATCAGAAGTGTTCTGATCTGGGCAAAAATACAGCAGCAGTAGCAGCCCATGTTTGTATAAGATCATGTGGTTCAGTTCTCTGTGTCTCTCTTCACTTCCACCTTATGGGGTCTCTGACCCAGATACACAGAGACAGGAAAAGAAGTATATAAATAATCTCTGTGAAAATTAACCCCTTCACGAGCAAGGTCAAAACAAACCTTAACGCCCAAGCCCAATTTTGCAACTTTGACATTTGTTGGTATAACTGTACATATCATCTCAACTACTTAGCATATCCAGGTGGATTATACCTTGATTTTTCAGTACAGATTGGGCTTTCATTTGGGGGGAAATGTTAGAAGAGATCTCCTGTTTTTTTTTTATTATCACATGAAAAAATAGTTAAAAAAACTTATTTTTTTAATTGCGCTGTATATTTTTATGCCATTACCATGTACCACCATCAAAAAACCCTATTCTACTCCTGACAATCACAGTGATACCAAATATACGTGTGTGTGTGTGATTTGTTCTTTGTGCCCATAGTACGCCAAGAAACAGTAGCAGTGGCGTCCCGAGGCAGGTGCGGGGGGTGTGGTCCGCACCCGGTGACACCAACTGCACGGAGTGACACCGGACCCGCTCCACAAAAAGGTAAGTTGTAAAGCAATTCGACGATCCCCGCAGGATGGATCCGATCCATCCAGCGGGGATCGTCGGCTTTCTTTACAACTTACCTTTTTTTGGAGCGGGTTTGGTGTCACCCCATTTAGGTTGCATGCCGACGATCCATTATGCTCAATCCGCAGATCCGATCCATTCTGCAGGGATTGTCGGAGGGGGTGTCACCAAGTGTTACCGCACCGAGTGCCACCTACCCTAGGGAAGCCTCTGAACAGTAGTATATATTTTGGGTTTTTTTCTGACACTCGCACTGACACTAAGTATAAAACCTTTTTTTTTCTTACCTAAAACACACTGACACTAACACTCCCATTAACTGACACTAAATGACATGGGCACTAACTGACACAAATGACACTGACAATTACACTGCCATTAACTGCCACACTGCCATTAACTGGCACTTACACTGACACCAACTGCTGTTAACTAATATTTACACTGTCCCTAACTGCCATTGACACTAACTGACACACTGGGGTTTATTTACTAAAGGTGAAGAGTGCAAAATCAGGCTCTCTTCTGCATAGAAACCAATCAGCTTCCAGGTTTTATTGGCAACGCTTAAGCTGAGGTTAGAAGCTGATTGGATTCTATGCAGAAGTGAGCATGATTTTGCACTCTCCAGCTTTAGTAAATAAACCCCACTGACACTAACTGCCACTGACAAACCTCACTAAGCTAAGTAAAGCATTGAATTTGTTAATCTTTCTTTTTTCTTCTTCAACAGACTTTTTTTTTGTACCAGGAAAATAGATACATTCTATCTTCTCTGCTAGCAGACAAGTGTGTTGTTTCTACTTTGTACAGAGCCAACACAAGGAAGAGCTTCAAAGTGAGTGACCACTGTGATAGCCAATCAGAGGCTATCACAGCAATCATGTGATCGGGATCTGGTTCCCCCAGTCCCAATTGTTAGTAAAGTCCTGTGGCTGTAAGTGACACCCCCGGGTCAGTACTGGGAGCACATGATTTCTTGTGTTCTCAGTACAAACACAAGAACACATACTGTATATGCGGCACCCATATGTGTTACACAGTAATGAAGGGGTTAAGCAACAGAGCCACTTACAGAAAGTCGAATGCTGCAGATCCCTATACAGGCATCACCAGCAACGTCTTTAGCTTGCTATGTTGATTTTTCAATAGGGACTTACACAGAGTGCAGCAATTAGAGGCATGATGGGACAGGATTGAAGGGGAGGGGTGATGTCCATTATTAGGACCTG
The DNA here is from genome assembly GCF_062004578.1 of Staurois parvus. Classification (NCBI taxonomy): domain Eukaryota; kingdom Metazoa; phylum Chordata; class Amphibia; order Anura; family Ranidae; genus Staurois; species Staurois parvus. The sequence continues at coordinate 8,272,638 of NW_028317874.1, forward strand.
AGGCTGTCTATGTTATATTTCCAGAGAGCAGAGCCAATAAGACATATTCTCAATACATTATTTGTAGGCAGGGACAGATTTACCAATAGCCTCAGTAGGCGGCAGAGCACTTCCTGACAACCATAGGGGAGCTTCTTCCATTGGTCATTGGGTGGCCTATCTGATAGACTTAATGGGCAAGCAACAGCCAACCAAATGAGCTCCTACAGCAGACTGGCAGCGATACTATTAATTATGAGTTAGTGGTTTAGTGTTGTCAGCCTACAAATGAAAGTGCTGTTAGTGGCAGAGTCCCCAGGTAAGAAAATGTACAATAGATTCACAAAAACAGAATTTGCTTAGGAAAACTGAATAAAATGAGACATGATGCCAGACATACTGAAAAATAGATTTTGGACCTACATACTCAGCAAATCCCTTGCTATTGCCACCCCTGTCCCTTTAACCCCTTTCCTCCTCCCCTGGTATCCCATTAAATAGTTCAGAACATCTGGGGGTGGGAAGAATCAGTGATCAAGTGACCACTGTCACAGTAGTACCACGATCAGAAGCCAGTCCGGGTAGCTATCAATATTTAAGCTTTGACAGTGAGCTCCCAGCAGTAAATAACAGCTGGCTGCGATGCATTTGTGCGATGTGTGGATGTTAAAGCCCACCCTTTTGCCACCATAATATGTGTTGGGCGATCGTAGAGGTTAAGAGGATATGAATGCTGAGAGGCTGGGTTTCTGATCGTGTGACTTCTATAATTGGCTGTTACAACAGTCACATGATTGGAAGCGCCAAATCGTAAATAATGATCAGGAGTTGCCCATGACAGCTATCACTATGTTGGGAGTATGCAGTTAGCTTGCCCCCAGGAAAGACTGGCATTCCCTATGGGTGCATATATGTGTTGGTTCAGGATTAAAGCCCAGCCACCGTATATATGCATACAGACAGAAGGAAAAAGTGAAACAATTCCTCTTCAAAGTTCACAGCAGAAGAATGGATATCTTACCAGTCAATCTCTCAGCAGCTAAACTCACAGTAGGCATTTCCTTATATTTTAGATGTTGAGGATGTAAGGATGATGTTAAAGCTTCTGATTGGAAATCACATAACCCTACTTTAAAAATGTTTTTTTTTTTGCTTACTTTCCTTTTTTTGTTTATATTTTTTTGGGTTTTTTTGAAGGCACTAGTGACAGGGCTCCAGCCACACAGATGCCCTCTGGGAAGGCAACATCACCATTGACTTCAGGGAGATCTCGTAACTAACCTGTGATGTCATGTGCCTCATTTTGCATATACGCCATACTAAATCACACACATTTGCTGGCAAAAAAACTTCTCACTGAGCTCTCACAAGATCCTGGGGGAAGGGCTTTATTTTTTTATTTCATCTGATCTATGTAATGTCATATGGTGAGAATAGGTGATACAGAGGCAGATAGAAAATAGCTAAAAATGAAGAAAAAGTCACATGTACATAGGTAGGTATGCTTGTTTATTCCCCCCCCCTCTTTACATATTACTTGCCATTTTATAGAGTGGGTGGGGAGGGGGGTCCTCTGTGAGATCTACATGCTTTATAAATAACCAGCAAATCACCAATGAAGCAGTATTTATATATACATGTTATGTATTTATTGGAAAAGCCACCTGGAGAGAATGGGTACAAAAGATGTTAAATGCCATTAGGATTTGGACACCAAACTGCTATATCCTAGTGGGATTTCTAGACACCAGGTACTGCAAACACAAAAAATACCATATACTCCAAACTTTATATAGGTTGGAGCATATTCTTGCAGGATTTCAAGTGCCCAGTTTTCCCAGATGGCAGCGGTGTGTAACAGTGCTGTCACCTGTGCTTCCAGGAGTTTCAGAAGTTGTTTTTTTTTCCTGGAAGGTCCACTTTGTCTTGTAGAAATAATATTGTTACAACATATTTATTAATGTTGATGCCGAATTCCATCTTTTGCTCAAAAACATAATAAATGCATCCATATAGTAAAAATCAAAAACATGCATCTGTTATTTTGTTGCATTGGAGCCTACAAAGCATTGCAGCTGTGATCCGTAGATCAATGATTTAAAGCTCTGGCTCCTGCAGGCTATTTCTCCAGCTCAGGTCCATGCTGAGGCAGCTACTATGCTGGAGGACATATCAATGGACTAAAAGTGTGGTGACGTCACAATACTTGTGCTCCATTGAGGACTACTGTCCCTCTTCCATTGTGTGGTCTCTTTATCCACATATTCCTGTGAATGAATGATGCAGCTGTTTGGATGGAATCAAGCAAGGCCAGGCCATGCTGATTGGCTGCAGCCACTAACTGAAGAGAATTTTCCAACATATTGTTTGATCAACTTCTGTTGAGCAGGACAGCCAAATTTTTTTTTTCTTCACAGGTTTACACTAAGGCTAGGTTCACACATATGCGGCTCTGAAAGCTGTGTGGCATTTTGAAATTTGCAGCCCGTGTGGGAACCACAAGTGCAGTGTGCTCCCCAGTGCAGGAGCAATTTCCAGTGCCTGCGGCATGCCATTAAGATTAATGGCACCCGCATGCATCCAGTGCATTTTTTCCGTGCAGGTGGTTACGGCTGCGGGAACAGGTGTGGACCCACAGTGGGAACTGCCCGCACAGACTGCCCGTACTTTTTTAACCTCAAAGTGTATGCAAACTCAAACAATATATTTCACTTATTTGCTACCTTTTGGTCTGTTAAATTTAGCATTAAAAATCATTTCATTAAATCAGCTCAACATGTGCATAAGGAAACAAAAAGTAGCTGTTCATCATGACTTGATAACTTCCTCTCTACCTCTGGTCTATTTTTGTTTTTTACTTTTTTTTTTATAGATATTTTATTAAATGTTAAATTTCAACATATTTCATACAGTAAAAATACATTGTCATATTACATTTCAATATAAAAATTTAAAAATTATGTTCCCCTATTTAAACCTTCCCCCAAAATACCTACCCCCCCATCTTTCCCCCTAACCCCCACCCCCATTTCTTTGCCCTTAGCTCCCTGTTCCTCAACCCTCCTGGGTGTCCTCAGGATTCCCTTCATCCTCTTCCTATCTTACTTTCTTCTTTTATTTATGCTCTCGTCTCCGTTTCCTCCAGTTCTCTCATTTCAGCATATTTATTTGATCTCTTAAACTCATCCCATTTTTCCCACCTTTCTCGGAATCTCTCCATTTTATATTCTTCTATGTGGTAAAGTTCCTCCATTCTATACATATAATCCACCCTTCCTATCCAGTCTTTTATTTTTGGTACCTCTTGTTCGTTCAAAAATGTGGGTATCAGTCCTTTTGCTGCGTTTATAGGATAGAATAACACCAAATTTTTATATTTTCCACTGTAAGCTCAGTTCTATGGAATAGGCATACCCCTGGGTCTTTCAGAATTCTAACCCCAGTTATCTCCTGAATTTTTTCTCAGTTTTTGAAACATTAGTGTTTAAGATCTCAGTTTTAGTCGGATTAATTTTTACATTTGACAGCACTCCATAATCTTTCATTATTTTCATTAAGTGGGGCAATGTCAACCTGGGGTTGACCACATAGAATAGCATGTCATCAGTTTACGCTGCTACCTTGTGCTCTGTCTCTCCTATCCAGATCCCTTTTATATCTATGCTATTCCTTACCGTTGCTAAGAGATATTCTAAAGATAATATAAACCATAAAGGTGACAGTGGACATCCCTGCCTTGTCTTATTATACATCTTAACAAATTCCGATAACATTTTGTTAATCTTTACTGCAGCAGAGGTTTGACTCTCAAAACTTCCAGTGTGTCTAACATGAACCCCCAGTCCAGCCTATCAAAAGCCTTCTCTGCATCCACTGACACGAGCAGTACAGAAGCTTTCTCTCTCTTGTTTCTTTGTATCAAAAGCAGTGATCTCAGTCCATTGTCCCTTCCCTCCCTCCCAGGAACAAAACCCACCTGATCCATATGAATCCATTCCGGCATTAGGTCTTTCAACCTATTTGCCAAAATCTTTGCATATAGTTTAGTGTCTGTATTTAACAGTGATATAGGCCTGTAGCTGGAACATTGGGTTCCATCTTTTCCCTCTTTCTGTATGATTGTAATATGAGCTTGCAAAGATTCCTCCCTCATTTCCATGCCTTCTCCCAATGCATTCATATATAACCACAGCTTAGGTATTAATTTTTCTTTACATTTTTTGTACTATCTCACAGTAAACCCATCTGGTCCCGGACTTTTCCCTTCTGTTGCATGCTTCAGTGCCACCTGGATTTCCTCCTGAGTTATCGATTTATCTAGGCATATTAACTGTTCTTCTCTTAACCTCTGCAATTCCGCCTCTTTTAAATATATCTGTCTTTTTTTAATTCTTTCCTCCTCTTCTCTTATGGGCCGCTGAGGGGTGACATTATATAATTTACTGTAGTATTTTTTAAATACTTTAGCGATATCATTGGTTGAATAGACCAGTTCTCCATTATCACCTCTAATTTTCTCAATATAATTCCTTGATTTCTTTTTTCTCTGTGCTCTAATTAAATATTTCCCTGGTCTATCACCCCAACGATATCTCTCACTTGCCATCATGTTAAATGCTCTCATCGTTTCTTCCTCCATTAGATTACATAGTTCCCCTCGATCCCCTCATGTCTCCTAGATTGTAAACTTGAAAGAGCAGAGCCCTTGATCCCCTTATGTTTTGCATTGTATTGGTATTGTTCTGTCACATGTTCTGTCCCCCTTTGTAATGTACAGCGCTGAGCGAACCTTTGGCGCTTTATAAATACTGTATAATAATAATAATAATTTATTTATTATACTCTGCTGAATCTCTTTTATTATTCTCTTCTTATGTAACTGTTGTAATTCATATAAATCCCTAGAAAGCATATTCATTTTCATTCCTTTTTTCTTCTTTACCCCAATCGCCATCAAGACTCCCCTGATATAGGCCTTATGAGCTTCCCACACCATTGCCACTGAAACTCCTTCAGTCTCATTTCTTTCAAAATATTGTTCTATTTCTTATTTTATTCTCTGTTCCGTCTCATGATCCTGAAGGAGTGTCTCATTTAATTCCCATGTGTTTAACTTATTTTGCTCTCTTCCCCATAATAACGTCATTGTCTGATATTGTTATGACTTCTATATTTACTTTAACCAAGGACTCCAAAAGTCTATGGTCCAGCATTATGTAATATAACCTCGAGTACATCTCATGTGCCGGAGAGTAGAACGTATAACCTCTGTCTTTAGGATATTTAATTCTCCGAACATCTACAAGTTGACATTGATACAACATTCTTCGTCTGGATTTCAGAGATTTACTCCCCTCTCTCTGCACAAGTGACGTCGTATCAATCTGAGGGTCCATGCAAAAATTAAAGTCTCCTGCCACTGTTAGTTTGCCTTTTTTAAAATCTAGGCGTCTTCTCAGAATATTTTTCAAATAGACCACATGATTTCTATTGGGGCAATAAATATTTGCCAATGTACATTCCTTTTCTTGCAATTTCCCCCTTAACAAGAATCACCCCTCAGGGTCCTCCACCTTCTCTTCCAATTTAAACCTTAAATTTTTAGTTATGCCAATTGCCACTCCTTTAGCACGCTTAATCGGTGAGTCTGCATAAAACCAGGTTGGATAGTACCTAGAATATAGCTTCACAATTGTTTCCTGCAGTAAATGAGTTTCCTGCAAAATCACCAATGCAATAGATCGTTGTTGTAATTCTCTGAGAATCTTATGCCTTTTCCCTGGGCTGCTCATCCCCTTGACATTATAGGTCGCAAAATTAACCTCCTCCATTTTCCATACATATTTCAACTCTTCCACTAGAGTTCTTCCTAACTAGAGTACCATCTTTCATGAGGAACACGGAGCTAACCCCTACCCACCTACCCATTCCCAACCCTTCACTCCACCCACCCCTCCCATAGCCCTCCCCAACCGCCCCTAGGCTTTTAATTTGCCTACGAATCATCTGTGGTCCTAGTCCCACCATCGAGTCAGCCATAGGGTGGGGCTCTGACCACATACGTCTCTCCAAACCGGGTACCCAATACCTTGGTCGCGTTTCTAGATATCTATCCTGCGTCCTATGTCCCACCTTTCTAAGGGAGCTGGGCGAGACAGAGAAAAAAATAAAAAAAAAATTCCTCCCTCCCTTCCCCACCCCCACATAGAGGGGGTGCGAGGAGAGGAGGAAGGGGGTCTAGAGGGAGGAAATAAAAAATTAAATTTAAAGCCTCAACTTCCCTCCCATTTTATCTCTAATGTCTTTTCTCACTAGGGGCTGCCTGCCAACCCTCCTTTTCTATTCCCCACATCTCTTTTACCCCCTCTTCCCAACCTGGGATAACTATTGTCTGTAGTTCAAGTCTCTCACAAAAGTCTCTCAAGTCTTCTGGAAATCTCAGTCTTGCAGAACGACCATTTTTTCAACCGATTAAACATGCTGGGAATCCCCAGCTGTGTCAAACATTCTGCTTTCTCATCTGTTCCAACAAAGTTTTCAGTATTCTCCTTCTTGTCAGTGTTTCCACTGATAAATCTTCAAAGATCTTTAGGTTTACTTCTCCATATTTAATTGCTGCTTTTCCTTTTATCCTCTTCCAGAACTCCCCTTTGTCTCTATAATAATGGAATCGTACAATCACATCCCTCGGCTTTTCGTTTCTAGCTTCTTGGAATCTTCCAATTCTATGCCCTCTATTGATCTTAAGAGGCTCTGTTGCTGATCTGTACATTATTGTATCAAGCATTTTCAGTTATTTCCATCAGATCTTCTCCTTGTGAAATCTCGGGCATGCCTCGTATCCTTAGATTGCACCTTCTATCTTTCTTCTCCTGGTCTTCCAGTTTGTATAGCAGATTCCTTTGTTCTTTTCTCATTTCTTTCATCTGTTTTTCCAGGTTTGCTATAACTTAGGCATGTTTATCTAATTTTTTTCCATCTCTTCCACCCTTGACAGTACCTGCCCCAGATCTTTATGTATTTTCGCCATTTCCTGTTTTATGGATCTTTCCAGACCCTTAAACATTTCTGCTATTTCTGCTTTAGTAGGCATTTGTGAGATCTTCTCTTGTTCTTCAGAGTTCTTGATAACCACTGCCTTTTCTATGTCTTCAGCTTCTATATTTTGACTAATATTAGACATCCCCAGGGACAGTCTGGAGCAATCGCCAATACTGTTTTCCATTTCTTGTCTTCCACCTGCTCCCTGTTGCCTCTCTGGGGTCTGTTTCTCTTGTGAGGGTATATATTTTTGAATTGAACTTGTTTGGGATGACTTTGACCCTCCCCTTTTGTCACTTTATTTATCATATTGTTAATAGATATTTCTATTTTTTTCAGAACCGGGGGGTTATTTTTATGCATAAATAGGGATTATATCCCTCTGAGGGTATTGTCCTTTCAATCTTTATGTTTTTTTTCTCACCCCCCTATCCTGAATTCAACTTTAAGGGTCCCCAGGGTCTTTATTTCTCTTAATTTTATCCTTCCACACCTTCTCCTTCTGGGGCCCCCTGGGTGATCCCCCCCCATAGTTCAGTATTCAGTATATCAGTTTTTGTTTTTTCTTTTTGTTTTTTTTCACTCACCATCCCCTGTCACTCTCACTCACCTTCTCGAGACTCTCACGAGACTCCATGGGTCCCGGGGAGAAACGATCCTGCATCAAAAAAGACGAGGTCTCCTCCCTCGTTCAAGCCGGCCTGTGTCTCTGCCTCCCAGAGCTCCTCTGCGGTGGACCACGTTACTGTCTGGTGTCCTCCGAGCTCAGGTGGAGTCCACCTCCTCTCCAGCTGACTGGCACCTCGCTCTCCTCCACCTCGGCTCCATCACTTTCCAACGCCGGCCCACGTCCAAAGGGGCACAAAGGACCTGAACTCCCCCGATGGGACCACAGTCAGGCTCTGGTATGTCTCAGCCTCCTAGGCATTTCTTACTAGAGGGACAATGGGAGCGCCTGGTATCCGGGAGCTCTCACATTGAGCTCCCTCTCGGCGCCATGCTCAGATGCCTCTAGTCTATTATCAGTTAGCATTGCTTCCATATACCTCCATAGATGACAAAACACCTCTTGTTATGGAGAAGAAAGGGAAGTGTTACATAGTCCTAACAGTGTCATGTAGTCCTAACGCACTCCCTGTCCTAGGATGACAATGCTGCTCAATACAATTGTCACCCTAGGACAGGACATGTGTTAAAGGTAGAATTACCAGGTTAAATTAAAGGGAGACGTGAAAATGAATGCAACCACCACCTCTAAAATAAAAAATAAAAATAATAAAAAAACTCTAAAAATGACTAAGCTGTGACACTATCAATATTTATTCTTGGATTTAGATACACTTTAATATTTCGACATAAATAAACACATAACTCTTCATCTAGATGTTTATATACAGTTAAAATAAAGACTCCCATGTGGGCTAAAAGCCAAAAGAAAATGTTCAGTTACATAAATGATTTATACTTTTGGACAACTACCATTGAAAATAGTAAGGTGCGCTTAAGGTCTCTGATTATTTTTCTCTTGTACTAGAAGCAATAAGGATTCATATGTCATGAAATCAGTGCTCCATAAACTGTAGGGGAATAGATAAGCTTTGTTATTTTCATGCTCTGTTAATACCATCAGGCTCCGAGTGATTGACAAACGCATACAAAGCTTTTCACCTTTCTTCTCAGGCCAGCTTCCAAGAGTCCAGTAATCCACAGCATGCAATCCACATCTTAGCTATCAGCTTAACCAATAATATCTTTAGAGGTATTGGCCGAGTCCAGGTGGAAACTTTGCACTGTTGCTGTGGGTACACTATTTGCCCATGTATATATGTACCTGGCTCTGCCATTCTAGCCGCTACTAAAATTGTTGGAGAGTGATTGCTGAGATCTAGAAATATGGGCTCCATATGGTGTAAGCTTGAGGTGATTGTAGCCGTATTAGTGCACTTGCAACAGAAACAATTGAGCACTGTCCTTTTTTCCTTTTTGATTTGCACTAACATACAATTTTCAGGACAAGTTTTTGGGGTATGTCCCCTTCTTCAAGGTCCAAGCAATACCTTGGACCTTGAAGAAGAGTACATACCCCAAAAGCCTGTTCTGAAAATTGTATGTTAGTGCAAATAAAAAAAGTATCACGGACAGTACTCAGTTGTTTCTATGGTGTAAGCCACACATTAGCTGCATAGCAAGCATAATCACAGCGCTAAGTTATTGTGCAATGTTAATTATGACTGCTTACAGGAGAAGTCTTGGATAGGGCCCAGGCCACACCTACAAGCAGCCATACAGAACCTGGCCCCGTACCTCTATAATAAATTGGACTGGCCATCCAAACCTCCCACCTGGCTGCTAACTAGTAAACAAGATAGGAGGCAAGCATCTGTTACTTCATCACTTCTCCATATCTGCTAACATATTTGTCCCATTCCCTGGGACACTGTCACCCCTGCTCACAAATCACACTTACTACACTCACCTTATGGGTGGCCCTGCTCAGATCATTCCTACTTTCTGGGTAGCCGGCAAGGATCACACCCACGTTTTAGGTGATCCTGCCCCTAATTTTCCTCACTTGGGGTCACAATACCCTTTTTTGAGTTACTGTGCTTGCTCATTAACTCAAATAAGGGTGCTGTTGTGATCTCAAGATGTAGCCAGGTACACAGACAGAGCACCTAGATATGGGACAGTCCCAGCAAATATGGGACTATTGGAATCTATGCTTTTCTAAAATCCCAGCAGGCAGCCTGTCCTTTCTACCACCAACAGGGTCACGTGATGTAACATCAGTGGTATGCTGCTTGTTGGTTTAGTTGCATCTGTATCTCAGCTGCTGCCAACAGGAAACTTGAATTCTAGAGTTGAAAAAAGAACAAAGCCAGTATAGGAGACTGTGGCTTGCTCTGTTTCTCTCCTCTCTGCTGGCTCATGCTCCTGTTTTACCGTTGGATTGGTTGTGACTCCTTTCCCTTTATTCCTAGTGCCTTACTGGCTGTCAATCTCCTCAAGGGCATACAAATATTATATGTTTAAGTATTAAGGAAGAAAGAAAATTGCATATATATTTTTTTTAAACAGAACAATACTTCATATCTCTTTATTCTCATCTTGGACATCCTGCTTCCCCCCCTTATTTATGTTTTCACCCCCCTGGAACCTCCTAGTTAATCTACCCCAGTACCTCAGCACCCACATTACCCTGGCCCTCGCCATCCTTTAGCTCAAGCACCAATTACCTGTAGCACCCTGCTAGTTAGGCTGCTATCTAAGTTAGGTACATTTAGTTCTCTAGCTCTGCTGTAAACAGTTGAGCAGCTTGTCATTATTTTGGGCTGTTCTGTGTCTCACCAGTTGCAAGTCAAATAGGCAGCCTGATTATGTGGTCCCACCCAATCCCTGAGGGAGGGTGCCCTGTAGGTGGCTGGGGGTGCATAAAAAAGTTTGAGGTCTGGAACGAAGGGATTCTTGTCCAGGAGAAGAAGATCCCAGCCTGAAGAGTTGCTGCCCTTATGGGCAGTTCAGCTGTGCTTCTTCATTTGTTTATCGAGGTCCCAGCTGGATCAGCTGAGGGGTCCTATTATACTGAGCTTTTCTGAAGCTGATCGAGGGATTTCTTCTTGGGGAATTGGTCTGGAAAGTTCATGGAAGACATGTCTGACTGATATTGGAAGGAGGCATCCAAAAATCCAAGGACATTTCTGAGTACAGATCGGTGTGTGGGATCCCAGCAACTGTGTGCAGCTGCTATCCCTCTGGAATCAGTGTCAGCTTGTTTTTAAAAGTGGACATTCCTTATGCTGTCCCTGTGTAGCCCAGTTCATCATTTTCTGATGCAAGGACTGTGCTAGGAAGTGTAGGGAAGTGAGAGGTGTCCCCAAACTTTTACTTTGCCCTGCAGGAGTAACCCACAGTTACCCTACACCTTTCCAAATTCAAGTTTAATAAAGCAACAGAAAAAGGATACCCCTAGACAGTTTACTGAACCAGAAGAGTGACTAAGACTGTGTTCCTTGCTACTAGTGCACTAACTGGGGAAAGAACCTTGGGATCAAATCAGTAGGCTCTTTCAGAGGTGAGTGCTACATACCTATTCATGCCTCACTCAGACCCTCTAAAACCTTCTGCCTGGAGCTGCTACTGCAGGCAAGAAGCAGTACCAAGAGGACCTGGACCTGGTGGTAGAGCATTCTTGTATGGAATCACCAATGGCCTATGTGTGATGGCACACATAAGTGGAAATGTCATCTCCTGTTTACCAATGTTACAGATTTTGGTGTATCTTGCAGCGTGCCTTGCTTAAAGACAAGTTCAGCAGCCAGCGGGAACTGAAAACTAGCATGGACTGTTTTTAGATTGATTTGGCATGTTTGCACCATGCAAGCCTCCACGTAGCCTAAGTCTATTGTGAAAGGCATAGCTGGATATGTTCACCTCTCCCCACTCCAGGCAGAACGTGCTCAGTGCTCCCCTGGCTGCTTGTCAGGGTTTTCTTTGACAATGTCAACAATGTATTTATTACAGGTATTTAAAAAGGGCCTACAAGTTTCATAGCGCTTTACATACTATTCATTCACATCTTTGTTTATCCCTATTGAGTTTAGCCATAAATAGTGTTAAATAATTACCATCATTTAGGCTTTTAAAAAAAGTTTAGCTCAGAGAGACCAACTGAAATTTAGGTTAAACAAGTACATCCTTAGTGTATATATCCTTCTTAAAGGAGAAGTACAGCCAAAGCTTGTTTGGCTGTAATTCTGCAGTGGATCAGAGCAGTGCAGTTCGTTCTGTACTCCTGTGACCTGTTTTCAAGCTAAAGTCTGGATCGATGCTGCATCCACCTAGATAAGTATAAATTAAAAACAAAAATCCCCTTCTTCTCTTTTAAGACAGCCTCCCCTCCCATACAGTTGCAAGAAAAAGTATGTGAACCCCTCTGGATTACGTGGAGTTTTGCATGGATTGGGCATAAAATGTGCTCTGAACGTCATCTAAGTCACAACAATAGAAGAACACAGTCTGCTGAACATAATACTACACAAACATTAGATGTTGCCATGGTTTAATTGCACATAACATGTAAACATTCACAGTGCAGGGAGGAAAAAGTATGTGAGGCCCTAGCTTAATGACTTCTCCCAGAGCTAATTGGAGCCAGGAGTGATCCAACCTTGACTCCAATCAGTGTGATGATATTGGATGTGTTGCTGTGCTGACAGCTGTCCTGCCCTTAAAAAACACACACCTGTTTTGGGTTTCAAGAAGCATTGTCTGATGTGAACCATGCCTCACAGAAAAGAGCTCTCAGAAGACCTACGATCAAGAATTGTTGACTTGCATGAAGCTGGAAAGGGTTACAAAAGTATCTCCAAAAGCCTTGATGTTCATGTGTCCACGATAAGACAGACTGTCTACAAATGGAGAAAGTTTAGCACTGTTGCTACTCTCCCTAGGCGTGGTCGTCCTGTAAAAATGACTGCAAGAGCACAGCGCAGAATGCTGCATGAGGTAAAGAAGAATCCCAGAGTGTCAGCTAAAGACCTACAGAAATCTCTGGCACATGCTAACATTTTTGTTGACACATCTACAATAAGGAAAACATTAAACAAGAATGGAGTACATGGGAGGACACCACGGAGGAAGCCATTGCTGTCCAAAAAGAATATTGCAGCACGTTTGAAGTTTGCAAAAGAGCACCTGGATGTTCCACAGCACTACTGGCAAAATATACTGTGGACAGATGAAACCAAGATTGAGTTGTTTGGGAAGAACACACAACACTATGTGTGGAGAAAAAAAGGCACAGCACACCAACATCAAAACCTCATCCCCACTATAAAACATGGCGGAGGGAGCATCATAGTTTGGGGCTGCTTTGCTGCCTCAGGGCCTGGACGGATTGTTGTCATTGATGGGAAAATGAATTCCAGAGTTTATCAAGACATTTTGCAGGAAAACGTACGACCATCTGTCTGCCAACTGAAGCTCTGCAGAGGATGGGTGATGCAACAGGACAATGACCCAAAGCAAACAAGTAATTCAACAAAACAATGGCTGCAACAGCACAGAATACGCCTTCTGGAGTGGCCCAGTCAGAGTCCTGACCTCAACCCGATTGAAATGCTGTGGCATGACCTTAAGAGAGCGATTCACACCAGACATCCCAAGAATATTGCTACACTGAAACAGTTTTGTGAAGAGGAGTGCTCCAAAATTACTCCAGATCGTTGTGCAGGTCTGATCTGCAACTACAGGAAACGTTTGGTTGAGGTTATTGCTGCCAAAAGAGGGTCAACCAGTTATTAAGTCCAAAGGTTCACATAGCTTTTCCTCCCTGCACTGTGAATGTTTACATGTTATGTGCAATTAAACCATTGCAACATCTAATGTTTGTGTAGTATTCTGTTCAGCAGACTGTGTTGTTCTATTGTTGTGACGTTCAGAGCACATTTTATGCCCAATTCATGCAAAACTCCACGTAATCCCAAGGGGTTCACATACTTTTTCTTGCAACTGTACATACTGTACCTATGATGTATCTCCACAGTGAGATTTGCTATGTTGTGTGCTGTTCAGTGCCATATACCAACTGTTCAAGCTTCTGTCACTATTGCACCTTGTCCCTTGTCGTGTGCATCTGGCACTTCATTCTCTTGAATAGCCCAGTTATGTTTCAGTTTACTGACATCAGAGATTATTTCTGGTTAGTTGCTAAGTGCTACTCTTCATCTATAATCAAGTCTGAAAATGTTATGTCTATATGAGCATGCCATAGACAACTGTACAGTTTTATTAATCCTTTTTCTGTTGTGGTAATGCTCACTTTTTGTACTTTATGTTTTGAAGTAGATTTATGCCCTAACTGGACAACACTTAATTTAACAAAGCGCTATATATCATAAACAATTGCCAAGGTTTATTTCATCCTTTTTTGCATCTCGGTGCAATCTATTTTAGCCACTTCTTGTCTGCGTGCATTGAATCCAGCAGTGGCTGCACATTTTAACTCTGAAACAGCTTTCTAATAATTACAATTGCCCATGTTTCATTACCTGTTAATCCTTCCAGTAGCTGTGTCATTTATTTATTTTTTTCCTGTAACAGGGTGAAAAAACAGTTTGAAAGTAAAATTACACAGCAGGAGATGATAGTCCCAGATGGACATAAAGTTTTAAATGGACTTTAAAGGCAAATACATTCAGTTCAACTAACACATTTTAGGATGGTACAGCTAAAGTTTTTTTTCTTTTCGAATGCCCCAACACCAGTATAATATAGTTTTTCATAAACCCTTTAACTGCCACATTTGCTGGACAGCTTGGCCTTTTATGGGCAATGAAAAAAAAACAGATTTATTTGTAGGCAGGTAAAATTCCCCTTTAAAGGCTGTTCCTCCTTAGAGGTTGAGTATTGATGTGGGGTGCCCCTTTATATAGTGGGAAGAGTCTCTGGTTTGGAGCTTTCTCAGAGAGACTACTTGGCACCAGAGAGAGGACAGCTGCGGGGTTCTTGGAATGCTCTCTCCTTCAGAGGAGGGACTGTAGAGGACTTTGTCCTTTTCTTATGGGAATTGTCGTATGGACTTAAAATGAGTTGTGAGCTCCCCATTGCTCCCTCACTGGTATGCCAGACACAGTAACATGACTATTTGATGTGTGTACAACTGCTATTATCTGGACTTTATTGCCATTATTTGGAAATTTTGTAATACCATTGGAATGGACTGTTTCGTGAAAGTTGTGACTAGTAAAATAAGCTTTGCTGCAACAAAGAGCGTCTGTATGATATTCTACTTAGAGTAATGTAAGATGCTACAGAATGATACAGAGTGTACAGCGAATGCCTGGGGGAGTGAAGAGTGATGTGCTTTACTGGCGCAAGCCTGGTGGGCTCTGGAGTGGGTGGTGATGGAGGAAAAATAGTCCTCTGCCTGGTAGTGAAAGAGAACCCCCTCATGTTCAAGTGACCCTGGTGTCTCATTGGTTCTGGGTGGTCAGTAGGACTTCTGAAGATTCTGTCTGAATCACGTGTAAAACATAGGTGTATATGAGAGTTCTCCAGACGTGGAGCGGTTCATTTGTACATTGACCAGGGGAGTGCAGATGAGAGTTTTAGAACCAGCATCAGCGCAAATGAACAGTTTGTGGATTTTCAGCTGAATTTAACATAACGGAGCTATATGTGTCAGCCATGTGGAAATGATCTGCAGTCCCCCTTACATACTGGTCTGACCAACAGAGATTAAAACTATATAACATAGCTTAGAAAAACACATGCTGTACTGTTGTGCTGCTAGTGATAGACTGCATCATGTATTACATTTTTTATTTTTCCCATAGTTCCACTTTAACAGCTCAGTTACACTTGCTTCAACTACCACTTCAACATGTGGTTTTTTTTGTGTTTTTGATGCCTCTGTGATGCTTTAATGAAACTTGGCACATGTCCTGTGTGTGTTGATTTTCTATTTGTCTTAAAGGACCCCAGTAGAACCCCAACTCATTAGTACTCCTAATCAGCAGATCCCCAGCTCAATAGTACCCCTGTTCAGTAGATCCCCAGCTCATTAATACCCTCATTCAGCAGATCCCCAGCTTATTAGTTCCCTTGTTTAGCATATCCCCAGCTCAGTAGTACTCCCAGCCCTGCTGGTGCCCCATTCAGTAGTATCCCCAGCTTTGCTGATCCCCCACTCAGTAGCAGGGGCGGACTAACAACTCATGTGGAACCCGGGCAATAGGGGATCATGGGGCCCCTGTGTCCTTGCCCAAACTCAAAAAAGCCTATGAAAAAGGTACCAGGGGCATCTCATGGGGCCCCCTACTGACCTTGGGCCCTCGGGCAGTGCCTGAGTTTCCAAATGGTCAGTCCGCCCCTGCTCAGTAGTAACCCCCAGCATTGCTGATCCCCCACTCAGTAGTAACCTCCAGCTCTGCTGATCCTCTGCTTTGCTGATCCACCTCTTTCTCTGATCCCTATTCACCTCCCACTATATTGCTCCCATGTTGCACAACTGTTAGTTTCTCCTGCTCAGGTCCCGCAGCTCTGCTGCTCAGTCCTCTCTCTCCAGTTCCAGCTTACCTTCTGCTATAGCATTCTCATGTTGCACACTAAGTATGCTAGTTTCTCCAATTAGGACCTCACTCACCTTCCTGCTGCTCCACACTGAACACGAGATATGACGTCTGTACCAGACACTCCCAGAATATATACGCATGAACCGAAAGTGACTGCTTATGTCTTTCCGATTTGCTTGTTGGTTTTCCAGTGTATCCTGGGGTATCTGATACCTGCAATAACTCCAAAACAAAGCAAAGCTAACTCTGAATAAAAGTACGTCAAAAGCTGCAGGTGCTGTTAGGGAGCTTTGTCATATACATCTATGGAGGCTTTGAAGACACTTTCAAACACTAAGAAAGCAACATGGGATATAATTTTTGAAGCAAACACAATGCAAACAGGTAAGGTAACCATTTTATTTAGTGAAAGGTGCTTTGATTGCATTCAGAGCTCTTTAAAAAAGCATGTCCATTGCCATGTGTGAACGAGCCCTAAAGCTCATATGAAATAATAGAAAGAATACATTTAAACTGATAATACAGATTTGTCATTTATGCTCTTATTCATCAGTTTTAACACTAGGAGGTCTATACAGATACTGTTATTGATACTGTTATTTATGCATATACTGTGCTGAGATTGCCATTATTGAGAAAATATTTGTTGTACTATCATTGGATAAGTAAGTGTCAGCGTTTTTTAGGTATGGCATCTTGATGAACTGTTTGGAGACTATATCACATGTCTACAGGAAGATACCGCAGTCCTGAGAAGTGTGTCTCTCTGGATATCTCCTGCATTTGACTTAAAATATTCTAGTATTTGTGATATAAAATAGATGGTTGAAATTAATGTTAATGCTTATGAGAGGAGCCAGTCTGTTTTTAAATGTTGGAAATAACATGTCAATTTTATCCAATAATGCTACATGTATAATAAAGTATGCATTTTTCTACATTTTTATCTGGTGTGTAGTTTAAGGTTGCAGAAAGTGTCACTAAAATCCCCCCCCCCTTTTTTTTTTATTCTTCTATTATGCTAAACTGTGGGGGTGGTCAACTTTGCATCCCATTCTTTGAAGTCTTCACCTGTTATTATATGATATTAAAACACAGGCGGGCATTTTAGACTTCAAAGAATGTGGATGATTTGTCCCTGGCAATGTAACACGGCTCAGAATCATACACCCTTATATCTGTAATGTGAACAGATGATGCTAACAGTGAGAAATCAGACAGCCATGTAACAGTGTTATGTAACATGGGGCATCCTCGTATTTATGTCCTGGGTTTCTTTGGCCTCTCTGTGTGTTGTATTTATAGACAGGGATCCAGTGTATTTTCTCTGGCATAACAAGTATTAATATTTAATCAACCACTTATTACTGGATGCTGTGATGGTCCGCTAGAAGAGTTATCCCAAGGCCTAGTGATGTATGGAAACACTTTGAAGGCAGGCCTTACTAGGTTATTTCACAGCTGGCTGTATTCAGACAAGGTCAGGATGACTAGCAGAAACACTTGATATTTTCTAAACACCCGTTCTAGGCAGAGTACACTTATGCACTGCGGGAACACATTGAGCACTGTCTCCAACAGCTTTTGATCATGGCTTTTGATTGGGAGGCAGCAGGACAGGCTTTCGATCACATAACCGGTGTGAGAGCCAATCACAACAGTCACATGTTCAAGAAGCCACTTTGTCTCCCAGCAGGGTAACTCCAATTTTGTGGGAAAAAAATATATCAAATTAAAAAATAATAATATAGCATATATAAATGTGACAAAAGCCACACTGTAATTTAAAATGATTACAAATTATGTTTCTGTTTCAATATGTAGCTTTGTAATTTTTTGTAAAATTCAATGCAATATGTCAACCTGAAGGTGTTCTTTACACCATTGGTGTATGGAACGCCTCCAGAAATGTAATTTCCTACTTGTCTGACTGGCCGATTGATTTTCCTAGAAGTCTGCATGTGGGTAGGCGCAGTGTTGTGCAGCAGAGTAGTTACACAGAGTCCGGTTGCATGAACAAGAATTTGTATTAAAGGAAAGGCTCAACTCAACAGCCCAGCAGGGGAGTGCCATGTGACTGAAAAACACAGCAGGTTCAGATGCACCAACAATGTCTGTCTCAGAGAGTGGAATGCAGCTTGGTAGGTCCGGTCCAAATGGGGAGGCTTCCAAAGTAGGATGGTGACCCCCTAGCCTGTCCTTCCTCATCAGGATTTTCTCCCTGCCACTATCACTTTCCCTGATTGACGGGTGCTCTTTCCCTTTTCTATCCTCTTAGCAAAATACTCACCAAATCCTGGGGGCAGGAATTTAAAAAGACTCTGTTGACCCAAGATGGCCATCAGGGGTCACCTGAATGCAGCGTAACAAACCGCAACGCTGCCTCAGGGGACCAGAAAACCTTGGGGAAACCAGGTTTCTCCTGTCTTCCTCTCCAGCTGCAGTACCGCTCTGGTTGAGCGCCACCCACAGTGCAGTAAGAAGGCTGCACTGTAGCAGCAACTTTGGGGATACCAGGTAAACTCCGGACACGAACTTGAGGAAGACAAACCTTTTATTTAACCAGCACTGGTTGAGACTTAGCCAGACTCATGTCTGCAAAGCTAAGCGGCTTCAAATACATCTCACAGAGTATACATATTAACAATTACGTCACAATGCATATTTTAACTCTTTCACTTTCTGTACACTTTCTGTACTCCACAGGAAATAATGAAGGGGGGGGGGGGGGTAGTGAGCTGGTGACCTTGCTTTTGCAAAATAAGGCTGCTAGAAGTGTTAGAGTTTAAAGGAGAACTCTGCAATATCTGGGTGCTGCCACAGCACCCGAATAAGATACAAGTTAGATTTTAGACATCCTCTACAGCAAAAATTCCATTTTTGATGAGATGCTCCTAAAGGATTAATCACTTCTAAAGGGATGTAGTCGTTGCAGCTTTCCTCATTTGAACACTGCAATCAGCTGATCAATAATGAAAAAGTCTCTCCCATTTAGAATCAGTGTCCAAAAGCCATGGAATAACAAACTGCTTTTTCTTCAGAGCAGACACAGTGTCAGGGATCCCGGCCGCTCAGCGTCGCGCGCATGCGCAGATCGCCGACTCTTCCTGGCCGGCGAATACAGAGATCGCGGCGGCGGCCGCGCATGCGCAGTAGCGATCGCGGCCGCACCAATGGAAACTCAGGGCGCCCTATTTAAATCTGCCCTGTGCATTTCCAAAGTGCCGCAAGGTCTTGTTCCTGTTCCTGTGTTCCTGCTAGTACGTTTCCTTGTTGCCAAACTCTGCCTGTTCTGATTACGCTGACCCTCTCCTGCTCTGACCCCGGCTCGTTCCTGACCATCCCTCTGACTGACTCTCTGTACCACGCTGCCCGCTACCTGCTGAACCTGGCTTGTGACCCCGACCATCCTCCGCTTGCTCCCTCTGTACCACGCTGCCCGCACGATACCGACCCGGCTAGTCTGACCTCGCTCACTCCTAGCAGTTGTCCATCCATCCCGCTCGGATCGGGATCTGTCATCCCATCCATCCCGCTCGGATCAGGGTCTGTCATCCCCTTCACAGCAGACTCATCCCGGGCACATACCCTCAGCGGGACCCCTCTGCCACCGCCGGGGGTGCCCAGGGACGCGACCTGGTTCCAGTCTTGCACCAAGTCCATCCCCACCATCAGGGGCTCTGGTGAAAAGGCAGACTGGGACTTAGACTCCGCGTCCTGGGAAACCCCGTGCCGTGGACCACTAGAGATCCCGCTGGGCGGAGCCTGACAGTACCTTGCGGCCATGACTGAGTCTGGAAGGGGAACCTTCCCCCTGGACGATCTGTGCCAACACATTGCCACCCTCACAGAGGGGGTTAGGCTCCTCCAGGAGGGCTATACAGAATTAGGTGACCGTTTGCAGACCTTAGCCACCCCTACCGGGCAGGTTAAAGAGCGCCCTGGGGAAACACTAGTTCTGACATCTGCACCGGAGCCCCGAGTTCCCTTACCGGAACATTTTTTCGGGGATCGAGGTAGATTCAGGAGGTTTCGTATTTCCTGCCAGTTATACTTCGACCTCCAGCCTCGAACGTTCTCATCAGAAACCATAAGGGTCGGGTTCATTATTTCTTTATTACAAGAGGAACCCCAAGCCTGGGCCCACCGACTACTAGAAAACCGAGACCCTCAGTTGGGTTCAGTAACAGCATTTTTTAAAGCGATGGCGCTCTTATATGACGACCCAGATACGGCCACGACGGCCGAAATGTCCCTACGTACCCTAAGGCAAGGTAATCGGGCAGTGGAGGAATACGCCGCCGAATTCAGGCGTTGGGGTGGTGACACCAAATGGAATGAGGCGGCCCTGTCTCACCAATTTCGCATGGGGTTAACCGAACCACTGAAGGACGAGCTGGCCCGAGTTGACATGCCTGAAACTCTTGAGGGCCTAATAACCTTATCTATCCAGATTGACCGCCGGTTGCGGGAACGTAGGAGGGAAAGGTCCAGCCAAGAGCAGAGATCAGCCAGGCGACTTCCAGTCCAGACCTAGTCTCCACGGGTCAACCGAAACCAGGAATTCACGAATACGTCAAATCTCAGGTCAGCAGGAGGGGTTCGGTCTCCACTAACGTCTGAGGAGCGCCAGAGGCGTCAGGTAAACCGGCTTTGTTTTTATTGTGGGGAGGCGGGCCATATAGTACATACCTGCCCTGCCAAGAGGAGGAGGTTTCCTGCGATATTTTCCACGGTTACTCCTAAGGTTAACAACGACACCAGTTATCTAGCAGTATCTATCTCCTTGCAGCTGCCAGGGAGAACTGTGGTAACTACCGCAATTATAGACTCTGGAGCATGTAGTTGCTTCATAGATCTGGATTTCGCAGCTCAGCAGCAGATTCCTTTACAGTCAAAGGAGACAGGGTTAAATATCTTCTTAGCTGACGGGTCCCAAATTAGGTCAGGGGTAGTGGACCGTGAAACTCCACCTATTTTTACTACAGTGGCCAACCATCACCAGGAGCTTCTCCGCCTGGATGCCATCGCATCCCCCCTGTTTCCGGTGATCTTGGGCCTCCCTTGGTTACAAGCCCATGACCCGCAGATTAATTGGAAGTCTGGATCAGTTCACTTCACGTCATCCTATTGCCAGCAGCATTGCCTCCCTAGTGCGTCTCCGGCACCGCAGGCTTTGCTCTGTCTGGATATGGAGGCAGAATTGGCTCAAGCCATTCCTTTAGCCTACCATAGTTATTTAGATGTATTCAGTAAGCGGGGGGCAGAGGTCCTGCCCCCGCACCGAACATATGACTGCCCGATTGATTTGCTCCCAGGCTCGGAGATACCTTTTGGGCGAATATTTCCGTTAACTGAACGGGAATTAGGGGTTCTAAAGGAGTATATTGACGAAAGTCTCCGCAAGGGGTTTATTCGGCCCTCCACTTCACCAGCTGGGGCTGGTATCTTTTTTGTGGAAAAAAAAGACAAATCCCTACGACCCTGTGTAGACTACCGAGACCTGAACAAAGTAACTGTCAAGAATCGTTACCCGCTACCTCTAGTCCCTGAGCTCTTTCAGAGATTAAAGTCAGCTTCTATCTTTACTAAACTGGACCTGAGGGGAGCATACAATCTAGTCCGCATCAGAGAGGGGGATGAGTGGAAAACAGCATTCCGCACTAGATTCGGGCATTTTGAATACTTGGTCATGCCCTTCGGCCTATGCAACGCGCCCGCCACTTTCCAACACTTCATTAATGATGTATTTAGGGACTATCTGGACATCTTTGTTGTCGTATACCTAGACGACATCTTGATCTTTTCCCCATCCTTAGAGGTCCATAGGGGGCATGTGAGGTACGTTTTGGAACGACTCCGCCAACACGGTCTATATGCTAAGGCAGACAAGTGCTGCTTTGAGCAGCATAGCATTTCCTTTTTGGGTCTGACCATTTCCACTACAGGTATAGCCATGGATCCCCAAAAGGTGTCAGCTATCTTAGATTGGCCTATACCCACTGACAAGAAGGCGGTCCAACGGTTCATAGGCTTCGCAAACTTCTATAGAAAGTTCATTAAGAACTTTTCAGGTTTAGTTTCCCCGATTACACAGTTAACAAGACAGGGGGTCTGTTTCCAGTGGACACCAGAAGCGCAGGAAGCGTTTACCACTTTAAAGAGGTTATTCACTGAGGCCCCTATCCTGAGCCATCCTGACTCATCTATGCCCTATATCCTGGAGGTGGATGCGTCTGAAAACGCAGTGGGGGCGATTTTGTCGCAGAGGAAGGGCGTTAAAGAGCTCATGCACCCAGTGGCCTTTTTCTCTAGAAAACTGACTTCCGCAGAAAGGAATTACGATATTGGGGACCGGGAGCTTCTAGCAATCAAGGTGGCACTAGAGGAATGGAGGTATTTATTAGAAGGGGCAGTACACCCAATATTGATATTCACAGATCACAAAAACCTGGAATATTTGAGGACAGCAAAGCGCTTGAGACCACGTCAGGCTAGGTGGGCACTTTTTTTTTCGCTATTTGCTTTTCATATTACCTATAGACCAGGATCAAAGAATACTAAGCCCGACGCGCTTTCCCGTATGTTCGGGGACCCTGAAGAGACGCCCCGACCCGACACAATCTTGTCCTCAGGGAACTTTTTGATCCTACAATCTGAGCTCCGCTCCAGACTGCAGACCGCATCCATAGGCATGCCAGGCACACCCGGTATTTCCTTAGTGAATCGGGAGGGGCTTCTTTGGAAAGAAGGCCAGATTGTAGTTCCCGAGGAGACCCGTACCTTGGTACTTGGATACTGCCACGACCACTCGTTAGCGGGACATTTTGGAATACGCAAGACCCTGGAACTATTGCAACGCACCTTTTGGTGGCCCACTATGGCCAGGGATTGCGAGAAATATGTTAAGACTTGCACCGTGTGCCAGAGGAATAAAACTACCAGAAACAAGGCCTATTACGCCCACTACCAATACCTGACAGACCTTGGAGCATGATCTCCGTTGACTTTATTGTAGAGCTTCCCCCTCCCAGGAACACACAGCAATCTTTGTGATTGTAGACCGGTTGTCCAAGATGGCTCATTTTGTACCCTTAAAGGACACACCGACAGCCCATGAGACCGCACAGGTTTTTATCAGGGAGGTGGTAAGACTCCACGGAATCCCCAAGGATATTGTGTCAGATAGGGGGGTTCAGTTTACGTCTAGATTTTGGAAAGCTCTATGTGAGACGCTTGGGATTAAACTGTCATTGTCCTCTGCATATCACCCACAAACAAACGGCCAGACAGAACGAACGAATCAGACACTTGAACAGTACCTCAGATGCTACACTACCTTCCTCCAAGACGACTGGTTGACCCTCCTGCCGCTAGCGGAGTTCGCCTATAATAACGCGAGTCATTCTGCTACAGGCCAGGCTCCTTTTTTCGCAAATTATGGGTTCCACCCCACTTTTTTGCCGGATTTGATTCCGGAAGTCACGGTTCCGGCCACGCAGGACATGCTGAGCTTTTTATCCTCTAATAGCAAATTGCTCCAAGAGGCGATGGCAAAGGCCCAGGAGAGCAATAAGAGGGCTTTTGATAAAAAGAGAAGAGGGGAGTTGAGTTTGCGGCCGGAGGACCAGGTTTGGTTGTCCACCACAAATTTAAAGATGTCCTGCCCATCGAAGAAATTGGCTCCCAAATTCCTGGGTCCATTTCGGGTCAAACGCAGGATCAATGAGGTAGCATACGAGCTCGCTCTGTCTGAATCTATGAAGATTCATCCGGTCTTCCACGTATCCCTACTGAAACCAGCAACTCCAGACCCCTTCCCGGACCGAAGGTCTAAACCACCGGAGGCAGTAAACATGGATGGGGAGGAGGAATTTGAAGTTGAGGCTATCCTGGATTGTAGGAAAAGGGGAGGCCAGACTCAGTTTCTGGTGAAATGGAAAGGGTATGGGGCGGAAGAAAATTCGTGGGAGCCGGCCCAAAATGTGCATGCCCCAAGACTTGTGCAGAGATTTCTTCGGAACCAGGCATTAGGAAGGGGTTGGTTGGGCATCCAGAGGCTGCCCGTAGGAGGGGGGCAATGTCAGGGATCCCGGCCGCTCAGCGTCGCGCGCATGCGCAGATCGCCGACTCTTCCTGGCCGACGAATACAGAGATCGCGGCGGCGGCCGCGCATGCGCAGTAGCGATCGCGGCCGCACCAATGGAAACTCAGGGCGCCCTATTTAAATCTGCCCTGTGCATTTCCAAAGTGCCGCAAGGTCTTGTTCCTGTTCCTGTGTTCCTGCTAGTACGTTTCCTTGTTGCCAAACTCTGCCTGTTCTGATTACGCTGACCCTCTCCTGCTCTGACCCCGGCTCGTTCCTGACCATCCCTCTGACTGACTCTCTGTACCACGCTGCCCTCTACCTGCTGAACCTGGCTTGTGACCCCGACCATCCTCCGCTTGCTCCCTCTGTACCACGCTGCCTGCACGATACCGACCCGGCTAGTCTGACCTCGCTCACTCCTAGCAGTCGTCCATCCATCCCGCTCGGATCGGGATCTGTCATCCCATCCATCCCGCTCGGATCAGGGTCTGTCATCCCCTTCACAGCAGACTCATCCCGGGCACATACCCTCAGCGGGACCCCTCTGCCACCGCCGGGGGTGCCCAGGGACGCGACCTGGTTCCAGTCTTGCACCAAGTCCATCCCCACCATCAGGGGCTCTGGTGAAAAGGCAGACTGGGACTTAGACTCCGCGTCCTGGGAAACCCCGTGCCGTGGACCACTAGAGATCCCGCTGGGCGGAGCCTGACACACAGGTAGGAAACTTCAACAAAGTATGTTAAAACCTGCAATGTATATTGTATTTTTTCAGGTCCAAGTATTTGTTAAGATTTTACTTGGTAATCTTGCTGTTCCCCTCCTATAACCCATTTTCTGGTGCAGGGCCGACAACACTACTGAAATGGCTGACTCCCTAGGTGCTGTCAACAGCCAGAAGCTGCAATGCTAGTGTGCATGTGTCAGAATTGTACCTGAATCTTATGTATGGTGACTCCCTCTAGTGATCATGCTTGGTTCTGGTGTCTGGTGGCTCCCTCTATTGTCCATGTGTTGGTTTGTTTCAGGTGCTGACGACATGTGTGCAAGATCCCTCTACTGTCTATGCATGGGTTTTGTCTCTAGTGTCTCCCTCTAGTGCAAATATGCGTGTGCTTCAATGTGTGTGTGCAGGCTCCCTCTACTGAGCTTGTACAGTTTTTGTGTTTGGGGCACCCCCAGGTTAGAGTTGCTACCTCTTTCCTTTAAAACCAAACACATATTAATTACACAGGTTCTGTGGCCGATTAATGTGGCAATTGAACTCACTTAGCTCCTTATCTGCATTAAATTAGCCTTAGAAGCTGTGTAATTAATGTATTCGGGTTTAAAGGGATGAGGTGGCAACCCTACCCCAGGTGCTTATGTGCGATCTTTACATTGATTTATTTTGATTTTACACATCTCTGCCACCCAGTAGCAGTACTTCTGCTATAGGCGGTCAGTAAGCGGTTAATTATCAGCACCCTGCACCAAAATCAGTGTGCCAGGAAGAACTGGTATGTTTACGAAAGGATGGGAGTGTTTTGCAGACCTGATTGTGTTCTAATTTATAGTTTTAATAAATACTGCATTTTAGGGCACACTAAGAGGCAGGGTCAGGCTTTATGAATAAGTACATGTATTAGGGTTGCCACCCTCATTCCTTTAAAACTGAACACATTAATTACACGGGTTCTGGGGCTAATTTAATGCAGATAAGGCACTAAGTGAGTTTAATGACCACCTTAATCAGCCACAGAACCTGTGTAATTAATGTGTGTTTGGTTATAAAGGGATGAGGTGGCAACCCTAAAATGTAGACGTACATGTACCTTTGCTGGCCTGCTCTTTGAAGTTCTTCCAGTGATCTCTGCACACTTCTCCTTACCATGAGTGATCTCCACTTGCCTAGCATTTTATCAGTGAGTCTGACACCTAGGACGGCATGCACACTGAGAGTTTAGCCCTTGTGCGTCAGATCCTGATGTTCTCATGTGCCTGGGAGGCCAGGGTTGCCACCTCATCCTTTTAAAACCGAGCACAAATTCATTACACAGGTTATGAGGCTAATTTAATGCAGATAAGGTACTAGGTGAGTTTAATGACCACCTTAATCAGCCACAGAACCTGTGTAATTAATATGTGTTCGGTTTTAAAGGAATGAGGTGGCAACCCTACTGGGAGGCATGGGGCTATATCCAGCCCTACTGCCAGCAGCCTGTCAAAATCAATGACAGGTTGAAATATACAGCAGCTGGACTATGGACCGAATGGTCCTCACATATAGGCTAGTATATATTCAGGAATGTACGCAAAAATATAGAGTTCTTCCCGGAATGCACATGGCCCTAAACACAAGTACCGATCAGTAAAGTCTGGCATAGATTTTGATGCACAAAAATGCCAGGATCAG
Organism: Staurois parvus; assembly: GCF_062004578.1. Classification (NCBI taxonomy): domain Eukaryota; kingdom Metazoa; phylum Chordata; class Amphibia; order Anura; family Ranidae; genus Staurois; species Staurois parvus. The sequence continues at coordinate 8,299,213 of NW_028317874.1, forward strand.
ATGCACATGAGCTAAGTGTGCATGAGGCCTAGTTCAGACTACCTGGGCCAGTTAGGGCATTCACGCAGCACCAATACACCTCTGCAATCCCACCAAATCCAGTCAATAAAGGGTCGCTCTATTTTATCTGATGCCAAGCGTTCCCTTTAATTTTGGAATGGATTTCTTGTGAGTTCACTTCAAGTTCAAACTCAAACTTCTACAAACTCTCTGCAAAGTGCACAGGAAGTCTGCAGGGTCTGCTGCAACAGGCTCTTCCTTACTTGGTCACATCTGTTTAATTACACCAACTAGGTTGATCAACACCATTTCCCATTCATTGTACTATGAAATGTCTGATTAAATATGCAGAACTAGGCTGTGACTGTCAATGGAAGTCAGCCAGCATCACGGTTCAGAAGATGAATCCATTCTTGTTTACTGGAAAAAAAAAAGGAATCAATTCCCACTGGATAAGCTTTCCATTCTCTTCAACAGATTGCAGTTTATTTTGGTGTAAGTAGAGGATGGATGAACACAAATAACAACTGTTGTGTGTTGCTTGTCAGTAGCACAGCATTTCTCATCAAATCAGACGTGCAGCAGAAAACATTTTCATTGTGGATACAGCCATTTTGGATCATTATCTGCAGTGTCCAGACACAGAGCTCTTCACCATTTACTTAGCTTTCTGCTCTAAACTCAACTCCAGGAAAATTAAAAAAATCCATCCTTGCAACTCTCCCCCCTGCACTGCAAGGGTTAATTGGTCAATTAAGCAGGTCATGCACGGATTTAAATTCAGTTGGTTAGGCAGGGACCGGCCAAATTTTGTCTTGATCCATGTATGGAAAGAGAGGATGTCTGTCCTGTTGGATTCTTGCTGCTCAATCAATGCCACCAGCTATAGCCCGCTGTCAAAATAAATTATCTCAGTTGAGGATTTCCCCATCCATCGGTATAGGGGAATCGTATCAGTTGGTTGAACAAAAAAAATAATGACTCATGTATGGGCTGCTTTATTCTAGGGCAGAGGTCTCCAAACTGCGGCCCAGGGGCCAGATGTGGCCCTTTGCTTGCTTTTATCTGGCCCTTGTGGCACTATTTATTCCACTGACACCAATGAATTCCTCCCAGTGATACCAACGATGGGGCACAATTCCAACTAATAACACCAAGAATGGGGCACAGTTCATCCCAATGATACCAAGAATGGAGCCCAATGACACAAATGATGGGGCGCAATTTCCCCAATGACACCATCGATTGGGCACAGTTCCTCTCACTAACACCAAAGATGGGGCATTGTTTATTCCCACTGATGCCAAAACATTTTCCAGTCTGGCCCCCTAAAGTCTGAAGGACAGTAAACTGGCCCTTTGCTTAGAAAGTTTGGAGGCCCCTGGTCTAGGAGCTCCAGGCTGCCCCCCAAAAATTAAAAGCCAGCAACTACAAATCCTGTAGCTGCTGACTTTTAATTTAAGGATACTTACCTGTTCAGGGATATCCTCACTTGAGTCAATTCTTCAATCGGCTTCTGGTGCAGGGGCCGGGATCTTAAGTAAGGGTTTCCTACTGCACATGCGCAAAGTGTGCTGCACTTTGTGAATGGTCTTGTGAATTGTCCCAGAAAGATGCAGGGGAAAGGAGCAGGACCAAACTTCCAACCAGGGGCGGACTGACCATTTAGGTGCTCGGGCACTGCCTGAGGGCCCGGGGTCAGTAGGGGGCCCCATGAGATACCCCTGGTACCTTTAATAGGCTTTTTTGGGTGTGGTTTGAGTGTGGGTGAGGACACAGGGGCCCCATGATTTCCTATTGCCCAGAGGCCCCATGAGTTGTCAGTCCGCCCCTGCTTCCAGCTCAGATCACCGCAGTGATCAGGTACCCACTCCCCCCATAAAAGTGCCAAATGTGGCAGTGGAGAGGGGAGGATACAAACAAGCGGAATGTCCCCTTTTGCGTGAAAGAGAAAATACTTTGGAGTTGTGCGTTTGTAACTGGATGTGTTTTTTTATAGTGTGAGATAAATAATTCAGGGAGGTAAATCTATCTTTACCTTAGTAAACAGTGTGCTGGAAATTATATGGTATGCAAAAAAAGAAATAGAAACTATAATTATAATAATTGTAGAGGCTTTTTTTATATATCTTGCTTCCTTTTAACCGTGGAAACAGTAATGAAGTAATCCATACAATATTACAGTTTTGTAACCTACTTCATTATTTTATCATAAACATACATTACATATATAACATACATGGAGTAGACTGGTATGAAGTATATAACATATAACACAATGTACAGAATAGACTTTTATGGATAACATAAAATGCAACGCACAAAGTGGGTTGGTATGAAGTATATAATGTACACCAAAGTGTACAGAACGGAGTTGTATAAAGCATGTAACATGCAACACAGTGTATAGAGTGATCTGGTATGTTGTATATATCATACAATACATAGTAGACTGGTATGAAGTATACAATGAATAACACAATGCACACAGTGGACTCTTATGGAGTATATTCAATACAGCACACTAAGTAGGTTAGTATGAAGTATATAACATGCATTATATTGTACAAAACAGACTATACAAGGAGTACAGTGTGAATTGTTATTGTGAAAATAACATGCAACACAGTGTACATAGTGGACCAGTATGAAGTTTACAACATAAAACACAATGTACAAAGTAGATTGTTATGCAGGGGCGTATTTACCACAAGCCAAACAAGGCACTTGCCTAGGGCGGCATTTTTCATGGGGGGCAGCACCTCCCCCCAGAAAAAGGGATGAAAGAAAGGATACGTGCACCATGGAAACCAGGTGGGATCCGAGACAAGCTGTGGGGTGCTTGATGGTGTATGTAGAGCCTGGCTCTCGTTCCCGAGAATGTCAGAAGCTGTGAAGGTGAGTGTCTATCTATCGCTGGTAAGGGGGGTAGTGGAACGCCCTGAGGGGTGGGGGGCAGGGGTGTTGTTGGTCAATGTCAGGCTCTCTCCGTGGGAGGGGGAAGGCTGGGTTGAGTTGATCGGTGTCTGTGGGAGCAGACGATTTTTGTGTTGCCTAGGGCAGCACAAAACCTAAATACACCACTGCTGTTATGGAATATATACAATACAGCACACAAAGTGGGCTAGTATTAAGTATAAAACGTACACTAGGGTGTACAGAGTGGGCTGGTATGGAGTATATAACACAAACTGATATAAAGGTACAGTATATTATTATTATACAGGAGTTGTATAGCACCAACAGTTTGCGCACTGCTTTACAATGTAAGGGAAACAGTACAATTACAATACATTTCAGTACAGAAAACAGTATATAAAGTGGAGTATATACTGTAGTTTAAAATGAGCTTCTATAGTAGACTCTTCCATTAGCAAACATCAATCAGTGCAAAAAATATAAACTTTTAAATAAAAAATTGTAAATAAAATAAAAACCAAAAAATGTGTATTGTGTAGTACTGCCATACCAGCTGCTAACCACTTAATGAAATTCCCATACTGATCAGCAAACAAAGCAAATATAAATAGTGCAGCACTAGCATTAAATCACTATAAATAAAAATCTATTGCTAGAGAATATAGGTATGAACAAAACCAAAAGGTCCTCCACAATAGATTATGATGTAGTGTCCTTTGCCTTTAAATATGTGCCACCGTCCGTGCTCAAATTCAGTGTTACTACATGTATAAACCACCACCAGATGTGCTTTTATCTTCCTTCATTGACCTCACAGTAATGTTCGGTCATACTGCTCTTTTGTCCCTTAGATGGACCATGTTACATTCCTGGGTACATCCGATGTTAGTCTCCGCAGCTTATTAATCATCTCCTCCTTTAACTCCGTACCACGCCATGCAAGCAAAAACACTAAAATTGTTCTTTATCCTTTATAAAATGTATTTTTTCATAAAACCAGTATGTATACACTCACATTAAAAGGGTTCTAGATCACACCAGATATATACAGCTTATGCTCTCAGAATTGGCAATCTTGTGCAAAAAAATGCTACAGGTTACCACATGTCTACCTTCGAATGAGTATTGTGACGTTATCCCCCTACGCATTTCACCACCGCACACGTGACTTCCTCAGGGATATCTGAATGGACACACGCTGCTCAATCCATATATATAACTCATGGGCACCATTTTGTTGTAGCTCATCTATTTTTCTTGTGGGCACCATTTTAATGTAGTGTGTATCTTGATTTATATGGGAAAACACTGGTATGCGGTTTATGCATGAATTTGAGCGTGGAAGGTAGCACATATTTAAAGGCAAAGGACACTACATTATAATGTATTGTGGAGGACTTTTTGGTTTTGTGCATACCTATATTATCTTGGAATATCACATGATTTTGATTTCTGTTTTACAGTGAGTTGATGCTAGCGCTGCATTATGTATATTTATGTTTGCATATACTGTACACAACGCAGCAGTATGGAATGGTGTTGGCAGTGCACGGATGTTTTTCCCGAGCACCCAGCTTGGTGAAGGAGATACACACAAACAGGTAGGAGGCCAGAAATGGAAATAGATCCCAAAAAATTAATTAAAAAAAATCTTTTTTTTCAGTTTTTCCCCATTAAAAAATAATAAAAAATAAGTTTAATATCACTTTAGGCCCACTGTCCTAATGTAATGTTAGCAGTACTAGCAGGGCCGTGGATAAGGGGGAGCCACCAGTCCTCCTGTATGGGGCCCAGGTCAGCAGGGGGGCCCAGGTAACTAGGTGAATTGGATGTGGGCAGTGAGGGTGATCAACACACCATGGGGGGTGATTACTGGAACCAATCCTCTGTATGGCTCTGTCTACAGCAGCTTAAAGCTGGCTTCATCTCCTCTCCCTCCCACTGGCTTTCAGCTGCTGTAGAGAAAGCCATACAGGGGTTTGGTTCCAGTAACTGTCTCCCCCACCACACCCATAACCTTCCCTGTGCACCATACTTTTCCCCCTGCTGCCCGAGCCCTCCTGTGTCCACCCACCCCCGCAATGCTGCCAGCTTGCCTCCCTTCCTTTCCGCTGGCAGCTGCAAGCACACAATAGGATCCTTCAGGATGGAGAGTGGGAGAAGAGTACGGTAAATATGTCATATTTGACAGCCCCTTCCTTTCAATGAATGAATACAATGAGTGCTCAGTACCGATCACTCACTGTGTTCATTCATAACTGAAGCATAGTAGAAGATTTTTTTTGGGGGGCTGTCAGGCTGGCTTTATGGGGCCCCGTGGTTTCTAACAGCAGACCTACTTATTAGAATGTTCACTATGTGTTCACACAATCTTATCTCTTTGTTGTTATCAAGAATCAGGTTGCTATTTCTAGGAAGCACCTAGAAATATACAACAGGCCTACATGTATTTCCAGGCTTCTTCATCTTGAGAAATATTTTTGACAAATCAGCAATGCGTAATGTTTACCATCATCAACTACACAGCTACCACACAACTCTGTAAAAGCTGAGAAAATCTTCATGTCAATAAAATAAATCAATAAATAATAATGAAATTAATAAGTTAGTGTTCCAATTCTTCATCTGTTTATAGTGTTTATATGTCCATATGTGTTCCATATATCCAGGAACTGATTTTAAAAAGAAATTATAATGCCTTTGGATCAACAGTAATTTTTTTTAAACTTTATAATTTTTTTAACTGATGCAAACAAATGTAATATATTATACAAGATTTCCAAAGCACCATGGTAGCACAGCAGAAGTTGTTTCCTTTCAGGCATAATGTCTCTCAAAACCTTCAAACATTTCATTTTGAATGGGCTACTGTTCCTGCAGGAATGGGCCCTTACATCAGAAACCCGGCCAAAAATGTACTGCATTTTCCAATGCAACACGTTGCCAATAAGAATGAAAGTCAACCCCGTGTGTCTGCAAAAGAGCAGTAGATTTTGCCTGTGGGTCAGGGAATGTATGCAATTCACATACGTTCCCAGGCCTGCAACAGTGTGAACCTAAGCTTGGAGAGATTCCTTCACTTTCCGCTTGGTAAAAACTTGTCTTCAGGAAATGAAGTGACAGAAAATCTTGCTTACAGCAACACACAGAGAAACAATATGATTTTATTAAGTTAATTAAGGGAACACTAGAACCCCTGTAAGATTTTTATTGTCATCTGTGTCCCTGCTTCAGATTTTCTCTCACATCCTGTCTGTTAAAGGTTGTCTCTAGAATAGAAAGTAAGGAGAAACGGAGCCTCAGATAGCAATAAAACCTGAAAGAGGCTCTGATCTTTCCACAGTCTGTCAAAAACTGAAAAGAAATGTGAGGTTTAAATACACTTTAAGCCCGGGTTCACACCAATGCGGTGTAGGAAACGCTGCAAATCCTGTGTGTTTCCCACACCGCGTTACAATCGCATCTCATTTATGTGATCTGGTATGGGTGTCTATGATAAATTAATGATACCCTGAAACAGATCGCAAAACATGATGTGAATGCCAGAAAATGCATCTCATGGATGAGAACACCCAGGTGCGGATCTAAAAAAGGGCCCTGCACTTTTTTGGTGCGGATGCGATACGATTTGAGCCATACAAAATGTATGGCTCAAATCACACCGCACAGACATTTGCATGTAATTCGCACAGGAATGTGGTGTGATTCCTGAGTGAATTACACGCAGTGTCCCGCACCTCATAGTGTGAACCTGGGCTAAGTTAAATTTATTTTCAAAGTTTTAACAACTACATCATATTTTAAAATAAGTATTTGTTTTTTTGCTATTTATAAACCTGATTGTTTGGAAATATTTTAGTTATTGTTGGTTATTAAAGAATTAACATAAGCTAAAAACACACACAAAAAAAATGGTTGTCATAAAGAAATTAAAGTGAAAGTCCAGGCTATACCTAACGAATCTTAAAATGCTCCCTCCCCCCTCCTAACATATATTCTGAATACACTGCGTAGGAAATATTTAAATACAGATACTTACCTATTTTCAGGCTACTCCAGTCACATGATTGTGTGTCAGCTAGCGGCAGCTGCAGGGGAGAGAGAGTGCTTGACAATGGCTGGTAATGCCTGGGAGCACTGACTTCACCCATAGGCTCCTATGGCTCATCCATTACTGGGGCTCCTCTCCCCTGCAGCCATTTCTGGCTGGCACAGGGGAGCCAAATCACATGACCAGAGCAGCCTGAAAATAGGTAAGTATACACGTCTTTCTTACACAGGTTAGTCAGCATAGATGTTAGGAGGGAGCATTTAAGGTTAGTTATGTATAGCCTGGAGTTCCACTTTAAATGATAAAAAAAATCGTGCATTTATTATTTTTTGTTAAAAGGTGAACTCACCTATTAACAAAAAATTATAAATGTGTACAAGTAAAACTTCAGCGTAACAAGCAATTCACCAACTATATGTATTAGTGCTGTTGACACATGCATTTCCACACACAAATAGATATATTTTATAATAGTGTCGTGCATATAACCCATAAAGCATCCAAAATGTGTTAATTAAACACAGTGAATACAATAATTGCAACTTAAAAGTCCTCAAAAAGAACCAACAGAGTTCCTTAGCTTGTGCTTTGATTGTAACATTGTAACTAGTTCCAGGAAGAAGGCTGACAGATATATGGGATAAAGAGGAGACGAGACCGATTGCAACAGAGTGAGCAGGAGAGTGAAGTCATCTATACAGTATACCTACACGTGTCAAATGGGAAAGGCGGTATTTGACCTATGCAATATGGGTCATATAAGGAGGTGAGAGTATAGACCTATGTCTCTGGTGGAGGAGCATGTTTAAGAATATATGCGGATATAATGAATAAAGAGCATAGAAGCACAGATAATATCACACACGAAGGACTTTTAAGTTGCAATTATTGTATTCACTAAGTGTTTAATTAACACGTTTTGGATGTTTTATGGGTTATATGCACAACACTATTATAAGATATAAAAAAATAATAAATGCACATTTTTATGCAGGTAAAAAATGTGCGTTCACTATTTTTTGTTTTGGAAACCTGGAAAGCACTGCGCCAGCAATCAGTAGATTGCCATGCAGGACTCCTGCGGGACCTGTCAGTGTATCTGTGTGCTCGTACCTCATATGGCCAAGCAGATGTACTCAGGCAGCAAGACTCAATGAACTAGCACAGCGCTCAACAGCTCCCTGGTAGTTCATTGAGCACTACAAGCCGACAGCCGCAAAGGCTGTCAGAACTTGTAGTTTTCCCATTCACAGAATAATGTGAATGAGTGAGCCCCACACGGCCATGTTTTTTTTTAATTGTGAAGATTTCATGAAAAAGCCCCAATGAACTATACAGAAAAATGATTACTGGATATGGGCACTGGTGCATCCAGCACATTCAGAATCTATGTTCATTGGACTGAATTTACCATTACTCTGAATGATCTCTCCTTCAGGCCACTTCAACGCCAAGAAGTGCCCAATGATTGAAAGCAAAACGATCTCTCTCGGCATATAAGGACTATTTGGAAGACATTGGAACCACATAACAAGCTCCCCCTTTCATTGTCCCAAGAGTGGTCACACTTTGAAATCCGGTAATTAGCTGCAGGAGGAAGCCCCATTAAAAGCAATAAGTGGTTGACAGCTCCTGCAGATAATCGCAGACTCTTTCAAAGGACGCAGACTGTCTGAGTCTACTGCCAATCATTTGCAGGTAATTGATCCATGAAAAATTACATGCAAGCGCCCATGGTTAGATGCATGAGCTGCCAACCTTCCATTGCTTTCAATGGAGCTTCCTCCCACAGCTAAAAGTGTGAATGGGTCCTTAGTCAACTGTGTGGGTTCAATAATTTGGGGAAGGCCCTTTTTTGTTCCAGCTTGACATTTGCTCCTGTGTGTAAAGCCAGGTCCACAATGAAATGGTGATGAGTTTGGTGTGGAGTACTCAAGAACCCTGACCCAACCCTTTGAACACCTTTGAGTATAGAGCTTCAGATGCAAAATATAATGACCTACCCTAAGATCCTCCATACTCTAACCCTCCCTGTAATCCTAACACTAAACCTCATATACATTGACCCTTGCAATAACCGTCTTGTAACACTTACACTAACTTTGCATTATATACCGTTGTCTACAAGCTTACCTTTCCTTCACTGACAACCAAACATTCTGTAACAAACGTTATTAATATCTGTGTCTTCTACTTCATCATAAAGGTAATACAAAATGGTGGTTCAGGGGTGGATGCATGTGTTTCCACTCTCCCCGATTCAGACCTCATACCCTTGGTAGGTAAGCAGACAAGTAATACAGGCCCAGGGGTGGACTGACAACTCATGGGGCCCCCGGGCAATAGGGGATCATGGGGCCCCTGTGTCCTTGCCCAAACTCAAAAAAGCCTATGAAAAAGGTACCAGGGGGATCTCATGGGGCCCCCTACTGACCCCGGGCCCTCGAGCAGTGCCCGAGTTTCCAAATGGTCAGTCTGCCCCTGTACAGACCTCAGCAAGACTGTGAACTTGTTTCTTTGTCTCACAATCTTACCCTTGAACAAGGCTTTTTTATTATTTGTGGGCTATGCCCTGGGCTATTTCACTGACTGTGTTTTAATGACTAATATAAAGAACTGCAGAGGTCAATATGAGCACTGGACCTGTCACGGGCACTTGTCAGCAGTGTAGACTATATCCATCCCCCTCCCCAATTCACAGAATCTTTGCTAAAGCTTCCATAAATGAAAAGTGATCTATGAATGGATGAGATGGACCTTTCATTCATCTGCCCGTCCTCTATTCCGCAGATTTATAGATTGCTTTTAATACCCTTGAACAAGGCTTTTTTATTATTTGTGGGCTATGCCCTTGGCTATTTAACTGACTGTTTTAATGACTAACTTAAAGAACTGCAGAGGTCAATATGAGCACTGGACCTGTCACAGGCACTTGTCAGCAGTGTAGACTATGTCCATCCCCCCTCCCCAAAGCTTCCACAAATGAAAAGTGATCTATGAATGGATGAAAAGGACCTTTCATTCATCTGCCCGTCCTCTATTCCGCAGATTTATAGATTGCTTTTCACCGATGACAGCTAAAGTACAGCTTCTATGATTGGAGGAGGTGGGTGGAAAGGGTGGGCATATTTGGCACTCTTGATGAGTACCTGGGACAGGTACCACAGCTCTGGAAGATTACAGCTGCAGGGTAGGAGGGAAGGAGGTGCGAAGGGCTTTAGATTTCAACTATGACAGCTGGCACCTGCTCCAGGGACACTTCGCTTTAAATGTAGGCGTCTTTCTATGTGCTGACTTTTTTTTTCTTATTTTACCTAAACTTAGGCTTTAAATCATTATACAGCCAGGCTGCAATGGATATATATTTTACTTTGCCCCTTAGCAAGTGCATGCTGTGCAGTGACTGTAGTTATCCTTTTATTTTTAGTTTTAGTTTTTAGGTGTTATTGTTTCACAATGTTGTAAGAACATATTGAAATACAGTGTTAATTTGAACAAATGTCTCACCAGAGTCAGCTGTCTTTTCACTTACTGGAGGGCTATTTTTGTTATTATTGAGTGAGCATAATGTGAAGAAAATGGCCGGCTCAAGAATCTGCTGTCAGCAAAGAAGATGCAAATATGGTATTTGCTGTCATCTAGTGAGGAGTTTAACAAATTGCTTCCTATGTGTGTGTTAGCTCTATGAGGAAAGAGGAAGCCGGCAGTGAGATGTACGTGATCCACTTCCAGGACTGCTCTCTCTCCGTCATACATGGCTCTTCCGCCGTATTACTAGAATGCTTGATTTTGTGGGTTGTTTATACTCCCCATAAAAATGCTGGGATAGAGGTGTTATCCTGGAACTGAACAAGAGAACCTTGTCAAAAACATGATAACATTGATCTTTGTATTGAATGAATACCTGCACTATATAAGTGCATACAGAGGTCTAAGGTACCCTTTTACAGCTGAACTCCAGGAATTAAGCTACTTTGTAAAAGGTGCAGGCATACTATGCGTTTTGTCCAGCAAGGTGCACGCCACCCACTAGATGGACCTTCTGGTCTCAGTTCCTTCAGCAGCAGTTGATGCAGGTGCTATGCCTGCTCCTCCCCTCATCCTGCCCAATTACAGATGTCTTTGTATTATATGAACTCATTCACAAAATACAAAGGCTCCTGTGAATGGGAAGCAGGGGGTTGGGATGGGAAGAACTGCTGCGTGTACCAGTGTTAATTTTGACATCAAATTTTGATTTCATTTTAGTCATAGTCTTTTGATTTGGTTTTAGTCATATTTCAGTCATCAGAATTGGAGACTAAAATCTCCAGATATTTTATTCAACTAAAATATCCTACATTTTAGTCGACTAAAATAATTTTATTCATCTAAAATCAAATAGGTTTACGTAAATTGTAATGCATTATTTAGGCATTTCTTTAGAATTTCCAACTCATTATATACTCCTGGAGTCAAAACCGGATAACATGTTATTATTTATGGTATTAAGGTTTTTGAACTTGCACTACCAGGGGCGGACTGACAACTCATGGGGCCCCCGGGCAAGAGGGGATCATGGGGCCCCTGTGTCCTTGCCCAAACTCAAAAAAGCCTATGAAAAAGGTACCAGGGGCATCTCATGGGGCCCCCTACTGACCCTTCGGCAGTGCCCGAGTTTCCAAATGGTCAGTCCACTACAAACACAGATTTAGCCATTGTGATATATAAGGTCTTTATGTGGATAAAACCAAGATTCATAAACTGGCGGATAAAGCAGTTTTTCAGGTTTAGGACAGATTTAGATCAGGTTCTGAACAGGTTTAGATCAGGTTCAGAACAGGTTTAGATCAGGTTCAGGACAGGTTTAGATCAGGTTCAGGACATGTTCAGATCAGTTTCAGGATAGGATTAGATCAGGATCAGGACAGGATTAGATCAGGTTTGGGACAGATTTAGATCAGGCTCGGGACGGGATTAGATCAGGATCAGGTTCAGGATAGGATCAGAATAGGTTTAGATCAGGTTCAGGATAGGATTAGATCAGGTTCAAGACAGGATTAGATCAGGAACGGGACAGGATTAGATCAGGATCGGGACAGAATTAGATCAGGTTCAAGACAGATTTAGATCAGGTTCATGAAAGAATTAGATTAAGTTCAGGACAGGATTAGATCAGGTTTATATCAGGTTCAGGACAGGATTAGATCAGGTTCAGGACAGGATTAGATCAGGATCAGGACAGGATTAGATCAGGTTTGGGACAGGATTAGATCAGGTTCAAGACAGGATTAGATGAGGTTCAGGACAGGTATAGATGCAGCTCAGAACAGGATTTTTCATACAGCTGCCAATTTTGTGACTAAAGAGCAAACCATGCTGACATTTTGCTCCAAACTGATAACATGTGCAATTAATTTTCATTCAGTTGTAGTTTGTTGACGAAAATGTAATTGTTTTTTGTCATAGTTTTCCTAAATTGACAAAAATTCCAATTGATTTTCGCCTAGTTTTCTTGTTCAAATATTTTATTGTTTTAACAGAAAAAATAAATAAATAAATAAATGGGACATTGGAAGTGAACAACAATTGTTCAATAAAAATTTCCCATAAGTACAAGGTTAGGCATCAAGAACATTAACAAATGTCAACTGATGCCTAATAGAAAAGGAGGTGGGGGGGAAAGGGAGGGAGGATGGAGGGGGGGGGGGAAGGGAGGGAGGATGGAAGGGGATGTACGGCTCCAGAGTAAGGAGAGGAGGAATAAAACTGCAGTGTTAGTAAGGAATGGTACCGGTATAGCTGGGGACATGAGTTACGGGTTAAGAAGTGAATCATCAAAATTGGGTGGGAGGAAATGTTCTACCCAGGGGTTCCAAATCTTCTTAAATTTCGGGATGGAATCTAAGATAGTGGCTTCTACGTTTGCGTGAATCATAGCCTGAGTGACCCTGTTCATAATTGCAGTTGTGCTTAGCGAGGGGGATTTCCAAGATTTAGCGATTACCTGCTTGGCTGCAGTAGTGACTTGTAGGATGAGTTTGAAATGAGCTTTTATGACGTCCGGTGGTCGCAGGTTGAGCAGCACGACCAATGGATTCGGTTGAAGGGCCATGGTACTAAGCGTGGAAATTATTTTAAAAACATCCACCCAAAAAGCTCCACGGGTGAGCCACCATATATGAAAAAATGTGCACAGGTCTGTGCAGCCTCTGAAGCAAGCTGAGGGGTAGTTAGGAGTATATTTTGCAATTCTAGCCGGGACTAGGTACCAGTGGGTCAGAACTTTGTAATTGGTCTCCAGGGCCACAATGTTTTGCGACGACTCTTTGGTATTGGACCAAATGAGGTCCCAATCTGAAGAGTCAATTCGCCGGGCTAGGTCCGCTTCCTATTTATATGTGTATGAGGGTAACGAAGATGCTATTGAGGTCGTGAAGAGGGAATATAAATAAGATATGAGGCCCCGCCTATGGGGGTCCCTGTGACCTGCATGTTCAAAAGGGGAAAAAGTGGATATTGGGCTGGCAGCCATTGTGTACAGTGCAAAGAAATGTTTCAACTGTAGATACCTGAATAGCTCAGAGGTTGGGAGGTTATGGGACTCGCATAATGAGGCAAAGGGTCTAAATTTATTCCTGATCACAAAGTGGCAGGTCTGGGTAAGACCTGCTATAAACCAGCAAGTAAAGGCGTGTGGTGAGGACCAGGCTGGGGGAAAAGCTGGATTTCAAAGCTTTGAAAGGAGTGGATTATGAGGTGATTGTAGGAGATAGCGGGACTTCAGTTTATCCCAGAGGAACAAAAAGTGAGAGGTTATGGGGTTCCTAATGGTACGGCGGTCAACGGGTTTTAACCAGAGAAGGTTTGCTGTAGAAAAGGGGTCGCACTCAATGGATTCAAGAATAACCCACTGCGGGGTTTCGTAGGTAGCGTGATACTTTGGTAATTGTGCCATATGTGCCGCTTGGTAATACTTGCTGATTTCAGGGAGGCCCAGTCCGCCACAGAGTTTGGATCGATAGAGAGTCGAGCGAGGAACACGTGGGCGGACTTTGCCCCAGACATAGGAGGAAATGTGGCGCTGCAAGACGCGAAGTAATGGGCGGGTACTGGGATAGGGAGAACTCTGAAAAGATAAAGAATTTTAAGGAGGATTGACATCTTCACAACTGCTATCCTACCTAGCCAAGCTAGTGGGAGGGAGAACCATTTAGTCATAAGTGCCATTAGATGAGCTAGCAAAGGGATGTAGTTGGCGGTATAGAGACTTGAGATATGCGGAGTGAATTTTATGCCCAAAAATGGAACGGAGCCTTGCGACCATGTGAATGGCAGTATCAGTTTCAGATGGGTTAGCTCATTAGGGGGGAGCGAAATATTGAGCACCAGTGACTTCTGGGGATTAACTTGAAGGTCAGAAAGCAAGCCAAACCTATCTAGTAGGCAAAAAAGGGTATGTGTGGATGTTAAGGGAGAGGTGAGGAAAAGTAGGACATCATCCGCAAATAAACACAATTTATGCGAGGTGCCTCCTATCTCAAGTTCGCGGTTCTATAGCTAGTGCGTAAAGCAGAGGGGATAGGGGACAGCCTTGTCTAGTGCGACGCAGAATTGGAAAATGAGCAGATTGATGTCCCAAGTATTTAATTCTGGCCGAGGGGCCCTGGTAGAGGGAAAAGATCCAAGTTAAAAAATGCGGGCCAAAGCCCCATCGGCGCAGAATGTAGTGCAAGTATGGCCACAAGACGGTGTCAAATGCTTTCCGTATGTCTAAGGACAAGAAGCAGGCAGGAATATTGCGAGATTTAGCTAAATGTGCTAGGAGGGATGCACGTCTGACATTATCCCTAGCTTGTCGGGTTGGTATAAAGCCAACTTGGTCATTGTGGATTAAGGATCCAATGCATGTATTGAGGCGTGTAGATAGGATTTTGGCTAACAATTTGACATCTATCTTAAGGAAGGAAATTGGTCTGTAATTAGACCACTGCGTGTCATCTGAGTTCAGCTTAGGGATCATCGAGATGTTGACTTGTACTGTGTCTGGGCAAAAAGTTTGGCCCGAAAGTATAGCATTGAGTGCGTTTGTTAGAACAGGCGCGAGTATGTAGGCAAACTTTTTATAATATGTGGCAGAAAAGCCATCGGGTCCTGGACGCTTACGGAGCTTTAAGAGGTTAATGGCAATTAAGGTTTCGGCCGTGGAGACAGGTCGCTCCAGCGCTGTTAGGTGGTTCTCGGCCAATTTCGGGAAAGGGAGGGAAGCAAAAAGGGCACCGGCCTGGGAAGAGTCAAAGGGTGAGGAGGTAGAATAAAGACGCGAGAGATGCTTGTGGAAAATTTGCAGGATCCGTTCCGGGTTGCTAGTGAGATTTGCAGATGAAGTCCATAACCTTATAGGTTTAACAGCTAGATCTAGTCTATGGAGAGAGGGAGCAAGAAAAGTGCCAGGTTTATTAGCTTTAGTGTAGTGTTTATGCAGAGATCTACGGAGAGAAAGCTCGGCTTGGTCCGTAAGAAGGAAATCAAGGGCTAGTCGAGATTGTTCAAGGGCTTCTTTATTAGCAGGGGTGGGGGATGCCTGGAAAGCAATATGGGATTGGTCATAAGCTTGTTTGAGAAGAAGGCGTTTTTGTCTCTTTTCCCTACTTAGGAAGGAGGCTTTACTGATGCAGATTCCGCGGAGTACAGGTTTGTGCGCTTCCCAAAGAAGGAGGGGGGAGATTTCAAGGATTTGATTCAATGAAAGATAATCCTTAAGCGATAATTCTATATCCGAGCAATGCAAAGGGTTAGCAAGCAGGCTTTCGTTAATGGTCCAGGAGGGATCAGGGGGGATGGAGCCAGAGAAGCAATGGTGGTGATCACAGCGCAGTGATCTGATCAGGGAATTGGAAGGATGTTGAAAACTAGAATACGGGGGGAAGAGCTGGTGGTCATAAAAATATGATCAATTCTTGAAAAAACCTTATGAGGGTGGGAGTAAAAGGTGTACTGGCATTTTATAGGATTGAGTTCTCTCCGTGTGTCGATCAGTGAATATTGTTGCAGTATGGATTGGAAAGAATGTTTGGGGGTGTGCGGAGAGGGGGATTGAGGGGATTTGTCTAGAATGGGGTATATTATACAGTTAGAGTCTCCACAGACTATGAGCGTGCCTCGCTTGTGATGATCAATAATTGAAAGGAGATGGGAAAGAAATGGCAGAGGACCCTTGTTTCGGGGCGTAATATGTGGCAATGGTGACCTCAAAGTCCAGCGATTGCCCAATGAGCAAAAGATAACGACCCTCTGGATCTTTAATCTGTAACTTGAAAGGTGTTGTACGGTGAAGAGCAATTAGAACCCCTCTGCGTTTAGTAGCAGCAGAGGCCGCGTAGACCTGCGGGTAGCGAGGGACAAAAAATTTGGGAATAGAGGTAGGAGTGAAGTGTGTCTCCTGAAGACAGACTATATGGGCATTGTGGGAAGCAAATGAGCGGAAAGCCTTGTTGCGCTTCTGTGGTATGTTAAGACCCTGAACATTCAGGGTGAGAATGTTTAGGGAACCCATGGGTAGAGCAAGTAATGATTAGTAAGATAATGGGGTACCATCCGGAAAGAGATCTTGCGGGTCAGGCACAAGGAAGATATGCGGATAAAGAAACTGGACAACAACGTGGAGGCATACGTGAGAGCAGGGATGGGGATAGGGAAAATAAAATGAGTCCCCAGGAGCACCCAGAGCCCGGGTGGCCTAAGGAATGGATGTAGCCCAAGTGGTGTCAAAAAAAGTGACACCAAGGGGGCTAGTGGTGAGTGCACAGATACGCAGGCGGTTGGGAAGACAGCATGTGGACAATGGCATGCTAATGCGATCCTGGTGGGAAAGAAAACATCAAAAACACTGAGCAAGGAACCAAGGGAGCCTCGGAGCAGACAGCTCCAGTCAATCGGGCACAACCTCTTAGGAGGCTGAGACCATACCAGCTGATCCGCCAGAACCGAGGGTCCACTAAGCAAGGTAGAGGCACAACAACAGCCCAAATATGACAAACTAAGTAATAAACCAAGAAAATTTGCATTTAGGGCAAAATAGGTCCTGAGCTGTTCAGGAAAAGGTTAAAGGAAAACAGTTTGAGCCCAACAGGCAAATATAAGGATACAGATGTGCAGCGTCTACAGTCAGGTGGGGGGTCAACTGACTAAACCCCGCAAGCGTCAACTGTGTGGATGACAACGGTCCACCGCATGGGGAGCAGGTTAGAGACTCAAATATGGCTGACAGGATTCAGTCCATAGAATCTTGTGGAGAAGGAGCAGGTGATGAAAAGCGTCCCCGCTTGTGGGCGTTAAGTTGACGATTAGGGATCCGTGGCGGCTGCGACTTCTGTGGTGAGCACGACGCCGATCGCCTTCTGGAATTCTCTGATGGTGCTGCGGGAGAGAGCAGCTGGAGGTTCCGTAGTGTGTCCTGAAGTTCGTCTGTGGTCTTACATACGTGGTCTCGAGCTTGGTATCGGAAACGCACAGCAAAGAGAAAGCACCATTTATATGGTATACCATGTTGTTGGAGTACTAGCAGGTGCGGCTTCATGGCCTTTCGCTTTGTGATGGTAGTAGGGCAGAGGTCTTGAAACAGTTGGTAAGCATGACCTTGGAACATGAGGGACTCCGAGTTGCGGGCGGCTTGTAGCAGTTGCTCCTTCGTTCGGAAAAAATGGAGATTTGCTATGATGTCTTGTGGCGGACCATCATTGCGCTTCGGAGCTAGTGCCCTGTGAACCCTATCCATTTCAAGGCGTTCTATCGTAATAGTAGGGGCAAGCTCTTGAAATAGCGCAGTAACAGTAGAATGGACATCAATAATTGACTCAGGGAGGGCACGAATTTGCACGTTTGAGCGTCTGGCCCGGTTCTCAAAGTCCTCCAAGCGTGCCTGAAGTATGGCGTTTTCGTCACGCAGCAGGTCAATCTCATCCCCTTGCGTTTGGAGTGATGTGTCAATGTCCTCCACCCTCTGTTCTAGGTCTGCAGTGCGTTGCCCCAGCTCGCGGATTTCCCTGGATAGCTGGTCAGTAATGCGGTCAGAGGTCTGTTTCAGGGTCTTATGCAGCATTTTTTCAAAGCGTGCCAAAATGTTAGGGTTTGTAAGGTCAGGCGTCAAGGCATGTATGGTGGTCTCAGTGTCTGCATTTGACTCCCCCTCTGAAGTGCATGGATGGCTCGGCTGCTCCTTGTGCAGGGCTGCAAATCTAGATGGTGCTGGCTGCTGCTGTGTCCAGATGCGGCGGCCATCTTTGAAGAGGCTCGAGCCAGGGCCTCTTTGATAGGCTTATGCGGCGGCACTGTTTGATGTCTGTGCTCCCCCCTGACGATATCAGCTGGTAGCAGGGGGGTTGCTATGGTGATCGGTGCCACTCGTAGGGCGCTGCGGGCCTGGATCTGGCGTCTGGCCTCAGGGAGACATGTCCGTCACCGCTGGCCGCGCATGCGCACTCGATTTTTGCCTAGTTTTCATCACTTAAAACATGCCACTGCCGAAAATTATGACAAAAATATTTTTGTCAACGAAATTAACACTGGTGTGTACTTCTCTCCTCTTAGAGCTCCGGTGTCTCCTCCAGGAGCTCCATATAGGTGTATATAATAGAAATGAGTCCAGGAGGTGGTAGGCACCTCATTGGACTTAAAGCATAACTAAAGGCAAAACTTTTTTTTTCATTTTGGACAGAGAGGAGAGGGATCAGAACACTTATCAGTTTTAATTGCTGACTGTGCCCCCATTAAGGAGACTCACCCTTTCTATTTGTCCTGTTTACCATTATCATTTAAAGTGAAAGTAAAAGAAAATCCCAAATTTTAGGTTGTCCCACAAAAATAAGAGGAGAAATCCTGTAATGGGGACACTAGTTCTGGTGACCTGGGGGTCTCTAAAAATTCCCTCAATTTGCAAGGATTTCTTCTCACTTCCTCTCTGAAATGGGGCACAAATGGGGAAAAAATGAAAGGGGCTATAACCCTCCTTTGTTGTTTCCAAAATGAAAATAAAAAAGTGCCTATAGTTCTACTTTAACTGCCTCCCAACAGCCGTATAGTGCAATGACGGGCGCAAGGCGGTTCTCTCGTTCTGGGAGTACATCATATGACGTCGTCCCATTCTAACTGCGCATGCACGGCTCCCGGAGCGCGCAGCGTGGCGATCGGTGGTGAGCTGTGTCCCTCGGACACAGAGGATCACCGATCAATGGAAAGAGCCAAAGATGTCGGCTCGGTCATGTGATCAGCTGTGTCCAATCACAGCTGATCACATGTAAATAGGGAAATGCTGGTTATTGGCATTTCTCTCCCCACGAGCTGTCACGCTGACAGCTCAAGAGGAGAGCAGAGCCAGTAATCGGCATTCCTCAGAGGGGACATGTACACTGATCATCAGGGCACTGATGATCAGTGTGTCCTGATGATCAGTGTAGCCCCAGCAGTGCCACCTCCCAGTGTCCATCAGTGACAGTTGTCAGTGCTCATCCATGCCACCTGCCAATGCCCATCAGTGCCACATCAATGCCACATATCAGTGTCTACCAGTGCACATCAATGCCACATATCAGTGCCCATCTGAGCTGCCTTTCAGTGCCACCTATCAGTGCCAGTCAGTGCCACCTATCAGTGCCAGTCAGGGCCACCTATCAGTGCTGCCAATCAGTGCCACCTATCAGTGCCAGTCAGTGAGGCATATCAGTGCCAACTATCAGTGTGCATCAGTGCCGCCTATCAGTGCCCATCAGTGGTGCATAACAATGCCAGTCATTGCCACCTAACAGTGCCAGTCAGTGCCGCCTATCAGTGCCACCTATCAGTGCTGCCTTTCAGTGCCCATCAGTAATGCCTGTCAATGCCCATCAGTGCCACCTACCAGTGCCTCCTCATCAGCGTCACCTATCAGTGTCTATCAGTGCAGCCTATCAGTGCCCATCACTGCAGCCTCATTAGCGCACATCAGTGAAGGAGAAAAATCACTTATTTACAAAATTCTATAACAAAAACAAAGAAAAAACTTTTTTTTCCCAAAAATTTTCAGTGTTTTTTGGTTTGTTTAAGAAAAAATAAAAAACCCAGAGGTGATTAAATACCACCAAAATAAAGCTCTATCTGTCTCAAAAAATTTATAAAAATGTCATATGGGTACAGTGTTGCATGACCACGCAATTGTCATTCAAAGTGTGACAGCGCTGAAAGCTGGAAATTGGCCTGGGCAGGAAGGGGGTATAAGTGCCCTGTAGGCAAGTGGTTAAATCATAGTATGACTGTACAATTAACAAAGTGGCTGAGTTCCTGAACTTCAGCTTTAAGCAGCAATTAAAGGATCAAAGGTAGGCATTATGAACTGTGTTAAGAATTTTATTTCAAGGTAATTATTGCCTTGCCCTGGTCACACCTGTATGTTTTATGTTCATGGTACCCTGAAAGACAAGTGGAGCATGTACCCCAGATGTCCAGCTTTCAGCTGCACATTATTGCTTTTGTACCATATTCTAAAAGTGACAAAGATGAACCACACCCATGCGCAATGTGTGCCAGTATGACCGATTGTAGTCTCATTGCAGTCTTGTAATCTCATTCTCAGGGGAGCATATAACAGAGTGACAATGCTGGAACATAATTGGGAGACAGTTGTCACCCCAAAATAGAAAGTGCCAGTGCAAGAAGTTTCATGGCCAAGAAAGCTACAGATGTAAAAATAATTGACCTTACACTAAAATGTTAAGGCGTTTAGATCTACTTTACAGATAAAGTTCACTTACCTCTATGTTTTTTAAACCTCTCTTACCTTTTAAACTCAAAAAATATACTCACCTTCCCAGTGAATTCAGCGTTGTCCAACTGCGATCTGTCAATCTGCAGCTACACGTTGGATCTCATGTCACCATCATCCTCTATGACGTCATTGGGAGATGACTATCTTTTCTCACTTCCGGCAGCCGACCTGCTGATGACTAACCACCAGGTCTGCCCTCAGTTATGAAGCTGATGCCCCCTGAGATATGTGACCTGCATAATCCAGGAGACTTCAGGAAAGGAATTCTCACCTAGGGGTGAATGGAGGTGGGAGTCGGGCCAGAATGTAAAAGAAATGAAAAAAATGGGCATTTTATATTGTGGAGGGCGAAGGATTCCACTAGGATACAGTATATTATAGGAGTGATCAGTACATCAATATCTATGTACTTTAACACAACATATCCTGATGTAAAATGTAAAAATAATATGTGTGATCAGCACATAAACCATATGTTTAACTAAAACAAAACGTCCTAAGGGCCATGTGAGACGAACACTTCACCACTGCGTCTCAGACACGCAGCACGTGCAAAAAGGCTATTTTGCTCACCATAGCATTGCAATATTAGAACATATCAGCTGCTCTGCCAACATAGAGCATCTTTTTCAATGCGTAATCTGCCATCATGTTCATCTGTTTGTGCAGAAAAGCAAACTACAAAGTAACAAATGTGATAACATTTGTAAACAAGAGATAGCTATACATCTAGGAGTATGCAGTTTGAGAGGCTTCTGACATTGAAATTAAAGTGACACTAAACTCTGTTTTAAAAGAAAAAAAAATCAGTTTAAAGTGTTACTAAACCCAGGATTCTGCATTCACTCTATCTGGTCTCCCACAGTACACACAACATGAAAGTGCAATTATTTTAGTAAATATAAACTGCTAAATACCTTTTCTCATCAACAGTTAGAGCAGTCTTGTGGCTTCTGTGTCCAGCAGAGCACTAGCTAAAGCTTGTAGGAGGAGTTTTCTTTTTGTTCTAGGGGGATGCAGAACCCCTGACCTCTGTCTGGATAGTGCTGATTGGCCCTGTACTGATCACACGCACTCTCCCAAGAAAAAAAAACCCTCTCTAGCAGTACATACCAAACTGAGCATGTGCAGTGTCTCCACATTATATGTCTTATCAGGAGATGAGGGGGACACTGGAAGAAGGGGAGGATCAGAGAAGTCAGAATCAAACATAATTTTTATACAATGCAGAGGATTAACCCCTTAGGTTCCACAGTGAGTATGCAAGCATGCTTTACTGCATATACAGACTGATTTTACTGTTGTGGGCTTAGTAGCACTTTAACCTCCCTAGCGGTATTCCCGAGTGTAGCTCGGGGTAAAATGTCAGTACCAAAAACGGTAACCCCGAGCTTACCATGCGGCGCTGCATAGGGAGTCCCTGCAAAGCTTACCTTGTCCTGCACTCCCGCGATGTGTCCCCTGCAGCGTCCCCGGCCATCTCCTCCGGCCGATGCCGGCATCCGGCTTCTGTGTTCTGATCCCTGTGACGTCGGGACGTACGGGCGCTGGCTGCGGCGGGAAATTTGAAAATTTTAAAAAATGTAATTTTTTTCCAAACAAATTTTACATAGTAAAACATTGCTGTTTCAACCCATTTCACATACATTTTGTCCCTAGTGCTTTGTCCTGTGCCCTGTCTGCATTTTTACTGTTCTTTCTGCCTGGAAACTGAGAAAAGTCCATGGCGTCCAAAAAGCGTCCCTTTAGGTCAAAAGTGGTTTTAGACCAGCTAGAGAACAGCGATAGTAAATCAGAACCACTTGCAGAATTGAGTGATAATGATTTGTGGGGAAATTCGTCATCAGACACTGAAAACAATTTTGCGACTTTGCTCAGCGATGTGCGAACTTGGTGCTATATTTCAAATTTCAGTGTTTTTGGTTTGATTATATTATTGAATTAAATGTATTATTATTATATTATTATTTTTTATGATTATTTATTAAATTATAATTTATGATTTCGTGTTTCAAATTTTATCATACCCGGGATGTTTAATAGACTCTTGTTCGGACAGATTTCAGTGAGTTATTCCTAAAAATTACAGGCCTACAATAAAAAAACTACATATTTCCATGCAAAATAATGGTACCGCTTTCAGCACCAAAAATCTGAAATAATCAGACCACTAGGGAGGTTAAGTATGTATTCTTAACATACTTAAATATGCCCTCCATCTCCTCTAAAAACTGTAGCTGCTGACTTTTAAAATACAGCAACTTACCTGTCCCACGATCTTGCGGTGTCCTCACCACCGCCGTCTTCTCTCCCTGGCGCCAGCATCTTTAGCATGGGCACCCAGCTATGACAGCTTGCGGCTTCCCAGCCAGGTGCCCACTGCACATGTGCGAGAGGTGCTGTGCTTTGTGAATGGCCCCGTAGTCTTCTGGGACCTGTCACGTGTCCCACAAGACTACGGGGAGAGAGGGGGGAGGTCAACGTCTGCTTCCGATCGCCTTAGAGGAAGTGGGTGCGAGTACCTGTCAAATTCGGGTGCCCACTCCCCTAACGTGCCAATCCTTAATGCGGAGCGGGGGACAAAGACTTAAAGCGGAACTTCCCTTTTTGGTTGTAGCTTCGCCTTAAGTGCTTAAAAAAAGCATGCGGATAAGAGGAGAGAGCAGAGTGACCGGGAGATGAACTCATCCTCTCCTACCACTGCCCAGTCACAGGCTGGTGGAAGGACAAGAACTGTAAGGGCCTGTTCATACCTAAACAGACAGCTGCCACACAGTGAACTGCAGAAGTTTACTGTCTAGTTGCAGTACGTTTCGGCTGCAGTGAGCTGCTGGTAGGAGGTGGTGTTGTGCACAATTCAGCGCATCACAAACTCCCTTTTTTTTTACACTCAACTTTATTTGATATGTACAAAATTGACATTTCATTCATGTCACTGTACAGCAGCTTGGTGAACTGTGCTGCTGTACAATGCCATGCGATCCTGTCCAGTGTGATGTGATAAAATACAGCATGTCTGTCTTTGATTGCAGATCACTGTTGCATTTCGGCATGAACAGGACACATAAAAACAATTGTTTTTTGTGTGTCCTTGTGGTGACTGGAGTTCCTTCAGTGTGGAAAAATGATGGTCATGCAGTAGTGTGAGTTGGCTCTAGGTGTAACAACTACAGCAGAGAGAAACCAGGTCTCCTGCTTTGCCATACAGGGCAGTGCTGTGCGGCAGAACAGTGCAAATCTCAGAACTGAATTGACTGTATGAATCATTTTGTTAAGTTAATCAGTTCAGCTCTTTGGATGTACTATGTATGTCTACAGAGTGAACTGTGAATCACAAGCTGATGGCCATCAGCTTGTGCTTGGTTTGTTCAGCCAGCTCCCAGGTTCAAAGTGAAAGTCATGCAATGGCTTTATAGACGCTGATCACTTTCACAGAGCAGGCGGCAAAGTGCCCCCCCCCCTCACCCGCCAGGGCCCTCCCCCTGTGGTTCCCAGGCTCTCCCACTCTTAACCGCAGCCCAGGACTGCAACCTCTGGCTTCAGAAAGGAGAGTGGTGTAAGAAAAAGGAAAACCTGTAAACAAAGAAACCAGAATGGACTATGATTCCATCACTTCTGGTTTCATATCCACTATTTCCTGGCGGGTACAGCCAAGGAACACATTTAACCAAGCCAATCTGCGCTCAGATAGATGCTGTGAAGAGCAGGGGAGTCACTGGGGTCTAATAGTCTCCATAAAGAGTGCTTGTCACCTGCACAATGCTATCACATGGAGGTCTATTAACCTTTTATAACAGCAATCAAGTAAAAACAAATAAATAAAAAAATTGAAAATGAGTTTTAAAAAATAAAATTTTAATAAACTGTGTTTTTTTTTTTTTTTAATGGTGTAACACACCCTTGCTCCACACACATGCTCAAACACCCACGCACACCCAAGGCACGCACGCGTGTGTTTAAACTGCAGTCACATCACACGTGTGACATATAGCCATGAACGTCAGAGTGAGAGCAATAATTCTAGCACAAGTTACTATAAACTGATGAACTATAAGGCTTTTAAAGCTTCACCTATGGAGAAATTTGGGCACTGTTGTTTTTTGCGACCTGGCATGTTTGGTATCTATTTACTCGATGCAACCATCTGTTTTTATATTGTGTAATATATTGTGTATGTTTACATTCAAAATATTTTTTAGATTATTCCTGAAAGTCAACATTTAATAATGAGTTGCGCAAATAACATGACATAAAAATGTGCAACTATCATCTTTTTATTCTACAGGGCCTCTTCTTTCTGAAAATATATAATGTTCTGGTGGTGTAAGTAATTTTATTATCAAAAATGAAGATTTTTATATGTGTGCAGTAATGAAAAAATTCGCTCTACAGCCGAAGTGGTTAAACATATAGTGTGAATTTAATTTGTGTATTTAGTGGTTTGTTTGGCGTTCAGCCTTAACTTGGCATTAATGTGCCTACTCTGTGGTCTGCAAACTAAAAGAATAAAGCCATTGAATATGCGTGGTGTAGTAGTCACCTGGTGACATTAATCCTTTGATAACTGGTAATATCATCTCCTATTACAAAGCCACAAGACAGCTGCAAGGTATTAATGACCTCTGCTTCATGCAGAAAGTAAGCTGTTGTATAAATGAGACAGGGGCTGCAGAGGAAAAATTGGTGGTGTGTTTGTGTGACTGCTACAGCAGGTATTGAGGTTGACAATAAGGAAAAGCACACATTGTGATGGAGGGAGCAAAGGTTTTATAATTTAAGGGTTTGTTTCTTTGTCAGATTTTTATTCTGGTAATGTAAAGTAGCTTTCTATTTTATTTAAAAAATGAAATACAATTTTTGGTAAACATATTGTTTTTAGTGCCTTTTTTTGTTTTGTTAATGTTATGAATTAACAAGTTTAGAAGTACAATCATCCTTACATAACTTTAAAGAAAAAAGAAACTTGCACTAGGGCCCAAATGTGGTAAAAAATAAGCAGCTGACATAATACGTAGATACAAAGTTTACAAACCAAATTGTGTAGTGCTGTGTCCAATATTACAATATATAGTGGAAAATAATGCAATACATAAAGTGTTCAAAGTTCAATTTATGCAGTAAATAAATTCATATTAACATATTACAATAAATACACATTAGCTCATTAGCAACATTAGCTATTTCTATCATGCAAGTTATTTGTTTTTCTTTTTATAGGAATGCATCACTCTGAAATTCTGCACTTTATCTCTGCATACTGGGCTGTTCCTTTTTCAAAATTCTCAGCTTTCCTCCACCAGAGCACTGAAATCAGGACTTCAAGTCAAGCTAATGACTGCAAGAGGAAAATGGAGGAGATCAGTTCCACTATATGCCACCCCACAACCCCACCTTTCCAGCTTATTTCTGCTGCCCTTGTGCTCTCTCCCAGCTCCCCTGTGCTCTTCTTTTCCCCTCCATGCTCTATTTTGGCCTCCCCTCGTCTCCTGTAGCTCTGCCGGGTTCCTCCTCCCCTCTCCCGCTGGCTACTGTGGGGGATGTGTCAGGATTGAAACCTGGGAAGGGGCCAGTAAGTATGTAATTTACTGGCCCCTTCCTTGTCTAAATTGTACAATGCCTTTAAATTTAGGGCAGAGTGTATTGTACTTCAAGAATTGGTCTCTTTTTTTTTTTTTTACCACTGAAGTGCTCCGCAATGCACATTGATCTCTACTGCACAGTATGAGGGGGTGCCATTCACAATGAACAGAGCTGAGCACTGATGCACATTGTGTTAACATTCATTAACACAATATTCTTAATGTTGCACATACTACTACATTCCTAAACCATTAGTTAAATAGCACCAGACATTGTGAAAGCAATGGCTGGTTAGTAGATAAAGTAGATACAAATCAAAACACAGGTCCAGTTGGTGATACAGCCACCACATACCCTGCACATTATGGAATTATGTGTGGCCACATACGCTAGAGAAGTCTTAGACTTTTAATTTGGTTGTACTAATATATATATATATATATATATATATATGGAGGTTATTTGTGATTGGGGAGCTTTAAACCCTTCCCCCCTTTGTGTGCTACCCCTGACTGACAGCTACATCTTGCTTCAATCTTTGACCCTCTTGACACACTATGGGAAATTGCTTTTATTGGATCTAGATTTTTTGTTCTTATTTGGGTATGTTTGTTTTGAAAAATACTTTCTATTTGAGAACTTACCCTACATTATATGTAATAGTAATTGTTCTATATATTTGTATGTTGTCATTGTTTTTTTGTCTTCAACAGTCACCGTCATATTGCACCCCCTGAACCCCTGAAGAAGTCAGAGGCTGAAACTCGTTGGGGTTCTGCAACACCCCTTCCTAAGATTTGCATATGTATTGCATCATTAGAATTGTGATCATATTTTATGATGATATAAGTTAGGCGGGGTGGTGCTGCTGGGATTCTGCACCCCCTTTCCGAAATTTGTGTACTACTGTTTACAGTAATCATGTGATCATATCATATGATGATATAAGTAAGGCTGGATGGTGCTACCTTGGGGGCATTGTGCAACTAATGTTGGTTTTCTCTTATATTAACTCTATCATGTTGTTTGGGGGACTTTGTTACCCTGCAATACCTTTTTAGGGATGAAGTTTTGTAATAAAATTGATCAATTTTAAAATTATGTATTTGTTCCAATTCTTCTGAGAGAAGGTATCAGCACCGTAAAAATCCATAAATTCTTTCTTTTGTACTTTTTTTTATTAGTACATAAAAACTTCCTTGCATAGTCTGGTTCATGTGGAGGTATGTCTCCCCTTAGTGTTCAACATGATTATTGCTCCTTATAGCTGATCAGCTTTCTTTTTTTACTGCCATTGTACTAGTAAATAGCAGATATTTCTATTATTATTATTATCATACAGGATTTATATAGCGCCAACAGTTTGCTCAGCACTTTACAATATAAAGGGAGACAATACAGCAACAATACAGTTCAATACAAGAGGGATAGGAGGGCCCTGCTCCTTGGAGCTTACAATCTAGGAGAAGCATATCAATGCTCCAAAACAAGGTTTATCAGCTATATATCTTTATATTGATAATGACCTGTTTAATGGTCACTGTGGTCACAAAGATCAAAAGGTCGAAATGTTCATTGCTTTAAATTGCTGCAAGAGCATAATAAATGAGATGGGGATAATCTTATAATGGTTCATACAGAACATACACTATATTGCTGAAAGTATTGTGACACCTGCCTTTACATGCACATGAACTTTATTAGCATCCCAGGGTTCAATATTGAGTTGTCCTACCCTTTGCAACTATAACAGCTTCAACTCTTATGGGAAGGCTGTACACAAGGTTTAGGAGTGTGTCTATGGGAATGTTTGACCATTCTTCCAGAAGCGCATTTGTGATGTCAGACACTGATGTCGGACGAGAAGGTCTGGATTGCAGTCTCTGCTCTAATTCATCCTAAAGGTATTCTATCTGGTTGAGGCCAGGACTCTGTGCAGGCCAGTCAAGTTCCTCTACCCCAAACTCGCTCATTCATGTCTTTATGGACCTTGCTTTGTGCACTGATGTGCAGTTATGTTGGAACAGGAAGGGGCCATCCCCAAACTGTTCCCACAAAGTTGGGAGCATGAAATTGTCCAAAATGTCTTGGTATGCTGATGCCTTAAGAGTTCCCTTCACTGGAACTAAGGGGCCAAGCTCAACCCCTGAAAAACAACCCCACACCATAATTCCCCTCTGTAGCAAACTTGCTTATCCTTGTTGGAGCGGAGTCCCCCTTTACACTCTCTTTTTCGTGTTCTGTCTGTGTATTTGAGGTCTTCCTGGAATCATTCCTCACATCCCCCCTGCATTCCTGTGAGGCAGACTTTATCTCCTGGCAGATGAGGTGGAACAACCTAAGATATTAGAAGTGGAGACACGCTGTCTACAAACGTGTCACTTTGGTCACCCAAAGCTATGTAAGCCCCACACCTTATCAAAGGGACCCGAGAACTGAACATTCCTCAGACCAACTGTATGGTTCATATCACGGGATATGAAGCTGGTAATTTAGTGTAGAGTTTCCCAATGACCACTCCCAAGTCAGAGCCCCCCCTCCCCTTTGAGAGGGACCTTTAAGAGAGTTAAGTGAGTTAGCCTGACACACACACACAGAGATCTCCAAGGTAACATTGTAACAGAGGAGATCAAAGAACCTTTCTGCTCTGCATCTTGAATTTGCTAAAACCAGGCAAGGCAAGTAACTTACCCTGTAATTTCCTCGCTATTCTATGTTTGCTGTGTCTTTATATACATATATATATATTTTTGTGACATCTTTGTAAATATTTATTTGCATCCGACGCTTTTAGCAATAAATCTTTCTTTCTGAAAGTGTTAAACTGTTTCTAAGTGCTTACTTGCAATTCACGAATCCCTGCCTTTGAAGAGACGCTACTGTTTGTTATATATCTCTGTATAACAGGTCCGCGGGCCGTGCTATATAGATCAATATTTCAATCATTATAGTGTATATTTGGTAACGGGAGTTTCCCAGTCTCCGACAAAAGTGGTGGTGGCAGTAGAGGGTTAGTTGCGTAACTAACCCGACCCAGTAACAAGCGCATTCAGGCTGCAGGCACCGATTGTAGTCCATTAGCTGGGCAATCGCTGTGTAGGGTGAAGCTGGGTGGGGCCTTGTTACGCGCATCACACCGCGGTTTTGGATCGGCCGGCCCTTCGGTCACGAGTTTGGTGAGAAGGTCTGGGGTCTGACGCCGTGGGCGTGACGTAATACTGTTAGTCGCGGCTGTGCGATTGTCGCCTGTTGGTGGCAGCGGCCGCGGGTCGTGACACCCTCCACCAAACTTTACGCTTGGCACAGTGCAGTCAGGCAAGTACCGTTCTGGAAACCGCCAAACCCAGACACGTCCGTGCTTTCCAGTGACCTTGATCTGGTGTTCTCTGCCCTGCAGAAACCACCCATTGGACCCATTAGGGATATTCCCTTGAAGACTCTACAGCTTCTACTAGGAAAATAAATTCCATGTTGGTTCTTTCTTCAGGACTTCGCAGGGGTTCAAAATCCACCATCACATCGTAGATCTGGAACTTGATTGCAAAGGCTTATGCTCTTAAGAAAAAAGCTCCTCCTGTGCTGTTGCATGTTCACTTCACTAGATTTAGGTGAATATGTTGGGCTTTTTGGCACCAACCCTCTGTTGTCCAACTGTGTAAGACTGCCACCTGGTCCTCTGTTCATATTTTCTCAGAGTTTTACATTTGGCTGCAAGATTCCTACATCAGTACTCTGAGCATTGGTCTTAGACCCTTGTTTTTTGGACCTGTTGGCACAGTTCCATTTGCTGAAATTTTTGCACATCCTTAAGTATATTAATTGCTTGGGGATGTGCAATAATGTATGAATAAGTTGGCTTTGTCATGTACTGAATGATTATTATAAAACAAAAGGAGGTGTGTCCTTAAAATCTTGCCAGTGTCCAATCACCTGAAGGTATGAGCCTATAACTCACAGTGCCTGAATAAGTTGTCTTTGTCCTATATGGTGTTCCAAGATATGGAATTTACAGGTTAATCAAAATTCCTTTTTTCTTATTCCCAATTATGTCATAAAATATATTTATTAATAGTGAATTCCAAATATTTGTATTTGAAAATGGAAGCTTTTCAGTAATGACAGCCTACGCAGAGCATCAGAGGAATGTCTGCAGCCACTACTATGCACCCATCTCTCATCAACAGCAGCATTACATTACAAGTCATATAGTGGACAGAGAATGACCAGTATGTTTTTCTGAATCTTTCCCACAGAACAGTGCCTACCCCTCTATGGAGGGAGTCAATTACTGAACAGAAATTGAAGCCAGGACAAAGTAGACATGGGAATGAAGCAGTCAGAACAAAACACTAGTCCAACTGCATAAACATGATTTTCTAGAATGCTAAAATTAAAATTTAGCTGTATCTCATGGAAATGAGCCTACCAGTTCCTCATGATCTGGTGCCATTTCCTTTGCAAATCCATTGGGATACATAAGCATCTGTGAGAATGCATGGAAACTAATGTATGCCTTCATAATAGAAATGTGTTCACGAATATGTCCAGTAACTGCTTTAGTTTCTGGTGCAGACTCTGGGCCAGGTTCAAAATAAATCTCAAGGCATGGACCGCCATACAATCCGTCATCTAAAAGAAGCACATTTCTCCTAATACTTTTGCAGGTTTTAATTTAAAGTGTTCATTTATATGGCACTGAATAGAAATGTAAAGGTGATCACAGATTTGTAGTGTAATTAAAGACCAGAACTTTGCCAGTTTTTCATTGCTGTGTCAGCGCTGGGGACACTGGCTTCTTGTCCTGGTGCAGGGGCAGACTGACAACTCATGGGGCCCCCGGGCAATAGGAGATCATGGGGCCCCTGTGTCCTTGCCCAAACTCAAAAAAGCCTATGAAAAAGGTACCAGGGGCATCTCATGGGGCCCCCTACTAACCCCGGGCCCTCGGGCAGTGCCCGAGTTTCCATATGGTCAGTCCACCCCTGTCCTGGTGGCAATGTTATCAATTGAACTGGAAGTGAGGGAAATCTCTCCAATAAAAAGATACCAGTAAAAAAATGATTTTGTAGAATTAGAAAAGGCAAGAATCTCTTAAGCTTTTTATTACTGTTTGTGTATGCACAGGCGGATTCCCTCATTTCTCAGGAGGATTCCCTAACTGGGACAGAAATCCTCCCCATAGAGACACAGACAGCATAGAAGCTGCCTCAGGCTATCCTAAACAAAAAAAAAAGTTTTAGCTGGGGTGCACTTTAGGCAGATGTTTTTGTGTCATCCTTTTCACTATGGAAAGAGAGTTGTAAGTGGTTTGCATTAAAGTGTTACTAAACCCAGGACCCTGCATTCAATATATCTGGTCTCCCACAGTACACAGAACATGGAAATGCAATTATTTTAGTAAATATAAACTGCTAAATACCTTTTTCATCAGCAGTCTTGTGACTTCTGTCAGTGTCCAGCTGAGCACTGGTTAAAGCTTGCAAAAGGTGTTTTCATTCTGTTCTAGGAGGATGCAGGACTCCTGACCTGTCCAGACAGTGCTGATTGGCCCTGTGCTGATCACATGCACTCCCAAGAAAAAAAAACCTCTCTAGCAGTACTCACCAAACTGAACATGTGCAGTGTGACTCCACATGATATGTCTTATCAAGAGATAAGAGGGGGACACTGGAAGAAGGGGAGGATCAGAGAAGTCAGGATCAAACAGCCTTTTTACACAATGCAGAGGATTAACACCTTAGGTTCCACAGTGAGCATAAAAAACATGTTTTACTGCATATATAGACTGATTTTATTGTTCTGGGTTTAGTAACACTTTAAAGAGAACCCACCTGTCCATGAAACATTAAAATTCCTGTTGAGGTCAATGACAAAACATTTTTCATCTGGAGTTCTGGAACAATTCTTTCTCCATAACTGATCCTGGAATTTTTAAAAATGTATTCCATCATTCACAGCTGTTTATGGAAAGTGAATCCGTTCACATACTTTCAACAAGTATATGAACTTTAAAACATACCCTACTGAATTCTGTAGCTGCAGGCCTTGAGGAGCAATATATTTTCAAAGCTTATAACAAGGTCACCTCTGGTTGGGTTGTACTCAGAATCTTAGCAGCTTTGTCTCACTTTATTCTCTCCCCTTAGAAACCTTTCAGGGTTCTAGTGTAAACACAGTGTACCTGTATTTTGTTTACATTAGAAGGCTGGAAGGCAAACCCTAGTGACATAGAACCACAGCTAAGAGAGAGGGACCGAGCATCTGACACTTCCCGAAGTTTGTTGGACATACAGTAGATGATTTTCCAGCCAGCATAGATTTTTAAAGTGTTAGTTCACCTTTACTGACTTTTGCCGAAAACGTCCTCTGTATTGTAAATAATGCTTATTTTTAGCTAAATAAATGAACAAATGATAACCCAAATCAAGAACCACCCAGTATCCACTTGTGAATGAAAAATAAATGTCCAATTTCCACTGCCTGTATGAAATGCATGTACTTCTTAATAACTGTACATTTTCCACACCACACCAACTGCTCAGGGTCACCAGCCCTATAATTTACAGAATCCTCACTACATTAATGTGCAGTGCTCTGTATTGTAAATCAATACCTACTGTTTAAGCTGCTTATTCCATTGTCCAGCCCTCTCTGTCCTGCACATTGCTTTAGATCAGGGGTCCTCCAACTATAGCCTGCGCGCCGGATAAAGCCCACCAAAGCCATTTATCCAGCCCACCAGGCCGGCCGATAAAAAAAAAAAACGAGAAAACCCCCCAAAAAAACGACACCAGCCGGCAAATAGATAGGCTGTGAGGACCCAGCGACCGGCAGCCTGGAAGCTCTGGATTTCACCTGCTGCAGCCAGAGGAGCAACAGGAGAGGTGGAGAGCACACCAGGCACCATGTACAGTGCATTGCAGTGTCCAGTGTATCAGAGTACAGTGCGTTTTAGTGTACGGTGCATGGCGATGTTCAGTGTACAGTGCATTGTGGTGTCCAGTGTATCAGAGTACAGTGCGTTTTAGTGTACGGTGCATGGCGATGTTCAGTGTACAGTGCATTGTGGTGTCTAGTGTATCAGAGTACAGTGCGTTTTAGTGTACGGTGCATGGCGATGTTCAGTGTACAGTGCATTGCGGTGTCCAGTGTATCAGAGTACAGTGCGTTTTAGTGTACGGTGCATGGCGATGTTCAGTGTACAGTGCATTGTGGTGTCTAGTGTATCAGAGTACAGTGCGTTTTAGTGTACGGTGCATGGCGATGTTCAGTGTACAGTGCATTGCGGTGTCCAGTGTATCAGAGTACAGTGCGTTTTAGTGTACGGTGCATGGCGATGTTCAGTGTACAGTGCATTGCGGTGTCCAGTGTATCAGAGTACAGTGCGTTTTAGTGTACGGTGCATGGCGATGTTCAGTGTACAGTGCATTGCGGTGTCCAGTGTATCAGAGTACAGTGCGTTTTAGTGTACGGTGCATGGCGATGTTCAGTGTACAGTGCATTGCGGTGTCCAGTGTATCAGAGTACAGTGCGTTTTAGTGTACGGTGCATGGCGATGTTCAGTGTACAGTGCATTGTGGTGTCCAGTGTATCAGAGTACAGTGCGTTTTAGTGTACGGTGCATGGCGATGTTCAGTGTACAGTGCATTGCGGTGTCCAGTGTATCAGAGTACAGTGCGTTTTAGTGTACGGTGTATGGCGATGTTCAGTGTACAGTGCATTGCGGTGTCCAGTGTATCAGAGTACAGTGCGTTTTAGTGTACAGTATATGGCGATGTTCAGTGTACAGTGCATTGCGGTGTCCAGTGTATCAGAGTACAGTGCGTTTTAGTGTACAGTGCATGGCGATGTTCATTGTACAGTGCATTGCGGTGTCCAGTGTATCAGAGTACAGTGCGTTTTAGTGTACAGTGCATGACAATGTTCAGTGTACAGTGCATTGCGGTGTCCAGTGCGTTACAGTGTACAGTACATTGCAGTGTCCAGTGCGTTACAATGTACAGTGTGTTGCGGTGTCAAGTGTGTTACAGTGTACAGTGCATTGCGATGTCCAGTGCGTTACAGTGTACAGTGCATTTTAAATATTGTATTGTTTTTCCAGTTTCTTTGCACTACAAATAAGATATGTGCGGTGTGCACAGGAATTTGTTTATATTTTTTTCAAACTATAGTCCAACACCCCAACAGTGTGAAAGTCCATGAACCAGCCCCATGTTTAAAAAGTTTGAGGACCCCTGCTAAAGATGCTCCAACCCATGATGGAAACTCATGAACAAACACATGGATTGGTTTCCTACTTATGCTTGTTCTGTCTGCTCTGTCATGCATCTCCGCCTTCTACGAGCTTGAAAAA
Organism: Staurois parvus; assembly: GCF_062004578.1. Taxonomy (NCBI): domain Eukaryota; kingdom Metazoa; phylum Chordata; class Amphibia; order Anura; family Ranidae; genus Staurois; species Staurois parvus. Next base: position 8,333,893 of record NW_028317874.1, read on the forward strand.
GAGCAGACTGTACATATGTGGAAAGGGAACAAGCCAATTTCTTGTTTCATGAGTTTCCAGGGCCAAGCCTTCAATGCTTGGTGTGTCATCTGTCATTTGCAGGAGAGCATAATAAAGTACTGAGGATGCTGTAGTGCACAAGGATGTTTTTTTGGCAAAAGTAATTCAATGTCAACTAACGGCACAGACGTGTGGAGAAGGCTATGGGCTGGCTATTTTCTTTACTATTTTTATTTATTAACGGAGTTGCTCTAAAGTGGTTCTAAAGTCTTAAAGAGGAGACAAAAATTGTATGCTGACTTTTTATAAACAGCCACTCACCTGTCCCACGATCCAGCGATGTGCTCATGCCAGCCATTTTCATATCTCATCTTCTGTCTTTAGTGCCGGCATCTCAACTGTGGGCACTGGGCTGTGACAGCTTGTGGCTTCCCTCAGTCTTCTAGGACTTGTCACGTGTCCCAGAAGACTGCAGAGAAGGAGGGGGGAGGAGAACTTGCACTTCCAATCACTTAGGAGATCAGAGTGGAAGTGGAAGAGGGTACCTGTCAAAATTGGGTACCTGCTCCCCCTCCCTAAAAGGGCCATTACTTAAAATGAAGGGAAGGAGGAGACCTTAAAGCAGAATGTGCCCTTTTGGGTGGAGCTACGCTTTTTAGGTTTTATTCCTTAATGCATTCTCTGCATTAAGGTAAAAAAAAACCCATCTGTGATGCAGGTTCCCCACCCCCTTATACTTACTTGAGCCCAATCTTGATCCTGCGCTGTGCACGAGAGCAGCGGCTCTCTTCACTCTCTCCCTCCTGACCTGACTGATAGCAGCGGGAGTCATTGGCTCCTGTTGCTGTCAATCAAATTTGATGATAAGGAAGTGGGGGGTAGGGCAAAGCCCTGCTATCTATGTCAATGGATACAGACAGCAGGGCTCAGGAGTGAGTGCCTATGAATACCCATACCCCTTAACATGCGGCTTGCTAGGGGGGAACTCAGAAGAGGGGAGGAGCAAGGAGCACTGACAGGGTACCTCAGAAGACAAAGATCAGGGGTTGCTCTGTGCAATGGTTTTGGTAAGTATAGCAGGTAAGTATAAAAGGTTTGTTATAAAAAAAAAAGGTTTATTATCACTTTAAGGACCTATGACACCAAAGCAAAATACTCACATTTGTCCAGGTAAAGATATAACCCTATACTGTATATTAAATACAGGCAAAACATGGAATATACGTTTATCCAAGTGCTTAGTCACAGCTTTATCTTTTCCATATGTGTGAATCGCCTATTGGGAAATCAAACATAAAGCTTGTTATTATGTAATAAGTAATATTGTATCAGTTTATATAACAAAGTGCTAAATCACAGAAGACCGTGGTAATATACATACAGTATTTATCATAACAAAGTGAATTTCACAAATCATTCTGGGGATTTTGTTAATCTCTACTATTTGGCCGCATCCCCTTACATTTGTGGACAGTGTAGAAAGTGACCCCTTATATTGTGTGTTAGTGGGAAATGGCCCCTTTATGTTGGTAGTGTTATATGTGGGAGATCAACCTGTCATTGTTCACTGCTTAAGGAACCCCTAGCAACCTCTGGAGGACTCCTAGAGTTTCACGGAACCCTAACTGAGAAAGTCTGGTCTAGGGACATCTTCAACACCTCCTGTTTGCATCCGGTGATGGAAATTTCTCAGCAGGCAATCAGCATACCCCCCCCCCATCCTCTCCATCATGACCAACAATGCCACCATCAGTCCCACCCCGCAAGCCAAAGTCCTAGGTGTCACTCAAGTCTCAAACCGGTCCTTCCAACCCCATGTCCAATCGCTGGCAAACTCATGCAGGCTCCACCTCCGCAACATCTCCAAAATATGTACGTTCCTAACCCCAGACACTACTAAACAACTCGTACACTCCCTTATTGTCTCATGTCTGGACTACTGCAACTCCCTTCTCACTGGCCTACCCCAACACAGGCTATCCCTGCTTCAGTCTATCCTGAACTCAGCGGCCAGACTCATCCACCTTACCAACCGCTCCGTATCCGCCACCCCACTCTGTCATTCCCTCCACTGGTTTCCGATTGCCCAACGCATTAAATTCAAACTACTAACATTGACATACAAAGCCATTCATAACGCTGCCCCAAACTACCTCACCAACCTGATACCCAAATACCACCCAACCCGTACTCTTCGCTCCTCACAAGACCTCCTACTTTCTAGCTCCCTAGTATCCTCCTCCCACGCCCGACTGCAGGACTTGTCCAGGACTTCCCCCATCCTCTGGAACTCACTACCCCAATCCATCAGACTGTCACCTACCCTCCTTACCTTTAGGCGCACCCTGAAAACCCATCTCTTCAGGGAAGCCTACCCCACCCTCACCTAACAGCCGATCTCCTCCACTCCTCCTACCACTCTATCCCCCACAGCCACTTCCTCCTGTACCATTATCCCCTCCCTCCTAGACTGTAAGCTCGAAAGAGCAGGGCCCTCAAACCCCTCGTGTATTGTTTTGTTACTGAATTGTCTCATGTACTGTCCCCCACTATAATGTACAGCGCTGAGCAAACCTTTTGGCGCTATATAAATACTGTATAATAATATAATAATAATACCAGTCTAGCATGAGCACCGCTGGGAGAGCAACATCCCTCTTACAGTGATTAGTCACATTCAAAGCTTCTGGCAACATTCTGGATGTAAGCACTGTATACCTACAGCACTACTGAAACTGTCTTTTGTTTGATGTTCTAAGGGAAAACATGTGTCACTTGATCCCTCTGCACCATAGTCACATGTAAGCCCAACTCAAAGGCTGGACTTGTACATTATCTAACATTTTTTAATATTTCTTTTTAATGCAGTTAGCATAAGTATCTGCATTTTTTATATTTGTTTCTGTATTTCCCTACCTAAGAGGAAGAGGGAAAAATAGCATTGTGAGTGTGAAACATCTTCAGCATGACAATACTTCTTCACTGTACATTGTTCAAGTCTGAGGCAGGTCCATGACCAAAAAAAAGATCCTTGGGAACAGAAGCTCCTGATCCAGTATAGTCTGTGGAGAAAATGCCTAGTGAACCATATCTGCTGGGGTCAGCCTGGAGAAATAAGGAATACTGGAATGTCCTCCATCACAAACCTGTGAGACAAATGGTGAAACGCATAGATCACGGAGTAGTGATCACATGGAGTCACCAGAACATCCTCTGCTTCCACCAGAGGACTACTGTGCCTAAGACGAACTTGCCACAATTTGTTTCTGAACTTGGAGGCCAGGAAGTCAGCCTCTGGAGTTGCTTACCTATGATGCATATCCTGGAATACCTCTGGGGTGGGACCAAGCCCTTGGTTCGGCCAGCTGGGGAAGTCTGTGTATGCCTGGAATTCACATGGCTGACAAGGCTGGAAAATTAATTTTTGCAAGATCCAATTTATCTCTCTGGCTAAGCAAACTTCTGTATCAACAACTGATGTACACCACTGCCATGGCATTGTCTGCTTTAATACGAATTGAATATCCTTCCATTAAGAAGGTCTAATGCTTAAGAGACAGTCAAAAGCTGCCTGAAACCCTTGAATGTTGTTTGGGAAAAACCACCTACCACCAAGTTCCCTGTAATGAAGGTTGTCTAGATCTCCTCCCCAAACTTACTGGCTGGCATTCTTCATGGGGATTTCTTAAACAATGGGAAGGGAGGACTCTCAAAACTGGATCCCTGAGCCTCAGCAGTAGCCGAACCATCTGTCCAAAGACTGGGTCAACTTGTCCCAAAAAGAAGGAATGTTGCTTTGTAAAGGTTTGAGGTGAATCTAGGCCAAATGAACTGCCTCAACAGAGGCTACCCACAGATCCAGGATTCCCATGCAAAAGTTGCATGACTCCTGTACCAGAGACCTCAAATCTGATATTAGAGTGTGAGAAGCACTTTGTCCTGAGCCGTGTGTAGAAGCACCAAAAGAAAGATCAGACAGCTCCAATGACTATCTCTAAAGGTTCTGGATCCATCCAAAATGTTGCAACATCTGGAGGTTAAGGTCATATTGCTCAATGGAGTTTGCACCAACTGTCATCTAAGTATCCTGCAGTGGAAATGCTACAGGAGCGCAATAGGGCTACAAGAGGATGAGGATCTGAACTTGTAATGCATGTGCCCCATAGCAAGGTGTGGGAATTGCTGATGTGCTGGAAAAAAGGGGATGTGTAGCTGATCAACTATGAGGTGCACAAAAAGCAAGAAAATCTCCAAGGAGAAGTGAGGCAAAAGACAGGATTAGTATATTTCTATACATAAATCTATGTCTTACCCCAGACATTCAGAGCTTTATGATACAGAATGGGAGAATGTCTGCTTTGGAATAGTGAGAAGAATGGAGTAATACCCCCAGGAGCTAATCTGTCACAGAGACTGGGGCAACAAAACTTTGATCCAAAAGTCTTAAAAGGATTTGATGGAGATCTGCATGTGTGATTACATAGGAAGACTGGAGATGTGAAATCGAGGAAGGTCAGGGAGCACAATTCCAGCTTGTAGCCCTGCCATATAACTTCCTGCTGCCAAAGAATCCGCAAAGGTTCAGAAGGGCATCTCAACCTGGAAAGGGCACCTTCATGCAGAAGAGGATAAGTTTGAGTATCTTGATTGCCAAGATTTGTAGGTGAACAGAAACAAAACAGGACATTTTTTTAACTATTACAGAGAGAGAAGTCCTTTCTATCTGTTCTTTAGGCTTCTTGTGTTGAGAAATGAAGTGTGTTCTCACCCTCAGTAGCATCTCTGATGCTGTTATCCTGAGCTGTTCTGAGGAGACATTGTCCCCAAAGAGCAAACAGTTTACTTTCTCTGTCAGAGGAAATGCTCTAACAAGTTTTTTATTTACCTAGAGCCCTTTTTCTGGAAGCTTGGCTTTTCCCTGCTGTGGGAGACTCTTTGCAGTTGGTAGAAACAATGTTGTAATGTACCTTGAGTTATTCACAATATCTCAGCTATGGTAAGGTTAGGAGTCAGATGTGATACTGCTGTACCACAAGATCCCTATGTGTGAGAGCCATGGTTGAGGAGAATTCTGCTTGAATGATCACATCACCTGGCAAGGGACAGACACTGCACTCCTGCTCTTGGTTTCCATGACTCTGGCTACCTCTCAGGTAGTCCTTTCACATTCTTCCATTTGGTAAAGCAAGCTTCACCCAGGTCAAATAATAATTATTTTGTGGCTGTGACTAGTGGCAGTATTCTCTTATAATGCTGGGATCTTTTATTTTGCACTGGAATTTTGCTCTTCCTCTACAATGACTTTTTGTGAGTAGGGTGTACTTCGGCTTTTAGGCTAGTGAGTCCTATTAGCACCTAAATACACTCATTAAGTAGCAAAATACCTACCTGGTGTGATGGGCCTTTCCTAAAGGAAACGTGTGGATTTTATTATGTAGTGATGGGCAGCTGCAATACTGACAGGAGGCAAATATAATAATGCAGCACAGAGGCATGAGTAAGAGCAAATATGTATGGTATGGACTGTACCTGCTGTAACAGTAAATGGCCCTTAATACAGATTTTGCAGCTACAGATAAGCAAATCTTAGCCTGTGGACACCATATCTATAAAGCTATTTTTTGATTTTGTAAACATTTTTTCCACTTGTCTACCTGCCCCGGTCTCCTGGCCAATTTATTCAGTTTGCCCATTTCTAAGATGCCCACCACAGACTCTAGATGAAACTCTTATCTTCATATTTTTCTTCATATTTTCATTTCTAAATAGAATGCAAGAAGTAGAGCGTAACATAAACTGTATTTTTAGTTTTAAAGCTTAACATAACGAAAACAGCTAAATACATATACTGTATAAAAATCATATATAGGCGCAGTTTTACTTGCCAAAGGATTTGCATTCTGTCCATCCAGTTCTGAGATTTACACATCTCATGGTACACAGCACAGCCTTGTCTGTCAGGGCAAAATACCTGATTTTTTTCAATGCTGTAGTAAAGTTACACTTACAGGTCCTTTCCGTCCCCCAGCATTTTTCTTGCATTGCAGTGCAACTGCTTAGCTCCCTGTGCTGCTTCTTCCTCACCCTCTCTGAGCTCTGCTATTGAAGCTGCAAAAGTCTAAGTCATCTTCAGGTACTTACGTTGGATGAACCTAAAAACGTACATTTAATGATGTATTAAAGGCAAAACTTTTTTTTAGTTCTAGATAGAGTGGGGAACTGTGTCTTCAATGGAGATATTTAATCTCCTATTGGTATTTTGGATTGTTTTTTCCAAAAATAAAATGAGTCCCAAGAACATGAGTTGAGGTTAAATCTTACAATGGGCTGACAGCAAAAAATAAATCAGCAGGGGTTTAACCCTTTCTTACTTTATAAGAAAAAGCTAATAAAAATAACTGCATAATTTCTCATCTTTTATATCTGCCTGGAGTTCAACTTTAAGATCTATAAATATATTTCTATATTAGCATTTTTCTTTCTGCCTAAATAAATAGTCTTGGAAGGTGTTTTTTAGTAGCCTTGATTTGTATCTTTTACTTGTACTGTTTAAATTTAAATTAGTTTGTGTGCACATTTTAAATGTACATTTCCCAGCAGGCATAGTTAAAGGAAAAGTACAACCGAAGCTCTTTTGGCTGTACTTCTCCAGTGGATCACAGAAGTGCACTTTGTTCTGCACTCCTGTGACCTGTTTTCAGCTGACAGCAGGCTGAAGTCCACTGTGGGCTGACATCACTCAAAAAAAAAAGAAACGCAAATTTCTGTTTACTTACAGTATTTCATCTGGAAATGACTAGACACTTGGAGTGGATATTTACACAATTATTCATGAGCAAAGAAGGTTTCTATTTTTTTAAAAATAATGGATCCATGCAAAACATATTGCTTGAACAACTATATTTTAGTAAGTGAATTAAATATTTCATGTTAACAATTATCGTGAGGAAAAAATAACCACATTTTTCATAACTCACACAGTTAGTGAACTGGCCCATGTTTCATTTCATGCAATCAAAAGCAATGCTACATATCTAGTGTTGTGCTATCCCTGGAGGATCCGCTTGTATCATTGCCCAGACCTCCCTTTGCTTCACCCACAGCCTAGCTCTAAGTATTTTCCACAGCCAGGTACACACACTCTGTCGCTCATTGTCTTCAATGACCAGTCTAGGGGATGCTTGTTTTTGCAGTTTTATTGGAGAACTGGGGTTAGGGATGGGGAATTGTAGAAGGATACTCCAAGATTATTCATACTATTCATACTGAGGACATCTATCTGATCTCTTAGTTGAGCACTATTGGCTGGAAATCTGATAGCAGACTTCTCTTTAAATTGTTGTAGCAAGTAGTTTAGGAGTGAGCAAAGAACCTTTAGCAGTAGTAGCAGTAGTCTCAGGGCTGAGCTACTCAGGTACAGGCCTGTTACAGCAGACTGTGGCAGTCCAAAAGTAACAGAAACCGAGAAAAGTCCTTTGCAGTAACAGTTGGACAAGCTCTTCAGAACACCAGCCAATGCTCCCTTTCTCTTTGACCCACGCTGACTATCAAGCACCAGAGGGGTAGCAAAGTACACAGAGTCCCCAAGATCTCTTGGTGTCTGTACTAACAAGTCCAAGGACAGATTGGCAGCCTCTCTTCAATCTTCCAAGCTACTCTCTCCAGTGATACCAGACAAATCTTTCACAGACAGCTCCCCTCAGTCAGCTTACTGTAGAACCAGGGTCACTCTTCCTAACTTCAGGCCCTCAGGTCACCCACCCAAGGCCAGCATGGCAGCAAAGGCCAAGAAGGCAAGACTGCCTCCAGTCTGTCTTGGTGTAATCCTCTCCAGTGAAAGAGACTGAACCCATATGCTCACAGAACACCACTCCCAGCATGCAACAGGACCACCCTCCCCTACAACCAGCCAGAACTGTCTCCATACACATGATGCCCATACTTGCCCAACTTACACCTATGTTCTGGAAGGCTCCAGCAGCCTCCCAAAATAAAGTGGAACCCAGACAAACTCAAACAACACCAGAGCATCATGTCTAGACCTGACCAATCAACCACAGAACCTACCAAGCAGAGAGTCCAATTAGATTGTTTCCTAACAGTCCCTCTGTTGAGCAAAGAAACACAGCCACACTCATCCCAATCACACAAATCCCAGCACCTAATTAGGAGGGTGTTACAATTGCAATATGTTGCTAGCAACCAGTTTAAATTTTCAGTTTCGACATGAGCATATAATTGTATCAGGAAAGTGAAATTTTGTCTTACCTTCATTGTTTCATCCAAATGTTTAATGAAATTTACTTCTATTTCATCATCTGGTTTGACATGGAATACTTTTTCACTGTGAAAGTGAACAAACATCTGCTGCCGCCAGAACTTTGATAATGAATTTAATTATATAAATCTATAGTAGTGTAGCACCCTCCTAGTTACCTTGGGAGAGCTCTAGTTCAATAGTAAGTTAAAAAGGCTAACTGGCAGCCTGGGTGTGATAGCTAGCAGGGTCAAACTGGGATCAGAGTTGAGAGGTTGTGCAGAGCAGCCTTCTGGAATTTCCCCCTGTTTTAGAACTTTGGAGAAAGATATAGAATCAGTAGGCATATTTGAGGAGTGGCTGGTCTGTACTCTTGGAGGATCCTGGCCAATCCTCACAACAGGCTTGGCAAGGGGCCAGGACAGCATTTAAGAGTAACTGAGCCTGCTCAACTGCAGGAGAGTTCAGGTGGAAGATAGAGAGGATGTGAGGCTAAAGGCAGGAGCCTGTGACGGGGCCAAGATGGAGAGGGGCTCACCTACAGGCAGAGGACCTTGGAAGGAGGAAAGCTTGGGACTTCACCAGCCCCCGGAGAGAGGATTACCTGTGAGGCAGAGAAGGCGAGGTCCAGCTAAAAGGCATTGGTAGCAGCCACCGACCCACCAGCAACACAGGAGAAGGACTGAGTGAATAGACCTGGGCCATAAACCCCTGGGCCAGATAGCAGAAGGAGCACTCTGGTGTACCAGATTTGCCAGCACCCGGGACTATCTTATTTCTTAAAGTGACAGGCACTGGATCCCCTGCTCAGGGATTCTTCCAGGGAGCCAGATAGTGGAGCATTTGGGGTCTAGGGTGGTATTACAGGAGATGCTGGCTAGATTGTCATGAAGAGGATTTTTGTGTAAAGTTCAGGAAGTTGTCCTCGGTTTCATAGTTCTTTTGGGCATCCCTTACACCGCTTACCCCATCCAAGTTCTAAATCTCCTAATAAAGCATCAAAACAAGCTCAATGACTGGTTACTCTGACTCCTGGATACAAGTTTGTGAAAACGCATATTGCCTTGCTGTGCAGGACTATAGGGGGACCCAAATCTTCAGCAACTCCTAAGGGGGTAGTGCTACAGTAGATGGATAGATTGATATACTGTATAGATAGGTAGACAGACAGATATTGTTACATACTTCTAAAACCGACGACTCTTGGAAATGCTGGCTCTTGCCACAACACAAGGCAAAAGCAGGCCATAGTTTCATATTGTTCAGGCACAAAAATCTCATTATGGTCATATTAGAATGTTTTCTGTTTATTTTCCTTCTTTTTTTATTTGTATCTTATCTTTAGGGTGCATGTGATCATCACCAGAATGATTTCAGTTTTGCTCTTATCATATTTCTAACAACATTTCTACAGTAAGTAAACCCAATCTAGGATTTAATCATTTTTGATAGAGCTATACAGTTTTTTGTAAAATTATCTGACTTTGCAATTCACATCTACTTTGTGAACAGCTCCCTTACCAAGCACCCCATAATGTGAGTAAGCCTATTTCAATCAATTACCCACTTTTCTACTCTTCAGATTTTGCAGTTCATTGGATTATATAATGCTGTTAAAACTAAACTCTAGGTATGGTTTTTATTGCATGGTTGCTAGGGTTCAGCATTGAGATCCAACAGAGTCACTCGCTTGGTACTGCCACCATTCAAAGAATGCCTTGTATTTTTTAAATAAATACAAGGAATACTCTGGTTGAGAGGCAGGGTAGTGATATAACATAGTTACAAGTTATAATCCTACACCCACAGCTGATTTAGAGGAAGGAAAAAAACCCAGCAAAGTCTGATACAATTTGCTCCTGCAGGGAAATAAATTATTTCCTGATCCCCCGAGAGGCAATTGGATATTGCCTGGATCAACTTTACCTATAAATGTTAGTATCCAGTTATATTCTGTGTATCTAGGAAAAAATCCAGGCCTTTTTAAAGCAATCCATGGAGCTGGCCAGAACCAACTCTTGAGGGAGTCTATTCCACATTTTCACAGCTCTCACTGTGAAGAAACCTTTCCGTGTTTAGAGATTACATTTCTGTTCCTCCAGACATAAAGAGTGCCCCCTTGTCCTCTGTGATGACTTCTGTGAACAACTCTACACCGAGTTCACTATATGAACCACTGATGTATTTATACATGTTGATCATATCCCCCTTTAATCTCCTCTTCTCAGGAGAGAATAAATTCAGTTCCTCTAATCTTTAGTCATAGCTGAGCTCCTCCATGCCTCTTATCACTTTGGTTGCCCTTCTCTGTACTTTTTTCAGCCAGTTCTCCAATGTTCTTTTTGTGAATTGTTCCCCAAAACTGAACTGCATATTCCAGATGAGGTGTTCCTAATGATTTGTACAGGGGTAAAATTATATCTCTCTCTCTCTGGAGTCTATACCTCTTTTAATACAAGAGAGGATTTTGCTCGCTTTAGAAACTGCAGCTTGGCATTGCATGCCATTATTAAGCTTGTGATCTACCAGAACTCCCAGATCCTTCTCCACCATTGATTCCCCCAGTTGTACTCCCCTCAGTATGTATGATGCATGCATATTCTTAGCCCCCAAGTGCATCACCTTATCAACATTAAACCTCATTTGCCACATAGTTGCCAAATTAAACAGTGCATTGAAGTCGGCTTGTAAGTTGGAGACATCCTGTAAGAACGTTATTCCACTGCACAGCTTGGTGTCATCTGCAAAGACTGAAATTGTATTTTTAATTTAATTATCCCAGAACCTATATCGTTTATAAATATATTAAAAAGTAAGGGTCCCAACACTGAACCTTGGGGTACACTACCATTCAGAGTATGAATCATTAACCACTACTCTCTGAATACGATCTTTTAGCCAGTTTTCTATCCATTTACATACTGATTTTTCAAGCCTGTAGACTTTACCTTACACAATAGCCGTCACAATGTCACAATCTCCTCCCAGTTGTATTTGTTTCTGTGTGTAGAAGAGAATTGGGGAAGACACGTTTAAACAAATTTTGAACAGCTATTTTAGGCTTGCAGACCATCATCAGTACAATGAATAGTTAATGGAACTAAGGCTTGGGAACCAACAAAAAGTCTAATCTGCCAGGTTATAATGAAATTGACCAGTGTGTAGAGCATAATAGATCTTTCTTAGCACAAAAGATATTTCTCATTTCATCACACATCACAGAAATAAGGCGATTAATCTTCATTCTGGGATTGTGAAGCATTCCTGAAATGGGACATGCAACTTGGAATAAGTGACTCTATATTATGGGGCTATAACTGTGCTATACGTAAGCAGTTTGGGATGTACAGTTAGCCAAATGGCATTTAGGAATGATTTAAATGGCAAGGATTAAGTCCGGGTTAAATCCTCAGCACAGGGGTTGGCACACAGTAAGGAGGCAGAACTCTGGCAGGAAAGGATTAAGTCTGGGTGAAATCCTCAGCACAGGGGTTGGCACATAGCAAGGAGGCAGAACTCTGGTGGGCAAGGATTAAGTCCACGTTGTATCCTCAGCGCAGTGGTTGGCACACAGCAGGGAGGCAGAACTCTGGCAGGCAAGGAATAAGTCTGGGTTAAATCCTCAGTGCAGGGGTTGGCAAACAGCAAGGAGGCAGAGCAGAGAGGAGAGCAGAGTTCCAGTGTCCAGAAGCCACACAGACTATATAGAACCAGAAGTCCCAGCAGTGCGACAAGCAAAGCACAGTTCAATGCATCTCCTAGTGAGGCCTGCAGCCATGAGCTGCTCTGTCCATTCTGACAAGCTCTGCACATTGTGAGAGCTTTGCCCCCACACCATAGGGACATTATATGGTCCTTTCAATTTGACCAAGTCTCAAGCCCCTGTGCCCACATGTCTAGCTTTTCACAGCCACAGGACACCATGCTGTCTGTGCTTCCTGCTGAGATCAACCTCATCTCCCACCCCCTGCGGGGCACAGGAAGTCCTAGATTTAATTAAGCAGACAATTTGACTGCTTGACACCCTTGTTGAGTTCAACAAACAATACAAAAATAAAATAATATTTCTGCTCTCTGTCACACTTCGATTTTTTGGATATGTTATGGATTGAAATGTGTGAATGCATTCTGTTCCAACATGGATCTGCTGAGCTACTTATTGTTTCCTTTTGTTCCACCTCACCACAACTTATTGGGTTACACTTTTGAAGAGTTGGGAAAGCATTCCATGAATTGCCACAGACTGGTGTGATGAGTGTACATGATTTTGCAAGATGTGGAATAGGTAATAAAGGGATTCGCTCACAGGTGTCACAGAGAATAATAAATTGGAGAGTACTAATGGGGCAATTAATGTTTTTGCTTGTGTCAGGGCCTATTCCAAGTAGCAAGTACACACTGTTCTTGCAGGAAAAGCACAAATGACAGCTTTTAATATTGTTATTGCTAGTTTCCTGCCATTTTACTTTAAATATTCAGCATCCAAATTGCCCGGAAGTATAGGGTCCCTGGCCCCCTCTGCACTCCCAACTCCTATGTCATTACTGCAGATTTCAGTAAGGAATAGACATGTGTGATTTGTTTGGTTTTTATAATAAAAATTTTATTTTCAAAGATTAAAATGTATATGAATCTCTGAATAGACACAGAGACAAATGGCAATAAAAAAAAAGTTATAACAAAATCGATGAATGCATTAGTTTCATTTGTTTCATTCGGATGACATCACATGATGCGATAGTAGTTCGGGCCCATGTGGAAGTTAATTAAATTTTCAAATTTGTTTGATAATGCAGATTCCGAATTTCATTCCATTTGTTATTTCGGATGCACATGACTCCACTTAATATTGTCCAATCAGCTCATGCCATTTCTCTTTGTGGGTTGGACTAGCATCCGAAAATATTGAGTTGTTCGATTTGATAATGTATTGAATATATTGCAATCTTCCAGAAAAATTTAAAAATTTTTCTAATCCATCAGGACCAATGAATTTACAAAACAAATGCCGAAAATGAATCGGTTCAACATGACAAATATGACGAAACCAAATTCTTCAATTATCGAACACATCTGAAACAAAACGAAACTAACATTTCCGGCGTGCACATGTCTAGTGGGGAACCATGCATCATTCACATATGTATTGGATGTCCACATTTTTTTTTTGCCATTGTGGGGTTTATTTACTAAAGCTGTGGAGTGCAAAATCAGGTTCACTTCTGCATAGAAACCAATCAGCTTCCAGGTTTTATTGCCAAAGCTTAATTGAACAAGCTGAAATTAGAAGCTGATTGGCTACCATGCACATCTGCACCAGATTCTGAGTGAACCAGCCTTAATAAATCTTCTCCTAAATCTCTGGAACAGAGTAATGATTAGCAGTGGGACAAGTAGGTATTAAACCTTCTCTTAACATTGAGCCGTTTTTTTAAAAAATGTTATCACCTAGGGATATGGTTGTTTTATAGCAAGCTTATGGTGTATTGAAATGGGATAATCCGTTAGACTGTAAAGCAGACACATGAAAGCAATTATTCTCAAGTTATATTTATTTCCAAAGAGCCTCTGGAGCCAAAAAAACACAGGGAAATCTATTACACAATTTCTGACCACATCTTACATGGTCATGCTTTGGCTGTCCGTTGGTCAGTGAGGCTGCCTAAAACATTTGGTGGCCAATGGACAGGTATGGTCTCTTGGCCATGGATCTGCTCAATATTTTATTTTATTGGGTGCCTTGAGTGTTAGAGCTACAGAGACTTTGTGAAATTAAATTGATTTATGCAGATACCTAAAGGATACTTTAACAACATTCAAGATGGCACAAGTACACTTTAAAGCTGGTCATGAGAGGGTTACAATGGGGACTGAAAGGTTTAAGTATGAATTTTTTTACAGAGCACCATTTTAGGGTAGCTGAAAAGCCATTGGGTGTTGACTTCAGTCATTCCATAGGAACTGAATGTTGGCAATGCTATGGATAATTTTGTTTAAACATATCGGTTGACATTTAATGTGGTCATGAACATTTTTGTGTATTGACAAACTTCATATTTGGAAGATCTTACTGTTACAATGGCCACTCCTACACAGCAAAAGCTATAGTTCACAACATCCATAAACTGTTGTCAATTCCAGATTGAACTGGGGAGATGCCAGGATGACAGGTACAATTATGTGTTTTTCTTCAGTGTGCAAATATTCTTATTTTTAACTTTGACATTACGCATTTCAACAATATTATGTCCAAAGGTTAACAAGGTATATCTATCCCTGGGCCCAAGAATAACCACAATTCTTTTTTACTTGTGGGTCGCTTACATATTTTCTTTTCAACAAATTTTTGCTTTTGGCTGCTGTTTGGGAAATTATGAAAAGTTACCACTAACTATAAGTGTTGCAATTTAAAACAAAAGTGATATTGTAACAAAATGATTATCATAAATAGCTAACACACTAATGATTATTCATGTATTTGGATACTTGGATACTGACAGTACGTTATAATAGTGGGTCTGTAATCTATTTGTCTGTAAACATGGTGCTTCCTATAGTTTACACTGTCTTTTATACTATTAAACTTTACAATTTTTTTTTATAAATGTTTTATAATTGTTGTTGCAGTATATATAGTGTTCAGTTGCATATGTGAAAAGTGAGTTCAGCTCTGAAAAAGAAACCTTAGTCTACATGCCTTCACCTGTAACCCTTCACAAACCCTTATGCTGACCTTTACTCTTAACCAAACCTCATCCAAAACCTAAAATATACTCTTAACACTTAACCTGCCTTAACAGTTACCATGTTGCCTAACCTTAAAACTTCACTGTAAATCTAATTTGTAACTTAAAGCCCAGCTCTGGTAATAAATAAAATTACCCATTGCAGTGGGGCTACATCCACACTGCAAGGGTTAATTTCTCATTTTGTTTAGGCAAAAGGATTAACACTTACAGCCGGTCACATCAAACCTGACTATGAAATCGTGTGACTTACAGTGAGGTCGCACGATTTCAAACATGCCAATTTCAGGTGCAATTTGCAAGACATCTGATACAGATATCTATGTGAATCGCACTAAAAGTATTGCATGTACTACTTTAGAAATCAGTGCGGCTCCAACCAAGTTGGAACCACACCAATATGACCGCTGTAATTGCGGACAATAGGGTGTGACTCGGCATGCGATTTGCAAGTTGCATTGCATGCAAATCGCATGCCAAGTCACACCCAGTGCGACCGGGGTCTTAAACTTACCTGATCTTCTGCTTCTGAACTGTCTTTTGGCCTTGACACTTTTAATACAGGGCTATGGACCCTGTCTTGATGTTGTCAGTACCCTAGACTGCTGGAGCATGGGGGTAAAGACACTACAGGGACCGGTCTAGAAGTGGGGAGGGCTATGGACCCTACAGTGGTCTTGATGCTGTCAGTACCCTAGGCCGCTGGAGCATGGGAGAGAGGACACTGTGGAGACAGGTCTAGCAGTGGGAAGGAGCTGGAGATCAAGAAAATAAATCTTCTTTTATTGTTCCCCTAGACCTGAACAAGTAATTAACCCTTGTAGTGTCTGAAGTGTATTGTGCACATTTAAAAGAATGATGCAGAAAAAGCTAATAGAAGTGATTTATGAATAGCTGAAATAGTTCAGGAAATGATGGCATGCTCAAAATAGCTGCTGCATAATATCTGCCTGTATTTCTCAGCATTGAGGACACAATTGATGGGGCAGCGTTGAGGACCAGTGGTCAGACAAAGAAACTTAATGCAGCAGATGGAAGACACATCATGCTTATTTCCCTTCGACATTAGATGCCCAGCAGTGCCATCAGCACAGAACTGGCTTAAACCAGTGGGACCCAAGTACACCCATCTACTGTTTAGAGATGTATGGTCAGAAGTGGTCTTCATGAAAGAACTGCAGCCAAAAAGTCATACCTCCAATATGGAAACAAGGCTTAGCGACTCAATTATGCATTAAAACATAGGAACTGGGGTGCAGTAAAATGGCAGCAGATGCCCTGGACTGATGAGTCAAAATTTAAAATATTTGGCTGTAATAGGAGGCAGTTTGTTCATGAAGGGTTGGAGAGCAGTACAATTAAAAAGTCTGCATACAACACTGAAGCATGGTGGAGGTTCCTTGCAAGTTTGGGGCAGCATTTATGCAAATAGAGTTGGAGATTTTGTCAGGATCAATGGTGTCCTCAATACTGAGAAATACAGGAAAATACATATCCATTATGCCATATGATCAGGGAGGCGTGTGATTGGCCCAAAAGTTAATCTGTAGATCAACGATCCCAAACATACAGCCAATGTCAATAATAACTATCTTTAGCGTAAAGAAGAATAAGGAGTCCTGGAAGTGATGGTTTGGCCCCCACAGGGCCCCATTCATCGATGTCTGTCTGAGATTACACGAAGAGATAGAAGTATTTGAGGCAGCCTACATCCACAGAAGATCTGTGGTTAGTTCTCCAAGATGTTTGGAACAACCTACCTACTGAGGTACTTAAAAAACTGTGCAAGTGTACATAGAAGGGTGGTCACACCAAATTTTGCTTTGATTTGGATTTTTCTTCTGTTCATTTACTTTTTTTTTTAACTCATTTTGTTAATTGATAAACATAAATTATTAACACTTCTATTTCTGAAATCTCTCTTAATTTACAGCATATTTCAGTCCTGCCATAAACATTTGCACAGTACTGTATCACAGCATCAAACCTGCCTTCATACTATAATGCCCCTGGGGGGTACAACTTTGTTAAGCAGGGGACCTAGGGACCCACTTCCTGAATGTGAATTTGGATGCCATTCTGTGGAGAAACTTGGATATATTGCAGTTTTTGATGTCACACAACCAGAGTTGGGGGGAATTTTCCCTGCATTGGTAGCATTGAGGAAGTGACACCATAGGTCCCCTACCTAACAAAATGAGTCCCACCAGGGGTATTATAGTATGGTGGCATGTTTGATGCGGTTATATATTCAATAATGCTATAGTGCTACCTCAGAAGAAAGTGAGGAGCATGGGATGTTTTAATCTTTAAGTAGTGTCTTGTGCCCCCTCTTTGCCATGGATTGAGGGTACATGTGAGCTGTATCCTGATTATTATAATTTTATACAGGTTCTTATATAGGGCCGACAATTTAGGCAGCGCTTTACATGTATATTGTACACTCACATCAATCCCTACCCATTACAATCTAAGATCCCAAACTCACATTCATACACACACATATTAGGGACAATTTAGACAGGAGCTAATTAACCTACCAGCATGTCTTTGCAGTGTGGGAGGAAACTGGAGTACCCAGAGCAAACACACACATGCACGGGAAGAACAGGAGAGATATATTGGCTGCATCCAAAAGAAGTGGATCCTGAAGAAGCAAGTGTTACTGCAAAATGCATCGACTTATTACACCATTTTTGGAACTTCTCATGCACCAAGTTATCAAAATCTATGTGGCAGTCTGACTACTGTGTGATTGTTTTCATGTTTTAAGTATGTAGTAAAGATTAGTAAGATGTTGTTATCAAAGTTGTAGTGTGTATCCTCCCTGTGGAACACTGAATGTCCTGCTTTTCACTCGCTTCTTTGTCCCAAGGGAATCCTTTGACTGAAGAGTGTGGCAGGGATGCTTGTTAGGGAGCTGCCTTTGGACATTGTGAGTAGGACCTTTTCGCTTAGAGCTCCAGGAGTGCAGGTATCTTGAGGGTCAGACACCAGAGGTTGCTTTGAGGACTGTGACTGCTTAGAATAGAATCTCAAATTAGCTAGCTGTCCCTTCTTCTTCTAACATTACTACAAGCGGCAACTGAAGGGCTAAATACTGCTAAACAAGAACTTTGCTAGAGAAATTGTCCTGTAATACCTGCATGTATTTTTGGACTATCCTACACCCTAATCCCTCTAGTTGCTTGTGTTCAGGTATTGCAGTATGGCTTCAGAAAGACACTCCTAGACTAATCCTGAGTTTTGTTGGTGTGCTTTGGAACTGGTACCTGGGCTGGCAACTTCTTAAAAAATAAGAGAGACCTGGGTTATTTTCAGAGGCCCTTTGGGGTAAGCACTACATATGTATTCTATTTATTATTATAACAGGCCTTAATTTCTCCATATTTACATGCAGAGCAAACTTTACAACAAATGTAATTTTGTATAATAACCTGCGCCAAGGAAAATAACACACAATCAAACAATGAAAAAAAAACATCAAAATACACACAAAAAAACAGCGCAAACCAATTAAAGAGACATAAAACAAAAAAACAATTAAAGTAAATAAATTAAATAAAGTAAGTCTCGTGTTTCAAAAAACGTCAATAAAATAATATAAACAATATAGTTCCCAACGTGTTCAAAATCATCTAAATGGTGCAGGATTTCATTCACACTCCCTAAATCAGGTGATTGCCAAGTAGAAAATGACTTCAGGAATCAAACACACATTTTGGAGTTGCAATGAGATCTTCTGAACAAATCTCCCGATTACTTCAGTATTTTCTTAATCAATATCTCCGCCGAACCCGTGATGATGCCTCGGCAGAAGGGCGAAGCACGTTGAAGTAATTTCAGGTTTACAATCCACAATGTGTGACGTCACGTCCGGTGAGTGGAACGCATGCTGGTTCGGCATTCCACGGCCATATTTGATGTGGGCAAATCAGGCTAAATTCCCTGATTGCTGCCAATTCATCTCTTTCCATGCTATTGGGATCATATATGTGTAAAAATTGATTTTTCAGCTTACCAGAAGAAAATTGGGTCTATCAAAAGGCTTGATTTATTCTTTTAAAGTGTGAGTGCAATATGAAATTTTTTTTATTAAAGACTTTATACAGTTATGCTATTAGGCTCTCCCCCTTCTTTTTTTGCATCCACCATCCATCCATGAGCGAAAGTTTGCGGATTACCAAGAAAGGATTTCTGGGGGTCGTTTTAAAGGATTTGTGTCCGTTTGAGCTTGCAGTCGATTTTTTAAATGTGAGTGTAATGGTTAATACTTGAAAAAAAAGTTTTTTTGTGGTATTACACGATTTGTTTTTTCTTTTTTTCTTTCATCCACTCAGGAGGTATTGATTAAGAAAATACTGAAGTAATCGAGAGATTTGTTCAGAACATCTCATCGCAACTCCAAAATCTGTGTTTGATTCCTGAAGTAATTTTCTACTTGGCAATCACCTGATTGAGGGAGTGTGAGTGAACACTTGCA
Organism: Staurois parvus; assembly: GCF_062004578.1. Classification (NCBI taxonomy): domain Eukaryota; kingdom Metazoa; phylum Chordata; class Amphibia; order Anura; family Ranidae; genus Staurois; species Staurois parvus. The sequence continues at coordinate 8,353,379 of NW_028317874.1, forward strand.
CCATTTAGATGATTTTGAACATGTTGGGAATTATATTGTTTATATTGTTTTATTGAAGTTTTTTTGAAACACAAGACTTTTTTTATTTGGGACTTTATTTGGTTTATTGTTTTTTGTCTCTTTAATTTGTTTGCACTGTTTTTGTTGTGTTTACAACAAATGTGACAGCGATGAGTTGGAAGAAAGGTAATATCAATGTTAAATTTTTTTTTTTTAAATAATGGTTCTTTAGTACTACTTAATAAGTATGTATTCATATCTATTGTGTGATTATCTGTGCAGACATCCATACAGTATGTACTGCATACACAATGTCAGGAATTAAAGTGGTTGTAAACCCCATGTTCAATAAATCTGAAAGACTACAATGTGCGAATAGGCAGTACCATTGTACATCATTTTTACCTTTGTATATCATTCCAATTTTTAATATTAGCCTGCAGAAGCTGTCCTTTTCCGTGGGCATGTTGTCAGCTTGGAGCTGGGGACGTGGACTCGTGACATGACTAGACTCTCCTCCCAAACACGCCCCAACAAATCTTCATTGCTTGGGTTAATAACGTGCATGGCGTCAGGGGTGGACTGACAACTCATGGGGCCCCCGGGAAATAGGGGATCATGGGGCCCGTGTCCTTGCCCAAACTCAAAAAAGCCTATGAAAAAGGTACCAGGGGTATCTCATGGGGCCCCCTACTGACCCCGGGACCTCGGGCAGTACCCAAGTTTCCAAATGGTCAGTCCACCCCTGTGCGGCGTGTATCCCCCTGATGAGTCCTGTCCAGTCAGACACCCTGATTACCCAGACACCCTGATCTGCACCACCTTCGCCTCTCCCACAATGCTGAGGCGGAAAACAGCCAATCCAGGGACAGCAGCAGAAGTTAGTGGGAGAGAAATCTGTGGATGCGGCCATGGGAGACGTGGCCACGTCTCGTGTTTGTGCATTATTTGTCTAATTATGTTTGTGCGTGTTTGTCTAATTATGTACGCGGTCAATCACAGGAGAGGGGGCATGGCAACACTTTTTTTTTTAATCTGTGATGGATTTTTTCCGTTACAGATAAAAAAGGGAGCGAAGCTGAGGAACACTGCAGAAGAGTGCCTGTTCCTTTCCCGGACAGATTGGGATCAGATTTCTTGTCCTGCTTTGCAGATTAAAGCGGAGCTCCACCCAAAAGGGGAAGTTCCGGTTTAAGGACTGCTCCCCTCTGCCCCCCATTAAGGATTGGCACCTTTGGGGGGCGGGGGGGGGAGAGGGTACCCGAATTTGACAGGTACCTGCTCCCAATTGCGGTTGGACCGCATAGGCGATCGGAAACGGAAGGTGTCCTCCCTCCTTCCCTCCTCGTAGTCTTCTGGGACATGTGACAGGTCCCAGAAGACTACAGGACTATTCATGAAGCGCAACGCTACTCACACATGCGCAGTGGGTACCCGGCTGGGAAGCCGCAAGCAGTCACAGCCGGGTGCACAGGCTGAAGATGCCGGCCTCCAGGAATCCAAAACGACAGGAGAAACTGGCTGCGGGGGACACACCACGGGATCAAGGGACAGGTAAGTGGCTGTTTTTTAAAAGTCAGCAGCTACAGTTTTTGTAGATGCTGACTTTTATTTTTTGACAGGATGAGTGGAACTCCACTTTAAGGTATTATGTTCATTGTAATTTTGATTTTTTTTACAACCATTTTATGGTTGGAGGAGTCAGATTTTCCCAGGGACAACCCTGCAGTTTCTGTACAACTCCTACATGTTCATAGATAATTAAAATGTTATTGTGCCATTCCACATTTCCTGCAGTGGAGGTTTTATACAGCTCAGTAGTTTAATAGCATTAACCATTTGTGTACAAATGAAGGGTGAAATCAATATACAATATTTTGTAGGTCTCAGAATACTAAATGTTACATGATTCTTACAGGTTTTGTTATGCCATCAGTTTATGATTACAGCTTGGCTCAGATCATAATTATTTGTGCATACAGTGTCTCACGGACATTTGTACAAGCACTCTTGGAGCTTTTTTGTAAGCCGTGCTTGGCATGAGTAGCAAAGCATGGCTATGCTGCAGAATGAAGAGGAATGTGCCAATGACAGTAAATACACTGAAGGGTCAACATATCATGTTAACTAGCAGGGCTGGGACAACGGCTGGGACAGGTGCTGGGCAGGAGGGGGCGCAATGGTTGCGGGCACCTTTCTTCTCTTGCAAGGCTGACAGGAGTAGAGGCAGTGGCAGTGATTTTGACAAGCGAGTGACTACTGGGCATAGCACCCTCCCAAGCATGCACATCAAGAATGGGGTGGAGTTCAGGGGGAAGCAGTGTGACATCTTTGCCCTGGGGACTGGATGACCTTGTCCCAGCACTGTTAACTCAGGATACAGTGCATTTAAAGTCAATAGATTATATGACAGTATCAGGGGCGGACTGACCATTTGGAAATTCGGGCAGTGCCCGAGGGCCCGGGGTCAGTAGGGGGCCCCAGGAGATGCCCCTGGTACCTTTTTCATAGGCTTTTTTGAGTTTGGGCAAGGACACAGGGGCCCCATAAACCCCTATTGCCTGGGGGCCCCATGAGTTGTCAGTCTACCCCTGGAGAGTATACTATCACTATCTTTACCATGTTGAGATTTGTATCTCTGCAAAAAAAGACAAAATATAGGGTTATAAGATGTTCGTATTAGGGTTATAGACCAGCTGAACTCCAATGCTTTGTGATTATGGCGATAATGTGGTACAGTGCTGTGCATTGCATTAAAGGCTCCAAGGCTCTGTACTATCAGCAGGTGGATTGGGGACAGTAGAAGAAGAGGAGGATCAGAGAAGACAGGATCAAACATCCTTTTTACACAATACAGAACCCCTTAGGTTTCACAGTGAGTATAACAAGCACGCGTTACTGCATATACAGACTGATTTTACTGTTGTGGGTTTAGTAACACTTTAAGATAATTGGGAGGAGGGACTCTTTCTTTTCATTGAAAAGAATACGAGACATTTTCAGAATGGCAGAGCTGCATGAGCAACCCACTGTAACCTGTATACTCCAGGCGGAACTGTAAGTTTCAGTGCTAGACATTTGGCACTGGGTGTACTGTACGAAGGGATTGAATGCAAGAACATTATATAAAGCAGCGGTGGCACACTGCACACACTTTATTAGTGCAAGTGGCCAAAAATTGTTTTTAGCTGGAGTTCAGCTTTAACAATGTTTACATTTACCTTGAGTACAAAATGTTTGACCATGGGCCAAAAAACCCTGAATATTATGTTTGGCAAAAGACTCTATATACTTATATGGCTGTGAAATATTAAAACAATGAAAAGTTGTATCTTTGTGTAAGGGGGACTATGGGCAGGCATTGGCACCAAGCAGAAAAAATCCCTGCCCTGCTTCTTCTTGGATAGTAAAACTACTCACCTGTTGTTGATGGAACTCTCAACCATATTGTGCCATACAGAGAAAACACCCAAGCTCAACTGCTTATACCTTCAGAGTAGACGCTGAAGACCGGTGCACAGGCTAAGGCCAGGGGCGGACTGACAACTCATGGGGCCCCCGGACAATAGGGGATCATGGGGCCCCTGTGTTCTCACCCACACCCAAAAAAGCCTATGAAAAAGCCAATGAAAGGTACCAGGGGCATCTCATGGGGCCCCCTATTGACCCCGGGCCCTCAGGCACTGCCCGAGTGCTCAAATGGTCAGTCCACCCCTGGCTAAGGCATCCAGCTCCCCATTTAATCCACAACAGAAAAAAGTCAGCCACTCGGAAAACACCTATTTGTCATTGGCTACATATTATCAATACAGTACATGAAATACTGATGCGTTTCAACTATACAGCTTTTCTTATAGCATAACATAAATCTAAAAAACTAGCACTTATATACTCTTGAAGCCATCTCTGTAAGTAATTGCAGAGGTGGGGTTTAAATCATTAAGAAAAATTGGTACATGATCCAAAACACTTGGAAGGAACAATCTGAAAAATGCTGGGAACAACAGAGTTGACAAATATAATATTTAACTGCATGATTACTTCAAAAATAAATCTATATCCCATCCAGGGGCGGACTGACAACTCATGGGGCCCCCAGGCGATAGGGGATCATAGTGTCCTTGCCCAAACTCAAAAAAGCCTATGAAAAAGGTACCAGGGGCATCTCATGGGGCCCCCTACTAACCCCGGGCCCTCGGGCAGTGCCCGAGTTTCCAAATGGTCAGTCCGCCCCTGATCCCATCTATTGCTTAAGCCAGATGGTGTTCTTGTATGTGATGTATGTATCCACCATACTTCTCTCTGCAATAATATGCAATGTAGGTTTCTGCCCCTCAAAGATTTCTTGGCCTGTTCTAAATCATGAAAAGAAAAAGAATCCAGATTTCCATTATGGATGTCTCTGAAAAGTTTTGAGACATTTGATATGTTTTTTCATTCAAATTATTTGTGTCGTTAAAATGCTTTGAGATTTTGATTCTTAAGGGGTGTATAGTGCACCCTACATACTAAACTTTACATATGTCACACTCTATCACATACATCACTGACATAGTATTGCAATTAATACATTGTTTTATTTCATAGGCTTTGCCAGTAGGAGGAATACAGTTCTAGTGCTCTTTTTATGTTTCTAGCAGTATCTGCAGGTAGTAAAAGTAAGATCCATTTGTGGATGCTGCCACATGTTGATGCCCATCTGCTAGAAAAGTTACAGCCATTACTCAATATGGTATGTACAGGTGAAACTCGAAAAATTAGAATATCGTGCAAAAGTTCATTTATTTCAGTAATGCAACTTAAAAAGTGAAACTAATATATGAGATAGACTCATTACATGCAAAGCAAGATAGTTCAAGTCGTGATTTGTCATAATTGTGATGATTATGGCTTACAGCTCATGAAAACCCCAAATCCACAATCTCAGAAAATTAGAATATTGTGAAAAGGTGCAATATTCTAGGCTCAAAGTGTTCCACTCTAATCAGCTAATTAAACCATAATACCTGCAAAGGGTTCCTGAGCCTTTAAATGGTCTCTCAGTCTGGTTCAGTAGGAATCACAATCATGGGAAAGACTGCTGACCTGACAGCTGTGCAGAAAACCATCATTGACACCCTCCATAAGGAGGGAAAGCCTCAAAAGATAATTGCAAAAGAAGTTGGATGTTCCCAATGTGCTGTATCAAAGCACATTAATAGAAAGTTATGTGGAAGGAAAAAGTGTGGAAGAAAAAGGTGCACAAGCTGCAGGGATGACCGCATCCTGGAGAGGATTGTCAGGAAGGCCATTCAAAAGTGTTGGGGACTTTCATAAGGAGTGGACTGAGGCTGGAGTCAGTGCATCAAGAGCCACCACACAGACGGATCCTGGACATGGGCATCAAATGTTGTATTCTTCTTGTCAAGCCGCTCCTGAACAACAAACAACGTCAGAAGCGTCTTACCTGGGCTAAAGAAAAACAGACCTGGTCTGTTGCTCAGTGGTCCAAAGTCCTCTTTTCTGATGAGAGCAACTTTTACATCTCATTTGGAAACCAAGGACCCAGAGTATGGAGGAAGAATGGAAAGGCACACACTGCAAGATGCTTGAAGTCCAGTGTGAAGTTTCCACAGTCTGTGTTGATTTGGGGAGCCATGTCATCTGCTGGTGTTGGTCCACTGTGTTTCATTAAATCCAGCGTCAACGCAGCCATGTACCAGGAGATTGTGGAGCACTTAATGTTTCCTTCCACAGACGAGCTTTATGGGGATGCTGACTTCATTTTCCAGCAGAACTTGGCACCTGCCCACACTGCCTAAAGCACCAAAACCTGGTTCAATGACTGTGGGAATACTGTGCTTGATTGGCCAGCAAACTCGCCTGACCTAAACCCCATAGAGAAAAAGATGAATCACAATATAGCAATATAATCACAATTGCGTACAAATAAAACTAACCAGCTGGTAACATTAGGTGGCCGCCGGACCTCCGTGATCCGACGGCTTGACGTCAACGGCTTACAGGGGCTCCTCCTTGATGCGTTTCATACTAAATGTACTTTGTCAAAAGGGGTATGCCTATATATATTTATATATGGTCATTATATTGCTCCTACCATACACTGCAGCATTTGTACTTTTTTTGTATATATTCTTTATTATCATTAAAGTATCATTGAAAATGACTACACTATGGGATTATCCCTATTCTTTCGCTTTGCACCGAGCACCTTAATCCCCTAGCGATCCCCAGTGAACGTCCCAGCGCCTGGAAGAGGCTGAACTATCTTTACTGGCTACTTCAATTCTGTCACTAGAGGAAGGCCATCCATCCCCAGGCTATATCCCGGACTACCCTTAGAAGGGACCCGTGGCTGATCGACTATACTTGATACAATGCGCTTTTTATTAGCGCATCTGGTGAGTGTGCATTTTATACATTTATCAGCAGACGCATCTGAGGATTATATGCACACTGGCACCTAACTAAGTTATCTGGAGATCTGTCTTTTAACATTTAGGGACAATTCAAGATTATTACGTATTTACGCTTATACGTTTATCATGCATATTACTATTTGACTCTGTACACTATTTATGCATTTGTGAGTCCAAGATGCACCTATAACCATTGTGCAAGTATTTTTTAGGATTATAACGCACCCATCATTTATGTGCATTTATACTATTCGTTTACATGTTGCACTTTTATTTTGATTTTGTCTTATTTTAGACTGTTCTTAGCGCTACACTACCTTTTTATCAGATTTTATTGAAGGCATATGGTTTACCTTTTTAGTGTTCAGCTGCTTTAGGTTGTAGCACTCGCTTTTACCCTTTACTTTTTAGTGCAAAGAGTCCATACTCATTTTATGTCTGGTCACTTTTATTTATGTAGGATGGATTTTAAAGTATATTTTCAGTAAGATCATCATTCATTATTGGAGTCCTAGGAACTGCTCTGTGCTGTATGTACAGTATGTGTTCCATCCATAGTTACTGTTTCTCTTTCATCCTGCAGGCAGTGCTGACATATCTGTATATCACCTTCCTGCTCTTCTTCCACATCACACTCCAGTATTATACTGTTCTTCATATAGTAAATGTAGCGCTACCCCCATAGGGGGCACTGGATGTCGCTGGTCTTCCCAAGCTGTCCTGATACTGAGAACTTCCCAACCCCTCTGACACTCTAGGTTCAGACATTATGGTTACCGCCTTCAAATGATTCACAGACACAAGACAAGCTAATCACAATAAGTACTTGTATTAAGCACAGCATTTTGTATTAAAGTGTCAGTCAGCCAATTGCTGAGATAGCACCCAGGATAGGTCAGGCAAAACAGTCCAAGTGTCAGGCCTGAACACAGTCTTCGCTGGCATGTTGGAGCTTAGTAAGTTTAGTAAATCCACTGGGGTATTTAGATAGACAAGTCAGCTGTGATGTAAATAAAGCATTAAAGAAATGTTTCTCTGATCCAGACTGTGAGATTAGTATGTAGAGTTCTTGTGATAGGGGTGTTGTTGAAGGGTCAGAGGATTGTTAGACTTAAGCTTGCTCACCAGCTCCTGGGAATTGTGGGCAAACACAGAAAGATGCACGTTCAGCACACACAGGAAAATGCAGGACTGGCACACACAGGAAGAAAGGTGGGACAGCAGCCCTGGGTGATTGGTATGGTGGGGCTTGGCAATCCCGGTTTATGTCCTCAAGGTGGTCCACCATTCCCCAGAAGCAGGCAGTGACGATAGCCTAGAGCGGTGTATGCCCACCTGTATTGACATAATAGCAGATGGCAGGGTGACAGTGGGCCACGATCCAGATCACTGGACAGCAGTCCTAGCACACAGGTGTGGACAACGGGGAGAAGGAGCACAGGCCCACCAAACAGCTCCTTAACTAACCTTTCCCATAATACCCCTTTCCATTTTGCAGCTTTATGGGATGTGTAGTCTATGGAAGGCTCAGGAGTCCAGTTATGGCTGAATCCAGGTTTACAAGTCCCACAGTACTTTACTGCCAGGCTAGGGAATATGATGCAAACAGGCTGAGTGCAACACTAGAGGCAGAAACTGGACAGTCTGGAGCTAAGTAGGTAATGTCCACTGAATTCATATTATTGTAGCCAGTTCCCGGCTACATCCTCCCCCCGCTGAAAATATTTGGTCCCCAAAGACGGAATAAAGTTCTTGGAAGGGGTGAGTGCCAATCAGTTAATAGACAGAGTTTAATATTAACAAGTTGTAAAATACATCAACCAAAATATTAATTAGTGAATAACTGGCTTATAGAAGGATTCTTCAAAAACAAATTGTACAAATCATCAGATAAGGTTAAGTCATTTTGGTGACAGGCCAGTAAAATGTTAGTGGCCCACCTAGTAGTGTCAAAGGATGGTTCAGGATCAGCCTTCACCAAAGGTACAGTGAGAGGGTCTGGCATTTGGCTTGAAGGTTGCGTAGTATGTATGAGTTCATCAGAATGTTCTCCAAGTATGTTATAGGTGTTCTGCCTAAGTCTAGAGGTCACAGCATCTGCAGTTTCAGGTTCACAGATTTGCTCTGAGGTGTAGTATCAAGGTTATGGTTCCTCTGGACATTCGGTGGCAACGTCCTTCACCACATCAGTGGCAGGGGGGCCAAGGATTGCCCTGAAATCTTCCTCCATAGGGGTATCCGCTGTCTCCACTCGATCTGAAAGGGGAAAAATGGGGCCCTCCAGTTCTGAAGTAAGATACTCTGCTTCCTCAGGTTGAGGAGCCCTGTGGATGTTTTCTGACAAAGGAGCATACAGCCAGTCGAGTGTCATTTCGTCTTCATCACCCTCTTACTCCACAACCCTCCACTACCCTCCAGGTGGCACTTGGGTATGCTCTGGGTCTCAAGTTGGAGTTATCAGGCGGGTCATGATCGGGAGGTTGGGATAACTGGATGGCTCCAGAAATTGGCAATAGATTAAATGGCCCAGTCGTTCCATCGGGGCGAATCTGGTAGACTGGTAGCCCAAGCAGCTGTCCTCAAATGATGAAAGGCTGGGATCATTATCGGTCAACTAGCTTCTGTTTCCCTGGCACTCCTATGTTTCTCAACAGAACTTGATCTCCTGGATGAAAGTCTTGTATCGTCACTTTGAGGTCAAACTTCTTCTTGTTTCTTTGTTCTCTAGCAGCAGAGACTTCTTTGTTTCTCTCACACGCTGACTTCAGATTTTTTAACAGCCTGTTACATACCCCTTGTAAGAAGTTAGAGAAGTATGGTCAACAGAAGTCCCAAAGGCTAAGTCGACAGACAAGTGAGCTTTTTTACCCAACATCAGTCTATAAGAAAGATACCCGGTAGCATCATTCACTGTGCTGTCATAGGCATGGGCCACTGCAGCTATCTGGTTTCCCCAATGTTGATTTTTCTCCAGAGGTAGCGTCCCCAGCATGTACAGCAAGGCGCAGTTAAATCATTCAGGCTGTGGTGGTATGGGGAAGTTCTGGACTTCTGGATGTTCAGCAGTTCACATAGGGGTTTATTTACTAAAGCTGGAGAGTCCAAAATCAGACTCCCTTCTGCATAGAAACCAATCAGCTTCTAACCTCAGCTTGTTCAATGAAGCTTTGGCAATGAAACCTGGAAGCTGATTGGTTTCTATGCAGAAGTGAGTCTGATTTTGCACTCTCCAGCTTTAGTAAATAAACCCCATAGTGTCCAGATTTATTTGCTCATCCAGCTCATCCACTCCCTCATCATATCACGACTCGACTACTGCAACTCCCTCCTCACTGGCCTGCCTCGCCGCTGGCTATCCCCGCTTCAGTCCATCCTGAATACGGCTGCCAGACTCATTCACCTTTCCAACCGTTCCGTTTCCGCTACCCCCCTCTGCCAATCCCTCCACTGGCTTCCGATTGCGCAACGGATCAAATTCAAAATCCTAACGCTGACGTACAAAGCTGTCCACCATACTGCCCCGAACTACATCACTGACCTAATATCCAAGTACCGCCCAGCACGCACACTCCGCTCCTCACAAGACCTCCTTCTCTCTAGTTCCCTGGTCTCCTCCTCCCATGCCCGCCTCCAGGACTTCTCCAGGGTGTCACCCATCCTCTGGAACTCCCTGCCCCAACCCATCAGATTATCACCTACTCTCCTCTCTTTTAGGCGCACCCTGAAAACCCATCTCTTCAGGGAAGCCTACCCCGCCCCCTGCTAACTTGCCGACCTTCTCCACTCTTCCTACCACTCCATCCCCCACAGCTATCTCATCCTGTGCTACCATCCCCTCCCTCCTAGATTGTAAGCTCGAAAGAGCAGGGCCCTCGATCCCCTCATGTTTTGCATTGTATTGGTATTGTTCTGTCACATGTTCTGTTCCCCTCTGTAATGTACAGCGCTGAGCGAACTATTGGCGCTTTATAAATACTGTATAATAATAATAATAATAATAATAAAAAGTCTCTGTCATGATCAGAATATATATGTTGGGCAGGCCATAATGGATAAAGAATTTCTCCATCAAACTCTTGGTGACTATACTGGCTTGTTGTTCATTGGTTGGAAAGGCTTGGGTGTAATGGGTAAAGTGATAAGTAACAACTTAGAAATTGCTTCGCCCACCTGAATCAGGTTTCAGACACAAAAAGTCACCACACCAGTTCCATTGGCTTTGTAGATGGCCCATTGGGGTGGCTCTGCCAGGTAGAGTCTTCTGTTGGATCCACTTGATGCAGGAGCGACAGTAGCTTTCTATTTCAGGTGCCATGGGGGGGCCAGCAGAAACGATCCCTGACTAATTTAAAGGTTCTATCTGCCCCTAAATGTCCATGATCATCATGAAGGGTCATCAGCACTACATGTCAGTGTTTCTCAGGAAGGAACAACTGAAAAGCATCCTCTGGGCCTGCAGAGGGGCCTCTCCTATAGATATTTTTATCTTCCAATCGCAGCTGATCCCACTCTCTGTAAACTAACTTAGAGTCTCCAATAGGACTGTCTAACAACAGCTGAGGGTCTTGGTCAACTAGTGCCTTCCAAGTTAGGCTGCATAGTGGATAATTTTTTTCAAGTCTTTCTTCTGGGGCAATTCTCCACTGCGCACTTGAAACAAGTCACAATAGCATTTTGGTGCCCCCTTGGCACACTGCTTGGACTCCCTTGGTGGTCAAGTAGGTCCAGCTCCCTGGACTGGCATCTCAAACATAGGGTCTTCTGGATAGAGCATCCACGTCTCAGTTTCCCACTCCCAGACGGTACTTCATGCTGAATTGGAACTCAGAGCTGCCAACTACCAATGCCCGGTGGCATCCAGCTTGGCAGTGGTCAGCAGGTAGGTCAGTGGGTTATTGTCTGTCTTGACCACAAATGTAGCTCTGTACATGTAATCTCTCAACTTATCAACTACGACCCATTTCAAAGCCAGGAACTCCAATTTGTGCACAGGAAAGTGAGTCTTAGACTCAAGTAGGCTATAAGACATAGCTTCCCTTCCGATTCTTGATACAAGACTCCCAGCCCATCTTGCTGGCATGGACATGGAGCTCATAAGGTTTAGAGGGATCCGCCTATGCTAGAACAGGCACTTTCGTGAGGCTCCTTTTTAGGTGATGAAAAGCTTTCTCATACTGAGAGGTCCATTGATTCTGGATATATTCTCTGGACCTCCTAGCCCCTAGCTTTGTTGGGTTTTCTTGGTTCGGCCCATCTGTGTCTTTGCCTACATTGTTCTGTAACAACTCATTAAAGGGTCTAGAAATTTTTGCTAAATTCTATATGAATCTTTGGTAGTAGGAACAGAACCCCAAGAAAGATCTCAACTCTGTAACAGTTCTTGGCCAGGAGATGACAGCCTGCAGCTTCTTAGGGTCAATTGCCACCCCTTCGGCTGAGACCACATGTCCCTGCAGCATTCAGTTAAGAACCCTAACGAGCTAATGACAGCCGTCTTCTCTTGATCATGGGGGGGGGGGGGGGGGTGAATTGCTATCTGATAATACTCACTCTTCAAGCCCAAAATGGTTTGCTCTGGACAAGCATTGAAGGGCATCTTTCAGAGTTCTGTAACTGATGTACATCCAAATAGACCCATTTTTCTTTCGCACAATGACTATGGGGAATGTAAAGGGGCTTTTGAATTCTCTGATTCCAGACTTCTTCATTTTTGCCAACTGTTCTCAAAGGTCTTTGAGGTCTTTTAAGGGTATCCTTCAAGCTCTCTCCCAGAAATGTTTATCTTTGCTGTTCCGAATTTGGGTGTTGTACACTCTGCACAACCCACATCAAACTCATTCTTAGAAAACATCTCTTCCCATTCAAACAGCTGCTTTTTTTACCCTCTCTTCCTACCGTTGAGTCAAGGTGGGATACTGGGCCTAGGATCCTCCTCAGTGGTCTCCACTGTCCCCCTCTACCTGTAGTGAGATGATGGGGGACAGGCCTACAAAGTGTTTTGGTAGGCCATTCGTCTTGGGTTTGGCCACTTGGACCTTTGCTAGCTTAATTGATTGTTGCAGTGACTTGTCAGTAGTTTCAGGGGAAGGTGGTGCATTGACTTTCCGTGTCCTCCTTCCTGACACGAGTGGCTCAGAGCTAGTCACAGGTAAAGGGCTGGGGGAATATGTGGAAGACCTTGTTTGGTATTTAAGTTTGGGATCTCCCAGATGTTTGGAGCTCTGATTCTTCTTTGGGCCCTTGGTTGGCTGCTTCACTGAGGGCACGCACCTGACGATCTCCGTGATTGCTGTGTCCTACGGACACAGATGATCCTGTGATGTGGTAAAAGGCCAATCACAGCAGCCTTTTACCACTTGATCAGCTGTGTACAATGACACAGCAGATCACCTGGTAAGTTCAGATGTCGGTTATCGGCTGCACTTTCCTCACGCTGTCACTGTACTGCCGATAACCGGCAATTGCCAGAGGACGTATCGGCACAGATCATCAGTGCCCTGATGATCCGTGCCCAGCAGTGCCAGCCACCAGTGCCACCCACCTGTGCCCAGCAGTGCCACTCACAAGTGCCCAGAAGTGCCACCCACCTGTGCCCATCAGTGCTGCCCATCAGTGCTGCCCAGCAATGCCACCCATCAGTGCCGCCTATCAGTGCCCATCATTGTTGAATATCAGTGCAGCATCATCAGTGTCGGCTCATCAGTGCTGCATATTAGTGCCCATCAGTGCTACCTATCAGTGCAGCCTCATCAACGCACATCAGTGAAGGAGAAAAATTACCTTTTTGCAAAATTGTACAATCGGAACTAAGAAAAACTTTTTTTTTTTTTTTTACTTTTTTTGCTCTTTTTTTGTTTATAGTGCAAAAAATAAAACACCCAGCTGCGAGTAAACAAGAATTTACCAGCAAAAGAAAGCTCTATTTGTGTGAAACAAATTATAAAATTTTCATATGGGTACAGAGTTGCATGACCACGCAATTGTCATTGAAAGTGTGACAGTGCTGAAAGCTGAAAATTGGCCTGGGCAGGAAGGGGGTATAAGTGCCCAGTAGGCAAGTGGTTAACAATACTCAAGTACAGTCCAGTGTAAGCTCTGCCCTTGTATTCAGAATATATGCTTTCTGTTCTGGCACTAGAGCCCTTGAACTTGTTTCTCACTCGGTAGGTCACCGACAGAAATAGAAGACAAGTCCACCTTGCTTTAACTCTTAACTTGCTGCATCACTGTTCATTCTCTGCTTGCCACTCCAGAGTGGCTGTCAGCACTTTCTCATTATGGGTATACTTTTGTCCTATCCCTATACTCAATGGAGAGCAGTTGAACCCCAAGACATTCTCCAGCTGGGGAATGCCAATCATTAAGGGACTACATGGCTGGAAGAAAGGTTCCACTGTGTCCTAAGGGTGCCAGACTTGAGTTCTCTCTTCACATAGGAGAATAGAAGATGGTGATAAAACTGGAGCGTTGTGGAAAAACTGGGCTTCTGGCTGAACAGAACTCTGCCACTTCTGGCCACAATTGGGAGAGACTGCTCATCACACATTTTGATGCCTGGCAGGATCAGACTGTACTATAGAGCACTCCCACCACTTGTAGGGAAGGAAAAGAGAGACTCATTCAGCAAGATTGAAAGAGAGAGATCACAGCAACTTCTATACCTGTCTGACTTTTACTGAATCAGAGAAAGTGTCCAGAGATGTCGGACGAGAAGGCCTGACTCAGAATCTCTGCTCTAATTCATCCCAAAGGTGTTCTAGTTCAGGACTCTGTGCAGGCCAGTCAAGTTTCTCCACCCCAAACTCGCTCATCCATGTTTTTATTGACCTTGCTTTGTGAACTGGTGCTCAGTAATGTTGGAACAGGAAGGGGCCATCCCAAAACTGTTCCAACAAAGTTGGGAGCTTGAAATTGTCCAAAATGTCTTGGTATGCTGACGCCTTAAGAGTTCCCTTCACTGGAACTAAGGGGCCAAGCCCAACCCCTGAAAAACAACCCCATACCATAATCCCCCCTCCAACAAACTATACACTTGGCACAATGCAGTCAGGCAAGTACCGTTTTGGCAACCGTCAAACCCAGACACATCCAGCAGATTGCCAGAAAGAGAAGCGTGCTTTTTCCCTCCAAAGAACACGTCTCTACTGCTCTAGAGTCCAGTGGTGGCGTGCTTTACACCACTGCATCCAATGCATTGCATTGCGCTTGGTGATGAAAGGCTTGGATGCAGCTGCTCAGCCATGGAAACCAATTCTATGAAGCACTCTATGCACTGTTGTTGTGCTAATCTGAAGGCCACACGAAGTTTGGAGGTCTTTAGCTAATGACTCTGCAGACAGTTGGTGACTGTGCGCTTCAGCATGCGCTGACCCTGCTCTGTCATTTTACATGGCCTACCACTTTGTGGCTGAGTTGCTGTTGTTCCCAGTTGCTTCCACTTTGTTATAAAACTACTAACAGTTAACTGTGGAATATTTAGTAGTAAGTAAATTTCACAGATGGACTTATTGCACAGGTGGCAACCTATCACGGTACCATGCTTGAATTCACTAAGCTCCTGAGAGCAACCCATTCTTTCACAAATGTTTGTAGAAGCAGTCTGCATGCCTAGGTGCTTGATTTTATACACCTGTGGCCATGGAGTTGATTGGAACACTTGAGTCCAATGATTTGGAGGGGTGTTCCAATACTTTTGACAGTATAGTGTATATGCATAATCCAAATCATCTGTGGGAGAGATTTCTTTGTAGAAAGCACATTCTTTGTATTGTGGCAAATCAGAAAGCACAACTTTTGGTTTTATGGGTTATAAATATAGATTGGGTTTGCTGTTATCATGGGTTCTCAGCAAATCTCTGGGATTTGTGAAGTTCACAAATTGGAAACGTTTGGCTGAAAGGTTTGCAGGCTCATGCATGAACTTATAATGCAGTGCATAACATATGCCTTAGTAAGATGAATCACAAGAGCCACAATTTTGAAGCAGTGGATAACTCACCCCTCTTTTCATAAAAGGGTGGTTTCACAGCAGACATTGTCAATGTGTGTGTTGGCTATTACAGAAAGCTGACATATTTGTTTAAGGGTGACATAAGGGATTTTTTTTAAATGTTGGTATTGGTACATGTCCCATGGTAGTGCTGAATCACTTTGCCTTTTGTTCAACAATACAAATGATCAAAACTGAATAACAAGATTCATCCACCCCTCACATAGCTTTCAATGGTATTTGCAGCAAAGTTTGCAAAACTGTTCACGAAATGAAAGTAGGCAGATTGGCTCATCTCTATTTATAGCTGTAGGTGATAATGTAGGCTATGTCTCCTATCCACAGTATACTTTAAAAATACATTTTTAGTGGGCAGAAATTAAAATGTACTGAATGTATACTTTAGTTTCCTTTATATTTATACTTTTCCTTGATGGTCTGCTTTAAAACAAGTGATTGCAATTTTGTCAGCTTTAATCATTTGTAGTTTTCATTTCAAAATAAGTGGACATTTGGAAAATGCTAACAATGTCAAATGCTTGACATCAGAACTATTCATACTGTGTATATAAAGTGTGTGTGGTTAATCAACAATATAAAATAAATGATCAAATATATCCATATTTGCACTAAATATCCTTTAATGTTATTTTCTTTCCTTATCAATAGATGTTACATTTATGTTATTCTTATCACTTTGCCTAGTCAAAAATGATTGGTATGAAATCTTTAGATAAAAATGGAGCTTTACAATTCTTATTGGCTGTATGGCATTTGGCCCCATTGGTAAGTTGTTTTTTTATGCGTTGTTCATTACGTAATTGGCAATGTATTTGACGGCAAGCATAGTTTCCTCGCAAGTGGGTTTGATCTGACTTTCGGGAAGAGCAAATCCATATCTTCCTTTGTCACGCAGCTCGAATGTGTAGGAATATTTCACACCAGCATCATAAGCCCAGTCATCGGAGCCTCCAGAAGCAGGGTCTGCAGCAAAAATACATTATTTTTTTAAAAGGTATTTATAATAGATATAGTTTAAAAAGTTGGTTCACCCAAAAGTCATATTTTAGTTATACCTTGATTCTAAAGCCAAATGAGCTAACTTGGAAACTTCAGGAGAAACATTTTTGAGCTGTAGTCCATGTCAATTTATCTGCCCCTCTGTCTATTTTACGGACTTCTTCATGTAAAAGAATAGAACAGTCCTTGCCTCCCTTAGTTCTCATCTCCTTTTTGCACCTTTTTGCACTGAATTCTATCCAAATCACAATAATGGCACAATTCAGAGCCATTATAGGCTCTATTCAATAATGGATCTATTTACAAGCATTATATTCTCCATAGTATAAAGTAAATAAAAAACAAGTAAGGGGATGTTGGGCTGAGTTTAAGCACAGAGATCTCAAATTAACCGAGATATATAAGAAACTGGTAAATGGTATAGTTCGGCGGCATCTATAAAAAGTCAAAATGTGAGTTATGGATGGATTCTTCCTTTCACAAATGTATTTTCAAAAAAATACTGTTTGTGTTGAATCAGAATAAACAGCCAGCTTCCAAAAAGATGTATTTTCATTTTGAAAAATAAGAGACTTTGAAGATTGCCAATGCATATTACCTTTCTGCAAAAGCTAATTAATTGGCTTTCTGGCTTCCATATTTGAGATGTATTTATTCAAAACATTCAAAGCAATTCACCCAATGAAAGTGCACATATATTTGTTCTTTGCTATTGGGTAAAAAATTATTATTAGGCTATTTTGTGTGCTAGCAGAATGTTTTCATTGTTTTAAAACAGAAAAAGTGCATTTGGTCACTAGATAGTGCTTAGCATCACAAGACTTTCTTATGACAATTAGCTCAATCTAGTATTATTATATGTATATAATTATACACAGAAAATACATAATTATATAATTACTATAAATGGGGCTGCACTTACTAGAAAGTAAAGTGCTACTATGTGCTTTAAAGTGCTATTTGTGTAATAAAAATTCATAGCTGTCACCACAAAATTCTATATAAATGTGTGACCAAAAACAAAATAACTAAAAACTTAACATAGATACTAGGGAAAAAATGTAAATCATAACATAGGGACATACAAGATTACAGTGTACACAAAGTGTACAAGTAGCAAGAGGACCAGGAGGTTGAAGCTTCCCAGGAATCCTCAGTAGAGAGGGAGATTGTCCCACAGGAAGTAAGGGAGCAATTGATTAAAGATAGAACCCTTGGTGGATAATGCAAAAACTAGGAAATATGACTGAAAAGAGAACTGGATCCCATTACCAACAGTATCATTGGGAACATGGAAGCCTGGAGATTAGAGGATGTCAAGGTCCTTCTAATTTTAGTATACTGACTTACAATCAGTCTATACCTTTAGGGGAAGTAACATCAGGGGCATACAACAGAGGATGCCCACACAGGAATAGATATACCTTCCCTACACGATCGATTAAGGGTCCCATCCAAGAGAGGGAATGGTGGAGGAGGGTACCCACCAAACTACAGACTACCCTATCAGCGAGGGGAGGGGAATGGAGAGTGGAAGGCTCCATACAGAATGGGATCCCCCGAGTTACTGAAACGTAGATGGGCTAGAAAGAAAGGATGTGGAGGTGGTAAGAAAAAGGAAAAGAGAATCCTACAGGAGGGGATTTTTAATTTGAGTAATGTCACATTCACAAAGGAAGAGATAAACATTTTACACCTAGGGTTAAATTTGCTCCAGGCAAGGTTTTTAACAAATTTGAAACATACATTGATTTGCAAAAATTTGTCAGCAAGCTTAATATTGAAAAACATTTTGCTCTGAATAAAGATGAACAGAATGATCTGGCTTCTAAGAATAAGTTGGTGCTTAAACCAAAACCAACCATATATGGCTGAGTATACAAGTATGGTGGAACATGATACCAAGCCATAGAAACTATCGAAATCGAAAAATGTATCCATGGTTTAGAAAAAAGAAAAGATAATGATATCCACCCTGTGGACAAAAGAGGGGGCATAGTAATATTGAGCAAAGAGGATTATGATCATGGAATGGAAAGGATTCTGGGAGATGGAAATACTTGCCAAAAATGTAAGTTAGACCCAAGTAAGAAATTTAAAGAGACATTTGGTAAATTGGTGAAAAAAGAGAAATATCCAAGGTGCTAAACAAGAAAGAAGCAAGATACCTAGTACCTAAGGCCCCACAAATCCCTATAATTTATCAGGTGCCCGAAGTCCACAAATAAAAATGCAAACTTCCTGGCCTATTGTAAGTGGGGTGGATTCCCTAAATACAAGGATTGGAGAAAATATGGATGTCTATTTGCATCCCTTAGTGAAAAAACGTCTCTTCGTATGTAAAAGATAGCAAAGATGTTATTACACAGTTAAAGGACTTGCCATTGAATGAGTGGTGTATTCTGGTGACCGTAGATATTGAATCATTATACTCTAACATAAAACAGGTAGGTGCCCTGGAGGCTGTAAAATTGACCTTAAGAGATCAAACTAATCTGGAAAGAGCACAGATGAAGTTTATTATGGAAGCCTTGCAAATGGCAATTTTAAACCAGATTAAAGGATTTAATATGGGGGCTAAATATGGATAATATTTTCTTTTAATAAATGGGAGGACATACCAGTATATAGCAAAAATTGGCCTCAACTGAAGGTGAACAAAAAGTAAATCAATGATATCTTGTTTATTTGGGAGGGCTCGTATGAAGAATTGGATGGATTCATGCAATATATTAATAATAAAAGTATGACATTCAATTCACTGAAAATAAACACACAGAGTATATTAGCTTATTAGATTTGGTTATTTCTAATCATGAAGGAACCTGCATACAAAGATCCATTTCAAGGACTCTGATAGAAATGGGTACATTCCCTCTAACATTTACCACCCTAAGTGGATCAGTGGCATACCCAGATGGCAGTATACTAGAATAAAACACATTTGTGATATGGAGGCAAATTATGATATCAAAACCTGGGTACTTACCAATAGGTTTTTAGATAAAGGCTATAACAGGAAATTGTTGGAAGATACTAGAAGAATGGTGGGTGAATTGGATAGAGAAGGGCTACTGGTAACTAAAGAGAGGGATACCAAAACTCTAGATGTGCTCTTTTCAAGATGTCATTGCTCCTCCTCCAATACTTCCATCTAGGATTTCTCCAGAGCCTCTCATATCCTTTGGAACTCCTTACCTCAACTTGTATGGCTATCTCCTACGCTATCTGCCTTTAAAGGATCCCTGAAAACTTATATTTAAGTGAAGCCTATCCAGCCTCTATCTAACAATTGGAATTGTATTTCTCGAACAACCCATCCCCACATAGTTATTCCCTTTTGTTTCACTTGTCCTTCCCTTTAGATTGCAAGCTCTCACAAGCAGCCCCCCAACCCTCTTGTCTTTTCATAAATTATATTGTAACTCTACCGTCTCCCTTTATTTGGTAAAGCACTGTGCAAACTGTTGACACTATATAAATTGTGTACAATAGTAATAATAACTCACAAATTGTAGATGCACCAGGACCATAAGTGTATTGAGTTCCATAGAGGGAAGTCAAAGCAGAAACGGCACCCTTGGCAACAGTATTCTGAAAGAACATGGAGGCACAAATGTATTAAAGAGAAGAATAAACATCCCTGTGAATGTTTCAGACTGTCATAGATACTGTTCTGGTGGTAAGTGTGATTTAAAATGGGTGTAATTTTAAATATTTGTATCATTGCTCAAACAACAGCCAACTGCCAAAATTATATTTATAACTTCTGTATAAATAAAATAAAGCTTTTGTTCACCTGCAACATGTTTGTGCTAGCTCAGTTTTTACAGTATAACAAGGATAGATAGTGAAAGAAAAAATATTATACGCTCCAACAAAGAACAGCCTATGTTCATGTATCTATAAATCCCATGCCCGGGGCGGAATTTATACTCTCTGCCTCACGGCCAGTCGAAATGTGTCACACCTTAACTGCCTTTGTGGGTTGATGAAAGAGAGGATGAAAGATTGCTCACCTACTCTGCATCAGTTCATTCAGAACCAATCTACTAGTAGAGTAGTGAAAACTATTTTATTGGCAGTTCTATCAGATCCTGAGTCATGGAGAGGCAATAGAAAGCACATAAATACCCTTCCGGTTCAATATCTGATGCCAACTAAGAGTTCAGTCCTGGGTTCAGTTCAGTCTGCTACTGAAAAGCGATCCAGTGGCTAATGAGCCACTTGGACCACTGTAATCAGAAAGCCAGCTGTCAGCTGAAAAAAAAAAAGATACCGGATTTAAAGCTGATATCTTCAGCCATGATCCTTGGAAACCACTTGAAAACCACAATGTTTATATATGTATCGTGGTCAAGTCAAGTGGTTAAACATTTGCTTTAGATATAAGTTAGTGTTCATGATCTGGCTACTTTTCTGTAATTTCATGCCCATATATTTATTTTACACTTTGGTATCTGCTATTTTGAAATAGTAATTTTACAATGGGGTTGATTTACTAAAACTGGAGCTTGCAAAATCTGGTGCAGTTGTGCATGGTAGGCAATCAGCTTCTAACTTCAGCTGTTCAATTAAGCTTTGACAAAAAACTGGAAGCTGATTGGTTTCTATTCAGAGCTGCACCAGATTGTGCACTTTCCAGCTTTACTAAGTCGAACCCAACGTCTCTGCATTTGTGCCTTTATTTTTATGTGTAAACCAAACTTATAAGGAAAACATTTAAGAATATGACACCTATACTAACAGCTGTGATGTGTAAAGTGGTTGCTATTGGGTTTATTTGCTAAAGTAAAAAAGGTTTTTTCACAGCTTTTTTTGCTGTTAGGTGGAAAATGTCACAAGTTCATCCAGTTCTACCAATAGAAAAAACAAATAAACAGAATAAATACATAGAAAACCACATATACAAAATTCTATACCCACTGTTGAAAAGAAAAACCCCTATATAAAGCATGGTCTAATTTGCTCCAGCAGGGGGAAATTAAATTCCTTCCTGATCCCCCAAAAGGTAATTGAATATTTCTTGGACTGACAATCCCTGGTATTTTTACTAATAAATTATTCCTCTGGGAAACTTCCCTTGCAAATGCAACTTCCCTTGCAAAGTGAACAATTTATTTGCCTTTAGCAAATCAATCCCAGTGTGTTCTAACGATATTCCATCAGGAGGCAAGCAGAACCATTGCTTGTTAACAAGCCAGGTAGGATAAGACAAGGAACGGGAAGATTGTTTTATGGTTTCCAGTGAAAAATATTTCCTCCAGGAACTCACATAGTTTCTAAAAGCAAACTTATTAAAATCATGATTTATCAGTAATTGGTAGACTTGCCTTTTATACACTTTCAAATATAATTTAACACAGTGTATTGGTAATGCACTGGGAATTATTTAATAAGGGAGTAGAGTATGTCATCTGATTCCTCCTGTATTGAATTGTATTATAACTGTACTGTCTTCCTTCATGTTGTAAAGCGCCGCGCAAACTGACGGCACTATGTAAATCCTGTATAGTAATAAAATTAATAATAATGTTCAGTTTGCAAAGTGTATTTTCACTTAGCTGAGGGAATGAGGTGAGGGTAAGCAAAAACTCAATTTGCAAAGAAAGACCAATCATGTGCAAGGAAAATTATAGTAATAATTGTACATAAAAAAAAACACATAATAAAAACAGGATTTTTGCTTGCATGTGATTAGGTGATTGGATTCAGCACAGCTCCACTTTATTCTCGAATTTATTTTGCTAAGTAAACAGCTTATTGTCTTTTTGTAAATCAACCCCACCATCTGGAAAACAATATGTGTTGACAAACTCACCAATTCATTGTGATCTTTAGCAAGAGATTTGGTATAAGAGTAAGGGAACAGCAGCATCTGGAGATAAGAGTGGATAGTCAGGTAAGCCTTGATGGAGCCAATGTTGGAACGTATAAAGTCAGCCAGAGCTTTAGTTTCTTTTTCAGATTCAGGAGCAGTACCGCAGTATGTGTCATCACAAGGGTTTTTAGAAGTTCCGGTTGCTTAAAAGGTAAGTATTAAACATAAAATCAGATTATAGCAGATGGGTTCATGAGTATGTAAAATGCACTAATGTATTCATTCAAAAACACTAATAGGATGTCTTTTAGACAATTTCATGTATCAAGCGCACAAGTGAATGGTATGTCATCCAGATTTGATATCTAACTGAACATAGCATCTCACTTCCTTAAATTAATAGCACATACATTTGCACAGCATTTCCAGTTACTAAATTCAAGCACTTTTTGATGGAATTCAGTGGAAGCTACAATCAGGGCTGCTGTTAGAAACTAACACCCCCCCCCCCCTGCAAAAAAACCCTCACAGCTTACTATTTATTTATTTCAGGTACTTATATAGTGCCGTCAATTTATGCAGCGCTTTACATATACGTATTGTACACTCACATCAGTCCCTAACCCTCAAGGGGTGTACCATCTAAGGTCCCTAACTCACTTTCATACATACTAGGATCAATTTAGACAGAAGCCAAGTAACCTACCAGCATGTCTTTGGAGTGTGGGAGGAAACCGGAATACCCGGAGGAAACCCACGCAGGCACAAGGAGAACATGCAATATGCTGAAATTAGGAATGAATGCGAGTGTTCAGTACTGATCGCTCACTGTGTTCATTCATGAAAGGAAGGGGCTGGTAAATGGGATGTATTTACTGGAACCTTTCCCCACTCTCCATCCTGAAGGATCCTATTGTCCTAGTGCAGCTGCCAGTGGAAAGGAAAGGAGGGAAGCTGACAGCACTGTGGGGGCCTGGGCAGCAGGGGAAAATGGGGAAATGTATGGTGCACAAGAAGGGTGATGTGGAGCAATTACTGGAACCGATCCCCTGTATGGCTCCCTCTGCAGCAGCTGAAAGCCGACAGGAAGGAGAGGAGAAGAAGTCAGCTGCTGCAGAAAGAGCCATACAGGGGATCGGTTCAAGTAATTGCCCCTCCGCTGTTCTGATCAACCTTCCTGCATACATCTGATTCACCCAGCTGCCTGGGCCCCCCTGCTGTCCTGGGCCCCCTACAGGAGGACTAGTGGTACCCCCTTATCCATGGCCCTGGCTGCAATAGTGTAATTTCACTGAGATGTCATTAGATAACTTGCATAGCTACATGTTAGACAATCTGCACATCTTCAGCTGTGGAGGAACTACACCCATATTATCAAAGCCTGTCGAGACTTACGAATATTCAAACACTGGGACATTCTTTATTTCCTATAGCTGGTCTACACACTTTACATGACTTTAAGAAATAATGCCATTTTAGGATGTTTTAAAATATTTTGGAAAAACATGAAGCCACTTACTGCACCATCCAGCATTGAAGTTTCTGTTTAGATCGGTTCCAAGGCAGGCAGAATTCTTGTTAACAGAGAGAGTCTTTCTCCACATGCGGTACTACGGTGAACATCATCATGGTTAGAGAGTTTAGCTACACTATAATATTAGCTCTTTTTGTCATTTGGTGTCACAGGCTACTTACTGTGGTCCAAGAATGCACATAACCATCAACATTCACGACAGGGAGAACATAGAAGTCCAGGTTGTTCAAGAGGTTGGTAAACTGAGCATCTCTGCCATAATTGTTAACTGCCTGAGATATGAAAAAAATTATTAATATAAGTTAACTATATCTCATACCATCTCTTTTATCCTCATTGAGGTTCAATGTCAGATCATATGACTGCATCATTTAATGTCTAAAATGTGTAAAAATTGTGAAGAAAACTTTCTAAACACAGGAGACTTTAGCCTATGGTATTGCCTAAAGTTCAAATTTACATCATCTATATACTGCAAGACTCTAACACAGACAGAGTGTATGTAAAAAGACTCTGTCACCAACTTGGTGAATGCCCCCCCCCCCCACATCCCTTAATAATAAAAATGTATGTAGCAGCTGAGGGAGGATAGAAGGGGAGTAGTATAGAATATCACTTGAGTGACAGCTCTGAGCCTGCTGAAATCACATCTATGGTGGTGGAACCCACTAGCTGTCTCAGGGCGTTTGAATGTCTACACAAGGGAGGCTTTTGCAGGTAAATAACATGCAGAAAATGCATTTAAGTGGTTCTAAAGGCAGAAGGTCTATTTTACCTTAATGCATTATTTGCATTAAGGGAAAAAACCTTCTGCAAGCACCTCCTCCCCCAACCTCCCCTCATACTTACCTGAGCCTGACCTTGATCCAGCGATGTGCATGAGAGCAGAGACTCTTTCAGTTCTCTCCCTCCTCATTGGTTCAGACACAGCAGCGGGAGCCATTGGTTCCCACTGCTGTCAATCGCAGTCAGCAAGGAGGGAGTGGGGGGAAGGGGGCCGAGCTGTGCTCTAGGTGTCTTATGGACATACAAAGCTGGTTTAGGAGCGAGCATGCACAAGTGGCTTGCTATGGTGGGCACTCGGTGGGGGGAGGGGCTGGAAGCGCTGGCAGGAGACCTGAGAAAGGGAGGATCGGGGCTGCACAGAGCAGGTAAGTATGACATGTTTGGGGGTTTTTTTGTTTTTTTTTACTTTATTCTTTGTAATCACTTTAAATGCACATAAAATCTTATGGGTAGATTTGTGTTTTCTGTTGACAGGTTCTTTTTAAATGGCAACAACTTATGAGGTGGATTAACTCTCACTCTTAATGGCACTCTATAAATTCTGCTTACTAATTTTCTGTCAATATTCAAAAATGTTTATATTTATTGAAAAAGTATTTATATAACTATAATCAAGTCTACATTAAAAGATAAGTTCACCTTCTTAAAAAAATAATAAATACACATCTTTTTGCAGGTAATAAAATGTGCATTTATTTTTTTTTACTTGGAGCCTGTAAAGCATTGCACCCGTAATCAGCAGATTTTAGGTACCATGCAGAACTTCTGCCGACTTGTCAGTATCTGTATGCTCGTACCTCGTACAGGCAATACAAATACACACTTACAGGTAGAGGCAATGAACTGCCAGGGCGCTCAATAGCAATAGTTTATTGAGAACTACAAGATGAGAGCCACAAAGGCTGTCAGTAGTTTCCAATTCAAAGAATTCACATTTAAAAAAAAATAATAGTGACAGCAAGAGGGGTGGGGGGTGGGGGGAAAAGATCCCACACTTGCTGTCACTAGAGGCAACAGAGTGGGCAGCGGCGAATATGTTACATGTTCCTCCTAAAATCAGGTGAAACATGTAACAAGTTCCCAAAGGTAAACTTGTTCTTTAAAGACCCATATGGCATATTTATAAAGCAGTAAAAGTGTTCGCCAAACATTCACTGTTGCTTAATCCACCCTGTGAATATATTTTAATATACAATAAATGACTCAACACCAGTGAATGTTTTCTAAATGTCATTGCATTATACTGTAGATATGCCCCCAAAAATACCAGCAGTTTGAAGCGTGATGATATACTCAGTATTCCCATTATAGCCTATCCTGTTGATTGTGTACTCACTTCCTTTACAAACCACTGACAGAAAGCAGGAGAGACCCATTCTCTAGCATGGAATCCACAGTCAATGAAGACCGCCTTCTTGTTTGTTCCACTTTTTCCAACCTTGAATATAAAACATTCATGTCACAAATTTGGAACCATATAAGGAACATAGAGCAGGGTCTTTCAATTATAGAAAATATGTAAAATATGAACAGACCACAAATCAAGTAAAATTTGTGTTGGCACATCATGGGGAGATCACAAAGAAATATGGTAAAAAATGCCCATTGTGTTGGCATGCTAAGGCTGGAAGCCGTACCCCACAATGAGAGATTGTCCTTCTACATTTCATTTTTAGCACATAAACTACACAGATATTGTAGGAAACCTTTGACTCCCGTCACTTGAGGAAACTGTATAGTGCATAGCCAGGGACATATCCTTTTTATAGGTAACATTATACTAGTGAAACGAAACGTCTGTGAAATGTATGAAAGGAGTACATGGTGGACTAAAAAGCAATGCTCACAGTACAAACGAAATACAGACTGTCTAAAATGGCTCTCTGTACTCACTACACCTTGTAATAAAACTTCCTTCTGTACATCTCAGTAAAGAGATTTTTCCATTCATGTGGAGTGGAGGAGGGTTTAAAAATCATCATAATCCTAATACACAGGCATGATAGGTGGTGAGATTCTCTGCAGAGCTGGTCAGTACTGTATGTGTATTTGGAAGCTCTGTACCTCTAGTACAGCTTTCACTAAATGTCGGACTGCAGTCCGAACCGTCAACCCCACATTCTGCTGAGTTTGATCCTCACTAAGCTTCGGTCTTCGGTTGTTAAGACCGCAAGTGTTATAGCAACCAATGATGTCATGTGTGCCTGCCCCCTGCAGCACACTTCTCCTCTGCCAGCTCCGGCCCCCTGCCTGCCTGCTTCTAATGGATTCTGATAAGCTATAGTGAGACTCTGATGGGGGAATCTGGTGTATAGGGGCACTCTGTATGGGGCACACCTGATGGATAGCGACACTCTGTATGGGGCACACCTGATGTTAGGGGACACTCTGATGGGGGACACCTCATGTAAGGGGACATTCTGATGGGGGACACCTCATGAAAGGGGGGACATTCTGATGGTGGACGCCTCATGTAAGGGGGGCCACTCTGATGGGGGACACTTCATGTAAGCCGGAACACGCTGATGGGGGACACCTCATGTAAGGGGACACTCTGATGGGGGAATCTGGTGTATAGGGGCACTCTGTATGGGGCACACCTGATGGATAGCGACACTCTGTATGGGGCACACCTGATGTTAGGGGACACTCTGATGGGGGACACCTCATGTAAGGGGACACTCTGGTGGGGGACACCTCATGTAAGGGGACATTCTGATGGGGGACACCTCATGAAAGGGGGGACATTCTGATGGGGGACACCTCATGTAAGGGGGGACACTCTGATGGGGGACACTTCATGTAAGCAGGGACACGCTGATGGGGGACACCTCATGTAAGGGGACACTCTGATGGGGGACACCTCATGTAAGGGGACACTCTGATGGGGGACATCTATTGTAAGGGGGGACACTCTGATGGGGGACACCTCATGTAAGGGGGGACATTCTGATGGAGGACACTTCATGTAAGGGACACTCTGATGGAGGACACTTCATATAAGGGGACACTCTGATGGGGGACACCTGATGTAAGGGGGTACACTGATGAGGAACACCTGATGTACAGGGCACTCTGAGGGAGACACCTTATGTAAGGTGGTTCTATTTTCTTTTACTTGAAATGTGGATGTGATTGGCCTACTTTTATGTTTTATTAAAGAGAGATTCAGACCTCGGGTGGAAGAGAATTTTAGCAACCTGACCTCCTTGAATTTTAATTCATTACCCCTGCTCCAGAGTGCCTTCTAAAGAAGTATGTAGAGCTACAGGCCAGAGAGAGTAAACAGCTCAGTGTTCCCCATAGCCATTCAAAAGAGGTGAGAAATTTCCGTTAGGCTTTAGGACAGCCAGGAATACACAATGCATAATCAGCCCTACTCTACTCCACTCCACCCAGGAGAAATGATTATTTCTTGTGAACTTGCAATATATTTAAATACTACCAGCTATAAAGGTGCACTGGTAACAATACCGACAGTGAAATTACCTTAAGTAAATACATAGGACGCCCCTGGTATGAGGTTCCAATCTGAGAGCGAGACACCAGAGATGGGTTCTGAGCGGCGATGTTAGCAGACCAGGCATTGATCTTTGGGATACACATATTTTAATTAGAGGGCATGAATACTTAATATACAATGCATAGCGAGCTACAGTAGACATACATACAGTATCAAGATCATTGTATTTTTCATAGCTGTGTACTGCACGAATGTTGCTATCGCGCTGCTTGTCCAGTGCCACCTGAAGGTCATCGATCATAATTCTGAAGAAAAAAGCAGATAACAAATGTTATACATTTTAGAAAAACATAGCTGTAGAAATCAGATGGTTAGTTAGCTGTCTGACCTGCCTTTGTTCCAATATGTCATTTATAGCGGTCTAACCATCCACTATACTTTGCCTACGTATGGATAAGTTCATCATTTTAGTCCTAGTGTTGTTTTAAATCAACCTTTACCTCAGCACTGCTTTGTATGCAGCCAGTCAGAGATGGAATCACTGGCTGTTTATGGTCCAGCTCAAGGCCAAGTAGTTAAGCCCTATTCACACCGGTTCAACATGTCATGCGATTTGACAGTTTCAAGTTGCACCCTTGTCATCGGAGTTGCACCAATTTTGAAAGTAGTTCCTGCACTACTTTTTGCAATTTCAGGTGCGACTGGCAAGTTGCACCTAAAGTCGCACTGACATGTGACTTTGAAATCATGTGACTTCAAGTGAGTCAGTGTGAACCAGGGCTAAATCAACTTCTGGGCTTTTGATCATGCTACAGTTGCTAAAAGATGGCAACGCACCCTGGTATTACAACAATGTTTCTGCATTCATGAAAAAATGCAATAATGTCTCTCTGATGGCACTGGATGTCCAATAAACTGCTAAGGTCATGTTAGAAGACACTAGGCTTATTCAAATAACTGCAATATTTAATTATTTTATGCAGATAACAGCAAAACATAGATCGCTATTATACTGTACATGATCTGAACAAGAAATTAAAAGTGTATGTCAAGTCAAAACTTTTTATTTTCTTTTAGGATAGAAAAAAAAAGATTAGGAACCCTGTTTTTACTCTATTTGGGGCTCCGTTAGAGCGATTTCCCTTCACTATCTATCATCTTACTAACCATCACAGCGACACTGATTAAAGTAAAATAGAATCTCTAACAGCACAACGTAATGAAGCGATAAGAAAATCTTTTTTACTTAGAGTATAGCAGGGCTTAAAAAACCCACTCGCCCACTCGCCAAATGCGAGAAGAAATTCCTCTGTGGCGAGCGGCGAGCAGCGAGCACAGATGAAGCTTGGAGCGACTGCACCTGCGCTCCAAGCCTCATTGTGAAGCCAAGTTCCGGTTTACAACTTATGGTTTCCGACTTCTGCAGCACGACCGCTGAGGGGATAGGTGCAGGAGAGGTCCGCTCTCCGCTGAGAGGAGACACCCTTTCCACTGCCACGGGGGACTCGGAGGGACTAGGAGTAAGTACTGTATACAACATGTACTATCACTATAATGGAGTATAGGGGAGCTGGGATATACATTACTCAGTAATGTATATCCCAGCTCCCCTGTACTCCATTATAGTGATATGACATGTGTACAGTATGTATATCCCAGCTCCCCTGTACTCCATTATAGTGATATGACATGTGTACAGTAATGTATATCCCAGCTCCCATGTACTCCATTATAGTGATATGACATGTATACAGTAATGTATATCCCAGCTCCCCTGTACTCCATTATAGTGATATGACATGTGTACAGTAATGTATATCCCAGCTCCCCTGTACTCCATTATAGTGATATGACATGTATACAATAATGTATATCCCAGCTCTCCTATACTCCATTATAGTGATACGACATGTATACAGTAATGTATATCCCAGCTCCCCTGTACTCCATTATAGTGATATGACATGTATACAATAATGTATATCCCAGCTCTCCTATACTCCATTATAGTGATATGACATGTATACAGTAATGTATATCCCAGCTCCCCTGTACTCCATTATAGTGATACGACATGTATACAGTAATGTATATCCCAGCTCCCCTGTACTCCATTATAGTGATAGGACATGTATACAGTAATGTATATCCCAGCTCCCCTGTACTCCATTATAGTGATATGACGTGTACACAGTAATGTATATCCCAGCTCCCCTGTACTCCATTATAGTGATATGTCGTGTACACAGTAATGTATATCCCAGCTCCCCTGTACTCCATTATAGTGATATGTCGTGTACACAGTAATGTATATCCCAGCTCCCCTGTACTCCATTATAGTGATATGACATGTATACAGTAATGTATATCCCAGCTCCCCTGTACTCCATTATAGTGATATGACATGTACACAGTAATGTATATCCCAGCTCCCCTGTACTCCATTATAGTGATATGTCATGTACACAGTAATGTATATCCCAGCTCCCCTGTACTCCATTATAGTGATATGACATGTGCACAGTAATGTATATCCCAGCTCCCCTGTACTCCATTATAGTGATATGTCGTGTACACAGTAATGTATATCCCAGCTCCCCTGTACTCCATTATAGTGATATGACATGTATACAGTAATGTATATCCCAGCTCCCCTGTACTCCATTATAGTGATATGACGTGTATACAATAATGTATATCCCAGCTCCCCTGTACTCCATTATAGTGATATGACATGTATACAATAATGTATATCCCAGCTCCCATGTACTCCATTATAGTGATATGACATGTATACAATAATGTATATCCCAGCTCCCATGTACTCCATTATAGTGATATGACATGTATACAGTAATGTATATCCCAGCTCCCCTGTACTCCATTATAGTGATATGACATGTATACAGTAATGTATATTCCAGCTCCCCTGTACTCCATTATAGTGATATGACATGTATACAGTAATGTATATCCCAGCTCCCCTGTACTCCATTATAGTGATGACATGTATACAGTAATGTATATCCCAGCTCCCCTGGGAGTGGGGTTGGGGGCGGACTGGGTAAGGTTGGGTGGGGCAACTGGTGGAGAGTAAGTTTTGTGACTGGCTGGTAGGTCTGGACTCAAAATTGTAACCCCTGAAGTATAGTAATTGTTACAATCCCTGTCAGTTTTTTAAATTTATGTTTGTGTTCCTGTTGCAGATTTTCCTTCAATTCCTTTCTGATGAAACCTTTGTCACTGGAATAAAAAGAGCTACTGTACTTTGAAAAAGTATTCATACCCCTTGAAATTTTCCACATTTTGTCATGTTACAACCAAAAATGTAAATGTTTTTAATTGGTATTTTATGTTAGACCAACACAAAGTGAAACATAATTGTGAAGTGGAAGCAAAATGTAAATTTCTCTAACAGAGCACCAGACTGCAGTAAATAACAGAAGGGATAATCCTCCCACTCTAACCAAAATCCCCCGAAAAGTTTTGGCCAGAGAATACTGCATAAGTGTCAACCATTCATGAAAGCACGTTCAATGCAATTCAGCATATTTGAAATAAAAACTGGTATAAATGGTACCATTGCATCGATCTATGTCTGAACACCCCCAACTTGATCCCATCTTGATGCTTCACACATAATTTACACAAAACAAAAAAGGGAAAATCTCCCCTTTAATTGAATGGCTAACATAGAGCCTTACTACTTAGTGTCATTCTGTAAAAATTGCATGTTAAATGTATGCTGCATTCTTATAGAAAATACTGAAAAAAATGTATATCTGAAAGATATCAAGGACATTGACTACCTTCTTTACCTAACTTCTATTCAGCATATTGTTTTCTCCAGAGGTTGTCATTTAACTTTAAAGTTCAACTTACTCAAAGGAAATTCCACTCTGCTCAAGCATGGCCTGAACATCATAGACCACATGGCGCTCAGCACGGAAGTCGACACGTCTGCCTGGTTCTACAAGATCCACAGAGTCGGGAGCCCAAAAGTCAAGCTGTTATGTAAAATGAAAATAATAAACCTTGATATATTCCAAGTAAACATTTCTACTTTCAATAAAAGTATTATTAAAAGTACAGTGATTATGGAACTAATGAAATACAGAACAGTGATGGTGGTATCTTTAAATCAAAATGAGGCTTGTTTGTTGACATGAACCCTCTATTGTTAAACATAGGGACAAGCTGCCATAAAATCCTCACGTTTGCATTACATAAACAGACTTTTTAGGGATGCTACCAGTATAAGCTCATTTATACTTCAGAGATTGCCACAAGTAGACAATCTCTGCTACACACTGCAGTTATATTAGTCAAAAAGCAATATTTTAAACATCATTTGTCAGTTTTATTGAGGTTATTATATCCTATAAATAAATATAATAATCCAGACATAGCTACTTTAAGTGAATTTAGTTTCAGATCAGGAAGGAAAGGTTAGAACATGGATAGGCAAGTTTGGAACTCCAGCTGTTGTTGAACTACAAATCTCATGAGTCATTGCAAGACTGACAGCCATAGGCATGACTCCCAGAGGCAGAGCCATTCTAGGATTTGTAGTTTCACCACAGCTGGAGCGCTGAAATGGTCTTTCCTTGTGTTAGAATGTCTTTCCTCTCTACTACTATAACACAACTACCTTAATCTAAATTAGGCAATGGCTTAGCTCATTC
The DNA here is from genome assembly GCF_062004578.1 of Staurois parvus. Lineage (NCBI taxonomy): Eukaryota > Metazoa > Chordata > Amphibia > Anura > Ranidae > Staurois > Staurois parvus. The sequence continues at coordinate 8,386,096 of NW_028317874.1, forward strand.
ATAAAAATAAAGCAATATAATGCTGGGAAGATGAATGTAGGAAGGTATTAGGTGGGGTGAGAAAAATGGCATGGTTGCTATACAAATATTTTGTCAAATAATGGATAGGAATGTTTCATAATATGCATGCAAAGTACTAAATACTGCATGTTCTTTTCAGATGTGACCACTGACCAATTCAGTCCATTCTAAGATATAACATTATATTTCTTTATCCAAAACAGATGTTATACACAATGCCAGGGGCATTGTTGGCATACCCTTTATTGATGTTAATCTCCTAAATGCAATACAAGGGACTCTGTTTAAATTGTTAAAGTGCCATTCCATATAATGCACTCATCTCAAGTGTTACTTAGTACATTGTGACACTACGTTCTGGTTTAAAAGTATGTCAAGTATGTATTTGTAGCACCCTCATTAGATAGCTAGGGGGAGCTAAGTTAATTATTTTTCAGTAGGAGGCTGAATAGCAGCTGGGAGAAATAGTTAGAGGGGTAAAATTTTGGTCAGGGCTGGGAGGCTCTGCAGATAAGCACTCTGGAACTTCCCCCTGATCTAGACTTGGAGAGGTCTCTAGAATTCAGAGGGTGGGAGTGAGGAGGAACTGTTCTGCACTCTCAAGGGATCCTGGCCAATCCCCAAGCAGGAGGCTTGGCATGGGGTCAGGATAGCCCTTAAGAGTGGTTGAGCCTACTCAGCAACAAGGAGAGTTTGGGTGGAAGATGGAGTAAGCAGGATGGTGTGTGGAGCCTGGGAAGGGTCTAGGAGAAGGGCCTACCTAAAGGTGGAGAAGCTAGAAGGAAGGATCTCTCAGCCTCATCGTCATCTGAGAGAGGGCAGCCTGGGAAGCAGGGAGGGATCCAGCTCAGCATAAGGCCTGAAAGCAGCCACCAACCCACAAGTTTGCAGGAGAGACTAAGTGAGTAATCCCAAACCCCCTGAGCCAGATAAGGGGAGAGGGCATTTGGATGGGAAACCTGACTAGCCCCCATCTGGGACTGCTGATCTTCAGAGGCAAATTCCGGGTCCTCTTGCCCACGGATTCCCTCAGGTAGCTGGTTGGAGAGGAGATTTCATCTGGGGTCTGAGGCCGGATAGCTCTCCAAGAAGAGAAAACTTGTACATAGTTCCAGGACGTTGTCCTCAGTTCAACGGTTCCTTGGGCATCCCATGTATCCCTCATCCCCATCCAAGTTTCAATCCCCTAATAAAATCCAAAAAACCAAGTTCAAGGACTGTTTACTCTCTCTGGAGTGCAAGGCTGGAAGGAAATGCGTGTTTCCTGGCTGTGGAGGACTATAGGGGGCTCAAAACTCTATTGACTCTTAAGGGGGTAGTGCTACATATTCTTAACTCAGAAACACATCTTCTATTGCTCTCAGCCCCCTTTAAATCTCCAAATTATTATTTTTTTGCTGCTGTGATTTAATTTCCTGTTACTGGGTGACTTACTTCTTTTTCTATGGTCACAATGTATGTAGGAACTTTGCCAGCCTCTTTTGCTCACTCCGGAGATTGACTATAAACAATTGGATGTCCAGCATGCATAAAGCAGTGCGCATGACCCCAACTAGAGTGATAATAATAAAATGTAATCATTCCCCTTCACATTCTCCTAATCCCTAATGTTTCATAAAATCATAGGAAGCAGCAGGTCTTTGTCATTAATGATTTGCTTACTTTGGAACAAATGGTATATAGGAAAGTGTTAATGGAACAGTAAGCATGCAAAACAATCATATGAGAAATTATAAGCACAATGCATTTCTACTGTATTACCAAATGATTTGAGTTTTCTTTTCCGCTATGCAAGGACAGAGACACTTGAAGTGTGTTTATTATTCAGATAAAAAGAACAAAATGTACATCTACAATACAAGATTTAAAATGCTGTCACAAATAATATTCTATGCCTGAAAATGAATCCTTAGACAAATTTGAAATGCATTTACAACACAGCACTCATAATATTTTATAAACACCTCAAAATGTTTTACATAAAATAGTGTTAAAGTAGAACTATAGGCAAAACATTTTTTTGGATAGAGTAAAGGAGGGTTATCACCCGTCAGATTTTTTTCACCATCTGTGTCCCACTGATATACCTTCACTTCCTGTCCCATAGCCAAACAAGAAGTGAGCGTAAATCCCTGCAATTTAAGGGAATCCCTTGGGGAACCCAAGGTTACCAGTCCCCATTGGAAGATTTCTCTTTTACGTTTCTGGGGACAACCTAAAATTTGGGTTTTCCTTTTACTTTCCCTTTCAATGATAATGGAAAACATGACAAATAGAGACAGTAGATCTCCCAAATGGGGGCACAGACGGGAATAAAAACAGGTGTTCTAATCCATCTCCACTCTATCCAAAACTGAAAAAAAAATTGTCTTTAGTTGCACTTTAAACTCTCAATGTAACTGTGCTCTTTGCATTAATCTCCATCCAGCTAGTAGCTAATACATTTTTATTTTCTCTTATTATGTCCCAAAGTCACACACCAGAGACTACAAGTCCCATAATTCCTTGTGCATTGTCCATGATGCGCATGCGTTGGCCAAGCACAGTACCAGAGTGCTTATACTGTGCATACGCTGGCTGAATACGGTACCAGGGTGCTTATACTGCAAATACACTGGCCAAACATATGCATTTCAGGCACTTTCCAGTGTGTGAAGATTCATTCCTGACCAGGGGTGTGCAAGTCGGGGTGATTCCAGGAAGACCCTGCAAGGCAAAGGAGCCACCCTGAAAGGTGGAAATGCCACACACCAGACTTTTGAAGGCTCATTATGCTGCAAAGACTGCAACAAACAGTGGACAGGAAACAATGATAATGTAAGATATGCTGTATTCTTTTTTAAATGGAGGGTTTAAGAACATGTTAATAAGTTAGTACTGAATGATTCATGTGTAATTACATCCGAAGGTTTTTTTTCTCTGAGCTCTAGAAAGAAAGGCAAAGGATTAGAATCTCTGCCAGTCTTTATTGTCCAGTGGTTCTCATTGGGGGGATTTTCCCTCACTTGCTGTTCTGGTGACCACTTCCCTTGGGTATTTTCTACAACAGGGATGCAAACAGCAATAAAGAGAACCTGATGAGGTTTGAATGCTTTACCACTCTGCAAAAAAAATTATTGCTTGTATGTTTCTTTCTTTGTGGGATTGGTGTCACTGGCACAGTAAAAACTCATTCACACATGTGTTCTGTGTGTTAATACTCGCTTTGCTGTGTGTTATCTTGCAATAAGGCAGCCTGTTATTCTTGAATGGGCTGCTAACGCACTGCAATAGACCCCAAAACACACATTATCTACAGCAGAGCACCACAACGCATGGTACTGTGTTGTCCCCTAATATGTAGTGCGTTGGGTGCAATTCAAAATGAATGGCCCCACAAAGCACTGCAGTAGAATATGTGATAGGTCATCAGCTCATCCCCCACAGTTATTACCTTTTGTATCACTTTTAGACTGTAAGGTCTAACAAGCAGGGCCCTCTGAATCCTTCTGTATTAAACTGTATTGTAACTGTATTGTTTGCTCTCATGTTGTAAAGCACTCCGCAAACTGTAGGCGCTATGTAAATCATGAATAAAATAAATGTAGGTTTTCTTATTTTAAAATGAGGTGCAATGAGAAGCACAATCACATTTATCAATGTATCTAATACAATATTTACTGGGTGAATGGACTAGCTGTTAGGGGCTAGTCACAAGTATAGTAAAAAAATTATAGAATAGTCTACATTTTTCATTTATGCTTATTCTGCTATACACAACATGTTGGGTTCTTAAAGAATCAAAGAACAAGAAACTGCGCTTATGTGATAGAAAATATTGTGCTCTTATATTAACATTAAGCAGCAGGCTCTGCTATGAGATATTTTTCATAGACTATTAGCAATGGTAGTAAATAGAACCGTGCTATGCTCTAGCAAAATGTAAGTGTCAAAAATTGCATTTCAAACCATAAACATTTTTGTACTCATTACTATATAATACAAATGCCAAAAATTACATAAAGTCGATAATGTGAATTAGTATTTCCAAGTGTTCATTTGGTTACAAGTGAAAGTCCATAAATATTCAGCTCAATTCAATAATGAAGTGAAGGCCACTACCTGGATAATATGAATGCATGCTTACTGGCTGTAAGTGGCCTTCTGATTAAAGAAAGATTGCAAAAGCTCTCATGTGTCAACTGTGATAGGGATCCCTAAGGATGTTCTCCAAGTGGAACTGGTCCACATATCTCCTCCACACTCACATAAAAATATAAGGACAAAGCACGCCCATGGGCGGACTGACCATTTGGAAACTGCCCGAGGGCCCAGGGTCAGTAGGGGGCCCCATGAGATGCCCCTGGTACCTTTTTCATAGGCTTTTTTGAGTTTTTGGCAAGGACACAGGGGCTCTATGATCCCCTATTGCCCAGGGGCCCCATGAGTTGTCAGTCCACCCCCGAGCACGCCCATACTGTAAAATCTTCTTATACCATTTATTAAGGATTAAAATCATACTAATAGTGTTCAAATAGAAGTTGCGCAATATAAAACATTGCTAGCAGGAAAAATACACATACTGCCCACTCTTACGGGAATGGTATGCGTGCTGACCAACCTTCATGCTGACGTTATCGTGTTCCTACGTTCCCGGAAGAACAGGCGGTATGTGTATTTTGCCAGCTACGAGTGTTTTATATTGCGCAACTTCTATTTGAACACTGTAAGTGTGATTTAATCCTTAATAAATAGTATAGGAAGGTTTTACACTATGGGAGTGCTTTGTTCTTAGCGTGAAGATTTATGAATTATCATTGGGAGTGACCGGTTCCTTTTGGAGAACATCCTTAGCAATCCCTATCACAGTTAACGCATGAGAGCTTCTGCAACCTTTCTGTAATCAGAAGGCCACTTACAATCAGTAAGCGTGCATTCCTAATATCCAGGTGGTGGTCTTCACTTCACTACAGAATTGAGTTAAATGGTGGTAGACTTTCACTTATAACAAAATGAACGCTTGGAAATACCTATTCACATTATGGACTTTATGTAATTTTTGGCATTTTTATTATGTAGCAATGAGCACAATTATGTTTATGGTTTGAAATGCAATTTTTTGCCACCTAAAATTTGCTAGAGCATAGTGCGGCTCGATTTACTACCACTGTTGGCTTTTTAGAAATACACAATATTAAGAAAATGCAAGACATTATTGGTATTCTTGTGACTCATATTTTCCTTCACTAACAATGACAGATATGAAACAAATATTACTGTATATGATGCTTGCTGTGATATACCATTCTGTTTTTTAGCCTAGAAAACATTTTATTCTATAATGAACAATGGGCCATTGAGATTTCTTACTACTGTCTGCAGAGTTTAGCCTAATGGAAAATAAACGCCATTTTATAAACTGATCTGCTTTTTGTATCCTCAGGCCTGCTGTAATTATCTGATATACTATATATATATATAAATTCCATATACTTAGATATCCATAAACAATAGTCAACCATAAGGTTCTGGGATAAATGATTCTTAAAGTGTACCTGGGGAAAAAAACCTGTAAATCCCAACATGCTTTTTTATTGTTGCTCTGACCTGTCCCCTCACTGGTCTTATAACTGATCTATTGCTGTGATGGCTGGATATCCCTAGTGATGATTGCTTGACCTAAATGGATAGTCAGTGATATGTTGTTCCATTTTTGTACATAGCTGGATTTCATAGCAGCAGTTCGCAGAAAAGTGCAACCACTGGCAGCAGAAACTTGCAACTTAAAAAAAGAACATGATGTCCTATTACAGCAGATAAAGCCTGACATCCACATATCTTTAGATAGCGGTTATCTTGCAAAGTAATGGAATATAGAACGACAGCATATAAAATAGTTTTCAAAAGTCTCACCTTTTGAGGACCAGTTCCTCTTGTACAAAATACTGTATATATACCATTTAACGTCCAAAAGTGCTTAGATTTGAACAAAATGTTAATCCTTAGTTCAAATTCTAAGGTATTATATTGGCATTTTCAAACTATATACAAAAATAGTGCATAATGATCTCCAGCTCTCTGACTATTATCGCCAGGAGAATGGCAAGAATATCCGTTGCCTAAATATTTTGTACAAAATATAGCCCCTCGTTTTCAACTCAGAAAGTTGGAACGCATAAATAAATGTTCCGTTGGCTTGGAGGTAAATCAAATAAACAACATACCTTTGTGTGTTCGGCCAGGGATTTAATAAACTGTACTTGTGCATATGTTTGTGGAAACATACGAAATACTTTTTCCCTGAAACATACATAAATGTAAAAAACACACATAAAAAACTAATAAGAGTATTTTCATTGACTTAAATTATTACTATATAATGTATTTCTTTCTTACCCATGAAAGCTCCGGGGCTGAGCAGACACTGCTGCAATACTTGCGAGGATGAGTATGGTCCACATGATGAAAGGAAAGTAAAGGAAAGGAAAGAATGAACTGCATCTATTGTTTATATAGGTTGGTCAAGTTGTTTTTCTAGTATATGATTTGCTAAAAAAAAACTGTATGCCTGTCTGTCTGTATGATTAATTACAGCTGTGGCCTTGCTCTATTAACTAATGACGTATTTTTCATACACCTGTGTTTTAATATATCATATTCAATACAGTGGAAATTGCTTTTTTAAACTGTTACCCAGAACGATTACTGAATAATTACTCTATACACTTAATTTTCCCTTATTTTTGTAATGATTAATTTTGCACAAGTGTGCTGTTTTACTACTAAAACGTAAAGGTTGATTTACTAAAGGCAAATACAGTGCCCTGAAAAAGTATTCATACCCCTTTAAATTTTCTAAATATTTTGTCATGTTATAACCAAAAATGTAAATGTATTTTATTGGGATTTTATGTGATAGATCAACACAAAGTGACACATAATTATTGAAGTGGAAGGAAAATTATAAATGGCTTTCAAAATGTTTTACAAATAAATATCTGAAAAGTGTGGCGTGCATTTGTATTCAGCCCCCTTTACTCTGATACCCCTAACTAAAATCTAGTGGAACCAATTGCCTTCAGAAGTCACCTAATTTGTAAATAGATTCCACCTGTGTGCAATTTAATATCAGTATAAATGCAGCTGTTCTGTGAAGCCCTCAGGGGTTTGTTAGAGAACATTAGTGAACAAACAGCATCATAAAGGCCAACAAACATACCAGACAGGTCAGGGATAAAACTGTGGAGACGTTTAAAGCAGGGTTAGGTTATAAAAAACTATCCCAACCTTTGAACATCTCACGGAACACCTTTCAATGCATCATCCAAAAATGGAAGGAGTATGGCACAACTGCAAACCTACCAAGACATGGCCGTCCACCTAAACTGACAGGCTGGGCAAGGAGAGAATTAATCAGAGAAGCAGCCAAGAGGCCCATGGTAAGTCTGGAGGAGCTGCAGAGATCCACAGCTCAGGTGGGAGAATCTGTCCACAGGACAACTATTAATTGTGCACTCCACAAATCTGGCATTTATGGAAGAGTGGCAAGAAGAAAGCCATTGTTGAAAGAAAGCAATAAAAAGTCCCATTTGCCGTTTGCGAGAAGCCATGTGGGGGACACAGCAAACATGGGGAAGAAGGTTCTCTGGTCAGATGAGACCAAAATTGAACTTTTTGGCCTAAAAGCAAAACGCTATGTGTGGCGGAAAACTAACACTGTTCATCACCCTGAACACACCATCCCTACCGTGAAACATGGTGGTGGCAGCATCGTGTTGTGGGGATGCTTTTATTCAGCAGGGACAGGAAAGCTGGTCAGAGTTGATGAGAAGATGGATGGAGCCAAATACAGGTTAATCATAGAATAAAACCTGTTAAAGTCTGAAAAAGACTTGAGACTGGGACAAAGGTTCACTCTCCAGCAGGACAATGACCCTAAACATACGGCCAGAGCTACAATGGAATGGTTTAGATCAAAGCATATTCATGTGTTAGAATAGCCCAGTCAAAGTCCAGTCCTAAATCCAATTGAGAATCTGTGGTAAGACTTGAAAATTGCTGTTCACAGATGCTCTCCATCCAATCTGACAGAGCTTGGGCTATTTTACAAAGAAGAACAGGCAACAATTTCACTCTCTAGATGTGCAAAGCTGGTAGAGACATCCCCAAAAAGACCACAAATACACGCCACACTTTTCAGATATTTATTTGTAAAAAATTTTGAAAAACATTTATCATTTTCCTTCCACTTCACAATTATGTGCCACTTTGTGTTGGTCTATCACATAAAATCCCAATAAAATACATTTACGTTTTTGGTTGCAACATGACTGTATGCTGTTAACTTGTAAGGGAATTTGCCCCAGGCCTTGATGAATGCGCTGAAATATTACTATGCAAATAATACACAATTATGTACAACGAAAATAAAAAAACTGCATTTTTGTTTGCAGATGATTGAATGATGGAAGTCTGCAGGGTTGCACCTCATTCTCTGAGCTCTGGGGAAAATTCCCTTGCAAAGTGCAACTTAACATGCAAAATGAACAGCCTATTTGCCTCTAGTAAAGCAACCCCTATGAATGAAATGTATAATCCTCCCAGCAAACAATATTAATTACTACATAAATTAACCTCTTTAGGTTAGCTCTTTAGAGTTCATCTATTTTAAGGAAAGTTATCATCACAATATAGACATGAGCATATTTTACTAAAATTTTCTAAACAGTTATTTTGACCCATTGCTTAGGTTTGCCATCTGATTATTTGTTTTAAATCACACTTTTCACCAATGAGAGATTTTAGACGACAGGAAACATTTCATCTTGCATTCACACACAGATGTCAATTGAGTCCTGTGTTAGAAATTAGTTATGATGCCAAACAAGGCAAGATGGCAGAGGAGTTGCTGAATAAAACAGACACAAATGTATCTAAAGTTATGACAAAAAATAAGTGGACACCTAACCACCACTACTACACTATGGCCAAAAATAAGTGGGAACCCCTCCAAATGATTAAGTCCAATTATAAACAGGGAAGAGTACTGTCTTTTATATCTTAATGCACTCCCTGTGTAGTTGTATCTCCCTCCCCACCTCCCTATATAGTCATATCTTGATCCAGCACTGTGCCTGTCTGTAGCAGTGAAGGTCTCTGTCTCTCTCCTCACTCACCACAGAGGCAGCAGTGACAGCCATTGGCTTGTGTTACTGCTGTCAATCAAATCATGTGAGGAGAAGGTAGGACTAAGCCATTCTGTGCATGTATATGGACACACATAGCAAGGCTCGTGAGCCCACCTGTAAGTGTTCACCCATAGCATACAGCTTGCCATGTGGGCACACATACGGAAGAGGAGGAGCCAAGAGCACAATCGGGGGGACCCCAGAAGAGCAGGTTTGTGGCTGCTCTTTGCAATAGAATTGCAAAGAGCAGGTAAGTGTAATATGTTTATTATTTTAGGAAAATAATTAAGCCTTTACAACCACTTTAAGTAATCAGTGGTCTATATGTGGAGGTCCAACATGGCCTCTGCGGAGTCAGACGTATAGCTCTGTAATGTCATTCACCCAGGTAATCCTCTGTTGTCATCATCAGCAAACCTGCTCTGAGAAATTCCATTCAACTATCGCTGGAGTGCATGCACGTAAATGGGAATTGGTTGCAAAGAGACTGCAGAAGAACACCAACAATGAAATGCAATGAAAGGTGAAACGTAATATAAAAATGGCAATTATTTATGATACATAGGGGTTGGTTTACTAAAACCAAAGAGTGCAAAATCCAGTGCAGCTCTGCATAGAGACCAGTCAGTTTCCAGGATTTTCTGTCAGAGCTTAATTGAACAAGTTGAAGTTAGAAGCTGAATGGCTACCATGCACAGCTGCACCAGATTCTGAGTGCTCCAGTATATTTTTTTTGCTGTTTATTTACTTTAACAGAAAAGGAAATCTGCACTACACAGTACAGGAGAACATAGAAAGTCATTAATTCATGAAAAAAATCTAACACATCTAATTATTCATCAAACATACTGCTGCGTAAAATATTGCCATACTTTTTTTTTTTATAAGACCTTTCTTGGGATGATAGCCAAAACTACAAAGGCAATCAGAATAAGACTTGGAGCACATATCCTGCTGCAAGAGTCTACTAATTTCTTTTTGTATGGCAAAGCTCCTTTGATTTTGTAGTGTAGGTGTCTGGACAAATCCAAAAAAGCTTTTTTTGGCCCCAACTCTGCAAAGTTACTCTGGTCAAGCAATGTTTCTTCTGCTCCACTTCCCTTACAATTATATTGGTCAGTGGAGCTGCCCATCATGGTTCCAAAAGGAAATGATTGGAGGTGAGAGAAAATGGGCATGTTTGGAAGCATTGGGACTCAAATAGAATTGCATTTGGGCAGACCATGGGCATTAAAAGCTTCTACAGGTACCTCTACGTCAACATTTTATTTTTATTGATCAAATGGTAGAGTCACTTCAAGTATATATTGACCACAAGAAAGGTAAAAAATCAGCGTATCTCCTCTCATTGATCATGTATTAGAAAATGAAACTCTTAGGAGGAATCTTTCTTTCTTTATTTCATAAATAGGTTAAGTAGTACTGTAGCAGGAGTAGGGATGTGTGAGGGAGCGAGGAGCCAGACACACAAGGAGGTGCAATTAAAGGTAGGTTTATTAATATAAAAATAAGACAAGAGTCTATGCAAGTCCAACAGCGGAAATCGTAGCCAAAGCCGGGGTCAAGAGCCAGGAAGAATTGTCGCCAGAGCCGGGATCAGGAACCAGGAAGAATTGTCGCCAGAGCCGGGATCAGGAGCCAGGAAGAATGGTCACCAGAGCCGGGGTCAGAAGCCAGGAGGAGTCTTAGCCAAAGCCGAGTCAGTATCCAGGAAAGCAATGAGTAGCTAAACAGGAGCTTGCTGTTGTGCAACAGACAGGACACAAATGCAATGGACAGCTACAAACAGCAGACTTATATGTGATAAGCCGCCACCTCCTGGGGGAGGAGCCGCAGAGGGCTGAAAGCATAAAGGATCCCACAATGCTTTGCAGACACCTAAGATGGATGCCAGCACATGGAGCAGCACAAGGTCTGAGGAAAGGTAGGACCCTGACAGGATGGCATAAAACCTCTTTTTTTAGATAGCCCATGAGGCTTGTAAAACTATTAGTTATGAAGTGGGTGACTCAAAATGACTATATATCTTTATACTTTTTTCCCATAACACAATTTCAGGTTCACATGGTTTATTTAGCAACATATGAGAAATTAGACTCCACTATTCAATATTTATTTTTGGTCAGTGACAGAACTTTACCAGTTCTGACAGAAAGATGCTAATAATACATATGAAGTGCTTCCCTCTTACATGTGCAATATGCAGATTTGTACACTGTCACATTTGGAATGTCATTATTATACTTTTTATTTCATGACAGCATCTTTTACAGGACTAAGGAATAGCTCACAGATGCTTAATTTTCATAGTACTATATAAGTAACCAGATGCGTACATTTAAGTTTTTCTCATAGGAACATTTCCATGCACATCACGTGACAATGTTGTAAAGTTTAATGTGTAGAAGTCTGACTCATAAGTTCCTTCAAAACTATGTAATGTGTTGAATGCTCCATGTGTAATAGGTCAAAGTCCATTTAATATTCTGCCATTTCACCCAGCCCTGGGAAGTCTCAGCTACTTCTATAATTAGTAATAACAATACAACCCACACAAACAAGTCCTCACTGCCATAAAGAGAAAGGGCAGCACATGCAGTGAGGACTTGTTTGTGTGGGTTGACAATTATGCCCTGACTGGCAGATGGGCCAGTTGAACACAGATATAAGGAGTACATGACTTCTTTTGAAGTACTGGATTCTATCTGGGATAACATCTGTTTATACTAAAGCGGAGTTCCACTCGAAAGCAGAAGCTCCACTTATTTGCCTCCCCCTCCTCCACTGCCATATTTGGCACCTGTTGGGGGGGGGAGTGGATACCTGTTTTTGACAGGTATACGCTCCCACTTCCAGCTCAGTTCTGCGCAGCGAATTGAGCCGGAAGTTTGGCCCCCTCCTTCTTCCCGCAGTCTCCTGGGAACCTTCACAGGTCCCAGAAGACTGCCGGACCAATGAAAATGCGCAGTGCAACTCGCGCATGTGCAGTGGGCACCTGACTGTGAGGCTGCAAGCTTTCACAGCCTGGTGCCCACAGTTGTGATGTTGGTGCAGGGGAGAGAAAAAGCAGAGAAGGGATGGGCCAGGTGATTACATCGCTGGACCTTAGGACAGGTGAGTGTGTGTTTCTTAAAAGTCAGCAGCTACAGTTTCTGTAGCTGCTGACTTTTAATAAACACAAAACTGGAACTCAGATTTAAGATTTGACTTTGGTGATACCCATCGTCATTTGCAACTGAATATGGTGGTGTGTTTGTGAAAATGTCAGTATCTGAAGTACTGCCAGCTTTTGGACACCTTATTTAAGCACTGCTGTGTCTTCTAAGGATTATATGACTGGGCCTGCTTGTAGCTGGCCAGCTAAGACCGGTCCTAGGTTGCTAATATGGTTCACATATATGTGTATACCAAACCTGCCAATAACCTCAGTACAGTGTATATGTGCATATGTTAAAGCCAAAAGCAGAATCATTGCTGTAATTTATGTCTCTAAATGTTATATAACATTTATATATTCATTGTGTTAGCAGAAGCAGAAAAGGAAAATATACCTTTAAGAGTCAGTACATAAGTAAGCCAATCACAGCTATCCTCACACTGCACAGAGCCTTAACCAATGCCATCCAGTTTCACATTTGTGCCTGTGTAAAACCCTGCTAGATCTTTCTAGAGCCACTTGCTCACCAGACAGAAGAGGAAACAGACAGAGTTCCAGTCAGAGATAAGTTCTATGGAAGCGGAGAAGGCCAAGTAGGTATTTAATGCACTTATATGTTCCTCTATTGCTTAACAGTGCAAGTAGATCTGTATGTAAAATCTGTTATATGTGTTTACTTATAGTTCCACCGAAATAAGCCATTGTAATACGAAGCAAAAAAAGCCACTGTAATACGAAGCAAAAAAAGCCACTGTAATACATAAAGTAATCACAATATGCAACCGTAATCCATAATCCACAATATGTCTACCGTTTTATGTTATCTGACAAGATTGAACTGTTGAATCTCCTTATTTCTTTGTGATTTTCATTCACCACGTGTTTGTACATGAACTGTCCGCTGCACAAGCACCGGTGTTATATGAAGAAGATTAAAGTTATTAAAGAAGTTAACTAAAGTATTCAGTGTGCTCTTTAAACCTACTGCATCCATTAGAGGACTTACAGAGTAAAGTTAGTCTAATCCAGTGCTTCTCAAATAGGGGGGGCGCGAGGCTCCATCAAGGGTTGGCGCCTACAGGGGTGGGCAGAGGGCTGCTGTCTCTTACCTGGCTCCCACAATGATCCATCCAGGAAGTGCTGCTCATTCCGTCACTCCGGCCACTCCCTCACTCCTGCCACTCGGCTCCGCCTCCTCACCGGTGATTGGCCGCCAGAACTGTAGCTCAGGAAAGGTACACAGGTGGCCAATCACGGGCGAGGAGGCGGAGCCGAGCGGACCCGTGAAAATCGAGTGAGGGAAAAGCCGGTAAGTGTGCAGTGCAGAGGTGCTGCTGCAACCACATATGCTGGCTGCAGCAGCACCATACTGCAACAGGGGTCAGCAAGTGTCATTGATGTCTGTGGGAGGAATAGTGCCGCATCATTGGTGTCACTGATACTAATGATGGGGCATTATTCCTCCCACTGACACCAACGATGGGGCACTACTCCTCCCACTGACACCAATGGTGGGGCACTATTCCTCCCACTGATACTAATAATGGGGCATTATTCCTCCCACTGACACCAACGATGGGGCACTATTCCTCCCACTGACACCAACGATGGGGCACTATTCCTCCCACTGACACCAATGATGGGGCACTATTCCTCCCACTGATACCAATGATGGGGCACTATTCCTCCCACTGACACCAATGATGGGGCACTATTCCTCCCACTGATACCAATGATGGGATACTATTCCTCCCACTGATACCAATGATGGGGCACTATTCCTCCCACTGATACCAATGATGGGGCACTATTCCTCCCACTGACACCAATGATGGGGCACTATTCCTCCCACTGATACCAATGATGGGGCACTATTCCTCCCACTGATACCAATGATGGGGTACTATTCCTCCCACTGATACTAATGATGGGGCACTATTCCTACTTATAACAATTTTATAGACAAATGATACTATTTACAGTCGCGCGAGGGGGCGCAAAATGTTTTCTTCTTCCTAGGGGGGGCATGACAGAAAATAATTGAGAAGCACTGGTCTAATCAAACAAAAGAAACAGCAATTGTATAATTTTTCTAATGCCACAGCGCACAAGGCACTACATAGTGCTGCGCCTGCCACACTGCTTCCCTCCCATCTAAAATCTCTTCCATACCTCCACGCGTCTTCAAGGGAGATGACTGCATTTTGGTACACTCTGTATTGTTTTTATCTGTAATGGATATCTATCTTTTAGGAGTCTAATGTTTTAAAGAAGCGGTGTTTACAGCAAAAAGCGGTAAATGTATTTAATAAAATTTGATATGTGGTTTTATATTTAACATATATCTGTGTAGTTGGTTTTGATATACGCATATTGGCAGGTCACCTTTAAATACCCTTTTTCTTTTTTTTTATGCTGTTTTACTATTGTGGGTTGGTGAATCCCGATATAATTATATTATACATTCCACTGCCATCATATTGGCCTCACCTCTATTACTTGCTAGCTATTCATTAATAGAAATACCTATGAGTTCTTAAATGTCCAACATCCTGTCACACCATTTATTCCTTACCTAAAGTACAGAAGAATTTGCACAACTCTCCCAGATGACCCATAATTTCGGGCACTGCATGTATTTCTGAAAATGCTGGTAGGTTAATAGATGATTATCTTAGACCCTACCATCATACATACAGGACACTAGGGATCTCCTTAGAATCATGGAAGATATGATCATACCTATTGGTTATATATTGTAACAATCAACGTCAAAGATATATAGCTCCACCCCCCTCTCTTTAGGTGTGGCTACTATTGCAGAATTTTTAAAGGATTAATTCATGTGAATTTGTTTTGGAACTTTTGTAATACATTCTCTCCTGGAATGTGTTCATTTTTAACGTCTCCCACTACCTCCAGGTACATCGGGTGGCAATGAACCTGTGCCATATTTTGTCATGGAACAGGAACATCAATAATGTTTTTATGATATGGGCGGGGTAATGTGAAGGTGTCAACATGTTCATGGATCAGATTGATTGCAATGAATTTAATCTTAAATTCATCTTGACATGAGATCAATCCAGACTGAAGTTATCCCTGAAGGCCATCTTATATCAGATATATACCACAAAGCCTCTGCAGCAAACACAATTCTCCATGCAACTAGTGCACATCCCAGAGACCACTGAAGGAAGGTATACCTTATGGTCAATATCTCAGAATTAAAATTACTTTTTGGTCCAAGCAAAATGTTTACAGAATCAGTTGCTGCAGAGGGTTTACAGCAAAAAATGTTTAAAAAGGGCCTTTAAGAAAGCAAAATGAAGATTCCATGAATTGCTCATTCATGCGCATAAAAAACCTGATGTCATGAATACCACACGTTTTATCACTCGCTTTTCTCAACATCATGAGCGGATGGTGGATATTCTTCATCAACACTGGCATTTACTAAGAGAGGACCCTTTGGTAGCCAAATATGTAGGAGAGAGACCCCAGATTATTTTCAGATGGGCCAGGTCACTGCATGATTATTTAATGCACAGCCATTTTAAGAAGAAAGTTCCCTCTAATCTTTCAGTTACATGACGGAAAAGAACCTTTGTATGTGGTAGGTGTAATTTCTGTGATTGGATTTTCACAGCAATTAGCATTTCTCTTCCAAATGGAAAATCTTGGATTTAACATTAACTGTTAGACTGCAGGTGTGGTATATTACATGCAATGCTCATGTAAGCCATTTTATGTGGGCAAGACAAAAAGGCCTTTCTGGAAACGGATCAGGGACCATATTTATCTGATCTGGAATGGTAAAATGGTGACTTCAGTAACATGTCATGTGGGTCTATACCACCACTCTGAATATCATTAAAATGTTTTGCCATTGAGCATGTTGAGAGTTCTTCAAGAGGCGGGATATAAACAAACCTTCTCCAGTTGGAGACTAAGTGGATTTTCCATCTGGAGGCAACAAAACCACTGGGCATCTGTCAAGGAAATTGTATGCACGGTCATGTACGATATGCGCATGAACTCAATAGAACTTCCAGAGTGAGACCTGGACATGCTCTACCTTGCGTACATGCGTGTGCACGTGCACACATGCAGTAGTGTGAGAAAGCATGGGTAATTGGTGCCCACTTTCCTATGTAAAGCTGCACATGTAATGAAAGGATTGCTGAGTGGTCGTCAGCTTCTGCTGCCTGTGACCTGATCCCATGCTTGTTCTTGTATCTACCCAGCCTGCTTGACTTTGCTTGTTCCTGATACATTTTTGCTGACTCTGGCTTGTGATCCAGCTCTGCCTTCTGTCTGCTCCAGTACCTTCTCTGCTCCCCCGTTTTAAACTCTGGCTTGGCTTTGACTCCGCCTCTGATCCTGATTCTGTACCTCTGCTGCCCAGCTGCTACCAACTTCTGCCTACCTAACTACCCAATATTCTGCATCTGCCTGCTTGCCAGTTTGCTTGCTGCATGCTCTTCTGCACCTGCTGCTGTGTCTCTGAATCTGTCAGTCCACCAGTCTGCTTGCTGTTCTGCACCCGCTGTGTTTCTGCTTCTGCCAGTCCACCAGCCTGCCTGTTGCTTGGCACCTGCTGCAACTGCCTTCCATCCAGGATCTCTGACTTGGCACCCTTACCACTACGTGCCCTGTTATGTCCAGTCACTATCTTCAGGAGAAACAGGACAGGAGGTGTAAGGGGAAGCCTTACCCTCAGCTCAGCCTTGACCAGGTTCATTGTCAATGAAAACATTAGTTTCAAACTTTTCTTGGAACTTTTGTCCTGTCTGTATACTGAGTGGTCTTCTATCCACAAAATTTGCCCATTATGACATTTGAATTGTATGTTTTTTGTTGTTTATGTTTTGCTTATTTATTGTTGTAATATGGTCATCCCTGGGATGTGATGATATGTATGTGTAGAGGGTGTTTTGCTTTGACCTTTTGGGGTTGGCCCAACATGTTTTGCATTTATTTATTTATGTTACTTATATGTCTGTATTTTGTATTTCTCTCTTCCTTATTTGCAGCTATATTTGATTTGTGAATTTGACCTATTGGCATTTATATTTTATAATGCACTATGGTATATGTATCTATCTATATTGAGATATGTACGTCTTCTGAGCTGCAGTTTTAGAGTGCGGTTATTTTACTGTTCCTTTAGGTGGAGCTATACATTTTTGGTTGATTATGTCAGATGATGTCTTCTGGGTAGGCTTTTTGCGAGGTGGGGTGGATGTCTCTTGTACCTTCCTCTGTGGCATCCTCAGGGAGTGGGGTTTCAGCCTACCCTGGGCTCTCCTTTAAGCATGTGCGGCTTGAGGAGTGCAGGGGTGGAATGGCCCTTTGCCCATGGGTGACTACGATGGTTGAGCAGTCAATGTCCCTGCCATCACTGTGTGTGTTCCCCCATGCTTTGCCTCTGTGCTTCCTAGTCTGGGCTGCTGGGTGTTTCCCGTTTGTTCCATTGTTGTCTCTCCCCCCTCTTGAAATCACTCCCATTGGGGTCTCCACCAGTATAAGGAAGTATTTCTTTCAGCTGGGGATATTTCCTAACATTACTTCTGTGAGTAATTGTAACATCTCTATTAGAGATGAGCGAATTATTCAAAAATTCGATTCGGCTGATTCGCCGAATTTCAGGAAGAAATTCGATTCGATGCGAATTAATTCGCTACGAATTTAACTTATAAAAAGGGTTTCTAGGCTTCAGAGAGCCTTTAAATTAGTGCAGAACACTGTACCTTTAATTTAAATGCCCTTGGAGATGAGGAAGGAGAAGGAGAAGGAGAAGGATGAGAAGAAGGAGAAGAAGAAGGATGAGAAGAAGGAGAAGGAGAAGGATGAGAAGAAGGAAAAGGATGAGAAGAAGGAGAAGGATGAGAAGAAGGAGAAGGATGAGAAGAAGGAGAAGGAGAAGGAGAAGGATGAGAAGAAGGAGAAGGATGAGAAGATGGAGAAGGAGAAGGATGAGAAGATGGAGAAGGAGAAGGATGAGAAGAAGGAGAAGGAGAAGGATGAGAAGAAGGAGAAGGAGAAGGATGAGAAGAAGGAGAAGGATGAGAAGAAGGAGAAGGAGAAGGATGAGAAGAAGGAGAAGGAGAAGGATGAGAAGAAGGAGAAGGAGAAGGATGAGAAGAAGGAGAAGGAGAAGGATGAGAAGAAGGAGAAGGAGAAGGATGAGAAGAAGGAGAAGGATGAGAAGAAGGAGAAGGATGAGAAGAAGGAGAAGGATGAGAAGAAGGATGAGAAGAAGGATGAGAAGAAGCATGAGAAGAAGGAGAAGGATGAGAAGAAGGATGAGAAGAAGGAGAAGGATGAGAAGAAGAAGGATGAGAAGAAGGAGAAGGATGAGAAGAAGAAGAAGGATGAGAAGAAGGAGAAGGATGAGAAGAAGGAGAAGGATGAGAAGAAGGAGAAGGATGAGAAGAAGAAGAAGGATGAGAAGAAGAAGAAGGATGAGAAGAAGGAGAATTCCAAGCCGGCAAAAAGTGTATCTGCAGAGCTCCGCTATTTCTTAGGCTATTTCTGACAGTTCTGTGACATTCACTCCATACAGCGGTTTCAACCGCTGTATGGAGTGAATGTCACAGAACTGTCAGAAATAGGCTATTTCTGACAGTTCTGTGACATTCACTCCATACAGCGGTTGAAACATTGTATCTATTTGTTTCCATAAATGGATCCATTTATGGAAACAAATAGATACAATATTTCAACCGCTGTATGGAGTGAATGTCACAGAACTGTCAGAAATAGCCTATTTCTGACAGTTCTGTGACATTCACTCCATACAGCGGTTGAAACCGCTGTATGGAGTGAATGTCACAGAACTGTCAGAAATAGCGGAGCTCTGCAGATACACTTAGCGGAGCTCTGCAGATACACTTTTTGCCGGCTTGGAATTCTTCTTATTTTCATCCTACTTCTTCTTCTTCTTCTTCTTCTTCTTCATCCTCATCCTCATCCTCTTCTTCTTCTTCTGAGGATGAGGATGAAGAAGAAGAAGAAGAAGAAGTAGGATGAAAATAAGATTAATTCCAAGCCGGCAAAAAGTGTATCTGCAGAGCTCCTCTAAGTGTATCTGCAGAATAGAGGAGCTCTGCAGATACACTTTTTGCCGGCTTGGAATTATTCTTATTTTCATCCTACTTCTTCTTCTTCATCCTCATCCTCAGAAGAAGAAGAAGAGGATGAGGATGAAGAGGAAGAAGAAGAAGAAGAAGAAGTAGGATGAAAATAAGAATAATTCCAAGCCGGCAAAAAGTGTATCTGCAGAGCTCCTCTATTCTGCAGATACACTTAGAGGAGCTCTGCAGATATACTTTTTGCCGGCTTGGAATTATTCTTATTTTCATCCTACTTCTTCTTCTTCTTCTTCTTCATCCTCATCCTCATCCTCTTCTTCTTCTTCTGAGGATGAGGATGAAGAAGAAGAAGAAGAAGAAGTAGGATGAAAATAAGATTAATTCCAAGCCGGCAAAAAGTGTATCTGCAGAGCTCCTCTAAGTGTATCTGCAGAATAGAGGAGCTCTGCAGATACACTTTTTGCCGGCTTGGAATTATTCTTATTTTCATCCTACTTCTTCTTCTTCTTCTTCTTCTTCATCCTCATCCTCAGAAGAAGAAGAAGAGGATGAGGATGAGGATGAAGAGGAAGAAGAAGAAGAAGAAGAAGAAGAAGAAGAAGTAGGATGAAAATAAGAATAATTCCAAGCCGGCAAAAAGTGTATCTGCAGAGCTCCTCTATTCTGCAGATACACTTAGAGGAGCTCTGCAGATACACTTTTTGCCGGCTTGGAATTAATCTTATTTTCATCCTACTTCTTCTTCTTCTTCTTCATCCTCATCCTCTTCTTCTTCTTCTGAGGATGAGGATGAAGAAGAAGAAGAAGAAGTAGGATGAAAATAAGATTAATTCCAAGCCGGCAAAAAGTGTATCTGCAGAGCTCCTCTAAGTGTATCTGCAGAATAGAGGAGCTCTGCAGATACACTTTTTGCCGGCTTGGAATTATTCTTATTTTCATCCTACTTCTTCTTCTTCATCCTCATCCTCAGAAGAAGAAGAAGAGGATGAGGATGAAGAGGAAGAAGAAATAGGATGAAAATAAGAATAATTCCAAGCCGGCAAAAAGTGTATCTGCAGAGCTCCTCTATTCTGCAGATACACTTAGAGGAGCTCTGCAGATACACTTTTTGCCGGCTTGGAATTATTCTTATTTTCATCCTACTTCTTCTTCTTCTTCTTCTTCATCCTCATCCTCATCCTCTTCTTCTTCTTCTGAGGATGAGGATGAAGAAGAAGAAGAAGTAGGATGAAAATAAGAATTCCAAACCGGCAAAAAGTGTATCTGCAGAGTTCCTCTATTTCTGACAGTTCTCTGACAGTTCCTTCACATGTACAGCGGTTGAAACATCTGTTTCCGAATAAAAACATCTGTATCCTAAATGGAAACAAATAGATACAATGTTTCAACCGCTGTACATGTGTTCCTTCTGTCAGAGAACTGTCAGAAATAGCGGAGCTCTCTGCAGGGACACTTTTGCCGGCTGATCGGGAAAAATCCGATTCGCGCACCCGAAGTAGGCAAATATTCGGATTCGACGCGAATCGAATTTTTCCTGAAATTCGTATCGAATTCCGGTTCGCCTGGTTCGATTCGCTCATCTCTAATCTCTATGAAGCATACTTTTTAGCTGTAGTTTAATTTGTATGTTTATGTATTGCCTTGCAGTATTACGTATATATGATATGATGTATTGTTTTCTGTTTATGATCTGTACCCCTTGAACTCCTGAAGAAGGTCACTCCGCGAAGGACATAGCATCTTCTTTTACTTCCTATTTAGTTGGTTATTTTGTCACTTATGCATTTTGTCAGTTAATTAAGGGAAGGTGCATGGGGTTGCTGCATTGTTTGAACATGGAGGCAATTCAATTTGGCAATGTTTTTATTATGGGGATTTGACCCCGATTGTTTTAATATTATTATATAATAAACATTAGTGATTTTATGTGTGTGTAATTTTTCCTGAGGGTGGATTTACTAGCACCTGTCCCTTTTACTCTTATTTTTGTTTGTTATAATGCTTTCTTTGGGGATGTGGTGATGAAGTATTCATTGTACAAACTATCTTTCTTTGTAAGAAGACATGAACTAAGACGAATGCAATGTCTAAAAAACTGGACACCTGAAAATTGAACCTCTGGTATAAAGTGTATAGTGAAAAGATGACAACTATTAGATATAAACATACTAAACCTGGAAAAACTCTGAAATCAAAGAAAAAATGTTCTTCAAATTTAGCTGAGTGAACTTTTTACTTTGAAGCAGTTTCAGAAATATTTTGTACTATGTCGTATTTGCACAAAATTATTTAGGAAGACATGCTGTTGAGCTGAAAGTGATAACTGAGGGTATGACTCTAATGTATTTTATAACTGAACAAATTATTCCATGACTGCAGTAGATAACTCTATCTTTATAGGTGTCTTTCATTAGGAGACCGAACCAAGATTACACAGTGCTTCTTCTGGCCATTTAAGAAAAGACCTTCTTCCCCTGGACCCTATGATTCATTTTGAAGGCCTTTTGGTTACCCATTTTTAAGTTTTTATGATGTAATGTATAAAGATGCAAAGATAGATGTACAGTTGTTTCAGAGATGTTGCAGAGGTAAACCAAGTAATGCATGTTCTGTACAAATCCTGAATAAAATGGCAACATTAGCCACAATTACGCATCTGCCATATTACTCCGTAAATCACTTCCTGTTTGACCTTCTGTGATGAAGCAAAGTGCAGAAATCTGAAACATTTTGGGGTCACATACAGGGGTGGACTGACAACTCATGGGGCCCCTGGGCAATAGAGGATCATGGGGCCCCTGTGTCCTTGCCTAAACTCAAAAAAGCCTATGAAAAAGGTACCAGGGGCATCTCATGGGGCCCCCTACTGACCCTGGGCTCTTGGGCAGTGCCCAAGTTTCCAAATGGTCAGTCCACCCCTGGTCACATATCTCTTGCCTAAGAACATGGGAGTCTGTAGATTTACAAGTGTTTACGCTCTGCAGTATATTCTTCATTTGTTAAACTGCAGCAGTAAACTTGACTAGAGTATTAAAGATGGCTTTTCTCGATTCTCCCCTTACCATTTATAAATAACTACGTCTGACCACAAGCTGGAGTTAAATGGCCACAACAGCCTTTATTGACAAAATCTAAATAATCTAAATAACAGACTAGTAACATGGTAAACACAGTCTAAATGGAGCCGCCAGGTTCTAGTGGGCATCAAAAGAATACCTGCACCCAACTTAATTAGGTCTTCAGCCGCCATACCGCTGACTCACAGACAATGTCACAGATAAAAACATATAAGCTACTGGGAGACAAATCTCAGATGGTTCTCTAGAGTAAATTTGTGCCCCATACTACCTACTAGAACCTTGTACCCCGCTTTCTGCCATGACAAAGAACCTCAACAACCACCAGATGGCTCACTAACAAAGGAAAAACCAATAACCAAATGGGGATAGAAGAATGAGGGGTGCAAGAAGTTTTCCCCAACTCAGCTTCCCTTCGACTGAGGACTTCCTGGGACCCCTTAGCTGACCACCCCATGCAGCTCCACCAATTCCTAGCCTGGGAATCAATCAAGTAAGTCCCCGCAACATATATTTTCTTTCAAACTAAGCTGAAATCCCTCCTAGACTCAAACACCCTTAACTCCTGTCATGCTGGCCCTCTGTCTATGTTTTTTTTCTCCTTTACTCTGGGCCTCACTATACATGAGGTAGTTGTGTTTTTCATGGCTGGAGCTTGTAGGCATATAAACTTTGGCAAAATATAAACACAGAAAAAAATTATGGGCTTAGTGCAAAAGAGGTAACGCAGCAACCTATATTGTGGACATAAGGAAATACAAAAATAGTAATCTAAAAGGTGGTCAAAACCATTATCTCTGTAGTGATCAATACAAAGTTATATATGTGAAAAATAAAATTAATTGATTAATATATGTTGCGCTCCTAAATACTTCTCAATAAATAATTAAATTATTACCATTAAATTAATTCAAATTATGATACAAATAACTAATAAAAGTGTATAAATACCAAAAAATATTTAAATAGATAATTTCAACTAATCAATCTCCTCCAAATAAATATCAAAATAATTCCACATAAAATACTCCTCTAAAAAAATATTTTGCCAAGTGCTTATAAATCATCTATTAGTGACATGATGTACTTACTAATACCCTCAATTTCATTTATATTCATAATACCCTTATTTAATATAACAAAAATAATAAACCAACTAATAACACTCAACTAAAACGCATTTAAATGATCCCCATAAATAAAAATAACCAAATGCTCATAAATAATTAGTAGTGATTAGTATGAATCCAAATATCATCAAAATAATAGTCCCATTGAATAAACAATTGTTTTGTATATAGTGACTTGGTGCTTCTTGTTCTTCAATTTGTGACTTTTGTGAATCCTTCAAATAGTGAAGATGTGCGCTCACCTCCTTTGATGCCTGCAATTAGGCTATACACGCTTTCGGTTCACTTTCCCTGGAACCTGGACATATACTTTTGCTGGTAAAATTGGGAGATTCTTCCTTTAGGAGTAATGGATGTATCCTCTGGTGGCTGATTATCCCCTCCGGGATTACACACTCCTTTTGTTATCTCAGACCTCCTAATTATCCTCTCCTTGTGTTACTCCGCATGCAGGAAGAAATAGGAGACGCTTTTTGGATGCCATGGATGTTTATCAGTTTCCAGGCAGAAAGAACAGTATAAATGCAGGCAGGGCACAGGACAAAGCACTAGGGACAAAATGTATGTGAAATGGTTTCATACAGTAATGTAATACTATCAGATTTTAGTGTATTGAGTGAATGTCACATTTTTACATTTTTAAAATTCCCACCGGTTCCGCCCCCATATGTACCGACATTCGCAGGGAACGGAACCCGGAAGACGGATGCCGGCATTGGCTGGAGGACATGGCCTGGGACGCTGCAGGGGAGACATTGTGGGACCGCAGGACAAGGTAAGTGCTCAAGGGATCCCAGAGCAAAGCTGCAGTGTAATCCCGAGTGTAGCTCAGGGTTACAGCATCTGGTACTGAGTTAACCCTGAGAATACCGCCAGGGGGGCTAAAGTATAATGAAATGAAAAACTTGTTTTTTTCAGTTTTGGATAGAGTGGATATGGATTAGAACAACTGTCAGGTTTTTTATTGCAGTCTTTGTCCCCGTTAGAGAGATTCACCCTCTCTGTTTGTCCTATTTACCATTATTGGCAAAAGTGAAAGTAAAAGAAGCCCAAATTTTGGGTTGTCCCCGGAAAACTAATAGAGTGGACACTAGTTCTGGTGTCCTGGGGGTCCAGAATGAATTTGCTTCATTTACAGAGATTTTCCCACTTCCTGTCTTGGCTATGGGACAATAAGCAAAGGTAAATCTTCCCAATTGGATACGGAAGGCAAAAAATAAACTGACATGGGTTATAGCCTTCCCTTATTTTATCCAAAATAAAAAAAAAAAGGTTTTGCCTATAGTTCTACTTTAAGGCATTCCCTGATTCCCTATAATGATACAAGTGGGCTATCAACACAAGAGCAATGGACTGAAAAATGTATATGACCCTTTTATTCCTCTGCAGGGCTCCACAATGACCATTGATCTCTACTATACAGTATAAGGGGTTCCATGAACAGAGCCTTGTGTTGACTCACATTGTGTGAAAACAATTGTCTTAACGGACCCTTAATGTTGCAAATAATACATTGGAAAAAAATGACTCATCTAACAAATTTACTAAACTATTAGCCAAATAGCATCAGATAATGTGAAAAAATAGTTGGCTGGTAGATAAAAACTTTCTTGAGTAGCCTAGTTCTTGTTTATATTCTGGTTAATGTGGAGGACTGTCTCCATCTAGTGTTCAACATGCTCATTGCTCACTATAGCTGATCACATTTCCTTTTACTCACAGGAAGCATAATATACTATATGCGTATAATCTTTCAATAGTTCAATGATTCTTACAGAATATAGCTAGTAATAGTTCTGTAAGGATACTATAATCCATCTTGTTTATCTTTTTAAAGAGAGAATATATATATATATAAAATCACATTTTTTTAATGCAGGGGTTACAAATCCCTTTTTCTGGATATGCAGATAACTAAAGGAAGGTTTTTAGAATATTGAAATATATGACAGCAGGAATACAGGGATATACATTTTAAATTCACATAACAATTTTAAGCAAATGGTACAATAATAAAAATAAAAAGAAACTCACTCAGGATGCACCCCGCTGATACATAGAACAGTCATTCTTTTTATCAAGAATTTTATTATCTTGACAGAACAGTTACTGTAAACTGTTATCTATTTACTTCTGCAGAGATACCACTGAGATCAGTATAATATTTGTAGCAATATTTAAATACGACATTATACTGGTGTCATGGGTCATTTCTAATTTCACTGTAAATATTGATTACTGGCCCACTATGAGCTGCCAAATTTCTTACCACCAACCGTCTGTCTGACTGTAACCGTACTCCCTGAATTCTTACTGTTGGTTAGGCTCAGTGACTGTATTGGGGAGATGTGGCCTCAAGGTTGTGAGCAGTCAAGTTATTTTCATGATCGAGTTGCAGTTGTAAAACCTAAGTGGGTAGTCAGAAAGCTATCCTTGCTGAGAGATGAGCTGAGCATACCTGGCTTTGATTTGAGCACAGGTGTAGAGAACATGACTAATGTTTGGGTGCAGAATCCAAACCCCATGGAAGTCAACACAGGTCAAATGTTAAAAAACAGTAATGGCTATTTTCAAGGCTAATAGGCAAGGAATTATCAAACAAATGTCATGGGGGGCTGACCACTGTTATGGGGAACATATACCAGAGCAGGAAAAAATGTTTACATTACATTTGGCTGGGAGCAGTGATTTTGAGTGATGCTTAAAGCATGGGTGCTCAACCCGTGCCCTTCAGCTGTTGCATAACAAATTCCCATGATGCATTGCAAGGCAATTGACAGTTACAAGCATGATATCCAAAGGCAGAGGCATGATAGGACTTGTAGTTCTGTGACAGTTGGAAGGCCACAGATTGAGAACCCATGTCTTAAAGTGAAACATTGAAAAAGCTAAACTCCATCAAATAACATGATTGGGGGATACTCTGACCCTGTCTGTGAAGTAGCACTTGTGTGTGATGCATGCAGCAAAATCAACTTTTACAAAGGAAAACGTGTGTTTATACTGCAGACCAAATGACAGCTTTCATCTGCTTCATTCAGGTGCTTATATAAAGCAGTCAATTCTATTTGTAAAAGAGCAGCCAGGGATTCCATTCATCTACACTAGAAATTTATCCTAGGTATGGGTTTAGCAAATGTGTTAATAGGGGACCTCCTCACACAAAAAATGGCACAGGGTTCCTCCTCTATTTCATACCAGGCACTTTAGCTCTGGTATAATTTTTAAGGGAGATCCCATAAAAAAACTAAAATAAAAGATTCCTCATAAAACTCCATGCTAGATCTTTATCTGAACATGCAGTCTTCCAGGCCAGGAAATGGGGGGGATGAGCATGCGCCCCCTCCTGAACCCTTCCAGGTCACATGCCTTCGATATGGGGGGTACACCTTGTCTCCATGTTGATGATGACAATGGCCTCTTCCCCACAACCCTGTCCTTGGGGTTGTGGCAATCTGTGGGTGGGAGGGAAAAAAAATTTTCTGTTGAATTTGACCACATAAAAATGTAAGAGATGAGGCATAGTGTTTTTTTCTGAAATTTTTTTAATTTGTCTGCAATCAAACAGTACAAATCTGCCAAAATATGAAGTGTAGAAACAAAAGTGTATTTATTAGATTTTATTTATAAAGCTTTTTTCTCACACTGTGACATGTCAACAAAGGCCCTATCTTTAAAAATATTTTAAAAGACCCAAAACATTGCACCACTTTGAACAGAAAAAAGTCTGAAGTGTTAGACTGTGAATGTGTTGAACATTTGTAATGAATATTTTTATATATTCCCCCCCCCCCCCCGCTTTATGCTTTGCTGGTGGTTTTTTTTTGCCTTCCTGTGGATCAATTGTGGCCATTGGATTGAGTGTATATAGGTGTTCTATTAGTTTGTTTTTCTATTGGTTGAACTAGACTGATTTGTGTCTTTTTTGGACCTGACTAACTTTGTAACTATGTACACCATAGGTGTGTGCAGCCTATTGCCACAGAGTGTGCACCCCAAAGCTCAAACAAATAGTGCACATGGTATATACACATGGGGCAGCTCAATGGCTAAGCAGTTAGCACTTACACCTAGCAGGACTAAGGTCATTGGCGCAAATCTCAACCACGGCACTAACTGCCTGCAGTTTGCATGTTGTCCCTGTGCCTGCGTGGGTTTTCTCTGGGTACCCCAGTTTCCTCCCACACTCTAAAGACATGCTGGTAGGTTAATTGGCTCCTGTCTAAATTGTCAATAGTATGTTTCAAAAATGGTGAAGATACAGCGAGCACTAACAACAAAGTAAAAATGTCACAAGCTGCATATGCACCAACGTAGGAAACCTAGTGAACATCAATAAATATAGAAACGGTGTGCCCTCACCTGGAGTTTTTGACCTCACAACTAAGTTTGGTCAAAAATAGCTTGCGTCCTCTAGGTGCACATATAGTGATGGTATAACATCTATTGAGATCTTCCTTCCGTGTTGGTTAAGCTCCTTCTTGTAACTCCTTCTTCTCCACTCAGCATACATGTAGAATATATACAGGCAGACCAATAGTGCTTTATTATTTAAAAACACTAATTTTATTCAAATATAAATAAGCAACTCACATGATACAGGTGCTCCATTGCACCCAATAACATATGCAGGAATTGTAGATACAGGTGCTCCATTGCACCCAATAACATACGCAGGAATTGTAGATACAGGCGCTCCATTGCACCCAATAACATACGCAGAAATAGTAGATACAGGCGCTTCATTGCACCCAATAACATACGCAGAAATTGTAGATACAGGCGCTCCATTGCACCCAATAACATACGCAGAAATAGTAGATACAGGCACTTCATTGCACCCAATAACATACGCAGGAATTGTAGATACAGGCGCTCCGTTGCACCCAATAACATACGCAGGAATTGTAGATACAGGCGCTCCATTGCACCCAATGACATACGCAGGAATTGTAGATACAGGCGCTCCATTGCACCCAATAACATACGCAGGAATTTTAGATACAGGTGCTCCATTGCACCCAATAACATACGCATGAATTGTAGATACAGGTGCTCCATTGCACCCAATAACATACGCATGAATTGTAAACAGCTGACACCGTCTGGCTATGAAAAGCTCCCTTTGTGTTTCCCTCCACGATTTCTCTTTGGAGTGAGTCAACTGACTGCAAGCGCTGTGACGTCACCAAGCCCCTCCCCTCCTTGGTCTGCCTATGTATTTCCTACATGTATGCTAAGTGGAGGAGAAGGAGTTACAAGAAGCAGCTTAACCAACACGGAAGGAAGATCTCGATAGGTGTTATATCATTACTACATGTGCACCTAAGGGATGCAGACTATTTTTGACCAAACTTAGCTGTGAGGTCAGAAATTCCAGGTGAGGGCACAGCTGGTGTTATTGATGGTGGAGGTGCACCGTGTATGAAAAAAGAAGATATGGAATATTGATGGAAAGATTTTTATACGGAAGAATCATGAACAGTGATTGACTGAACTATTCCACTGTATTTTGGCACATTTAAGTATTTTTTCATTAATTCAGTTATATTGGGGAAATTATTTTATGTCACGTTTGAGTGGTTCTAATGACGTTATGAGAAAAGTGCGGCACTGCTATTGTATGAGTATGAGTTTGATACTTTAGATTGTACGCTCCTTGAGGGTTAGGGACTGATGTCAATGCACAATATAAGTAAAGCGCTGCATAAATTGATGACGCTATATAAGTACCTATGATAAATAAAGTATATGCACACACAACAGCACGTTTTATGGAAAAGTCAGCCTGACCTAACAACTTGCAGCCTCCCATCTCCTGGCACGCTGGGACTTGTAGTGTCCCACCAGCTCACAGACACATGAGGTGGTCATGCAGAAGAGAAGGAAGCTGTGCCTGTGTGTTACTGAGCAGTTAATGAGTAGGGAGGTTTAGCAGAGAGTGTGGGAGATCTCAGACATTGGCCTTTTTCCAGGAATAGCAGACAGTGCAGATGTCTTCACACACAAAAAATAACCTCTAACATCTTCTAAAACACAGGAGCCCCAGATAGAGGGAGTAACGCCTCTCTTCCTTCCTGTGTGTATGGAGGGCACTTGGCATCCCCCACTAAGGTAAGCCATTCACTATATGCGTTCAGCCCAGCTTACCTGCTCCTGGTAAGATGAAGTCTGTCCTGCACTGCAGGCTCCCTCTTCCACCCTCTTCAGCTGCCAGCACCTCCTGTTGTAAAGTCAGACAAGGCACACAGAGGAGGGGGCAGGTACAGTGCTGTTCCCATTGGCTGAGGAGGCAGCAGAAAGGTGAAGCAAAGCCACTGTAGCCTCAGAATTTGTACAGACAGTGCACGGTTGGCAACCCTGGTGACTAGGGTGTGCCCAGGCACACCTATGATGTACACCTATATTAGGGTTACTTTATACTAAAGAAAAAAAAATATTGTTGTAGTCTAGTTATTTTTTCAATGATGCTATAAAATACTTTATACTATTACTTTTTGCATTAAAACACCACATACTTAGTCACTTTCTGGGAACATGGTAGTGCCCAGAAACAAGGGAGCTTATTTTGTCTCTCAATGGCTAAAAACTGCCATGTCAGTTTTTTTGCCCTGTACTACATCTGCAGTGGTTTAGGGGAAGACCCCAGAAACTATTCAAAAATTACTCTATTTAGAAGAGTAAACCCTTCGAGGTTTTTGGCAAGAGGTATTAAATGAACAATGCACTTGACAGCAAATGTAAGGAATGGACTTGCCAGTAATGGTGGGACTCACCTGCCTTGTGGGCTGCAGTACCAGGGCTGGCCAGCGGGTGCTCTCAGCAATCAGAGACTTAACCCTGCAGTCAGCCAAATACCTGAAGCTGATTACGGAGGTGTATTTAAGGGATGGCCAGACCTGCAGTCTGGGCCTTGGTGTGTGGTTTTCTATGGGCCCCTGTATCTTGTTACCTGCATTCCTGTTCCTGTTCCTGCCTGACTGACTCGTTGCTGACCCTGCCTGATCCTGACCTCTGCTGACTTCTCCTGTTTGATCCCTGGCTTGTGACCCCGACCATTCCCTGCCTGACCCCCTGTACCTACCTGCCCGTTAGTTGCTGTACCCGGCTTGTGACCTGACTACTCTCTGCCTGCTCCTCCTGTTCCTACCTGCCCGATTGTTATTGACCCGGCCTGCCTGACTACGCTTGCATTGTATGTATTGTTATCTGTGGGTGGCTTGGTTTGGTTCGTTTGCACTTTGTTTATGTTTTAGTATTGCACTGCGTTTTGTATTGTTAGTATTAATAAATTATATTGTTTATAACATCTGAAGCCTGCATTTCCCTGCGTCAGTTCACATACCTCTGGTCATACCCGGAGCCCTGACAGCAAAATTAAGAAAAAAATGCATAATTACATAATAAATACATAAAAAAGTGCATTCAACAAGATGTTCAACTACCTCTTCCGTGCACAAGGATACCATATAAGTATGCCTTAGTCCACTGGTGAGAATATGGCAAGGCACAGCAGGGAGTCAATTCTGGCTGGCATTGACCTAAAACTGCCATATCAGTGTTTTGACACTGTACTTCATTTAGGGTGAATCAGAAGCGGTAGGACTCTTTTCTGGCAATATTTCAGTACCGCGCATTGTCTTTTAGGTTTTGTAGTCTACAGAGGGTACTTTGAGTACTGAGAAGGCACTGTAAGTACTGAGAGTCCACTGTGAGTACTGAAGACACTGTGAATATTGAAGGGCACTGTGAGTATAGAGGGGTACTTTGGGTATGGATGGGACACTGTAGGAGTCCTGTGAGTAATGAGGGGCACTGCGAGTACTGAAGACACTGTGAATATTGATGGGTATGGATTTTTGGGGGACTTCACACACATTTAAAAAAAATTTGGTGTGGGGTTCCTCTCAAAATCCATACCAGACCTGGAGGCCCAGGAGGGATTGGAGGGGGACCCCCACACTTTTTTTTTTTTTAAACCAGCACTTCTTTTGTTTACCTTCTAAAGGTGGGGAATCTTGCTGACAGCAGATGAGTCATGGTTGTTAAGGATGCTCCTTAACAACTACAGATATTCACAATGAATTTGGTGGATCATTATCGAACAAATTGGAAAATAAGATCTTCCAAATGAAATAAATGAACGATTGCATTAGTTATTTTTTCATTATAACTTTCTAAAATTTGTTGCCATTTGTTTCTATGTCCATTCTGAAACTCTGGTGCATCCGAATCTCCTAAAATGAAATTTTTGTCTGAAAAATTAATCTGAGCAAACCAACTTGCATGTCTATTCATTATTAGACAGTAAAATTTGATGCATGTCCATTTCTAACTGTATATGATGCTCCCAGTCTCACTTTGACTTTGTATATCTCATAAAACAACCTCTCCTCTAGGTGCCTGAAACCTACCAATTTAGTATACTTGATAAAGAACATTGGTCACATTATACTAGAATTAATCTTCGGTAAGCATTGTTCATGGCATGTAAAGTCATTGCTATCAAATGAATCAACCCAATCCTTCCTAGCATATCTCAGTTGAAAAAGTTAATTTTCAATAATTTTCAAGTACATCATACCATATGAAAAGGTTGTGTATGGAAGGAAGAACTGCCCCCTTAAATTTCATGAGGTATGGGATTTATGGTGTGAATTTCAACGTGAGGAGTTGACCATAACACTTATAGACCACAATATGGTTACCTACACATATTTTTCTTGATGAAAGTAAGCATATACGGCAACATTTCCACTCACATTGTCAAAGTTTATACTTGTATTTTTTTATTTTGTTATGCTGAATGCTTAGTATACAACATTATATTTTTAATATACCATGGATTTATGCACGTTTATAACTTATTTTACAATTGCATGAGATCAATAGAAAGATAATTGTGCTTATTTCGTAATTAAAAAATAGACATTGATGTATCTGTTCTAAGTATCCAGATCAATCAGATAGCTGGTAATTTGTTTCACAGCCAGCATGGTCTCTCTGCAGGTTGGTTCAATATCATGTTCAGGAAGAAGAAAACCATATTCTCCATCATCGCGTAGTTCAAAAACATATGAGTATTTAATTCCTACATCATACGTCCAGTCAAGTGATGCACCATAAGCTTTGTCTGCAATACAAATTGTACATATATACAGTACATATACACATGATGGAGCCATTTTATAACTGACACCTGTAATCAGCCAAATATCTTGCAATACATATACAGTATAATATTGTCAGACTGCAAATTGGGATCATATTAAAAATACCTTGTGCAAGAGATCTTAAATTTGTAGAAGTTACTGTAGGGCAGACAGAAGCTATGCATTTCGTAGTGTATATCCAGCTTTTTTTCTTTTTTAAGATTTGGATAGAGTGGGTAAAAGCAAGGAAAGGAAACCATCATCAACAGCAAAACAGAGTAGAAGGGTACACTGGTTAAAAAATGAGTTGGGGATTTGATTGATGTCTTAATAATTCTGCATTTTTGTATTGCACAATTTCGGTTAATGACTAACAAAGGTATTTTGTTGTGAATATATATGATTAATTTCCCGCAAGGAGGATGACAATTTTTGTTAGAATTTTAATGGAAAATGATGTGATAATTTAGGGGTGGATCACTAGCTTGATGGACTGTGTACTGTCTGCCTAAACATGACACATGATCATAAAATTGTACGAAAAATACCACTAATCTGATCGTTAGTACACAGATTTTAACAGCCGATCACAACAGCTCCCAACAGTTCATACGAAATTATCCGAAGGGACAAACATAAAAAAATGTTCTTGTACAAAACCAGATCGTATGATTTTTGTTTACCCACTTGCCCTCCAGGGGATTTACCCCCCTTCCTAACCAGGCCATTTTTTGCGATATGGTGCTGCGTTACTTTAACTGACAATTACGCGGTCATGCAACGCTGCACCCAAATTAAGTTTATGTCCTTTTTTCCCACAAATAGAGCTTTCTTTCGGTGGTATTTGATCACCTCTAGATTTTTAAATTTTTGCGCTTTAAAAAAAAAGACTGCCAATTTTAAGAAAATAACAATATTTTTGACTTTGCTATTAAACATGTCCAGTAAATAATAATAAAAAAAAATCTAATTTTGTCATAAATTTAGGCCAAAATCTATTCTGCTACATGTCTTTGCTAGAAAAAAATCCCAATACGTGTAAATTAATTGGTTTATGTGGAAGTTATAGCGTTTACAGATATACAAATTTAGATAGTGGATTTTTTTATTTTATATTAGTAATGGCGGTGATCAGCTACTTATATTGGGACTGTGGCGGCATTCTCATCGTGTGCATGGGGCTTAAGTAAGGGGCCCTGTGTGGCCT
Source organism: Staurois parvus (assembly GCF_062004578.1). Taxonomy (NCBI): domain Eukaryota; kingdom Metazoa; phylum Chordata; class Amphibia; order Anura; family Ranidae; genus Staurois; species Staurois parvus. The sequence continues at coordinate 8,420,104 of NW_028317874.1, forward strand.
AAAATGTTAAACATTGCTTTTAATGGTAACTTTACAATAAAGTTGGATCAAAGTAGCTTCATTGTACAGTCACCAGTAAAACACAGCATGTGTAGCAGTACCACTTTCTTTGCAGGTGACATTTATTAGTAATTTAATTTTTGTAGAGTCAATTTCAAAGACATTTTGGGTTACTGGTGACATGCAATCTACTTTTCTATGATTGAACAAAGCTAGAGGGGTTTGTCAGTCTGCAGCATCACTGCCTTGTCACTTATGGGTATAGAGAAGATTAATTTTTATGTCCTATTACTCCTTGTGAACTTACATATTGTAGTTGCAATGGGTCCATATTTGTAGGTGGTGTTATAAAGGCTGTTCAGGGAATCAAGAGCAGATTTTGCTATCTTGTTCTACAAGATAAAAAGAAAAAAAATATTCTACATATAGCATGACAGAGGACAAATGGGATAAACTATGACAGTCAATCAAAATGCAACTTATGAAGGTTCCATGGTAAAACAAATATAGAACTCTCTCAAAGGCCAACTCCAGACAGGAACAAAAAAATCTTAGAGTGGGGCACTTCTACAGCAAGGGTTAGGTGTATCTTGTGTCTAAGGGGAGATGAAAAAGCTGAATTGCTTCCTTACCCCCAATCCAGCTGGCTTCTCCCTCTGGTGCTCTGGGCTGTGGATGGCCTTTTCAGCATCATTACATACAATGTAGAGCTATTAAATCTGCATTAAACATGGAGGAGCCATGAAAATGACCAAGGTAAAGAGCGCCATACAGAAGAGGTATCGCGTGAACAGTAACATTGCTGGAAGGACCCTGCTGGAGTAAGGAATATGGGATGGTAGGTAAGAGTAAGTTGGGGAAGGGGCAAAGCAGATAAGTACACTTTGCTTTAAAGTGCACTTATTCTTAATGCTGAATCCCAGGCAAAAAGCTCAATGTACAGTTCAACTAATTGTCTTACCTGCCAAAGTATTTGTAATTCTGTGAGCTCACGCTTGTGATCCAGATTCCCTTGCCAGACAGCACAGCCAAGTTTTCTTTTTCTATGATCTCTGTTCAAGCTACAGTGCTTTTGAACAAAGGATCCTGGTCTAGGACCTACCCTAGCCTTCCAATGGACAATGAGGGAGGAGCAGCACACTGATAAAATTATCACTCTTCTCTCTCATCATCGCAGCATATTTACTTTCAGCACATGTGAACATTAGCAGAGCTGGCTTAACTGGCTTCTAGTGCTGCTTTTAATGTGATTACAGAAGACAGATATCCAATCAAATTCAGGTATATTTATCAGCTGCATGTAAAATAACATTTACTGTTTTTTTTAATGAATTTGTAACTAGATTAGGTGGCTTTTTATATCTGACTGCAATTCTGCTTTAAAAATAACTTGGTCACTAATGAAAGGTCAGCTGTTCCCTAAAAAAATACTAATGTACTTCTGTGACAGATCTTAAATTTGTAGAAGTTACTGTAGGACTTTTAAAAAACAGCCACTCACCTGTCCCAGGATCTCGCGGTGTCCCTGCCGCAGCCCGTTTCACTGGCTGTCCTGTATTACCATGCACCGGCATCTTTAGTGTGGGCACCTGGCTGTGATCGCTTGCGGCTTCACAGCCGGGTGCCCACTGCGCATGCACGAGTAGCTTCCTCTACAACGATCCTCTGCAAATTCTCACTCGCATAATAGTGAGCCAAAAAAAGAGATCTCTCACTTCCTTCATCGGCCTCCTGTACTGGGACTGACACACAGCGAGACCACGCCCATCTACCTGTGTGTCAGTCCCAGTACAGGAGGCCGATGAAGGAAGTGAGGGATCTCTTTTTTTGGCTCACTATTATGCGAGTGAGAATTTTCAGAGGATCGTTGTAGAGGAACCTATAAGTCATAAAGGTGAAGGTGTGGAGGAGGCCAAATAGAAGGACAGCCTGAGAGTTACCAACCAGGATTGTTGAGGATCCAGGGTGATCCTAAAGGCTTGTAGGCCCTTAGGGGTCGCTGAAAGGAGGTGAGGAGGCACTGCAGCTGGAGTGGAAGAGTGTGTTTACACGAATGGCACTAATGACACACTGCATGTGTATATAAGCATCACCTGAATTATACTGCTTTATATTTTTCATTATTTGAACATTGGACTATGGATTCGTTTAAAATGAAGTGGCAGGATCACATGGTACATATTTTTGAAGTGGCACTATCACAGGATATATGTTTAGTAGTAAAATATGAAATAGCACTACCACGATGTATGTTTCATAAATATTGCTTATGAATTAAGTGGCACGTGTGTAGATTTGAATATGCTTTTTATGATTTAGTTTACTAGCGCTACACTAGTTTGATATTCATTTGTGCACTGTTTTGGTATCAGTCTGAGTGTAAGCAGCTGAAAGGTAGGGGGGTGGGGTCCATAGAAGCGCAGGAGGATTTATAACAAGTATAAAATATCCGCTTTAAGTTTACCAGTGCAGTGGGATCCCCATAACACTGCATGAGTTAAATGCACCCTCCTAGATAGCTAGGGGGAGCTAGAGTTCCAATCTTCAGTCAGAAAGGCTGAATAGCAACCTGGGTGTAATAGTCAGGGGGTGAAATTGTGGTCAGAGCTGAGAGGCTCTGCAGACCAGCTCTCCAGCTCTCTGGAATTTTCCCCTGCTCTAGAACTGCGGAGCAATTGACTTATGACCATTTTTGTTTAAAAAAGCAAAAAAAACAAAAACAGAACGCAGACCGCCCCCAAAGGGTCTGCTATGTATTTTGGGGGACATTTTGAGGAGCTGACTATGAATGCAATTTGCTGGCAATTCAAACTTTCATTTTTTTTTTTATTTGTAAATGTCATTTTTGATTTAGCACATCCTACAGAAAGAATAAAAATGCATAAATATGCAATCCAAACCCTTTGAGCCTGCTCTTAATTTTAAGGGAATATCTCTCACTCAAACAAAAAGGTCCCCTAAAACTCAGGATCTGCTTTGGATTTTAAGGGGTATTCCATGCAAGTTTTACTCTGCCTGCAGTGTACCACTGTTTTGGCATGTCAATGCTTCTGCAATTGTCTTATAGTCATTTCAATAAAATCTTTATGGAACAAAAAAAAAAAACACAAGAAAAGTGTGAGGTCCCACTAAAAACCGATACCAGACCCTTGATAAGAGCATGCAGCCTAGTCAGCCAGAAATGGGGGGTGGTGGGAGGGGAGGGAAAACGTGTATGTCTCCCCTATACCATACCAGGTCACATACCCTCAACATACCATACCAGGTCACATACCCCCTTGGCAAAGCACCTTGTCCCCATGTTGATGAAGACAAGGGCCACTGCCCCACAGTCCTTCCCAGGTGGTTATGGGGGTCTGCGGGTGGGGGGCTAATTGGAATCTGGAAGTCACCTTTAACAATAGGGCACCCTGATTCCACCCTCCGTGTGAATGAGTATGAGGTTTAACAATTGAAACCTAAAAACGTTTGAAAGTCCTTTATTAAAAAAATACCCCCCCGAAAAAAAAAATGTCCTGTGTTGCAAGTCCATCATCAAAACATATTGTCCAACAATGGAGATCACAATGCCTGATCACAACGACCTGCTAAAAGAAAAAAACTGCCACTGGCAAGACGTCACGCTCGTTCACATGTCACCAGCCGGGGAGGGATGACAACTGTTACATGCAAGAGGTGGTGGTCTACGGGTGATGTCATTGACCATACAGTATATGGATATGATCATATATAGTCAATGACATCACTGGGATTCCACCCCATTGCTTACATGGCCGGGATTCCTGGTCATGTAAGTGAATATGGCTGATATTAAGGACATATTGGTGCCTCCACCTACTGGCATCCTTAACAACCACTGAGAGTGGGAAGCTGCCATGTACAATAACGGTAGTAATACTATCATTATATATGATATTCGACTCTGCTGAATGGGTAAATGTTCAGGTACAGTATATCATCCGAACACCCAAACAGCCAAAGTTTGGTCCACACTTGCGGTCGGACTGAACCTTGAGCTCATCCCTACTTTCGAGTCACTGCTGGGAAAGGGAGCTAGAGCTTGCTTAGAGAAGCACTACAGTGTTTCACAGTGTCTGCAGCTACAGAGATCAAAGAGTGCATTATTTAAAGCTTACTGTATTTGCTGCTTTTAAAGATTTGAAAATAGTTGAATGTCCATAAGCTGGTCACAGGTTTACTTTTAGGGTACACTTAGGAGAGGCCTGTGTAGATCCTGAACAATGTTTTTCCTGTACCCCTTTTACAAAAGCAGGGATATCATCATTGTGTTTCTTTATCATGGATCAGCATATTCTCCATAGTAATAGTAATCCTTTATAAGGAAACAAAATTGATAGCCCTGGATTGTTCAGGACCTACACAAGATCTTATCTAAAGCTCTTAAAAACACTCATAACCCAGTATAAAAAGGTTTATAAAAGGTTCTGCTACTGATTAAAGCTGATTTAATCTGAGATCCACAAAACAGAGGAAAAGAGGAAAACAGTGATTTTACATGGAGCAAGCTGGCCCAGAAGAACCTGGTACACAGACCAGGGGCGGACTGACAACTCATGGGGCCCCTGGGCAATAGGGGATCATGGGGCCCCTGTGTCCTTGCCCAAACTCAAAAAAGCCTATGAAAAAGGTAACGGGCATCTCATGGGGCCCCCTACTGATCCCGGGTTTCCAAATGGTCAGTCTGCCCCTGACACAGACATGTTCAGGCTTCTAGCCAACTATCCATGGTCTCTTCCTAAGAGGCCAGATCTGTTTCCACAAGGCCCTCTAATACATTCTGATTCACAGTCTCTAGCTTCTCTCTCCCTTGTGAAAAGCTTTATTTAAGGTTTTGCTCTTGTTAGCCCCCCCCCCCACCACCACCACCACCAGCACCTTTGCAGCATCCTCTGCTTCCCTGGGGCCTTGATCTGGTTATGTCTGTCCTGCAGAAACCACCCTTTGGACCCATTAAGGAAATTCTATCGCTTCTATTAGAACAATTAATTCCCTGTTTGATCTAACTTCAGGACCTTGTGGGGGACACTTGTGCTTCAAAATCCACCATTAGATGGTGGATCAAGAACTTGATCCCAAGAGCTTATGCTATTCAGAAAAAAACTCCTCCTGAGCTGTTGCTTGCTCACTCCTCTTCTGTGGAAGACTGACACTTGGTCCTCTGTTCATATTTTTTGAACATTTTACTCATGGCTGCAAGGTTCTTGCAGCAGTAGCCTGAGCTTGGGTCTTAGACCCGTGTTGTTTTTTTGTGCCTGATGGCACAGTTCCATTTGCATAAGTTGTTGCACACCCATATATTAATTGCTTGGGAATGTCCTGTGGTGTATGAACAACTTTCCTGTGTCCTGTACTGAACAATTAAAATAAAAACAAATTGACTTAGCTGTAAATTCCATATCTTGGAGTGCAGTGCAAGACACAAGACACCCTACCTTACACTCTTTGGTTTGCTTTGCATTGATGTGTTACAATAATGAGGAGTCACAGAAATGAGGACTCACTGAGTAGATTAGGGTTATAGGAGAGATGCCCAGGGGGTCCTTTGCCAGTGTCCAATCACTTGAATTTATGAGCCTATAACTGGTGTATAGACAAGTTGCGTGTGTCCTGTATGGTACTCCAAAATATGGTATTTGCTGGCTAGTCATAATCCCTTCTTTCTTATTCCCAATTATGTTGTGAAATATATTTATTAACAGTGAATTCCAAGTATGTATTTGAAAATGGAAGCTTTCCCCTAGTGACAGCCCACACAGAGGAGCAGAGGAATGCCTTCAGCCGCTGCTATGCCCCCATCTCTCATCAACAGCAGCATTACATTAGAGGTCATGTAGTAGACAGATCATATCCAAGCTGTTGTCTGAATCCTTCACTCAGATTAATGCCAACCCCTCTATGAAGGGAGTCAATTATTGATCAAAAATTGAAACCAGGAAAAAGTAGACATGGGAATGATACTTTTCAGTCCAGCTGCATAAACATTTTTTTCTAGAAGGCTAAAATGTTACCTTAGGTATATCTTATAAAATGTTAATGTAACGTTTGCCCATTTACTCAGGAAAGTGTAATAATCCCAATATTTTCATTATTTATGATGTATGAAGATGAACCTACCAGTTCCTCGTGATCTGGTACCAATTCCTTTGTATATCCATGGGGATACATGAGCAACTGTCCGAATGCATGGAAACTGATGTACGCTTTCATAATAGAAAGGTGATCACGAATATGTCCAGTAACTGCTTTAGTTTCTGGTGCAGACTCTGGGCCAGTTCCAGAATAAATTTCAAAACATGGATCACCATAAAATCCATCATCTAAAAGAAGAAATTTCTCTATTACTATTGCAGGTTTTTATTTAAAGTACTTATTTATATAAATAGTGGATAGAAAGGTAAAGGCAATGAGCACAGCTTTTGTAGTGCAATTAAAGACTAGAACCTTGCAAGTTTTTATTGCTGTGTCAGCACTGGGAATTTTCCCTGACTTCCTGTCCCAGTGGCAAAGTTATCAATCGAACAGGAAGTGAGGGAAATCTTTCCAATAAAAAGATACCAGTGGGAAAAACAATTTTAGCTGGGGTGCACTTTAAGCAGATGTTCCCGTGTCATCCTTTCCACTATGGAAAGACAGTTGTAAATTGTTTGCATTGAAGAGAACCCACCTGTCCATGAAGCATTGAAATTCCTGTTGAGATCAATGCCAAAACAGTGTTCATTTGGAGTTGTGGCACGATTCTTTCTCCATAACCGATCCTGGAATTTTTAAAAATATTTTGCATCATACACAGATTTTTTTAAAAAGTTAACCTGTTCATAGAATTTCAACCAGCATATAAACTTTAAAACACCTCTTTGAAGACCTCTGTAGCTGCAGACATTGTGGAGCAACATATTCTCAAAGTTCATAACAAAGTCACCTCTGGTCGGGTTGTAGTCAGATTATTAGCAGCTTTGGCTCATTTGCTCTCTCTCCTTAGAAGCTTTTCAGTGTTTAAGTTTAAACAGGGTGTACCTATTCTTTGTTTACACTAGAAGGTCGGAAGGCAGACACTAGTGACATAGATAGAACCACAGCTAAAAGAGAGGGACCGGTAGCAGGGCAGGGAAGAGGGGGAGGAGCCTAACCATGGCGGCGCTGGAGAGCACGATGTGAGTGCTCTCCGACAGACTCCAAGCCAGACCACCACGGAAACCCCCGTTTGCTTAGTCCTGTGGAGACCTACCTGAGTAAGGAGGTCTCCAGGGGGAGAGATGCCGGCGCTCTGAAGGGACGGGAGCCGAGCTAAGGGAGGAGAGCGTGCTACGGAGATCCGCGATCAGCTGCTCGGTTGCCGGGGAGATGCAGTAAGGAGGAGTGAGCACGTGGGTTGGCCGCAAGGGAGCTCTGGGAAGCTGAGACGCCGGCCGGTTCCCTGTCAAGTGCCGGGTCCCAACCAGGAGAGCGGAGACGCCGGTTCAAACCCCAATCCTACCATACAGGAGAGGAAAGAGGAACAGGACCCACAGTTCATAGGAGACCATGTAGGAATCCCCCAGAGACATTGGCCAGATGTAACGAGTGGACGGCTGAGGATCTATGTCGACCCACTGGGTGAGTGGGTGAAGAAGGGTGAGTCCACACGCAAATAATTGTTTAAGCTTGCTGACCTGTGGGAAAGGACTTTGAAATTGCCTATAAAGAAAAAAGGGGGATTCCCAGGGGATTTGGAAAGTGAACAGTGGGAAAAGAAAAAGGAAGTGTTAAATTGACAGAGCCTATCTGACATCATTACCCCAATATACAGTTTAAAATTTCCCCCTGATTAAAGAGCACAGTCAGTGCAGAAGATATGAAGAATAAAAGTGTTAAAGGTAGTGGGCTTAAAGGGTCCCAGACAGGTACAATTAAAAAGTATACCTCCCAGGGGAATGCGACTCCAGAAAGGGCCAACAGTGGAAATGAAAAAGGGGAAATGGAAACCTCCTTGGAGAACAGTCCTAGATTGTCATTGGGCCCGGAAAATAGTAACCAACAGTGGAAAGAAAATTCTGTGAGGATAGACCTGGTAAAAGATCTACAAGTGCCAAATAAAAGAGAGATGGCTGAAATGTTTAAGGATCTGGAAAAAACTATTAAACAAGAAATGACAAATATACGTCAGGATCTAGGGCACCTGCTAATGAGAACGGAAGAAATGGAGGAAAAAATTAACAAACATACCCAAGACATAACAGACTTAGAAAAAAAGTCCGCTATGATGAGGAATATGCAGAAACAACTGCAGTATAAAATAGAAGTACAGGAGAACAGGTCCAGGAGAAGCAACCTGAGGATAAGAGGAATCCCAGATATCCTGAAAGGGGGAGAATTACAAGAAATAGTCTGCAAAATGTTAAATTCCATCATGGACAGACCTGTAACAGAGGAACTTAAACTAGATGGAGTTTTTAGAGCAGGAAAGCCCCAACAAGGTAAAGCGAAGGAAAAATCAAGAGATGTGATTGTTCAGTTGCAAAAATATGGAGATAAGGAAGAGATTTGGAGAAGGACTAAAGGAAGAACAACTATTCAGTATGGAAATATAAATTTCCAGATTTTTGCGGATTTATCGCACGAGACTTTGTGGAGAAGAAGAGCTTTGAGGCCCCTGTTAGAGCAGATGAGATCAAGGAATGTGCAATACAGATGGGGTAACCCAGAGTGTTTAATCGGATGTAAGAACGGTGTTACAGCATTTTTGAGATTTCCTGAGGACTTAAGAGACTTCTGTGACAGACTGGAAATGCAGAGAATGAGGATCAGTGGGTGGGAAACAGAGATAGAAATAGGCTTTGGGGGAAAAGAAGTATGGCAGGAAGTAGGTAGGGGAGGGGTAGCGAGGAGTTAGTTGGGAGAGTGTGAGTTTTTTTTTTTTCCTCTTCTCTCCCTAACTATCTCACTAAACTGCATCGCTAAGGTTAAAGAAATAAAACAGGCATGGGAAACTGTGGAGGTTGGAGGGGGGGTAAGTCGTACATGGGAGGAGTTCAATCCCCAGGTATAAAAATCAAAGGTGGGTTCATTACCACAAATGATTGATAGGCGGCTTGAAGGCCTAAATGGGGGGGGGGGGGGGAGGTGGAGTGAGTAGGAGGGGTGAGAGTGGGAGGGTGTTTAGGGGGAGCGGGGGGGAGGGATTTGATAAGAGGGTTAGGGGGGGCCTTAGGGTTAAGTCTCTGCATGCTAGAGCGGGGAATAAGAATAAATTGATACAAGACTGATGGAAAACTTGCGATTTTTAACATATAATGTAAAAGGTTTGAACTGCCCAGGGAAGAGGTTTAAAGTTTTCAAGGAGCTACAGCACAGAGAGGCTTCAGTGGTTTTTCTGCAGGAGACTCACTTAGAAATTAAATCAAATGTAAAGCTGTACTCAAGAAAATATCCAACATGGTTCTGTTCTGATTCCCCGATTAAAAGAGCTAAGGGTGTAGCAATAGGGTTTGCAAAGAATATAAGGTGGGAGATTGAAGATAGAGTAACAGACCCGGAGGGGAGATTTCTATTTTTGAAGGGTAGATTACAAGAACAGAAATGTACTATTGTGAATATTTATTGCCCAAATAAGAGACCGGAGGTATACCTGAAGGGAGTTCTGAGAAAATTGATGGCATTTAAGGAGGGTCTTCTGATAGTGGCGGGGGATTTGAATTTTTGCATGGACCCACAAATGGACACGACTTCATCGGTGCAGAGAGAGGGAGGTAGAGCTTTGAGAAATCTGAAGGGCGTGTTGTATGAGTGTCAATTGGTGGATATTTGGAGGGTGACACATGGAAAAGAGAGAAATTACACTTACTTTTCTAATGCCCACGGGATGTATTCCAGACTGGACTACATATTAGTTGACCACCAACTCATAGATAGGGTGGACAAAATAGAAATTGAAGAGATTTCTATCTCTGACCATGCTTCGGTTACATTGAAACTGAGGTGGGGGAGATGTTTGTCAGGAGGGACAGGATGGAAGTTGAATGAAGCTCTCCTTCGACCGGAAAATTAGAGTAGAAATCGAAAGATTTTTTCAGGAGAATGAGACAGGGGAGGTGTCGGTGGCCACAGTGTGGGAGACCCATAAGGCCTATATAAGAGGTATACTGATTGCGATCAGGGCAAAAAAGAAAAGGGAAAGAAGAGAGAAACTCACTGGACTGTTAAGAGAAATAAGTGAATTGGAGCAGATACATAAAATTAAAAGAACAGATGAGATAAGACAGAAGATGGTAAAAAAGAGAGAAGAACTAGGGTTGTTGATGGAGGAGGAGAAGAGAAGAATCTTTAATAAAGTTGCTAGTGAGAGATATAGATGGCCAGGTAGATACTTGATGAGAGCTTTGAGGGAAAAGAAAAATAGAAATTATGTAGAAAAAATAAGGACCCCTAACGGAGAAATGGTTTATTCTACCAAAGAGATCACTAGAGTGTTCAGAGAATACTATAGTAAGTTGTATAATATTGCCCCTCAAGACTTAGTCAATATAGGTGGGAAAGAGAGTAGAGAAAAAAGAAGAGCGTATCTTAAAAACGCAGGATTACCAAAGTTAAGTGAGGATCTATTGAATTCCCTAGATATGGAAATAACACAGGAAGAAATAAAAAGTGCATTAAAAAGTACCATAAAGGGGAAAAGTCCAGGCCCAGATGGTTATACAGTGAGGTACTATAAAAAATATAGCGACTTGTTACTACCAAAAATGGAGGAATATATGAATGCCCTGGGAGGAGAGATGGAGATGAGACGGGAATCTTTACAGGCCCATGTGGTATTAATTCAAAAGGAGGGGAAGGATGCTTCTCAATGCTCTAGTTATAGACCAATATCACTTCTGAACATCGATACAAAGTTATATGCAAAGGTCTTAGCAAATAGATTAAAAGATCTAATGCCAGATTGGATCCAGCCAGATCAAGTGGGATTTGTGCCAGGAAGAGAGGGTAGAGACAACGGTTTAAGATCTCTGTTGCTTATCCAGAAGGCCAAGAAGGGGAAAACGCCAGTAGTGGTGCTTTCGATTGATGCTGAAAAAGCATTTGATAGAGTAAACTGGAGCTTTATGATGGACACCCTGGAGACTTTAGGAGTGGGAGCAAGAATGAGAGAGTGGATAGGAGAGCCTTCCGCGGTTATAGTGGTTAATGGGGAGAAGTCAGATACTATAGGAATGTCAAATGGAACTAGACAGGGATGTCCACTGTCCCCATTGCTGTATGTTCTGTTGCTGGAACCTTTGCTGGCAACAATTAGGAAGAATATAGATATAAAAGGGGTGAAGATAGGAGGCGAAGAACATAAAGTGGCAGCTTTCGCTGACGACCTGCTGTTTTATGTGGGAAATCCGAGGATAACACTTCCCAACTTAATGAAGAGCTTAAAGGAATATGGGGAGCTAGCAAACCTGAAAATTAATCCATCAAAAACTGAGATCTTAAATGTTAATCTCCCAAGTAGCGAAAAAGAAAAAATACAAAAAGAATTCTCTTTTATATGGAAAAATAGAGAGATAAAGTATTTAGGGGTTAAATTATCTGCTTCTTATACGAATTTATATAAGTTAAACTATATTCCACTCTTAAATGAGATCAAGGAGGAATTAAGGAAAATGGGAAGAGGTATCCCGTCTTGGATAGGGCGTATAAACCTGATAAAAATGGTAACTGTACCTAAAATCTTATATAAATTTCAGATGGTCCCAGTTAAAATCCCGGAGGCATTCTTTAAAGTAATAAAAAAGATGTTAACAAGATATATATGGAAAAATAAAAAACCTAGAATATCATATGACCTACTGAGTAGAAATAAGGAGAAGGGAGGATTGGGAATGCCAGACATAAAGAGGTACTATAGAGCTGTAATCTTAGCGAGAATGTACGATTGGACACATAACCCAGAGGGAAAAAGGTGGGTTAAGATTGAAAATGATTTAAGCGGATCTACCTTGAGTAAAAATATATGGGTTCCAGCAAAGTATAGAGGTTTAAAAGATTCCACGAGTGTTTTCACAGTAAATGTTTTTAAGGTGTGGGATAATTTGCACAAATATATGAAATGGGAGTTCAATTCACAATTAATATTACTTAGGAACACAGATTTTTTTCCCCCAGGTAGGGAAGAGAGTATAGGAAAATGGTTCAAAAAAGAGGATATTCAACTGAGAGATATAATGGATGGACAGCAGTTGAGAACACTTAAGGACTTGAAAACAGATAAAAGAGAACTTTTTATTAAAATAGATGAATGGAGATATCACCAATTAAAACTCTTTGTTAAAAATTTTCCGAAACCTTTGAGAATGAGAAGGGATTGGAATCCGTTTGAGAGGTTGTTAGATGCACGCGGAGATGGGAAACGGGGCACAGTTAAGGTATATAAAATTCTCACCGAGTTAGTTACACACACAAAGCCACTGTATATAGCAAAATGGGAAAGAGACTTGGAACTAGAGATAGATGAGGAAAAACAAGGGAAAATATATAGGTTGATACACGAAAATATAAGTATGAGAGAGGTGGAGGTAAATTATAAATGTTTATCGCGATGGCACATTGCACCAAACGTGGAACACAAGATGAATGGGGGAAAGGTTTTAGAGTGTTGGAGGGGATGTGGAAGAATAGGTACCTTATATCATCTATGGTGGGAGTGCCCAATGATACAAACCTTCTGGGAGAAAATAGTCCAATTAATTTCGATAATCACTGGGATAAAAATAGGATTGAACCCTGAGGTGTGTCTATTACATAGTACAGATCTACCAGTAAATAGATATAAAGACTCCGGTGTATGGTATTACTTGAATGCGGCTAAAGGTCTGATTCCTAGGTTTTGGCATAGACCAGAGATACCGAGAGAGGAGGACTGGGTAGAAAGAACAAATCAGATATGTAAGATGGAGAAATTATACTACATGCAAGTAGACAAGATGGGGTTATTTTTTAAGAAGTGGAGAAAATGGGAAGATTTTGTAGCAAGATCTACGAAGTAATATCTTAGGAGGAAGTTCTTGTATATTTATTAAGGGAAAAGTCATTAGAAGTATGCAGAGTGGGAGGGTTTATTAATTGGGAAAATGGAGACATTGTAGGGGGGGGGTGGGTTTTTTGGGTGGGGGTTCGGGGGGTGGTAGAGGGAAGAAACTAGGGGTTGTAAAGTAATTATAGGGTTTTGGAAAATGATCTTTTTGTATATGAAACTGATGAAGAAATGTGTATATTATTCTGAAAATAAATAAATATTTAAATTAAAAAAAAAAAAAAAAAAAAAAAAGAGAGGGACCAAGTACCTGACACTTCCAGAATTTTTTTGCATATAGAAGATTTTGCAGCCAACATAGCTTTTTAAAGTGTTAGTTAACCTTTAATGACTTTTGCCAAAAACATCCCTATGAATCCTCAGTAGATGCAGTGCTCTGTTTTGTAAATGAATGCTCATTTTTTAAGCTGATTATTGCACTGCCCACTCTCTCTGTCCTGCAGATAACAGGACATAGTGAACGTTGGATGCACAACCCCAGAAACTCATGAATGGGTACATCTTTGTTCCCTACCCATTCATGTGTAATCTGCTCTCTTTCTGGTGAGTGAAAAAGAGCAGGCTGCACATGTGTGGATAGGGAACAAGCCGAGTTTCTGTTCATGAGTTTGCAGGACCATGCATTCAACACTCGGTGCATCATCTGCCATCTGCAGGACAGCATAAAAATGTGTACCACCCTGCTATAAATGTTTGATTAAGGATGTTGAAGCCAACACAAGATGGCAGTGTCCTACATGTAGCCTGTCATGCTCTCTACCACCCTCTGTCTCTTTACCGTGTCAATCACATCCCACTCTTCCACCGATTGGATTGCTTGATCCATCCAGGTATCAAAGTCATCTTCTCCTGAGGGTGTGGGAACTTTCCCCAAGAAGAACTGTAGTTTGCGATACCCGTAATTGGTGGACCCTACTGAGTTCTTGAGAAGCCCTGTAACTAGTTTGCCAAAGTCAGCCACTAGCAGAGAAAAGGATTCCTCTGAGGATGTCACTGGCTTTGAGGTGCTGACTTCTGGGTCCAGCATGGTGCTTCCTGAGTTCCCCGGAACAGAGTTTGATTCATCTGGGTGAATTAGTATAGCACTGACATCTGCGGTCAGTTGGAAACTGTCTATCTGCAGAACATCAGGAACTCCCTTCTTTCACTCAGTTAGGGCATACGTATGATTTGAGCTAAGGTCTACCCTCACATCCAGCACAGATATTTTGCCTGAGGCAGCCCATGCTTGACGGATTTGGTCCTCGGCCCAGTCACTGCCAGGGCCACTGATCACTACACACAACTCCACCTGCCTGTTTTCTTCACCGCACCACTCAATCGCAGCTGCAGGGTCCATGCTGGCATTGTCTTTAAGAGTTGATTGCAAAGTATTGGAAATTATCCCGGGCGAGCCCCCACATGTAGCGATACCCCCGAAGGGGTCCAGAGTAACAGGGAGCATGAAAATACAAATGTACTGAGGACTCTCTAGTGTACAGGGATGTTTTTGGCAAAAGTCATTAATGGTGAACTAAGCCTTTAGTACAGCAAAGACTGGTGGAACAGGCTATGGGCTGGCCTTTTTCTAAACTATTTTATCTAGTAACAAAGTCTCGTTAAGGACCTATGACACCAAAGCAAAATACTTACACTTGTCCAGGTAAAGATATAGCCGTCAATATTAAATACAGGCAAAACATGGAATATGAGATTATCCAAGAGCTTAGTCATAGATTTATCTTTTCCATATGTATGAATTGCCTATTGGGAAATGAAACATAAAGCGTGTTATTATGTAATATGTAAGGGTTGTATCAGGTTATATAACAAAGAGCTAAGTCTCAGAAAACCATGATAATATACACCATAACAAAAAGAATAACACAAATCATTCTGGGGATTTTGTTAATCTCTATTTTGCTTCATTCTCGTGACAAGCTTCTATACACATATTTTTGTCTTTTTGTAGATCACATCTGTCAAGTTAATGGGTAGCTATTGCTGGCCTGAACACATGCTTCAAATAGCTTCAATACTCCTGTGTAACCGACTCAGGAGATGCATGCAATAAAATGAAAGTCAGAGAAAAGTCAGAATTTTAGCAGTTCAGGGACTCAGAAAATGTTGAACTTAAAGAATCAAAATAATAGCTAGGCAACTAGTATTTTTAGAAAGAAAGATCAGCAGAAGAGCCTTAATAGCCTTAATTATCTCATGATTTGTTTCCTTCAAAAGAGTAAGGTACCATTGCTTATAGCTTGTAACAGGGTGTTAGTCTTGCTTTGTGTAATTCTAATGAGATTTTTGTTTCAGTTCTCACTTTCTACCACTATATGTCCCCATGTGTCCTTAGTTCCTTAACTGAAATTGTTTTTGCCAGGGAAAACCCAGGCATGGCACCAGTGTGTCCTCTGCCGTGGACTCCAGGCATCATCTTAAAGCAGCCTGGACACTGAGTTCTCCCGAGTTTAGGGCAGTATTCTTAGATGGATGCTTTTTAAATCTTTGCTGGGTAAGCCTGGGAGCTCTGTAGTGTGCAGAGAGTAGGTAGGGATCTAGGTAGGGGTCTTTTCAATTGGAAAGGGGCTGCATCTGGTGATTATGGTTATGTTCAGTGAAGTTGTTGTTATTTATCACATGTGAAGGAAACACAGTTCACAATTATGGAGTGGTGTCTCCTTATTTTATTTTTCTTATTTAGACTTTATTTGATTTATGTCAGCAGTGGTGGTGGAACCCACTGAGTGTATATTGAAATAGCGGTGTCATCCACTGGGTTATACAAACTATATTAGCCTGATTTAGCGCTTTATATCAATAGTGGTAATATTCACATTTATAATCCACTTTGGGTAATGTAAAAGACACAGCGCAACATTTATTTTATATTTCATGGATAGAGACCTGCTTTTGAGGAAGAGCTAGGCTAAGCATAGGGACAGGTTCCTCTGCAGAAGGAACAGTCTAGGGCAGCTTTTCTCAATCTTTTTACCCTGGATTAACCTTCAAAATTATTTTGAGGTTTCAGGGAACCCCTGCTAAGAATTATTACATGGACATTTTACGGTAAAATAACATGGTCAGTAAACTGTTGAAAAATTTAAATAAACAAATACAAAATATGGCATACCTATAATATTTGATAACTAGAGCAGATTAATTTCCCTTGCTCTCTATGTCAATCATGAAAATGAATATTGCTACCTGAAAACAAAACACAGACTGTAAAAACTATATTCTCACCTTACATTTGTGGTTAGTGTAGAAAAGCCTCTTTACATTGATGGTTAGTGGAAAAAAAATCCTTTCATCTGTAATCAATCTAGAGTTGGCCCCTTACATTGCATGTTAGTGGTAAGTAGCCCTTTTATTTTGTTAGAATTGTAGGTGGGAGATCAATCTGTCGTTCACTACTCAAGGAACTCCTAGCAAACTCTAAGGGAAACCTATAGTGGAACCTTGATTGAGAAATCCTGGTATAGGGACATCTGCGGCACTCCCTGCTTGTGAAGAGTGATGGGAAAGAAGGCATTTTGCTGCATGAAATCAGCATACCAGTCTGGCATTAGCATGAATGCTGGAAGAGAGCAGCATCACTCTCACAGTCATCAGCTACATGCAAATCTGCTGTATATGCCTACAGCACTACTGAAACTGTCTTATGTTTGATGTTTTAAGGGAAAACTTGTGTCACTTGGTCCCTTTTGCACCATAGCTACATGTAAGGCCCAGCAAAAAGCTAAACTTGTATATTTTTGTAAAATTCTTGAATTTTTTTTTTTAAATGGTTAACATAAGTACCTGCAGATATTTATTTCTGTATTTCCCTGCCTAACAGGAAGAAGGAGAAACAGCATTGTGAACTGTTCATTTGTGTCTGAGACAGGTCGATGACAAAAAAACTCCTAACATTAATCAAAATGTTTTGCTTAGCTACAGAGGAGAAAAAATGTAAAATTGTATCATACTTATCTGTAATTTTCCTTTCCTGGCACCAATTGGTGACCCCAGCTGACAAGTAGGCTCTTTGAACTAACTTTGGACAGCATAAGGTGATTGTGCGGTGACTCCTTTCACCCTTGTTGGTTCTCAAGGAGCTAAGAATAGCTATTCTGAATACCTAATGGCTCTGTCATTTGAAAGTGTGTTCCCATTGATCTACAGTATATGCATTAAGAATTTTCAAAAGCAGTCTTATTGTGGGTTGGGCAAAATGTACACAAATATTAACAGGCCCAAGACACAAGACAACAGCAAAACTGGGAACTGTCTGCAGCACAAAGAGTCTGCTCAAGGGGTCTTATAACTAAAGTTAGCTTCAGATTAGGCCAAATATCCTCCTAGTAGGATGTAGATGAAGCGAGGATAAAAGCCAAGATGGCAGCCTTGAAGATCTGAGAAACCATTGTCTGAGGCAAAAAACTGAAGAAGCACTTATAGATGTAAGAGAGTGTGTCTTGGCAGGAAATGATAGAACCTGAATCATGAGGTTGCAGGATGGTCTGTTTAAATTACCTCAAGATGGTGGAACTAGAACCTTGAGCATTGTTACAGGGTCCATCCTGGCAAACAAAGAGGAAAAAGCCTGTCTGAAAGAAAGAGAGGCTGAGAAATAGACTCTCACAGCCTGAGCCATCTACAATAGCAGGGAATTTCCTTTGCGCAAGCCAGAGGCTGACCAAGGTATAGGATAATGATGTCTTGGTTGGAGTGACAGGTAAAATCTAACTTAAACAAGAGGAAGAACTGGCCCTCAAAACTGCCTTACCTTATGCAAAACTGGGAGGGTTCCTTACCAGATAAGGCCACTAGTTCAGATACATGCCACACCAAAGCAAATCATACACTCTCTATGGGTGAGAGTAGATAGAGGAAATCCTATGGTGGGTTTAAAAGCCATCTGGAACACAGACTGAACCATATCCTACATGGGAGACCCCCCCCCCCCAAGACCTGAATGCTCTCCCAGGCCCAGCACCAGTAGAGGATTCATCCTAAGGAGAAACTCCTTGCATGTCCAATGATAGACTTACAAAAAGCATACCTTCCAGCTTTAGCATTAAGCCATTTATAGACTCAGTGATGCCCTTGTCCCCCATGCTGTTAAAGGTAGCAACAGTGAAGCTGGATGGTGAATTTGGTCTTTGGGGGCAGAAGCACCTGATCCAGTAAAGTCTATTAAAAAATACCTGGCATACCATATCTGCTTGGTTTAAATTGACAAAGTGAACAATATTGGAATGTCATCCATCTCAAACCTGTAAGACAAATAGGGAAATGCATAAATCAGGGAGTAGTGATCCCACAGAGTCACCAGAGCATCCTCTGCTTCCACCAGAAGACTACTGTGCCTGAGGTGAACCTGTCCCGATTTGTTGCTGAACTTGGAGGCCAGGAAGTAAGCCTCTGGAGTTGCTTACTTGTGACACATATCCTGGAATACCTTCAGGAGTGGGAACCAAGCCTCTGGGTTCAGGTGCCGCCACCTGAGGAAGTTTGTGTATGTCTGGAATTCACATAGCTAACAAGGCTGGAACGGGAATTTGTGCCAAGGACAGGATCCAATTTATCTCTCTTGCTGCAGCAAACATCTGGATCCACCTAACAATTAATGTATGCCATAGCCATGACATTGTCTGCTTCAATATAAATGAATAACTTTCTATTAAGAAGGTGTAATGCTTCGGGGACAGTCAAATATTGCCCAAAACCTCTGAATGTTGTTTGTAAAACAGGACTCCTTTGACTGCCAAGTTCCCTGTAATAAGGTTGTTCATGTCTTCTCCCCAGACATGCTGACTGGCAATCTTTTGTGGGATTCCTTAAACAATAAAGAGGAAATATTCCCAGAACTGGATCCCTGAGCCTCAGCAATAGGTAAACCATCTGTCCAAAGACTCAGTCGACTCTTCCCACAAAGAAAGAATGTTACTTTGTAAAGGTTGGGGTGAAAACTAGGTCGAAGGAATTGCCTCAAAAAGCGCTACTCACAAAACTAGGATTCTCACACAAAAGTGGAGAGACGCATGGCTCCTGTACCAGAGACCTCAAATCTGATACCACAGTAGATAAAGTTTTCCTTACAGAAGAAACACTCTGTCCTGAGCTGTGTGCAGGACCAACAAGATATTCAGAGAACAATGAGTCAGTTCTAGTGACTATCTCTAATGGAGTTGATGGAGTTTATGCCAACTATCATCTAAGTATCCCACAATGGTAACGTTTCAGGAGCGCAATAGTGTTACTACTGGGTCCAGTATCCTGAGGAATACCTGAAAGCAGAAAAGAGGCCAAGCGGCAGGCCCATGAACTGGTAATGCATGGGCCCCATAGCAAGAAGTGGGAATCGCTGATGTAATGGGAATATGGGAACATGTAGGTAATCATCTCAGATGCCCACAACAGCCAGAAAATCTTGCAGGAGAAAGGAGGCAAAGCCAAATTTAGTATATTTATATGCACCCTATATATTAACCCATCCATTCAGAACTTTGAGATACATAATGAAAGAATGTCTGCTGTGGGCTTTGGAACAGTGAAAAGAAGATGGGGGACTGAAAATCGAGGAGGGGCAGGGAGCGAAATTCCAGCCTGTAGACCTGTCATACAACTTCCTGCTGCCCATACATCTGCAAAAGTTCAAAAGGGCATCTCACTCCAAAAGGTGTACCTTCATATAGGAGGATTAGTCTGAGGATGTGGTAAACTTGATTGCCAGGATTTGTAGGTGGACAAAGAGCCAATCTTGACGAGGAGTTTAGAAGTAGAAAAACAAAAAAATTACATTTTCTAACAATTAGAAATGGAGAAGACCTTGCAATCTGTTTTATAGCTTTCTTACACTGAGGAATCAAGAGTGTTCTCACCTTCAGTTTCATCTTTGATGCTGATGTCTTGAGCTGTTCTGAAGAGGCACTGTCCCCAAAGACAAAACAGCCTACTTCTTCTGTCAGAGGTAATACTCTAGAAAGTTTCTTTATTTACCTAGAGCCCTTTGGATGGAAACTCACCTTCTCCCTGCTGTGGGAGACTCTTTCCAGTTGATAGAAATGGTGTTATAAAGTACCTTGAGTTATTTGCAATATCTTATTTATAGTAAAGTTAGCACTGAGAAGCTTCAATAGGGCTACTGACACTGACACAATCTAACCCTGTGTTTTCCTGATCTGGAGTTAGATGTGATACTATTGTACCACAAGATCCCTACGTGTGAGAGTCATAGTCTTGAGGAGAATCCTGGCAGAAATGATCACATCACCTGGCATGGGGCAGAAACTACTCCCTGCTCTTAGTTTCTATGACTCTGGCTACCTCTCAGGCAGTCCTGGCACACACTTCCAGGCACAATAACAATTATTTTATAGCTGTGAATAGCCAGAAGGAAAGCTTCAGTGGCAGCATTCTCTAAAAAGAGATCTGGGGTGTCCATAAAGCTAGGATTTTTTATTTTGGGCTGGACTCTTCCTCTACAGTGAATTTTTGTCAGTAGAGTGTGCTTGGATTTTATCCAAGAGAGCCCTGCTAGCACCTGAATGCACTCATTTAGTAGCAAAATACTGGCCTCATATGATGACCCTTACCTAAAGGAACTGTGTGGATTTTATTATGCAGTCAGCTCATGGTGCTGGGCAGCAGCAGTACTGACAAGAGGCAAATATGATAATGCAGCATAGAAGCATGACTAAGGGCATTGATTCATAGACTGTACCTGGTAACAGCAAATGGCCCTTAATTCAGAGTTTGCAGCTACAGACATGCAAATCTTAGCCGTTGGACGTCATATCTATAAAGCTGCTGTTTTTTTTAAACATTTTCTCCACGTGTCTACCTGCTCCCTGTCTCTTGGCCAATCTGCTCAGTTTTCCCATTTCCAAGATGGTTTGCTGGGCAATGTTTTACCCAAACCCAAGATGGCCTCTGGTTGTTTTTTTGCTAAAAAACCAAGATGGCCACCAGGTGATATCAATCGACTGCAAATGGTCAGAATAATGTTTCATTCCATATAGTCACTTTTGGTTTTCCTTCCCTAATGTCTGTTGGAATGCATCCATGTCCAATCAGAGAGAAAACACAGCACATAACTTCTGAGGATGTTAACAGACCAACCCCAAACAGACAGAAAACATACTTGTTGATAATGCAGCCCCACAGCTCTATGAATCATTCACTTCTTGGGGAGTAGGCTGGGAAAACTTCAGACAAGGAGAACTATTTAGAGGAAGATATCTTTGACTGCAATGTTATATGTGGGATTGAAACTCACAGATTTCTACCTCAAAAGATCCAGAGAAAGGTCCCCTGCATTATTGAAAAATGTTGGACTTGGTGTCAGGAAATGGGCTACAGGAAAAGCTGGAACATAAGGTTTTTTCCTCCTCACACTGTTTGTGAGTTCCATCAAAGACTGGCTGAACGGAATTTCAAACCCCTTTGCAGATAAGTATTTCAGCTTTGTATATAATTGTTTGCTGGAATTATGCTTTAAATTAACTGAATACATTTTACTGCTTTTCTAAAATTTTTGATGAAAATAAAATACACAAAAATAAATTGTTACCTCATTCACAAACCACTGGCAGAAAGCTGGAGAAATCCATTCTCTGGCATGAATGCCACATTCCAAAAACACAGCCTTTTTGCCTGACTTTGGGTTTCCAATCTTAAAAAAATAAACAGGATGTTAGATAGTTTTACTTTGTTCCCTTGTAGCTATTACTACCATTTAAAATGTTAACACTAGAATAGAAATTCGCGTGTAGTAGCTCTTGTAATAACTTTTCAAATAATGGAAAAGAGTTATTCCACAGCCGTTCTCCTTAAAATGATAGCGTGACAGTAGTCTTATATTATAATTCAATGGTTATTCATGCCGAATAACCAGGTCTTCATGGAACTGAAGACCAATGCAGCATCACAGGAAAAAAAAATATTTTATACACAGAATGCCCTCATCAGATTTCCAAAACTACACAAATTGTTTGGTTATTAGAATTGTGTTCTCCAAGGAACACTTTTCTTTGAAGGTCTGTATTTATCCTTGAACTTGCTTTCCTCCACAGTACAAAAAATGCTTCTTTTACTAACCTGGAGTTCAGAAGCTCCATGTGGCCCTTTGGCACTTACAGTATTTTGGGGACCTCAGGGTCAAGATAATTTTTTTTACTGTGCTAGATATAAAATATTTATTTTAAAAATCTATATGTACATTATCCTCCCATGACACTAGATCTAACAAGTACTGTATGTTTTTCATAGAGAGATAACACAGCAGAAGCTTGACTTCAGATTCTCTCTCTGTTTGAAGTGCCATAGTTTCCTGTCTGAGCAATGCAGGCAGGTTTGTAAAGGAAAGTGGAGCACTCTGACATTTAAAAAATTAAGCATTTTTCTGGTAAGGTAGCAAAAGTTAGTCTGGTAAGCATATGAAAATATATACCTGCTGTTTTGATATGCAAATCTTTTCATGTAGTCTTTCATATTGGTCTGAAAATATATTGTAAAATACCATACATTCCTTTTAAATGTGAATACTTTAGCAAACATAATGATGCAAGTATTCTATATTAGGGATTAGGTTGGCATTTCCTGCTGCCCAGGATTTGCACAAACTTTGGGTGTTCACCGTTTTGCAAACGGCCAAACTAAATAGAATGTTTACCCTAGAGTTGAACCCAAGTAGAATTGCTCATCACTATTCTATATTCAGGTTTTTCAATCAACATGTCTTATCCTGAAGACCAAATAATGTGACAGAAACTTTTACCTTCAAAACGTGCATGGGGTGTCCTTCAACCGTGTTTCCAATTGTAACCAAGGAGGCCAAATTTGGGTATTTTATTGAAATGGAATAAGCCCACATAGCAATCTAATGAAATGGGTAAATCCTTCATGAATCTTCTGACTGAGCCTTTTCGAAAGAATATAGAAACATTTATTTGTTACTCACCTCCTTCCATTGACGGTACCTTGGCATACCCTTCTGATATTTACCTTGTTTTCTAAACTGGTTGTCAACAGCTTCTTGTAAGTTATGGATAATGACCCTGGTATAGAAAAACAACATCACAATGTGAACCAATCTGAAATGTACAAACTTCACATCTAATGCATGAGTAGTGGCACATTTGTGTATTAACACAATAATAAAAGACTGTCTTATATTTCTAATATATGCAAAGGGACATAAACAATGCACACATTCTTGCTATCCTATATTAAGCAAAAGTATAATAAAACACTTACTTGTACTGAATTCCTTCCCTGTTTAATAGATCCACAATGGTTTCTGAGTGTTCTGCATTGGTGTGGAAGTACACACTGGATTTTGGCGTAATATGATGAGCTGATTGAGGTTTCCAAAAATCAAGCTGCAAAAGTTATAAATGTCAGGAAATACAGACAGAGGTACATTTTCTGCATAATTACTATTAGTAAACCTACTGACGTAATTACATCTATTTTCACTTTTCTTTATTGAAGTGATCTGCAGGTCTTTGTATCATTTGTACGAATATTATTATTCCTACGTCCTGCTTTCTTTAATACATGTTCACATAGAAAAACTTTTTTTTAAATATTCTAAAGAGAAGCAGTGCTATGTTATTTGAGACAGATTTTCTACAAGATTGTGGTTTGAGTGTTTTAAAGTGGAACTTCACTCTCTCCATCAACACTATTTTAAATCCTTATGCTGTTAGCATTAGCAAATAGATAGGAAAGTATATCATATTTACTTTTTTAAACTTTTTTCTTAACATTTCTTCAGTTACTTCCTGGTAAAAAAATGTATTGTACTAGAAACATTAAAGGCTAAGTTTACCCTCTTTTCTTTTCTAAATTCCAGCCTTCTATGTACCAATAATATATCTATGTACCAATGTACCAATAATGTATCTATGTACCAATGTACCAATAATGTATCTATGTACCAATGAACCAATAATATATCTATGTACCAATGAACCAATAATGTATCTATGTACCAATGTACCAATAATGTATCTATGTACCAATGAACCAATAATGTATCTATGTACCAATGAACCAATAATGTATCTATGTTGCTGAAAATAAAAAGCTTTCTCTATATTCAAGAGCAGGTATTACCTCTGCCCCCAGTATGTCCTATAGAAAACTCCTCTATTACTTTCTGGTATTCGTCCTTAGGATAACCTCAATAACCATCTAATATCGTGCTATAGCTGAAACAGGGCAACAGAACCATTTTGGGAGGGCATTCATGGACATCCTCCGAGAACCCTACCCCTTGCGCACCCCTTGGTACACATCAGATGCGCTCTGTGATGGCTGTGTCCTTTGGAGCCCCACAGCTGGATTTAGATTGGGATAAAGGGCCAATCGCAGCGCCCTTTACCATGTGATCAACTGTGTTCAATCACAACTGATCACATGTAAACAGGCTTGCCGGTTATCAACTGTCTTTTCCTCATACGCTGTGTCTGTGTGAGGAAAAGAGAGCTGATAACTGGGAAGGCTGTCAGTACATGGTTTACACTGATAATCCTGGCACTGACCATCAGTGCCTTGATTATCAGTCGAGCCCCATCAGTGCCAATCAGTGCAGCATATCAGTGCCCATCAGTGCCTCCTATCAGTGATACCTAATCAGTTTCCATCAGTGCCCATCAGTACTGCCCAACAGTGCTGCCTCATCAGTGCAGCCTCAACAGTACCCATCAGTGACCATCAGTGCAGCCTCATCAGTGGCCATCAATGCAGCCTCATCAATGAACATTAGTGCAGGCTCATCAATGAGCATCAGTGCAGCCTTATCAGTGCCCACCAGTGCAGCCTATCAGTGCCCATCAGTGCAATCTCATCAGCGCACATCAGTGAAGAAGAAAATTTACTTATTTGCAAAGTGTTATAAAAGAAACTAAGAAAAAGGTTTTTTTCTCAACATTTTCATTCTTTTTTAATTTGTTTAGTAAAAATAAAAAAACCATGTGGTGATTAAATACCTCCAAAAAAGCTCTATCTGCCTCAAAAAAGGTTACAAATTTCATATGGCACACAATTGTCATTCAAAGTGCAACAGCACTGAAAACAGAAAATTGGCCTGGACAGGAATGGGGTGAAAGTGCCCAGCATCGAAGTGGTCAACACACACTCTGCACCTGCCCTCCCCCTCTAGGTGATTGTTCCCACTCGCCTCTGTAGTTTCATGCTTCTCTAGTATAGGCAATGTCAGTGAGCACTGTTCTCACTGTGGTGTCCGTTTATGAACCAGCGGTAAATGATCGCTGCTCAATTCTCCTGAATTCTCAGAGAACACAGTTCTCTTGTGAATGCCGTTTATGAAGCGGTGTAGAGCAGTTCTCCAAACGAAGGGAGAACAGTCTACAAACGCTGGAAAACGGCTGATTTTACTATAATCTTGCGAGATTACAGTAAAAGATCAGTTTACTAAACCGAGGTAAATAATCTCTGCTTAGTTTTCGGTCCCTCCGATTCTCCAGCTCTAGGCTGGAGAATCTGGAGGGAGAACACAGATCTCCAGTGAAGGGCTAAACATGTTCTCCGCTGATCTCCTGAGTGTCATAAACTGTGAATGACCAGAGAATAGCTGCGATCCTCTGAATCACAGCTATTCTCTGTGTCATAAACGGACACCTAAATATGGAGCGGAGCTGTAGTATTGAAAACAGGAGAAGTGTGTCCTGGAAGTCTGTAAAGCTCACCATACACGACACAATCTATTTGCACAACCTCTTTTAGATCTACCATCAACTATGTAGTGCAAGTGCCTGCCTGATTGGATACAGTAATTGGATAGACAGGTGTGTCCTTCTATTGTATCGTTTTGGTAAATCTAAGGGAGATTGTACAGAGATTGTACAATCAGATTGCATAGTGTATGACCATTTTTATACACCTAAAATTAACTAGTTGAGCTTTTGGTGCCATTATTGTTAATGGCATTCCAAAAGTGGAAGCAAACGTGCTTTTTTTCTGAGTGCAAATGTGCACAACCGATGCTCAGTAAAAAATGTGCAAACTGCAACATGCCAAAATGCCCCATGGGCTATTTTGATGTCTTTGTCTATGTGTGTTTCAGGAAAAACACACCAAAACATTGTGCTCCCACTATGCTGTGTAAATGGGGCCTGAAAGTGAAATTGGTGTTTTTACTCCCCATCCTTGAGCTGACGCTGGATTACAAAAACATTGACAACTCAATGTCTGCCTCCCATGTACTTGTATAAATGCAAAATGATTGTACAATCTCTGTACAATTTCCTGTAGATTTGCAGTCTACAGAAGTAAAACTCACCCAATTCTGTGGTGCATTAAGGCAATGTATGATATGATATGAAGTTTCCTGGAGGGTCACATGATGCAACAGGAAGTGATGGGTTCACAATGCAATTTAAAAAAATGTTGAACTGAGAGGTGTAGATTCAAAGCTGCCATGGACTAGGTAAGTGAGAGATAAGCACATTGGAATGACTTGGGTAGATAAGACATTAGAAAAGGACGAAAAGTGAAATACTGCCTGAAAACGAAGCCGTTAAGGGCTCTTGCACACAGTACTGATGAACATCCGATATTACTGGCAGAAAGTTCCTGCGTTAAAATGTAAGGATGAGCTGTATAGTACATGGGAATATGCACGTAAATGTATGTACACTAGGGCCATCTTTAAAGTGATTCTAAAGGTTGTTTTTTTTTATAACAAACATGTCTATACTTACCTGCTGTGTCCAGTGGTTTTTCACAGATCCTCCTCTTCTCAGGTCCCCAGCCGGAACTCCTGGCCCCTCCCTCCTATTGGGTGCCCCCACAGCAAGCAGGTTGTATCCATTTACACATGGAGCTGCGGTTCGGCCCTGCCCCCTCTCTCATCTCATTGGCTCACTGGCTGTGATTGACAATGGGTCCCGCTTGCAATGAGAAGAGGGAGTCCCGGGATAGCCAAGACTCCAGCTTACATCGCTGGATCAAGAGGAGGCTTAGGTGAGTATTAGGGGGCTCAGGAGGATGCTGCACAGAGAAGGTTTTTTACCTTCCTGCATAAAATGTATGAAGGTAAAAAACTTTGAGCCTTTAGAACCACTTCAAGGAGGGGCAAAAAGGGAAGCTGCCCTGGACCCAGTGATTGTTATAGGGCCTAAAGTAGCTGCCCCTTACTTGCCAACTGTCCTGGTTTACATTCCATTGTCCCTTGAAGTCTTAGTCCCCTGCTGTGTCCCGATATCTCAGTGCAAAGTGCTGTCACTTATGCTGCCCAGCTTTGCCCTATTGCCATGTACAGATGACTGGTGCAAACTGTGTCAGCATTCACATGTAAATAACTGGCATTCACATGTAAATAGTGGCAGGCCTGCAGCATTCATATGTAAATAGCAGCACCATTCATATGTAAATAACTGCAGCATTCATATCTATATTATGTCCCCTGAGGATCCAGCCACCATCACCTCTTCTGAATGCTGCCCACTGGGGAGGTAAACAAGGGCATTCTTTAAAGTCCTGCCTGCAACTGTGGTCACCGAGCCTGTTCTGCAACGGTAAAAGCAAAGTGTGGGGGTTAGGGGTGGTGATGCAGAGGTGGGCAGAAAAGGAACTACAGTTTGAGGTGCACAGGTGAGCAAGGAGGGGATGTACAGAGGTAAGGAAGAGGGGGGTTGCAGAGATGAGCAGAGGAGGCATGTAGAGAGGATAGGGGAGGTTTGGGGTGCAGAGGTTAGCATGGAAATTTAGGATGCAAAGGTGTACTGACGGCATGGATAAAGATGTACAACAGGCATGGACAGCCCATCCATTTTAATGGGCTGCTCTATGCACTAGAAAGGTGGGAAAAAAAGTCCCTTACTCTCTTTCAAAATCACAGCTAGTCACACAGTGAATTATGGTGCATGTGAAAACGCGTACATCAGCAGATGTGTGAGGGTGTCAATAACAATTATTGACACTGCTGTGTATCTGCTAAAGGACAGCACGATTCTGTTGTGTCAGGAAACAAATGTGAACATAGGCTAAATATCTTAATTACTTTGGTGGTCAGTGTAAGTCCCTCTTTACATTGGTGGTCACTGTGAATGCTCCTATTACATTAGTGGCCAGTGTGAATCCCCTTTACATTTGTGGCCAGTGTAGAAACTTCTCTTTATATTGGTAGTCATTGGCAGCAGAAAATCCTAACTTGCACTTTTGGTCAATGTTGAATTCTCTCTTACAATGGCGGTCCATGTAGAAGCCCCCCTTTAAATTGGTGGTCAGTGTAAATTCCCCCTGACATGGGTGGCCAGTGTATAAATGTATTGGTGGTTGGTGTAAAATTCCCCATTACATTGGTTGCCAGTGTAAATTCTTCATTACATTGGTGGTTAGCGCAAATTCCCCATTACATTGGTAACCAGTGTAAATTTCCCTTTACATTGGTGGTAAGTGCAGAATTGTCCTTACACTGGGGGTCAGTGTAAATCCCCCCTTACATTGGTCATCAGTGTAAATCACCTCTTACATTGGTGATCAGGACAGAAATGTCACCTCACATCCCCATCCAGCACTCCCACTGATCCCATCCACTCCAATCATTGCCACTGATCCCTCCCCTCCAAGCACTGCTATTGATATCATCCCCCACCAGTTCTGTCACTCATCCCATCCCCCCAGCACAGCCACTTATCCCATCCAACACCACTGCCACTTATCCCATCAACCCCCAGCACTGCTGCTGGTCACACCCTCCCCTCAGCACTGCCACTGATCCCAGGAGTCCTAGGATCCCTAGGAGTTTTCTGTCTTGGTGGGTTCCCTCACCTTCCCTTCTTCTTTTTTGTGATTATCTCCACTTTAACTTGCAATTACGTGGTCATGCAGCACTGTACCCAAATTAACTTTATATCATTTTTTTCACACACATAAAGCTTTTTTTTGGTGGTTTTTGATCACCACTGGGTTTTTTATTTTTTATCATATAAACAAAAAGAAGACTGAAAATGTTGAACCCCCCCCCTCACAAATCCAATAAAAAAACTAAAAATGTGTTCTGCTACATGTCTTTGGTAAATAAAAATCACAATAAGTGTATATTAATTGGTTTGCTAAAAGTTTTAATGTCTACAAACTATGGGATATATACTGGAATTGTTATTTTTTTTTCTATTTGTAATGGTGGTGTTCAATGACTTATAGTAGGGTTGTGATAGTGCAGAAGGCAATCTGACACTAACTGACACTTTGTGGGAATTCATTAACTGCCACTGACATTTCTAGTGACACTAATGTGATCAGTGCTAATACTATTCACTGTCACTGTACTGATGACACTGGCTGGGAAGGGCTTAACATCTAGGGGCAATCAAAGGGTTAACGGTGTGCTTGTATACAACAAGCTGCTGCCCATCTGCGACAGATATCCATGTCTGAAAGTGCAGTGCAACAGAAAGCTCTTGTCAGCTCCAACACATGTGAATGAATGAATATAGCCGTCACCCACAATAGGTCCTGAGATACTTTATTTGCTTGAGGGATGACAACATACATTCATACTCATGCCTATGAATAAGACCTACTGGGGGTCTATCCACATGAGCATGGGGGACTGTATGTTGTATTCCCTCAAGTGAAATATCATAAGAGCAGGGCCGTCTTTAACCACTTCAAGTCCGGACACTTTTACCCTCTTCCTGTCCAGGCCAATTTTCAGCTTTCAGCGCTATCACACTTTGAATGACAATTGCGCAGTCATGCAACACTGGACCATATGAATTTTTTAGCATTTTTTTGAGACAGATAAAACTTTATTTTGGTGGTATTTATTCACCACTGGGATTTATAAATTAAATGTCAAAAAATTTAGAAAAAAAGTTTTTGCAAATAAATAATTTCATCATAAATCTTGGCCAAAATTTATTCAGTTATCATTTTAGTAAAAAAAAACCCACATTTTTTAAAAAAAATTTTTACATTTTTATTTTTTAAAATATTACTTATGTTTTTTTTTTTACATACTGTCACCCTAGAAGTACAGTGTCACCATGCAGTCATTGAGACACTGAGATCATGGTGACACTGTACTACTTGTGGGGGGTGATGAAGATTTTTTTTTTTTTACACTGATTGTTTTTACACCCATAAAGGCTGTAAACGCAATCAATTCTCCTTCTCTCTGGCTGCATTCTTACAGCCATTGAGAAATACTGTGTGAGCTGTGATTGGTCACATCTTGTCACATGGTTCAAGGCTATTGTGATTAGCCTTGTACCATGTGACTTCTGTGATCATTCACAGATTTCACACATAGAAAGCAATGATGTCAGAAGTGACATCTTGCTTACTACTCTGCATGTGATCAATGATTGGCCAATCAGTAATCACATGATCGGGACCTCGTACAGAGGTCTCGTCCGACGATCAGTGTTCCACTGTGTCCGGAGGACACACGGGCACCGGATCGCGGTGCTGCGCGTTCCCAGGGAGTGTGCACAAGCAGGGAGCGGGGAGGCCGTTTATAAACAGTGATCAGTGTTCCACTGTGTCCGGAGGACACAGCGGGCACCGGATCGCGGTGCTGCGCGTTCCCAGGGAGCGTGCACAAGCAGGGAGCGGGGAGGCCGTTTATAAACAGCCACCCACCCCTGCACTGCCACCATTCGGCCATTTATATACAACAGCCGGATGGGAGGTGGTTAAGGAGGGGCAAAAGGGGCAGCTGCCCAGGGCCCAGTCATTGTTGTGGAGCCCAAAGCAGCTGTCCCATACTTGCCAACTGTACTGGTTTACATTCCCTTGTTCCTGGAAATCTTTGTCCTAGGCTGTGTCCGATATCTCATTGTGAAGTGCTGTCACTTAAGCTGTCCAGCTGTCTTATTGCCATGTACAGATGACTCACTTGTGCAGGCCATGTCAGCATTCACATATAAATAAGGGCAACATTCATATGGCATTCATATGTATATTATACCCCCCCAAGGCTCCAGCCACCAACACCTCTGCTGCTGGTCAGTGTAAATTCCCCCTTACATTGGTGGCCAGTATAGAAATGTATTGCTTGTTGGTGTAAAATCCCCCATTACATTGGATGTCAGTGTAAATTCTTCATTACATTGGTGGTCAGTGCAAATTCCCCATTACATTGGGCATCAGTTTTAATCCCCCCCCAGCAATGATGGTTGGTGTAGAAAAGTCACCTTCCATCCCCACTCAGCACTGCCACTGATCTCATCCACCCCAAGCACTGCCATTGATCCCTTCCCCCCAAGCACTGCCACTGATTCCATCCACCCATCAGCACTGTCAGAGTTTTCTGTCAATTGATGGGTCCCCTAACCTTCTCAGTCTATGGTGTGCAGGCAGCGAGGAGATGATGTGCTCTAACCTTCAGCAACCAATCAGGGAGATGTAATTAAGTGCTGTAACCAATCAGTGAGTGGTAATGATGTGCAGTATCCTCTAGCAACCAGTTGGTGAGTGGTATTGATGTGCAGTAACCTCTAACAACCAATCAGTGAGTGGTAATAATGTTCAGTAACCTCTAGCAACCAATCAGCAAGCAGAAATCGTGCTGTAACCTCAATCAATCAGTCAGTGAGCAATAATGATGTGCTGTAACCTCCGAAAATCAATTGCAATTGCTGCCTGGCCTGCTGGAGTAAATTGATTTTGAGTTTAGCTGCTATTGATTGTATGTTTCAGAGCAGGTGGAGAGCAAATTTCATGGGGGGACCCAAGAAAATGTTTGCCCAGGGTCCAATCAATAATAAAGATGGCCCTGCGTAAGAGTTACAGTGGGTGCCGGCTATATTCATTCATTAACTGTGTGCCAAGCAATATGTAACATATTTAGTATATGCTGCTTTTACTAAGCAATGTGCCTGCTGTCTGTAGAGAGCTCTGTGTTGTTTGTCAACACAGAGCTCTGTTCTGTTATACGCTCAGCTGATCAGCAGGTCCCAGCCATAAAGCAATAGTCCACTGATTATCTTGTGCTGTAGTGAATTATAGCACAGACAGGGTGGCATGTGAGACAGCACGCCCCCTACCCGGAAATGCTAGATCATATATATATATATACAGGTATGTGATCCAACAGATAGCGTCTGCCCTGTAGCAGTAAAGCTACAGAAGGTGGTCTGCAAGTGGTTCTAAAGGTTTGAGTTTATTTTACTTTAAAGCAGTTTCAGCATGAAAGTAAAAGCCCTTCTGCAAGCAGCCCCCTTCCAGCCCCCTAATACTTACCTGACCCAGATCTCAATCCAGTCATGCACACAAGATCAGCGGCTCTCCTGGCTCTCTCTCCTCATTGGGCAGAGAGGAAGCAAAGGGAGCCATTGGCTCCTGCTACTGTCAATCACAGTTAGTGAGGAGGGAGTGGATGGAGGGTCTGAGCTGTGCTCTGTGTGTCTATGGACACACAGAACTGGCTTGGGAGCAAGCGTGCATTAATGCCCACAGAGCAAGCGGGTTGCTATGGCAGCACTTGGCAGTGGGGAGGGGCCCGAAGCACTGGCAGGGGAACTGAGAATATGAAGGTCAGGGCTGCTCTGTGTTGCTTTGGTAAGTGTTGCTGGGAAATCTTTTGCTTCTTTGTGATGTGCATTGCCCTTCCATGTGCACCTCACTGCTAAGGCTGGTTGTAGGTTGGGATGGTTGCCATCTTTTGTGTAGTTGGCTAATTTGGATGCAGGGATGCACTTGATGCCTTTTGCTGTCATTTTGGTATAGCTGGGTATCATGTGCGTTCCTGTACCTTTAAGGAGGGATTGGCTCCTCCAGGCACACCTGTCCTTAACCTATCCATTGATATATGTGCTCCTACTATAGAGGCTCTGGAAATTTTAGAGTTAGGTCCACAGTATACAGAGGACCCTTGACGTGGGACTGTGGCTTACACATGTATTTGCAAATGTGTGCAAACAAAACCCTCTGTTTTTAATGCAGACTGTTAGACAGGGCCAAATTGGTTGTTTTGCAGGCTGGCTGGTACGTGTTGCTGGGAAATCTTTTGTTCATTTGCGGTCTGTGCATAAGCAGGAACATATAACTTTGTTATTTATTTATTTTTTTTACCATTAGAGTCACTTTAAATCCCATCCCATGTGACTATCTACAGTGGCTAGGGGGCAGCTACAGCATAAGTGATTGACAGATTAAACGTCTTCTCTGCCAGCTCCATGTAATACTCTTCAGCAGCTTGCAGGGTGGCTCCAGCTGTCAATCTGAAGACACTCCCCCTCCTTTTGTCCAAACATCATAAATATACTACGTATATTTATACTCCACTGTAAAATGTACTATGTACACATTTAATAGCTTTCCCACCACACAATAGCAGAAATACTGCTACATGGCGGCAGGGGTGCTCAAAATCACGTATATATACGTGATTTTGCAGTTCCGGGTAGGGGGCGCGTCCTGCCTGTGCCGCCATTTGCAGCCTCAGCTGTCAATCACCAGCTCTCGCCTGGTGATTACTTGCCGCCATCCGGTGATCGCCGTGTATTACCGACAGAGGAGAGAACTGTATGTAAACAATACAGATCTCTCCCCGCTCAGCTCCTGCACACTGCTTTGTATGGCTCTGCATTGCAGAGCCATACAAAGCAGTGTGCTTACAGTGGAAAGCACACACACAGCACATAGTGAAACAGAACATAGCACAAGGTTAACCCTTTGATCGCCCTAGATATTAACCCCTTCCTGCCCAGTATAGTGTCAGTGCTTTTTAGTAGTACTGATTACTGAATTGCTGTCACTGGGTACTGTATGTCAGTGACACCAACTTATTTCCCCCCAGCATCAGAATGCCCGCCGCAGCCCCGCTATAAGTCTTTGATCGCCGCCATTACTAGTGAAAAAAAAAAATCCAGTATATATACCGCCATTTGTAAACACTATAACTTTCACGCAAACCAAGTAGTTTACGCATATTGGAATTTTTTTTAGCAAAGACATGTAGCGGAATACATTTTGCCCTAAATTTATGATGAGATTTGATTTTTTAAATTTTTTTACTGAACATGTATTATAGCAAAAAGTCAAAAATATAGTTTTTTTCTCAAAATTGTCGGTCAGTTTTTGTTTAGAGTGCAAAAAATAAATAATGCACAGGCAATCAAATGCCACTGAAAGAAAACTCAATTTGTGGGGAAAAAAGGATGTAAATTTCATTTGGGTGCAGCGTTGCATGACCACAATTGTCAGTTAAAGTAACGCAACACTGTAATGCAAAAAATAGCCTGGTCAGGAAGGGGGGGTAAATCCTTTGGAGGGCAAGTGGCTAATTAAAAATAAAATAGTGTTTTTTAACGTAATATCATTACATTACAGTGCCAATTTGCTTGTGCAGCAATGGAGTAAGTAGGCAAACATTGGCTGTGACTTCTACAGGTAGCATCATAGGTTGCTTGCATGCTACACCCATATATCTCACAGTGTGGTTCGGAAGGATGGTGTATAAAAAGCTGTAAAAAAGGTATTGTACAATAATTTTACAAACTGATCTGTTTCCAACTGTTTACAGTCTCCTGATTTTATTATACATAGACAAAAGGGTGTTAAAAAGGTTTAGATACATTTTAGGAGATGTTTTTTGATTGATAGATTAGGGATATAGCCAGGGGCGGACTTACAATTCATGGGGCCCGCCGGGCAATAGGGGATCATGGGGCCCCTGTGTCCTTGCCCAAACTCAAAAAAGCCTATGAAAAAGATACCAGGGGCATCTCATGGGGCCCCCTACTGACCCCGGGCCCTTGGGCAGTGCCCGAGTTTCCAAATGGTCAGTCCGCCCCTGGTTATAGCACCATCATTCCTCTTTAGTCTTCTTTACCAAACCTGAGCATATGAAGCTAAATAGCAAACTATATAGAACACATATAGTTGATCCAGGGAATATCCTCTCGGGGGATCAGGAAGGAATTTTGTTCCCTGCAGGAGCAAATTGGATCATGCTTTGCTGTTTTTTTTTCCTTCCTCTGGATCAACTGTGGGTGTAGGATTATAATTTTTTTTTAATGGATGAACTGGATGCACTTTTGTCTTTTTTCAGCCAGACTAACTATGTAACTATGAAATAGGGTACAGAAAGGAAAGCATTAGCACACAATAACCCCCTCAACACTTTGCTCCCTTGACCTCACTACCACCGAAGAGGTCACTAAGATTTTCTTCGAAGCCCGCCTCACCACCTGCCCCCTGGACCCTGTCTCCTCACAACTCCTGCAGTCCCCCTCCTCTTCCATCATATGCTCCTTCACTCACATCTTCAATCTTTCCCTCTCCACCGGTACCTTCCCCTCCCCTCTAAAGCACGCGCACATCACTCCCATACTTAAGAAACCCTTCCTGGACCCCACTGACCTGAACAACTTAAGACCCATCTCCCTACTGCCATTTACCTCTAAACTCCTAGAACGCTTAGTCTACAATCGCCTGAGCTCCCATCTCACCGACAACAACCTTCTCGACCCCCTACAGTTCGGCTTCCGCCCCCTACACTCCACCGAAACTGCCCTACTCAAACTCACCAATGACCTACTAACCGCCAAAACCAATGGCCACTATACTATACTCCTACTACTTGACCTCTCTACGGCTTTTGATACGGTTGATCACCCCCTCCTCAAAAAACTGCACTCTCTTGGCCTCAGAGACTCCGCTCTCTCCTGGTTCCCCTCCTATCTATCGCAGAGCTCCTTTAGTGTTACCTATAACGCTGCCTCCTCCTCCTCTTCACTCCCTCTCTCTGTAGGGGTCCCTCAAGGTTCTGTCCTTGGACCCCTCCTCTTCTCCATCTACACCTCCTCCCTTGGCCAATTGATAAACTCCCACGGCTTCAACTACCATCTCTATGCCGACGACACACAAATCTATCTCTCTACCCCTCACCTCACCCCCTCAGTCTCTAATCGCATCACCAGCCTACTAAGGGACATATCGGACTGGATGTCACTCCACTTCCTCAAACTCAATCTTTCCAAAACTGAGCTCCTAGTATTCCACCCAGCCCATGCCCCCCCCCCGAATTCTCCATCAAGATCAACAACACTATCATCAGTCCCACCCCTCACGCCATGGTACTAGGTGTAATCCTAGACTCCAATCTGTCCTTTCAGCCCCAGGTCCAATCGCTGACAAACTCATGTAGACTTCACCTCCGCAACATCTCCAAGATACGACCGTTCCTAACCTCGGAAACCACTAAGCAACTTATTCACTACCTTATTATATCTCGCCTTGACTACTTTAACTCCCACCTCATTGGCCTACCTCATCGCAGGCTATCCCCTCTTCAATCTATCTTGAATGCTGCTGCCAGACTCATCCACCTTACTAACCATTCTGTATCTGCCACCCCACTCTGCCAATCCCTCCACTGGCTTCTAATTGCCCAATGGATAAAATTCAAAACACTAACACTGACATACAAAGCTGTTCATAACACTGCCCCTAATTACATCACCGACCTTGTCTCTAAATACCACCCAAACCATACTCTCCGCTCCTCGCAAGACCTCCTACTCTCTAGCTCCCTTGTCTCCTCCTCCCATGCCCGTCTCCAGGATTTCTCAAGGGCTTCACCCATCCTCTGGAACTCCGCCTACTCTGCTCACTTTTAGGTGCGCTCTGAAAACCCATCTCTTCAGGGAAGCCTACCCCGACCCCAGATAATACTGGAATCCTCTACTCTTCCTACCACTCCATCCCCCACAGCTAATTACCTCTTGTACCACTATCCCCTCCCTCCTAGATTGTAAGCTCCAAGGAGCAGGGCCCTCTAATCCCTCTTGTAATGTTACTGTATTGTCTCCCTCCATAATGTAAAGCACTGAGCAAACTGTCGGCGCTATATAAGGCCTGTATAATACTAATAATAATTAATACTGAGCTATTAATTCAAAGAACATACTGTATAATTTAAATAAAATGCAAGTAGAGTGTAACATAAACCGTATTTTTCATTTTCAAGCAGAACATAAAGCAAACATCTAAATAAATATATTAAAATCATATATAGGCACAGTTTTACTTGCCAAAGAATGTGTATTTCTGTCCATCCAGTTCTGAGATTTACACATCTCTGGTACACAGCACAGTCTTGTCTGTCAGGCAAACAATCTGATTTTTTCACTGTTGCAGTAAAGTTAAAATTACAGGTCCTTTTCGCCCCACAGTCTGCGACTGGATGTTGAAAAATGAAGCTGCAAGTTAATGGACTCATCGCTATGCCCTCTCCTTCTACCAGCATTTTTCATCCCGTGCAGTACAACTGCTTATCTCCCTGTGCTGCTTCTTCCTCACCCTCTCTGAGCTCTGCTATTGGAGCTGCAAAACTTTAATAAGTCAACTTCAGGTACTTACAGTATGTTGGTTGAATGTAAATAAGTACATTTAATGATGTATTAAAGGCAAAAATCTTTATTTAATTCTGGATAGAGTGGGGAAGGGGTAGACCATCTGTCAAATAGTAGTTGATGCCTGTATCTTCAATGGAGACATTTACCCCTCTATTGATAATGTTGACTTTTGTACCAAAAATAAAGTGAGTCCTCCCAAGAACACGAGGTAAGAAGAAATCTTAAAATGGTCTGAGAGCAGAAAAAAAATAAGCGGCAGGGGTTTTAACCCTTTTCTTACTGTATAAAAAACAAGTTAATGAAAAAAGCTTCATCATTTTGTGTCATTTATATCTGCCTGGAGTTTAACTTTAAAGTGTTACTAAACCCACAAAAGGAAAATCAGTCTGCTTATGCAGTGAAACATGCTTGTTATACTCACTGTGGAACTTAAGGGGTTAATCCTCTGCATTGTGTAAAAAGGATGTTTGATCCTGTCTTCTCTGATACTCCCCTTCTTCCATGGTTCCCATGTCATCTCATGATAGAACAGAGCCTTGGGGGCAAGCTGCACATGCTCAGTTTAGTGTGTATTGCTAGAGAGCTTTTTCTTGGGAGGGTGCATGTGATTAGCACAGGACCAATCAGCATTGTCCAGACAGAGGGTCAGGGGTTATGCAGACTCATAGGGCAGTGAGAAGAGAATGAAAACTCCTCCTACAAGCTTTAACCAGTGCTCAGCAAGACAGAGATAGAGACCTTAAGACTGCTATATACTGCTGATGAGAAAATCTATTTAGCAGTTTGTATTTACTAAAATCATTGCATTTCCATGCTCTGTACACTGTGGGAGACCAGATATATTGAATGCAGGGTCCTGGGTTTAGTAACACTTTAAATCATATAAATATTTTTATATTGGCATTTTCCTTTCAGCCTTATTAAATAGTCTCTGAAGATGTGTTTAATAGCCTTGATTTTTACTTTTTACTTGTTCAGTTTAAAATTTAATTTAGTTTGTCTGCACATTTTAAATGTACAGTTCCCAGCAGGCATATTTAATGAACATTTGCCTTTTTGTAGCTGAATCCTACTATTGCAGTAAAGACATACTGAGACTGATTTTCTAAAATAGTTGAGAACCTTTACATAATAAGTTGTATGAGTATTCACTTAAATGATCAAATTGTGTGAAAAGCAAACTTTTTTTTTTACATCTTTCATCTGCAAATGACTTGATAATTGGAGTGAATATTCACACAAGTTATTAATGAGAAATGAAGGAGTGTATTCAATAATGGATGCATGCAAAACATGTTGATTGAACAACTATATTTTGGTAAGGAAATCAAATATTTCATGCTAACAATTATCATAAGAGAAAAGAATAACCACATTTATCATGACTCATACAGTTTAGTGAATTGAACCATGTTTCATGCAAAAAACCATACTACATATCTAGTGGAAATTGTAATATATTGCCAGTAACCAGTATGATAAAGGTTGAAATTTTCAGCTCAACATGAGTATATAATTGTATCAGGAAAGTGAAATTGTGTCTTACCTTCATTGTTTCATCCAAATGTTTAATGAAATTCACTTCCTTTTCATCATCTGGCTTGACATGGAATACTTTTTCTCTGTGAAAGTGAAAAAAATATGCTGCAGCCAGAATTTTGATAATGAATCTAAATATATAAATCTATAGTAGATGGATAGATTGATATATGGATAGGTAGAAAGACAGATATTGTTACTTACTTGTCAAACCGACGACTTTTGGAAATGCTGACACTTGCCACAACACAAGGCAAAAGCAGCCACAGCTTCATATTGTTCAGACACAAAAATCTCATTATGGTCATTTTCAAATATGAATTTGAATGAATTTATTCTGGTGATGATCACATGCACCCAAAAGATAAGAGATAAATATAAATGTATCTCTTATCTTTAGGGTGCATGTGATTATCACCAGAATAAATTCAGTTATTCTCTTATCATGTTTCTAACAACGTTTGTACAGGAAGTCAGCCTAATCTAGGATTCAATCATTTTCAGGCTTAGATTTGATAGAGCTATACAGTTTATTGTAAAAGTATCTGACTTTGTGTTTGACATCTACTTTGAGAAAAGCTCCCTTTCCAAGTACCCCATAATGAGAGTAAGTCTATTCCAAGTACCCACTTTTTTCATCTTTGGATTTTGCAGGTCATTGGATAATATAATGCTGTTAAAGCTAAACTCTAGGTATGGTTTTTATTGCATGGTTACTTACAAGGGTTCAGCCTGCAGATCCAACAGGGGGTCACTTGCTTGATTCTTCCAACATTCATAGAATGGCATGTATTTTTGCAACCACTTGCCACCACCACTTACCACCCACAGTCCATTTACTGTGAGTGGGCATCAAAGCCAGGTTGAGCAACATACTAGATGTTGCCCAGAACATGCTCAGCGGCACGATCCTGTAATCACTATGTCCTGTGGATGCAATAGATTACAGCACTCAGAATGACCAACCATAGCGGTGATCACATGATATTTATGTAAGCGACCTGTCATGAATGGGTTTCTGTTCATGACAGCTTGGTTACTGTTGTGATGCTGTAATTGGCCCAAGTGGTACCTGGCTACCTGTACCGTGTGGTTAGCTGTAGCCAATCATAGCCTGTCAACAGTAACTAAGCTAAACCTATGGCTTATAACAGTGAACTTCACTGTTTTAAGCAATAACAGTTTAAAAAAAAACCCTGATCACCCCCCCCCCCACAGAGTAATACAGTGTCACAATGGTTACACTAAACTACTTTGATGAAAGTATGTAAAAACAAAATTGAAAAAAAGAAAAAATGTTTAAAAAAAGAAAATAAATATTTAAAATATGCAATTAAAAAAACATGTTTTTTTTGCAACTGTCACCGGTCAATTTTCCTGATGACCACCACACCAGCCAAATGATGACACTGCACTGGTTACAGTATGTAAAACAAATTGTGAAAATAAACTAACTTTATTTAATTTCTTCATTTTCCCAAAAATTGTGTCCAAAATAAATTTACAACTTCAAAAACCGTGTTATGCCTCTTACTAAATACCTTGAACTGTCTGTTTTCCAAAAAGGGGTCATTTGAGGATATACATACTGTTCTGGCATTTTAAGACCTCAAGGAATTAGGTCATCAGAACATCAGAATTGATCAATTTTCAGATATACTGTATATACCATAGTCTGTAGACTTTGTAACTTTCACACAGACTAAATAATATATACTGATTTGGGTTATTGTTACCAAAGACATGTAACAGAATACATCTTGGCCTAAATTTGTGAAGAAAGATTATTCATTTTTAAAATTTTATAACAATTTTTTTCAAAATGTATGACACTCTTTTGTTTATATAGCAAAAAAACAGTGGTAATTAAATTCCACCAAAAGAAAGCTCTATTTGTGTAACAAAATTATAAAAATGTAATTTGCGTATAGTGTTGCATGACTGAGCTATTGCCAGTTAAAGTAGCACAGTGCTGAATAGCAAAAAATGGGGTAAAACCTACTGGCAGGCCGTAGATAATTTTTTTCTGAGGCGGTTCTGCTCACGCTTGCCAACTGCTTCCACTTTAGCTGAAAAGGCAGAAGATGGGGGCAAAAGTTCTACAGACTAATGAACTTGGCAGACAGTAGCACCTATCAAATGTGACCCATTCACCATGCAACACTAATGCCTCCTCACAGATGCACAAGCCTAAGCAGGATAAAGATTGAGAACTAACACTTTGTCTGAGTCTACAGTAAAGATGAACCTTATTAAAACAGTTGTAAACTACACAGCAATGGACAACTGTTGTTGAAATTTAAAAAAAACACTTTAATCAGACAAATAGAACACAACATAAGTGGAGTCCAAGTGAAAGGCTAGACATACATCAAGACAAAATCAAGTTGGATGGAGAAATTCTCACCACTGTGTTAAGGTACTCTAAAACTGCCCATAGGTGAATCGAAATTTGGCTAATTTAGCAGGGATTGGCTGCATTTTGATCCAGGTATGGGCTTACCGGTTGTAAACAAGTAGATCTATTGATTGACTTGTATACAACCAGCCTGCCTTGTTTTTCCCAGGTCAGTGTCACTGGCTATAGCTGGAAACTGATTATTGATCATTGTATTCTGCTGACAGGGAAGGCTCCTCATGGTAGAATACAAAAGCACAGCGGGAGGTATTCCCCCATCCTCCCTGAATGTATGGATGGGGAAATCAATTCATTTCTTTTTTTGTTCAACCTACTGGTTGAACGGAAAAAAAAAAAGAATCATATATGGTCTGCCTAAAGCTACATCCAGGGTCAATCACTGGCAAGAATCAGATTATTGGTGGTGGTTGTGAAGCTGCCTGTACACACTGTATGTGGCCAGCAACAGCTCTTAACCTCCCTAGTGGTTTGATTATGCCCATATTTCTGTGCTCAAAGCGGTACATTTTTTTGCATGGAAATATGTATTTTTTTTTATTGTAGGCCTGTCATTTTTAGGAATAACTCACTGAAATCTGTCCAAACAAGGGTCTAGTAAACATCCCGGGTATGTTAAAATTTGAAACACGAAATCATAATTTAATAAATATTCATAAAAAATAATAATATAATAATAATAAATTTAATTCAATAATATAATCAAACCAAAAACACTGAAATTTGAAATATAGCGCCAAGTTCACCCATCACTGAGCAAAGTCGCAAAATTGTTTTCAGTGTCTGATGACGAATTTCCCCACGAATCATTATCACTCAATTCTGCAAGTGGTTCTGATTTACTATCGCTGTTCTCTAGCTGGTCTAAAACCGATTTTTACCTAAAGGGACGCTTTTTGGACGCCATGGACGTTTCTCAGTTTCCAGGCAGGACAGTAAAAATGCAGGCAGGCCACAGGACAAAGCACTAGGGACAAAATGTATGTGAAATGGTTGGACACAGTAATGTTTTACTATGTGATGTTAGTGAGTTTAGTGAATGTCACTTTTTGTCATTTTCAAATTTCCTGCCAGTTCCGTCCCCGTACGTCCCGACGTCGTAGGGAACGGAACCCAGAAGACAGATGCCGGCATCCACCGGAGGACATTACAGTGGACACTGCAGGAGGGACATCGCGGGAGCGCAGGACAAGGTAAGTGATCGAGGGATCGCGGAGCAGCGCTGC
The DNA here is from genome assembly GCF_062004578.1 of Staurois parvus. Taxonomy (NCBI): domain Eukaryota; kingdom Metazoa; phylum Chordata; class Amphibia; order Anura; family Ranidae; genus Staurois; species Staurois parvus. Next base: position 8,462,665 of record NW_028317874.1, read on the forward strand.
ATGGTAAGCACGAGTGTAGCTCGGGGATACCGCTTGTGGTAATGAAACTTTACCCCAAGCTACACTCAGGAATACCGCCAGGGAGGCTACAGGAGAAGTAGAGCCAAAGCTCTGTTTGTCTGCACTTCTCCTGTGGATCACAGGAGTGCAGTTCATTCTGCGTTCCTGTGACCACTTTTCATCTGACGGCGGGCTAAAGCCGATGTTGGCTGGCGTCACTCAACTGGTTAAGGCTGGGGAACAATCCCAACTTTAAAGTTAGGATCCATCCAGATGCCTCAAACAGGAGTCTGCAAGCTGAAGAGAGGCTGGGGCCAGCCGCTCACGCCCTCTCCACAGCCTGGTGCTCAAGTGAAGGCTGAGAATTGAGTGAGCAGCGGTGTTTGATCATTCAGTTCTCAATCTTAGAAGCGGCGGTGGACAGATGCAGCATCCACCTAAGTGAGTGTAATTTTTTTTTTTTTAAAGTCATACTCTTTTAACAGCAGCTGTCAGATCTCTACTCTGTACAAATCAATCACCTGTACTGCTGTTCACATGTAAGTGCTTAAGTAAGTGAACAGAGCCTCTGACTGACCTGGGACACAGACCATGTGCATTCAGAGAGAGTTTCTGTGGAGGTCTGGCTGCACACATACTTGCCCCAGCTAATCAGCCAATTAGTACACAGCCGTACACAGCCGCATTTATCTGCCTCTGATTACAGCAAACTATTTGCCTCCCTGTGCCTGTGTGATAGTGTGATTTGTAGAAGATGCGGGGCTTTTATTCAGCTGGAACTTTGTGGAACTCAGCTCCACCACCTCTGGCTCAGGACCTCTGCTCCCTGCACAACACTATCACTTGAAACACACAGATATCCGGCTTCTATGTATACAGGTGATAGCTTGTCTCCCAATCGGATCTGAGTGGCTCCCACTGAGTGCAGGATGGGGACAAGGGAGATGCTGGTGCCCGGGGTGTGGTGCGGATGCTGACACCCCCACTGGATGATCTCCCTGAAAGTGAGAAAGGCAGAACCACCTACAGGGAGGTACTAGGGCTGAGTGCTTCAGCTTAATCCAGCAATAAAAGAAAGACATGTGAAAGATGGTGAAGGTTTTAAAGAGGGGGGGAGAGGGGGGTAATGGAGGGGGGGGGGTTGCATGCAGAGGTCAGAACTGAAGAGGCATGAAAGTGAGATGTGGATGGGTGATACAGAGGTAAACAGCTGTGGAAAAAGGCTGAACTCTGTACTCTGTGTGTAGCGCATCTCTGAACTCTGCACTCTGTATGCAGCACACCCCTGAACGCTACACTCTGTATGTAGCACACCCCTGAACGCTACACTCTGTATGTAGCACACCCCTGAACTCTGCACTCTGTATGTAGCACACCCCTGAACTCTACATTCTGTATGCAGCACACCCTTGATCTCTGCACTCTGTATGTAGCACACCCCTGAACTCTACTCTCTGTATGTAGCACACCCCTGAACTCTACTCTCTGTATGTAGCACACCCCTGAACTCTACACTCTGTATGTAGCACTCTGCACTCTGTATGTAGCACACCCCTGAACTCTGCACTCTGTATGTATCACACCCCCAAACTCTGCACTCTGTATGTATCACTCCGCACTTTGTATGTAGCACACCCCTGAACTCTGCACTCTGTATGTAGCACACCCCTGAACTCTGCACTCTGTATGTAGCACTCTGCACTCAGTATGTAGCACACCCCTGAACTCTGCATTCTGTATGTAGCACACCCCTGAGCTCTGTACTCAGTGTTTAACATCCCCCCCCAAAAAAATCTGTACATAATACACTCCTAGTATTTAATGGCTCTTTAACCACTTGCCAACCGCAGATAGCCAAATGATGGCTTCACTGCGGCCAGCCAATTCTGGGTGGGCGTCATATGACATCCTCCCAGAACGTGCTCACCTGCGCGCCCCCAGGGGCGCACACCCGACAACCTCTGTGATCGTTGTGTCCTACGGACACAGCTGATCACGTGGTATGGTAAAAAGCCAATCACAGCGGCCCTTTACCGTGTGATCAGCCATGTCCAATGACACACTGATCACTGGGAAATGCAATCGCTGGTTATCGGCTGCACTTTCCTCACGCTGTCACTCACCTTCAGGATTTCAAAGTGGTCATTGGATTTCAGGCTCCAGTATGTGGCTAGGCTCCAAAAACATCTCACACATATGGTATCCCTGTACTCGGTAGAAGTAGCAGAATGTATTTTGGGGTGTAATTCCACATATACCCATGGCTTGTGTGAGAAATAAACCATTTAAATGACAACTTTGTGTAAAAAAAAAAATTTTTTTTTGTCATTTTCCAGAAACTTGTGGAAAAAAATAAATCTTCCATGGACTCAATATGCCTCTCAGCAGATAGCTTAGGGTGTCTACTTTCTGAAAAGGGGTCATTTGGGGGTGTTTGTATTATCCTGGTATTTTAGCACCTCAAGAAATGTGATCGGCAGTCAGAAAGTAAAAGCTGTGTAAATTCCATTATCTATACCATAGTTTGTAGATGCTATAACGTTCACAAAAAGCTATCAATATACACTTATTGGGATTTTTTATCCAAAAACATGTAGCAGAATACATTTTGGCCTAAATTTATGACAAAAGTTTATAAAATAAATACATTTTTAAAAAATATTGTTTTTTTTTAAAAAAAATGTTTTTTCTTCAAAACTTTTTTTGTTTATAGCACCAAAAATAAAAAGCACACAGATGATCAAATACCACCAAAATAAATCTCTATTTGTGTGAAAAAAAAGGACATAAATTTAATTTATGTACCATATTGCATGACCGCGCAATTGTCCGTTAAACTAGTGCAGCGCTGTATAGCAATAAATGGTGTAAATTGCAGTATCTATACCATAGTTTGTAGACGCTATACATTCACACAAAGCAATCAATATACACTTATTAGAATTTTTTACCAAAAACATGTAGCAGAATACATTTTTGCCTAAATTTATAACTAACTTTGAGTTTACTATATAGTTTTTATAGCCGAAAGTAAAAAATATTGTTTTTCTTCAAAATATTTGGTCTTTTTTTGTTTATAGTGCGAAAACTAAAAAGTGCACAGGTGATCAAATACCACCAAAAGACAGCTCTATTTATGTGAAAAAAGGACGTAAATTTCGTTTGGGTGCAGCATTGCATGACCGCGCAATTATCAGTTGAATTAGTGCAGCGCCAAGTAGCAAAAGAGGCCTGGTCATTAAGGGGGGTAAATCCTCTGGAGGGCAGGTGGTTAATGTCTTGCCTCTGGCTAGTCTCTGCCTTAGACTTTACACAAATTCTTTTTACATCATTCTGTAATTCAGACAACTGAATATCTTTTATTTGAATTGCACTTTGCAGGTCACCTATTTGCTCAGACAAACTCTGGCAATTAGCACATACACTGTTATCTTGCTCTGACTTATTCACTACACAAGCAGCATTTCTAGGACCCTCAAAAATCATAGCGTTAAAAACTTTAAGTAACTTCATTACATTTATACCTTGTTTGCTCAGTTTCTTAAAGGAAAATCTAGATAGTTTTCTCTTAATATTAGCTTGTAAACATTCATTATACATGTACCACCAAAGCTTGTCATCATTAACAGATTTAGACAGATTTTTGAATTCCAATTTAAGGTCTCTATATAATTCATGAATAAAATCCATTACCTACCAATTAAGAAGGTCTTTTTCATGTAATGCGCCTTTTCTCTCTTGGTGGGAAGTTACATCACCAAAGAACAGCATTTTCTCTGACTTGCATGAAGTTTCGATGATGCTGAAGGCTTTTATTTCTCCTGAAAGCTTGACTTCATAGTTTGCTGACTTTGTAGCCATCTTCCCTCTTATTAAGGTGAAGGGGAAAAAAGCAAAAAACAATTGATATTAAAAAAAAAATTGATCTGGCATGGCTCGTCAAATTTAAACATATTGATATTGTCTTGATATTCTGTAAACTTATATTGGTGACTCCAAAATGGAAAGTCCTTACAGCTCCTTTGTAAAAACTCAAAATGGATTTAATAATACAATTGCATGAAATTACAAGTAAAATATTATAATACAGAAAGTAATATAATGTAAAAAAAAGTAGTTATTTTCTTGAGATAAAAATTGTGTGTATAGTCGTGTGTGTGTGTATCTCAGGGCAGCCATCTGTCCAGCTTATAGTTTCGTGTAAGTGAATTCCCGTCCAACCTTTGTTCTCCTTTTTTTTTGGAAGGAGCAATTCAGCTCCCATTCTCTCCTAAAACAGGCTGGGTTATATTTCTTCTGTGACTTTTGATCCCACTATAATATCTAATGACAAATGTATAGAAGAAACCTTCAACTTTCTCTCACTGGGTATCTGGCTTCTGAAATTCAATACTCAAGGCCTCTACTCCATAGGAGTCGGGTGGTGGTGGGGGGGGAGGGGGTGGGATAAAAAATGTTACACACACACACACGTATATCAATCTTAATGTAAAGTTATATCTTATATAAATATCCTAATCAAGAAATATTACAGTATAAAACCTGTATTCTTAACATATATGAAATAGATTTTTACACTCCTATTAGCCATCCCATAGGGAAACTTTAGCCTTGTCACTAACAGAGATGGGGGAAGGAAAGCTAGCCAATTCATGGTTAATTACTACCACATGTTGCTAGAATGTACAAAAAAACCAAGCCTATATATTTAAATACATATATATTCACATAGGCTATAAAAGTTTTTTACTTTTCCTAATCCAGAACAAATAGAAATATAACTGCTCAATTACTATATCAAGATTCAACACATTCATACATATGTTAGTAATGATAATAAGCAGATATTAGATTAAGGAAGGATTTTAACATTTCCCTCAAAATGATTGATTTAACCAGTCTTAATAACTTTCTTATCTTAATCCATCCATTCCACATTCTTGTCACTTTCATATCTATCTATCTATCTATCTATCTATCTATCTATCTATGTATATATATATATATATATATATATATATATATATATATAGATAGATATATACAATTTTTGATCTTAAGATAATTGATCTGAATATAACGCAATTATTCTATTAAGATCCAACACATTTATATATATGTTAGTAATGTTACTAAGCAGATATTAGATTAAGGTAGGCTTCTGACAGTGTCACAGATTTCAGGAATTTGGAGAGGACTAATTGAGCAAATAATGTTTTTGCTTGTGTTGGGGCCTATTCTAAGTAGCAGGTATACACTGGGGGATATTTACAAAAACTGGTGCAGACAGAATCTGGTCAGCTCTGCATAGAAACCAATCATCTTCCAAGTTGTATTGTCAAAGCCTAATTTAACAAATTGAAGTTAGAAGCTGATTGGATACTATGCACAGCTGCACCAGATTCTGTGTTCCCCAGTTTTAGTAAATCTCCCCCACTGTTTTTGGCAGGAAAGCACAACTATAAATAATGTTGTTAGATTTCTGCCATTTCACTTTATATCTTCAGTATCTGACCCACTCGGAAGTGTAAGGTTGCTGGCCCACTCAGCAGACTTTGATTCCACCAACTACTGCACATAGTAGTAACAAAAGGGACCAACATATAGAACGATAATATGCAGTGTGGAGCCACAAATCACCCAGCTACGTATGTCTTGGTTGTACACAATTTTTATAGCCACTGTAGCTCTGAAACAGAAAAATGATCAGCAGTGCTGGCAGTGGAACAAGTAATTATTAAAACGTATCTTAACATGGAGCCTTTATAAAAGCCTTTTTCATCTAGGGATATGGTTGTTTTAAAGCAAACTATTGGTGTATTTGGATAAGTCCCTGGATTGTAAAGCAGACACATAAAGGTAATTACTCTTACATTATATTTATTTTCAAAGTTCCTCAGGAGCCATAAAATAAAGGGAAATCTATCACACAATTTCTGACCATATCTTGCATGACCGTGCTTTGACCATCCATTGGTCAGTAATGCTGACCAAAACATTTGGTGGCCAATACACAGGTATGGTGGGAGGTGGGGTGTAGAAGGGGAAAACCAGAATGCGACAATTGATCCACTCAAGATATTTTTTTATTGCGTGTCTTGGATTTTAGATCTATAGAAACTTTCTGAAATTAAACTGATTTATGCAGATATCTAGAAGCATTTGTGGTACAATTCACTGGATTCTTTAAGAACTTTACTTTCAAAATGCCACAGATACACTTTAAAGCTAGTCATGACTATAGACATGTAGCACCCTCCTAGTTTAGGTAGGCTGCTAGGAAAATTTAGTTTAGCTCCTTTGTTACCAAAGGAGCAGGGCTTAATTGCTAGGAGCTGTTCAGTGTCTCACAGGTTGCTGATCTGCTACTTTAATCCTGTATTCAGGAGAGTTCTAAAATTATAAAGGGAGGAAGAGCAGGACTTATGGCTTGAATATTTATGGGTCTCCAGTCAATCCCTGGGAAGGCATGCACAGTAGGTGGAGGGAAAGCTCATAAATATTTTGCGGGCTGGCAGCCTGGAGAGAGTTCCAGGGTCCAGCCTGCTGGAAGAGACCCTTCTGCTAGGGGCTCTTCCCCTGGGGCAGATAGGCCAAGGAGTCCTTTGAGAAGACATCAAGGTTCCAGCTAGACTTAGCTGGAGGTGGCCTACTGAAGGGCAAGAGAGTCTGAAAAGATCCAGAAGAATTAGAGTAAGGAAGGTCCACTATTTGGGCGTGAGTAAGTGGAACCTGCTACACTATAGAGAAGTGACTATGAGGTGTTTCACCTAGCAACTTAATGCAGTGCCACCAGTGAAAGACAGACAGGAGTGTGTCTTTCATTGTAAAGTGTGCCTATTGTTACCAGAAGCTGTGCAATACAGCCAAACTCTCTAGAGAGACAGTACAGTGCAGTTTAAGGCTGTGCAATACAGCCAGCATTTTATACAGAGCATCTAGAAATGTAGTAGTCCTCAAGTCCTGCAGTGCTACAGTTTGGAGCAGGGGAGGACTGACCATTTGGGAACTCGGGCACTGCCCGAGGGCTCGGGGTCAGTAGGGGGCCCCATGAAATGCCCCTGGTACCTTTTTCATAGGCTTTTTTGAGTTTGGGCAAGGACACAGGGGCCCCATGATCCCCTATTGCCCGAGGTCCCCATGTGTTCTCAGTCCTCCTCTGGTTTGGAGTATCCCACAGCTCCCTGATCCTGTGTTTGCTGTTTGGCTGGCTACTGCACTAGCAGAAATGTCCTGCTGGGATTCTCTGCTCTCCAGCTGCTGCATGGTTCCTGCGCTGCCATGTTGCCTTGTGACAGCTGCCAGCTCTTTCAGGTGCAGGCGCCGCTGGGGCTTCCCCCTTTTTACTGAATGGAACACAAGTTTAGTGCTCCTGGTGCTTCCTGGGACATGCGTGCCATGCATCTCAGGAGACACTGATGTCATTCGTCTAGGTGAATGTCACAGTATAGGGGGAGGGGGCTGGGTTGATGAGACCTTTTGAAGAAAGAAAGTAAAAAAAAAAACCCCACAGAATTTCTGTGTTGTGGAGTTGGGATAGGATGGAGAGAAGGAGAATGCTATGGAAGGGTGGTGATGATTCACTTTAACTAGTTGCGGAGTTTGGGTGTGATAAATAAACTCAAAAAACTTCATCACTGGATGCACAAAGAGCATTTGTAGCACCAGTCTCTCTGCCTTGCTTCTGGGAACCCCCTTCTAGTATACAGACTTTTTCTCTGATTAAATTGTAATATCAGCATTACAGTATACTCAGAGAAGTCAGCAGGTCTAGCTGTCAAAAGTCTCAAGCAGTCTGAATTAGTATTTATACAGGACACTGCTCAGAACACATTATACAAAGTTACATATCGTTACATTTGTATATATCTGATCTTTCATCTGCAGATCAAAGGAATGAACTTAGATCTGCAGATGATGCAAGTTAAAGAAACTTGAAAGTAAAAAGAAACGTTTTTTTTAATAAAATGTTCCTTTGTTTAACCCCTTATTAACCCTAAGTTTACTCTAATCAGCCCTAATTAACTCCTTAGTCTCCTTCTCTACAACTAATTTCCCTGCTGATTTTTTCATTTGTTTCTATTTTATTAGCTATTATACTTGTTCTTGTTTTGTTTGTTAATATTGCTACACATGTAACATATTTACACTTTTCCCATTGCAAAAGTGCAAAACTGAAAAAACCCACTTTAATTCATTTGTAAATACCTTTGCAATGCTTTGTATCAGAATCATAATTTTAGTGTAATTTTAAACAGGACAAATTACAACATAAAATGTGCACAGTAACACTATTTATTTTTAAACTAATACTACTCACAAAATATATTGTTGAATGACAATATCATGACAAAAAGCCTTGTTTGTCCTTAAAGAAATAAATACATTGCCTTGTTATCTTTATTATTATTATTTATTTATTACAGGTACTTCTTTAGTAATGACAAAGTTATTGCTGAATAAATGGGCCCATAGCTGAAAGTAAACGTTGCTCTGTTCCATAGGGGTGAACAGGTGTGAGAGGCTAAGTGGTTAAACTTGCGGTCCTGGTCGAGGGTAGCGTTACAGACATAAGAGAGTAATAATGGGAACTGAAAGGTTTAAGTATGTTTTCTTAGGGAGCCCACCTTTAGGGTAGCTGTAAAGCCATTAAGGGTTGACTTTAGGGACTGGATTTTGCAAATACATTTATTTAAATATATCGGTTAACATTTCACATGGTTTTGAACATTTTTTGATATTCTTCATGTTTGAAAAATCTTACTGTTATAATGACTACACTTAAACAGTGAAAGCTAAGGTTCACAATATCCATAAATTGTTCTCAGATCCACATTAAACTGGGGAAGCCACCAGGAGGATGGGTGCAATTATGTATTTTTCTTCAGTGTGCAAAAATTATTTTACCTTTTGAAATGATGCAGTTCAACAAGAATATTGCCAAAGGTTAAAAAGGTACAGCTTTCCCTGGGCTTAATCAAAAGCACAATTCTTGTTTACCTGTAGGTGCTTACATATTTTCTTTGCAACACATTTTTACATTTGGCTGCTGTTTGGGAAATTCTATGTCAGCATTATGAAAATTTACCACTAGATGGCATACGTGTTGCAATTTAAAACCAAAGGTGAAGAGATTTTTGTAACAAAGGTATTATCATTAACAGTTAACACGCTAATAATCATTTATGTATCCGGATACTGACAGTAAATGTTATATAGTGGTTTTGTAATCTTTTTATCTGTAAATAGGGTGCATTCCTATAGTTTACACAGTCTTTCATACTACTTAACTTTTCAACATGTTGTATTAACATCTAAATTTAATTGTAATGCTGACCCACTTAGGTACGTCACTGCCTGTTTCCGGGTTTGGGGCACATGTGCATGACTCCGCCCTCCTACACCCATGTAATTTGACAAAACATGAGTTCATTAACAGATCCTGGCCAATGCTGGACCTGCTGATCAGCTGTCCTTAATCACAGTCTAGAGCTCTGTGTTGGTAAACAACACAGGGCTCTGTACAAAGGGAGCAATTGCTTTGTTTCTTTTCCCTGCTAAAAAGAAAATAATACATTTGTCTGTAGTACAAAGCAGCACATAGTAAACACATTAACATTTGCTCCCCACGCAATTAACCTCTTGATTGTCCTAGATGTTAACCCCTTCCCAACCAGTGTCATTAATACAGTGACAGTGTATATTTTTAGCACTGATCACTGTATTAGTGTCACAGTTGATGTCAGTGTCAATTAGTCAGTGCCCATAAAGTGTCAGTTAGTGTCAGAATGCCCGCCTCACTAGTTCCGCTATAATTTGCTGATAGTATATTTAAAAAATAAATAAAAATTCCAGTAGCTATCCCAGTTTGTAGATGCTATGACTTTCACGCAAACCAATTATTATACACTTATTGGAATTTGTTTTTACCAAAAATATTAATTCAAATACATTTTGGCCTAAATTATGAAGACATTTTATTTATTTTTGTTGAATATGTTTTATAGCAGAAAGTAAAAAGAAAAAGAGTATTTTTTCCCCAAAATGTATGGTGTTGTTTTCATATATATAATAAGAAGCAAAAAACCTAGTGGTGATCAAATACCACCAAAAGAAAACTTTATTTGTGGGGAAAAAAATGGTGTAAATTTCATTTGTGTACAGCGTTGAATGACCATACAATTGTCAGATATATTAGCGCAGTGCTGCATAGTAAAAAATAGTCTAGTCATGAAGTGGGAAAACTCTTCAAGGGCTTAAGACGGTATATATGGTTTTTCTTTTGTTTGTGAATCTTGTGTTCATCTCTGAAAATAATCAAAGAGAAAATGTTAACCTACATGCTCTGACCTTTAACCCTACACAAACCCTTAAGCTGACCTTAACTTAAACTCCAAACCCTAAAACTTAACTTAGAGTCTAAAATATACCCTTAACACTTAACCTCCCATTAAACAGTTAACCTAGCCTTAAAACTTCACCCCTAACTTTGAAATGTAACTTAAAGCCCAACTCTGGGAAAATGTAAAATTAACCCTTGCAATGGGGCTACGCCAGCACTGCGACAATTGAATGCTCATTTTGTCTAGGGGAGAGGAGAAACAATTCCACTTACCTGATCTTCAGCTCCCTTGGCAAATGGCATCCCCCCATGCTCCAGAAGTGGACTACCCCTAGGCAGCAACACATCCAATACAGGATCATGGACCCTGCAATGGTCTTCATGACATCAGCAAGACTGTGTGTTGGAGATTAGGCTGTAGGGACCAGTCTAGCAGTAGGGAGGAGTTGAGGATCAGATAAGTAAAGCTTTTTTCATTGTTTTTCTAGACCTGAATGAGCAATAAAACCACGCAGAGTTGGCACAGCCCCACTGCAAGGGATTTTTTTTTAGTTGCCTGGAGTTGGGCTTTAACCCAGAATTTCAATCTGAAGTGTAGTGTGCACATATAATACCTTCAGATATTTCCCCCTCCCCCTGATCAACATGCACTTAATATTTTTAAATCAAATAATTTTGTTTTTCAAAAAATACCTCTTTTGAGATCTAGTGATATAATCACTGGCTGCCTCTGCTGTTCTTTGCTCCAAATTCAGTGAGAGGGGCCTGCAGGCTCTTGTAAACATCAAAGCATTTAAAATGATTTTATGAAAAAGCACATTCCCGGGATCTCTTTAGACATGCCTGCTTCTCCTTGGTGGCCACTGGGTGGTGCAGACTCTAGCTGTGTTTTATGCTGATTGGTTGCTGGAGGCTGAAGTTCAGCTTTAAATTGTATTTTTTTTTTTTTGCTGATCCCTCTATTAGTCCTATTGACTATTGTCAAGAAGACAGAATGTAAACACAAAACTTCTGAACTGTCACCAGAGAAGGAGCTAATGGTAAATCCTTTTTAAGATAGGAATTCCATTCACTTTGGAAGGTTGCTTCTAACCTCCTGTTCTATTTACAGGAAAGGAAGTGGAGAGAAAAAACCTGCTAGGAATTTAAAGCCTTACATACTATATCTAAACTAAAAAAAAGAAAGGAAGGAAGGGTGTAGGTCAATCTACTGTATGTGTACATTTACTTGAGCTAATGAGCTCTGTAAACAACAGCTTTTTAACAAAGGATTTAAAGGGAACCTAGAGAAAAACAGGGAATTCCACCTGCTGACTGCATTTTAAAATGCAGTGACCCTAATTTACTAAATAAAAATGCCAAAAAGCCCACCATGAAGGTAAATGGCACAGTTCTCTTGTAAGTTCACGAGTGGGAATTATTTACTAAAGTTCGAGAGTGCAAAATCTGATGCAACTCTTCATAGAAACCAATCAGCTTCCAGGTTTTATTGTCAAAGCTTAACTGAACAAGCTGAAGTTATAAGCTGATTGGCTACCATGCACAGCTGCACCACATTCTGAGTACTCCAGTTTTAGTAAATCTACCTCATGATTTTTTACATGATGTGTTAAAGTATAAACTCATATAATGCCCATTTGCAGAGCAAGTTGGACATTGAAATAAAGCCGTTTGTGTGGCTTATGTACAGAATAGGTGAAACAAGTAATGTCTGCAGTTAATTTTCTAAGTAAGAAGCGCATGTTCACTTGGTGAGGTGAAGTTTCACTATGTAAAGTAAAAACTCAATTTGAAAAGTATGCAAAGTAAACCCGTTCTACTCCTTAAGTGTATCAGCCTCATTGGGAGAATATGCGTTGACTTTTTGACCGGGTTTGCAATTGCATGGATGCATCAGGGTATGCTCATTTCTTTAGTACGTCAGGCCAAATATATTCATATGCAATATTTTAGACATTACCATAATAACTAATGAAAGTATATACAAAACCACTATACATTCCCCTCAAAGAAAATTGTCACATACACATTAATTCAACACTCAATATTTTATGATCAGGTTTTCATTTTCTGTATTTTTACATTTTATTCTAAACATGTTTCTTTCCATAACACTTCCTTTGGAAACTTAAAGTAAAGAGGATTAATCAGATAATGTTTAGTGGAGATGCTGATGTTTATATATCCTGTATGTAACCTTCTGAGTCAGCAAATGCCATTTCTCATTCCTCAGCCACATACAGCTGTTCTTTGAGATTTCTTCTTCAGAGGCCCATTGAATGCTACAATTACTGTATGTTTCTATCTGCTACTGATTTGGATGTTATAATATATCCTGTTTATATGGTCATTTTTGTGTTGCACATAAAAACAAGTTGTACTGTACATGCATGTTTTTTGAAGGTGTGACCAGTTAACTAATTATTCATTCATTTAAAGCACACTATGCAGGATTATGCAAAACAGATGACATAGATAAATCTGTATATGTGTAGCATACTAGACTAAATTATTTATTTGTCTGGTCAGGGTTTCCTGTGTTTGATTTCTCTCACCTACCTCTGAAAGAGGTTTGCAGAATATAGGGCGGGGAGGTTCAAAAGACCAGTGTGACTATTTATCATTCTCTACCCAATTCCTGGGAGGAGGCGTCCAGAAGGTGGCTGGGGAGGTGATATGTGTCTAGGAGGCCATAGCAGAGTGCTCTTTTCCCTACAGGAAGGGTCCAAGCTCTCTTAAGCCTGCTACCCATGGAGGTAGTTTTACTGAGACAAGAAATTGCAGTCTGGCCCCCAGCAGCAACTGGGCTCGGGGCCTGGAGAAGATTACCAAATACTACATTTGCTGGAAGTCCTCGTCTGGAGAAAGATCTTTTTTGTCTCCCTCACTGAGGATTTACCTATGGTGGCTGGGTGGCAAACAGTTCCTATTACAAAGCAAGTAAAGACCTTGTTGGGGACCATTGGTTTTGCAAGTGTCAAAAAGGAACTAAGCGCCAGCAGCGGCTATATGGACTGAGTGTCATTATAGGGTCCCAGAAGTACTGGCCATTCCCTATTACTTCCAATAAAGGTGGTTATAGAGAAAATTAGCAAAAAGTTTGTCCTCCCATTATTGCTATTGACCATTTTGGAGTATCCTGTGATCCAAAGACTGTTACAATTCTTCAGCAATAAATACTAAAAATACATCCAGTAGACTGAGTCTGAATTGTGGTGTGCGTGGGATGGTGCTTTTGTGACTGGTGGACTCTGTTCTGCATTGGGAGGCCTAGATATATTCTTGATGGCAGCCTGTACCCTGTGGTAAAGGCTGCCATTGCCAGTAGAAACCATCATAAAATGGAGAGGTTGGGGTGTTTCTATGGACTGTCCGGTGCATGCATAATAAGATAGGGTTGCTACAGTGCTTGTCAGCTGTGAGAAACAAAGTGTGCCAAAAAAACAGTTGCCAGTTGTGGGTGCAGTTCAGACATGTAGTGACGAGTTAACTCCCAGTGCAGGTGAGCAGGGGGAGGATTCTGGTGCCAAAAAGTCTGGACAGGAGAGGCACAATTACTGACCTCAATGTGAAGAGGTGTAACTTGCAAAGAGCTATCCACTTGGAGCAAGTGTACCTAAATGAGTGCACTATCATTTTTTTTGGTCACTGAAGGGTACTTGGATCTGGAAGTACCACTGCATCAGGGCACTTGGACCTGCTGGTAAAGTCTCAAAACTCACCAAGAAGATAAGAATAATAAACCTCCTGCGCTCAAAGTACCAGATGTGGCAAATATGGAAGGACCTTCATAGACCTTAGCAGTCACCTAAATTCGGGGCTAATAGTGTCAGTGAAGAAGCAGAGCAGTACAAATGGAGTGGTTCAGGGTCACCCCATAGATTGAACCTTTTCCCTCCATGTACCTTTGCTCAAATTGTGGCACAGAATGAGGCCCATAGGGAGCTGATCAAGAAAGCTCCTTGCTTCTAAGTTTTGTCTGGAAAAAGGAAAATAGAGGAGTGCCAAGATGATTAATATAGGAAATAGAAGAGCAAGAGTGGTGTGATGGGAAGTATGGGAATACCTCAATGTACCTAAGCCATGCTGAAATAAGGAATCTCCTGTATTCTGGAAAAGGTTCTTGGATATCTTGGAAGGATCTGGGAGTTCTGGTAGATCACAAGCTTAATAATGGCATGCAATGCCAAGCTGCGGTTTCTAACGTGAGCAAAATCCTCTCTTGTTAAAAGAGGTAAAGACTCCAGAGAGAGAGATATCATTTTACACCTGTATAAATCATTAGTAATACCTCATCTGGATTATGCAGTTCATTTTTGGGCACCAATTCGCAAAAAGAACATTGGGGAACTGGAGAAAGTACAGAGAAGGGCAACTAAACTGATAAGAGGCATGGAGGAGCTCAGCTAAGAGGAAGGATTAGAGGAACTGAATTTATTATCTCTTGAGAAGTGGAGATTAAGGAGGATATGATCAACATGTATAAATACATCAGTGGTTCATATAGTGAACTGTAGCGTTATTCACCCTGAGGTCATCACAGAAAACAAGGAGGCACTCTTTACGTCTGGAGGAAAAGAAATTTAATCTCCACACACGGAATGGTTTTTTCACAGTGAGAGCTGTGAAAATGTGGAATAGACTCCCTCAAGAGTTGGTTCTGGCCAGCTCCATGGATTGCTTTAAAAAAGGCCTGGATTATTTCCTAGATACACAGAATATAACTGGATACTATCATTTATAGGTAAAGTTGCTCCAGGGAATACCCGACTGCCTCTCGGGGGATCAGGAAGGAATTTTTTTTCCTGCAAGAGCAAATTGGATCATGCTTTGCTGGATAGGATTCTAACTTTTTTTGTAATGGTTGAACTGGATGGACTTTTGTCCTTTTTCAACCAGATTAACTATGTAACTATATCAGGGAAAGTTTGGAGCCTGGGACAATTGATCTTCCAGGATATGATCATCATCAAAAGGCAGGATGCAGGGACCAGGAGTAGTCCATTAATATATGGGGCCCTGAAAGGAATTGGTACAGGACTATGACCCCAATTTCTACAGATGAGCTGTCATTTGTTTTTTCTCTCCTCATCTGTTGCTATGTTCTGATAAACTGATTCTACAATTTGCTGGTGTTTAAGAAAGTTGAACCAAAGGAATGAACTGTTTCCCAAGGCAGGGGGCAATCTACATTCAAACATACATGACAGGCCATGCTATGTTGGATTTCATCTGCAGAGGGGATAGTCTGCCCCTTTCTACAGTTTGCTGGACTTGCACAAAAAGGTCTGTAAGTTTTTTTGTCATTTCTGTTTTGGCAGGACAAGATAGCAGCTGCATGTAGAGTTCTGAGCATTCCTGAGTGCATCTTGTTTACTTTGGCCAGATAGAGATCTGGCCCATTGCTGAGGCTGCATTTTTTTCTAGAACACATCAGAACGTATGTGTGGCATATGACATGGAATAGAGCCAATCTGGTGGATATGAGTGGATAAGATCAGGAACGATATTCCTTTGTTACAGTTGAGAATGAATGTGTGGGGCAGCTTCTTTGGAGTATCCTATGGTGCACGATTATAACTTGAAGATCGTGTCCATGGTGTGCAGAATCACTTACATGAGTGTGGTGGTGTTGGAGGAGGTGTTCACTGTCTCACAGATAAAAGAATAAAATATATAATGCATATTATAGAAGATAAATTAACTTTTCAGTCAACAATATTTCTTATTTGCAGTATGTAATATATATTTTCACATTTTTGTTTATATGAATTGTGTCATTTAAATCCCTGAGTACTTGGAAATCACATGGTGGACTTTATAAATGTATTTACACTGTTCAAAAAAAGTAAAGGAACACTTTTTATTCAGAGTATAGCATCAAACAAATCAGACTCTTGGGATATTGGTCTGGTCAGTTACATAGCAGAGGGGGTTGTTAATCAGTTTCAGCTGCTTTTAGCTGAAATTAACAAAAGGTGCACTAGATGGGCAACAATGAGATGACCCCCAAAACAGGAATGGCTTTACAGGTGGAGGCCACTGACATTTTATTCCTTACTCATCTTTTATGATGATTTTTCACTATTTTTGCATTTGGCTAGGGTCAGTGTCACTACTGGTAGCATGAGGTGATACCTGGACCCTACAGAGTTTGCACAGGCAGTCCAACTCCTCCAGGACGGCACATCAATACGTGCCATTGCCAGAAGGTTTACTGTGTCTCCCAGCACAGACTCAAGAGCATGGAGGAGATTCCAGGAGACAGGCAGTTACACTAGGAGAGCTGGACAGGGCCATAAAAGTCCTTAACCCATCAGAAAGATCGGTATATGCAACCTTGTGCAAGGAGGAACAGGATGAGCACTGCCAGAACCCTACAAAATGACCTCCAGCAGGCCACTGGTGTGAATGTCTCTGACCAAACAATCAGAAACAGACTTCATGACGGTGGCCTCCAACATCCTCTAGTGGGCCCTGTGCTCACTGCTCGGCACCATAGAGCTCAACTGACATTTCCGTTGAACACCAGAATTGGCATGGCAGGTCCGCCACTGGCGCCCTGTGCTTTACACAGATGAGAGCAGATTCACCCTGAGCTCATATGACAGACGTGAAAGGATCTGAAGAAGCCGTGGAGAACGTTATGTTGCCTATAACATCATTCAGCATGACCGTTTTGGTTGTGGGTCAGTGACGGTGTGGGGAGGCATAACCATTGAGGGACACACAGACCTCTACAGGGTAGACAATGGCACCCTGACTGCCATTAGGTATCGGGATGAAATCCTTGGAGCCATTATCAGACCCTACGCTGATGCAGTGAGTCCTGGGTTCCTCCTGGTGCACGACAATGCCCGGTTTCATGTGGCAAGAGTATGCAGGCAGTTCCTGGAGGATGAAGGAATTGATATCATTGAATCACTCCCATGTTCGCCTGACCTAAATCCAATAGAACACCTCTGGGATATCATGTTTCGGTCCATCCAACTCCGCCAGGTTGTACCTCAGACTGTTCAGGAGCTCAGTGATGCCCTGGTCTAGATATGGGAGGAAATACCCCAGGATACCATCCGTCGTCTCATTAGGAGCATGCCCCGACACTGTCAGGCACGCATACAAGCACATGGGGGCCATACAAACTACTTAGTTGCTGCAATGAAATACATATATATGGGTTCGACTTCAAGTGTAGAGCTCACAGATAATCCGAGCATCAAGTGAGTTTAAAAAGGCTTCCTGTACGCGTTTATTGGTCAGCGTTGCAACAAAAAATAACAATACAAGAGGTTTCCTCGCAGGGGAAATATTCACAGTCAAAAAAACATTATCTACCAGAAAAATGATTAAGCCTCCTGGCTAGTAGATATAGCCCTCTGGGTTTGCTTCAGATGTTCAGACTCGTTTCATCATGGTCTCCTTGCATCTTTTCCCAAAAACAACAACTCATTAACCTAGGGAAAGAGCAAATTGCACCCCAGATTGGGAACAAAGTGTGGCCATTGCTTACCCCCTTGCATCCTGCTACAGACCTTTCACTGTCATCTATTTATCTTATGAACCACAAAATCCTATGCGTCAGATACACTCTCCATCCACAGCTGACGGGCTGTTTACTTTACAGTATATACTGCATATTGTATTGATGAATTTATGTTTTATTTTATTTTACAAGATGTGTCTGTCATTTGTTTTGCATACTTTTTGTGTGTTAACTGTTTGCCAACCCCACTCTGTATCTTTACTGCTACAGTACGGGCAGGCTGTGCAAAATCACATATATACATGGTTTTGCTTTTCCAGGTAGAGGGCCAGCCTACCCGCACTGTCATTGGCTCACTGACATGCCGATCAGCAGTTTCCAGCCAATGCTTCACAGCCAGGACCCGCTGATCGTTGGAGCTTGTGACAGAAGAGAGATCTGTTGGTAAACAACACAGATCTTTCTACTGACAGTGGGGATGTGCCAGTTTTTGTTTCCCTGCAAGCAGGGAGACAAAAATTGTCACAACCCCTAGGAAAACAGCACACGTTGCACACATCACATATAGTTAGGCACACAGTTAGCCCTTTTATTTCCCCAGATGTTAACCTCTTTCTGCCCAGTGTCATTAGTACAGTGTCAGCAGAGGCGTCCCTAGGGTCGGTGTCACCTGGTGCGGTAACACGTGGTATCACCCCTCCAGAGAGGAAGGAGCGGTTCCGTTGTAGAGGTAAAATGAGTATCCCAACCTGTGAAGATATGTATCCGCTGAAGCAACTGCACATTTCAGGCCAAAGAAGCCGATCTCCGACTTTAACATCAGTTAACCCCGTATAGGTTTAACCTGTACGGGGTTAACTGATCTTGCAACCCATATTGATTCGCATGATCAGCTTCAGCGGTTTGCAGCCTGTAAGGGGTTAACTGTGGCAGCTCTGTGCTAAAGTCAGAGATCGGCGATCGGCTTCTTTGGCCTGAAACCGGGACACATACGTAGTTGCTTCAGGGGATACATATCTTCACGGGTCTGGGATACTCATTTTACCACTACACCGGGGGCAGCTGTCACTGTGCCGGGAATCCAGGATCACCCCAATAACTGACCTTCACAGAGCCTAGAAACTCTGCTGGCGTCCTGCTCCTGCACCCCTTGTGATGGTGTCACCCGCACCCTCCCAGGGACGCCACTGAGTGTCAATGCATTTTATTAGCACTGATCACTGTATTAGTGTCACTGGTCATGTCAGTGTTAGTTAGCTAATGTCAGAACGCCCACCATACTATCACAGTCCTGACATAAGTTGCTGATCGCTGCCATTACTAGTATTAAGAAATATCCAAATTATATATACCATCATTTGTAGATGTTAACATTTTCAAGCAAACCAATTAATATACACTTTTTACCAAAGACATGTCGCAGAATACATTTTGACCTAAATTTATTAGGGTTTTAAACATTTTTTTGAATGGGATATGTTTTATAGTAAAAAGCAAAAAATATTTTTTTTTTCAAAATTTTCGGTTCGTTTTTCATTTATAGCACAAAAAATAAAAAAAACAAACACAGTGGTGATCAAATACTACCAAAAGAAAGCTCTATTTGTGTGAAAAACAATTGTATACATTTCATTTGTGTACAGTGTTACATGACCATGCAATTGTCAGTTAAAGCAGTGTAGTGCCATATAGCAAAAAATGGCCTGGTCATAAAAGAGGGTAAATCTTTCAGAGGGCAAGTGGTTAATTAGCACTGAATATTAGTATTTGATATACTGTATTGAATATTATCTGTGGGTGATACACTGAGTGCGCTGGCTTGCTGTTTTGTCACGTTTGTGTGTTGTTGTTGTACAGCACATTTATTAACACTATGCAGGATTGTGATTGATCACTAAATCACCACAACCACAACCTTTTTTCCTTTTTTTTATCTATCTTTCTTTATTGTCTTTTTCTTCATATGACCACCATAACTAGGAAAGGAAGTAAGGACAATATCTTTAACAAAGACACCAAAGGCAATACAAATCTTCATCAAGGTAAAAAAATGTCCAGGCTTTAGGACTACTTGAAGGGTCTGGTATGGAATTTTAAGGCAACTCGCCCATTTTTTTTTTTTTTGTGAGGTAACCCTTTTAAATTCATATCAGACTCAAAGGGTCTGGTATGAAAAAATAGGCGAACCCCCTTAAACTTCATAGCAAACTTTTCAGGCAAACAAGTAAATGTTCAGTTCATCTGAATGCTCAAACAGCCAAAGTTTAAACCTTGAGTTCAGACTGAACCTTATGCTCATCCCTAGTCCTTACCTCCATAGATAATGAGATTTTAAAAAAGACTCAAAATAATAAAACAAAGTAATAAAAGGTGACAGTAATCAATACTTATTTTTATTTAAGCGTTATTCAGGACATGATCAGCAATGTATTTGACAGCTAGCATTGTTTCTTCACAGGTTTCGACAATCTCAGATTCAGGCAGTATGAAGCCATATTTTCCAGTGTCACGCAGCTCAAATGTGAAGGAATATTTAATACCGGTATCATAGGCCCAGTCATCTGATCCTCCAGAGGAAAGATCTAAAAGAAAAATTAAATAAAGAAAAATATTGAACAGTTACTGCAGCATATTAACTCTAATAATACAATGACTATTATGTACAAGACTGCACAACCTGCAAAGCATACAGATATGCAACTAGAGATGTGTGCATTCATTCATACTTCTGAGCAGGGCTTTTTTTCTCAGAGAATCGGTGCAGGTACTCCCCTTTCCAAGTCACCCCTTGTTTCCAACCCCTACCCAACCCTGAACACTGTCCCTTAGTTCCACCCCCTAACCACCTCCCATTACTGCCCCTTTTAGAGAATACAGTACTAAGTATCATATGGAATGTGTTAATGATAACAAGAAGAGCAGTAAAATAGATCCCTTGCAACCAGCAATCATAGACCCCCCACCAACAATAGATTCCCCTATCACCAATATAACCCCCACAACAACAATAGACCATACAGCACCCATCAACAATAGATCCATCCAAACAACAAATAACCCCTCAGAAATAATAGATCACCCACCAGCAACATTAGACCTCCCTGCAGCAATAAATCCCTCCTAGTGACAATATAGCCCCCAGCAGGCAGCAACAATAGACCCTCCTGCACACCCCAGCTCCCCCCCCTGCCTTTACACACATTCAGTGCCAGAGGTACCGAAGCTGCATTCCCCCATGTTCCCGCTGAAAAAAACAGCCTGCTTCCAAGAATTCAAGTCAGATTGCATTAACTCACCTGATGTAGTTTTGAAATCTGGCAGTGATTAATGTAAAGTGAAATTGTGGAGTTTTCACTTGCTGATGACCTTGCACAGGAAATCCCCATACTATTGCATCTCCCTTTCTATCTTTCTCTGTGCCCCTGAATACGTCAAGTGAAGGGCACTGGGCTCCTATTACTGATGGCCTTCAGGTAATGCAGTAGTTGGCCTGGGTACATGTACAACTTCCTTACCCCCTCTAAGCCAAAAGGGACATCGCCACTGCTCAGACTTCCACCCCACCTAGCATCCCTCACACAAAAACCCCCTCAACACTCCTCTCCTTTGACCTGTCCAGACCTCCACCCCACCTAACATTCCTCACACTAAAACCCCCTCAACACTCCACTCTTTCGACCTTGCTACCACTGAAGAGGTCACTAAGGTCTTCTCTGAAGCTCGCCTTACCACCTGCCCCCTTGACCCTGTCCCCCCACAACTCCTACGATCACCCTCCTTCTCCATCCTACGCTCCCTCACCCACATCTTTAATCTCTTCCTCTCCACTGGCACATTCCCCTCCCCTCTGAAGCACGCGCACATCACTCCCATACTTAAAAAAGCCTCCCTGGATCCCACCGACCTAAACAACCTTAGACCCATCTCCCTGCTGCCATTTACATCCAAACTCCTTGAGCACTTAGTCTATAATCGCCTGAGTTCCCACCTCACCAACAACAACCTCCTTGATCCCCTACAGTCTGGCTTCCGTCCCCTACACTCCACCGAAACCACCCTACTCAAACTCACAAACGACCTGCTAACCACCAAAGCTAATGGCCACTACTCAGTGCTCCTACTCCTCGACCTTTCCGCGGCTTTCGACACGGTCAACCACCCCCTCCTCCTCAAAAAACTATACTCTCTTGGCCTCAGAGACTCCGCTCTCTCCTGGCTCTCTTCCTATCTATCACAGCGCTCCTTCAGTGTTACCTATAATGCTGCCACTTCCCCCTCACTCCCCCTCTCTGTTGGGGTCCCTCAAGGTTCCATCCTCGGGCCCCTTCTCTTCTCCATCTACACCTCCTCCCTTGGCTAACTGATACACTCCCACGGCTTCAACTACCATCTCTATGCCGATGACACGCAAATCTATCTCTCTACCTTTCGCCTCACCCCTTCAGTCTCCACCCGAATCACTAGCCTACTGAACAATATATCAGATTGGATGTCACTCCACATCCTCAAATTAAACCTGTCCAAAACCGAGCTCCTAGTTTTCCCCCCAGCCCCCCCCCCCCGACTTCTCCATCACGACCAACAACGCCTCCATCAGTCCCACCCCGCAAGCCAGAGTACTAGGTGTCATTCTAGACTCCAATCTGTCCTTCCAGCCCCAGGTCCAATCGCTGACAAATTCATGTAGACTCCACCTCTGCAACATCTCTAAAATACGTCCGTTCCTAACCCCAGGAACTACTAACTAACTCATTCACTCCCTTATTATTTCACGACTTGACTACTGTAACACCCTCCTCACTGGTTTACCTCATCACTGGCTATCACCGCTTCAGTCTATCCTGAATTTTGCGTCCAGACTCATCCACCTTACTAACCGCTCCGTATCCGCCACCCCCCTCTGCCAATCCCTCCACTGGCTTCCGATTGCCCAACTCATAAAATTCAAATTACTAACATTGACGTACAAAGCTGTCCATAACACTGCCCCAAACGACATCACCGACCTGATATCCATATACCACCAAAAACTTACTCTCCGCTCCTCACAAGACCTCCTACTCTCTAGTTCCCTGGTCTCCTCCTCCCATGCCTGTCTCCAGGACTTCTCCAGGGCTTCCCCCATCCTCTGGAACTCACTACCCCAATCCATCAGACTATCACTTACTCTCCTCACCTTTAGGCTACCCTGAAAACCCATCTCTTCAGGGAAGCCTACCCCGCCCTCACCTAATTGCCGATCTCCTCCACTCTTCCTACCACTCCATCCCCCACAGCTATTTCCTCCTGTACCACTATCCCCTCCCTCCTAGATTTTATGCTCCAAGGAGCAGGGCCCTCAAACCCATCGTGTATTGTACTGTTTTGTTACTGTACTGTCTCGAGTACTGTCTCCCATTATAATGTACAGCACTGAGCAAACTGTTATATATAAATACTGTATAATAATAGTAATAATAATGTACCCTTCATCTGCTATGCTGATAGGTTGAAACCCTGTCTACCACAGGTGAACTAGTCAAAGAATTCCCATTTCCTTATTTCATCTGCACTTAACTGGGTAATTGAAGGGAATATTCACGCAATTTATTATGTGAATATTTGAGAATTATTCTCAAATCCTTTGGTAAATCAGCCTCACTGTACAGGGCTTACTACATTACAGTTACAGACATATTTGGTTTATGAATTATGGGATATTAGAATTATATCTTATGTACTGTATGTAGTAGCAATATAAATGCAAGTGAGATTCAACTTACAGATGGTTTTTCCTCCTGGTCCATAGGTATAGGTGGTTCCATACAAGGATGATAGTGCATTAACTGCGCCTTCTGCAAGAGCAAACTAAAATAAACAAAACACATTGTTAAAATAGTGTTATTTATTTTAAAGGCATTCTATAGTTACAGCATACAGTATAATTTCATTTTATAACATCAGCATTGTAATAGTAATACAAATGATAGTTACTTGAAAAATCTTATTTTGTTTTGTGTGCTGCCTGTTTGCTGGCCATCTCTTGGCCACTTCTTGGATTCCCTGCATGCTTTGCAGCTTCTCCTAATAATAATATGTTTGCTTTACTGTTAATTTCTAAGGATTATATATTTCATGATACTATACAGAAATGATGTGGAGTGTTTCGTGTAGTGACTGTGACCCCTGCAATTCAGAAGGCAGGTTCCATGAAATACGTGCCACAGCAGGGCAAATTTACAGGGGAATATGTTTATAGCCAGGTGCTGGCTATATCATTATGCCATTCAGGGACATTTACAGATGAGACTATGGTTAATCCTTTTTCCCCCAGTGCCTAGTACTGAGATTGTATCCAAAGTGTATCCAATTTTTCTGACAGCAAAGGATCTTGGGACCTGTAGTCCTATAGCCAATACATCCTGTACTCCAACTAGAGAGCTGGGGAAGGAGAAGGTTGCTGGGAAACAGATATATTCTACAGCATGGGACTGGCTCTCTCTCTTGGCATGGGATTCAGAGCTGAATACAGGAGGACTGACATTCTCCTCCCAAGACAGATTGCTGGCCTACTGAAGCAGGACTCTGCACATCAGTTCAGCACAATGGTGACCAAGATCACATCAGCTTCTCTGCATCAGGACTGTTACTGTCTGATCTTCACATAGACTTCTCTACTCACCGTGCTGACAGGCCATCAGGGGGTAACTCTACACTTCAATGCAAACAACCAAGAGCCTCGGCAAGAACTCTCATTCCTAGGAGACCATGCTATCCATAGGATTGGTGAGTGAGCTTAGATACCACATGCAGGCATATTTACACCTCAGTTACCAGGAGACAGTTGCTTCAAGCAGTACCGTGGCTTATCTGTTTAACTTCATTGAATTACCAGTATTCACTAATGTTTATGGTCCCCACCATTGCTAGCAGAAGACAGTAGATACCACCATATCAGTAACTTTAAACATCACATGACTCAAGTTGCAATCTCTAGTTAAAGAGACTTTTTCTCTTCTAAGGTTATTGTTATTCAATTTAGGACATTTATATCTATTTATGCTGCAGTATATATTTACATAATTCTCTGCATGCCCTGTTGCGGTGCCAGTGGCACAGAGGGAGCTGATAAGTCAACAAGCTTTTTCTTCCGCCTCTTGCTGCTGGTTTTGCAACTAAATAGTTGAAGCTTACTACTCACAACTGTATAACCTGTTAAACGTTGCTAATTGATTATTCCTATTTTACCAGTGTTCTGCTTTTAACTGCGGTTGTATATCCTAAACCTAGGTAGCTTACTCTTTTGAACAAGTCTAATATAGAGGTCTTACTAAAGAATTGTGTCTCTTTCATTAGTATTTTATACTGTTTAAATATATCTGAACCCAGAGTGTCAGAGGTGTCAGGGGGCTTGAAAAGTCAGGGCAACCACTGGGGACAAACATTATCAAGTGGCCGCTGCGGGGGTAGCGCTACATGTGTCACAGCATTCAAGGAAGTAAATGTATGGGATTCTTGAAAAAAATGAAAAAAGATCATTCAGATTAATAGAAGTAGGCTAGCAGTAATTCAAATGAAATTTGCAAATTAATATAGAATTTTACGTTTTAATTATAGATATACTTTACGTTGTGCTGCCACCCCAATAGTAATGTTTCACTTCTTTTTTTTCTCTTTTTATGTTGTCACTGAATGGGCTTTGTTGCACAAATACTATGAGCTCTGTTTACTCAATAGTAAAAAAACTTGGAACAATGAAAATATAGCAATAGTGTCCTCAATGACCAATCACAGTGCTTGCTTTCATCTTTTAACTTGCACAGAATTGTGACCCTTTATTTAATTTTCACATATTTTTTTAAAGTTAACTATTTGCCCATTCAGAGCAGGGTGAAAAGCTCTCTTGATACTTACCTTCCCTGCACTTACATATTTAATGTCAGCCTGCCTGAGCCCTACGTTATAAGCCCTGTTTATAAGCTCATTGCCAATCTGTGTCAGAGCTTACACAGGGATTGTAACCTACCTCCTAACTCCTATTATTGCATCACAAGAGGAAGAGGGTCACATGCTTCCCTACAGTATGTGGGCATGAAAGCATGTAGCAGTGGAAGGGGAAAAGGCTATCAAAGGAACTTGTTACTTTTCCCTTGAAGGTCAAATCAGCAGTGGAACTTTAATAAGCAATGGATGCTACAATACAGGCACATATTTACTACTGGCCTGAACGTCACCTGAACTGGGTTATTATTTACACCACATCTCTTAGGTGTCACTTCAATAACCCCAGTGTGGATAAGATAGTGTTTTGGTAATATGAGCATGCACTGAATCACGTATGGCTTTATTTAGTGCAAGTAAGTCTTAAAAGAAGTAGAAATGTGCAGAGTGCATTAATTCAAAGCAACACCTGATTCCGACACTCACTTAGCTATCTAAAGTAAAACTGAAATTGGACTGACTGATGTGTGTTACTGCACGGACTTATTGCCCTTTTCCAGTGAATTATCAAATAAGTCCAATAAAGTATATGTATCAATTAATCAGCCTTATTGTTGCGCAGACTTTTGTATGAACAAACTTTAAAGCCCAACTCCAGGATATCAACAACGCCTAGCCACCTCTCTCTAACTAACTGCTGGTATTTAAAAAAATACCTATCCAAATGTCCATTTTACTTGCCCTAAAACTATGAGCACATGAATCTTCTCTGTTCTTCTGTTTACTTCCTGAATCCTTCTTTGGATGTTCACATAACTGTCTGAT
Organism: Staurois parvus; assembly: GCF_062004578.1. Classification (NCBI taxonomy): domain Eukaryota; kingdom Metazoa; phylum Chordata; class Amphibia; order Anura; family Ranidae; genus Staurois; species Staurois parvus. Next base: position 8,489,235 of record NW_028317874.1, read on the forward strand.
TAATTTTTACTCCTCCTCTTGTTGAAGGTGACATTCCCAGCAACGTGGGTGCTCTCTCATAGGCTTCAGAGGCAGGTGAACTCAAGGGGGTTGTGAGAGGACCACTGTCCAAGAAGATAACAAGCAGGGGAAAATGTTTGGTCCCCAGGGCATGAAATTCATTTTGGTCATAAAGGAAACTGGGACTTTGATCTGGGATGGCTGAGTATGGCTCAGGAAGAGGTATTTGTAATTAAGACCGATGCATAATGCAGGTTTTAAATACATTTTTTCCTGAGGTTGGGCTTTAACTTTCTTTGTCACTTTGCATGTCCTTCATGTAGTCGATATAACCAAATCCCCAGGACTGCAGCACACATGCTTTGGTTTGTACTGACTAAATATTCTAGTTGAGTCAATTGTGTTAGACTTTTATCAAATGATGTGCCTATCTCCCAGAAATTCTGGGTCAGAGCATTAACAACCTATTATTCACAAAAGTTAAACATATTAAGTTAGAAACACATCTAGAATCATTTCATAATTTTACCTTCTTCATGTTTCTAAGTGAAACTTGGATTGTAAAAAGAAATGAAGTGACCTTGTATAGGCGAGATAAACAGCGCCCCTGGTTCCACAACTTATTAGACCTAGTTTTCCTCCAGAAACAGTTGGTTGTTATGCAAGCCTTAGGCCTCATTCACACGGTATGTACAGAAAAAATGATGGAAATTGATGTGCAGATTTCACTTGCAGAGACATCAGTTTTCATGCGAGCAATTGATTTTGTTGTGTCCTTGCATAATACGTGCAGAAAAACTGATGTCTCTGTGCCACGGTCTGAACAAGCCCTTAAACTTACTACACTTTGCATATTCCAAGAGAACAATATTTTATATCTGTAGAGGTATGTTCCCCAAACCAAAAGGATAAAGTCTTGTGAAAATAATGTAATACTCACCAGTTCATTATAGTTCTTTGCTAGTTTATGTGTGTAGGAGTAAGGAAAGAGAAGCATCTGTGAGTAGGAGTGAATGGTCAGGTAAGCCTTAATAGAGGAAAGATTAGAACGGATAAATTCACCAAGAGCTCTGGTTTCACTCTCTGATTCAGGAGTTGTACCACAATAAACCTCACTGCAAGGGCTTGATGTTGCTCCGTTAGCTGAAGAGATGATGAAATCAGTTTGACTAAAGTTATTTTATTATGTATTATAAGCGTTTACAAATATGTAGATAGAAATACAAGTCTTACTTTGTTCACAAAGAATATCACTTATAAGAAGGATTTGAGAGCATGTGGAATATTTGAATATTTGAAGAATCACTTGACAAAATATGAAGTTATTGTGCAGTAGGTTATAAAAACTATTAAGTACTATAAGAAGATATATTTTGAAAAGCTTATCAATAAGATAGAGAGAGAGAATATTTTGTAAACAAGCTAACAATGAATTCATTATTTAAAATATAAAAGAACAGGTACAATTGTAGTTTATTCTATTAGAATAATATCATCTAGGGTCAATTTACATATTATAAAGTGGACAGTTATGATTCTGTAATTCTCGGTTCAGTTTTTCTAAACGTAAACCCCACTGGAACAATATATACCTTAAAGTGAACTCTCACTTAAATTTTTTTCAGTGTTCTGTCACCAAGGGGATAAGCGCATGTAGCCCTTAATCCCATGTTACTTTGTGATTTATAAGCCTAGATCCAAGGTCAGAAAGGACCCCCCCCAACTCCCCACACATCCATAATAATAATATAGTTAACAAGTAGATGGTAGTTTAATAACTGGCTCTTGTCTCAGGTCCGTGAGCTTGTCTGAGACAAGTGATGGCCAGAATAATACAGAATGATGTGAGCCTGATATGTCCTCCTCCTTATTTATTCCACTTGCTGCCTCTTGTCTCAGGCAAGTGCTTGGAACTGAGACAAGCACTAGCTATTAGGCAGCCATCTGTTTGCTAGCTTCATTGTCAGATGGCCACAAGCGGAGGGAAGCTCCTTGTCCCACCTCATTGATAGGCTTACAAAGCAGGCATGAAGAGTGGACAATGAACTACATGTACTTTGCCCTCCTGGAGGATAGAAGACTTGAAAAAATTTGAAAATTGAAAGTGAAAATTGTTCTTTAATTTCAGTTGATAATGGTTTGTGGGGACTAGGGTTAATGTTTAAAAGGTGTTCTTCTGTAACCTAGAGAGCTGTCTGTGAAAATACCACCAAGATGTAGGCTGTCACTCTGTTGGTCTGGGCCCCCACCTTGGACAATCGTATATATATGATAGCCAAGGAATGGGTGATGGTTACTCTGGTAGTGATGGGGTCTTGTATTTCTCCCCTTCACAAGCAGCTGGTTCACTGCATTTTGGAATTGTACCTGCGGCACAGAGTACCTAGGGATCTAGCCTGGGAAGTCACGGGTGAGAGGTGTAGTTACAGAGTTAGATTGATTTTCTGTATCCATTGGTATCTGTGAACATGTCACTGTTTTTTTTTCTATTTTTTATTTATTTTGTTTACATTTTTTTTTACACTTTTTATTTTTTTTAAAACTGTATTGCTATCACAAGGGATGAACAACATCCCTTATGATAGCTTAGGCAGTGACAGGTACTCTTTATGGAGAGATCATGGGTCTATCAGACCCCCAATCCCTCCTCTGCTTTCCAAGACAGCCACTCAAACAGCCAATCAAACAGAGATCAATACAGTACCAAAACCGGAAGTGACAAAATCCTCGTTACATCATGCTTAATTCATCACAGAGGAGAAGGAGGAACGGAAGTTTGGGCCGTGGTAAAGTTGGAGCTGCAAAAACTCCTGCAAGAAGATATTGCAGAACCTACTGACTTTTCCCCATGGGTTTTTAACATAGTGAGAGCCAAAGGAATGGAGGACATTTTGGTGACATTTTCCTGGCAAACAAAATTATAATACCAGACTTTTACCCACTGTTTACTACAGAGGATTTCATTTTCCAATGCCAAAAATATTCACTAAACTAGACCTCTGTAAAAAGGATATTTATAAATCCCACTTGCATTGCAGGCCAGGAACCTAACAGCTTTCATTGCGCATCTGGGACATTTCGGCTTTAAATGCACCCTTTTTGGACTGTGCTCAGCTCTGAGCTATTTTGAAAAATTAATGCTCATTGTTTTTAAAGAACTACCTGGTGTAACAATTTACTTGAATGATATCCTTATCCATGCATCCTCTCAGGAGGACCACAGTTCATTTTTTACCAGGGGCGGACTGACAACTCATGGGGCCCCCGGGGCAATAGGGGATCATGGGGCATCTCATGGGGCATCTATGGGGCATCTATGAAAAAGGTACCAGGGGCATCTCATGGGGCCCCCTACTGACCTCGGGCCCTCAGGCAGTGCTTGGGTTTCCAAATGGTCAGTCCACCCCTGTTCTTTACTCAAGTTTTTTACAAAAGGATGGAATCCAACCTCACTTTAAGCAAAGAAAAAATGTGTTTATGCACAACTGAGGTTGACTTTTAGGCCATAGACTCTCATCACTGGGTATACAACCCTTACAATCCAACAAAGATGCTATACTCAAGTTACCCATTCCAAAAGATAAAGCAGAGCTTTTAAGATTCACAAGCTATTATTTAAGGTTTGTAGCTGACTATGCTAAAATCACAATACCTTTTGGTGCCTTACTTCAACAGCATGCAGAATCGCAGTGGACTGCTCTGAGGCTGTACGTGTTTTGAATATCTACACCAACACTTTTTTCACCAAATTTTCACCAAATTCACCAACGTTTGTCTCTTGTGATGCTTCCACTGTTGTTTTAGGTGCAATTTTATCACAAGTTCACTAGGGAGAGGAACATCCTATTGCTCTTGCATCTCAAGCTCTTTTTGCAGCTGAGCAAAAGTATTCTGTATGAGAACGTGAGGCATTGACCTGTATATGGGCATGTGAATGGTTACATCACTTTCTCTATGTTAGAAAGTTTACCCTGCGAACCAATCTCCTTGCTGTTGTTGTCAGGGTCTGGCCACCATCATCTTTGTATACATAGCTTGCTTAGTGGCAAAAATCAAAATAAAACAGCTGCTCCATTACAAATCAGACGTTTCCCAAAAGGCCCACCATAACATCAAAGCTACTGTTTGGTAGAAAAAGTATGCACCACTCCAGGCTACTCCACTGATCTACTCTTGCTAACACACTACTAAGTGCTTTCCCAACTCATAACTGTCTTCACAGGAAAGGTAAAAATGGTAAAAATCGGCCACACATCTAAAACCACTTTTATAGTAGATGCTTGAATAAAATGCACAAGCACAAGCTACAACAAAGGAGACAGAAAACAGCTAATATGTTTTGTGCTTACTCAGCACTTAATCATAGCTGACTGAGCATGAAACATGTTAGCTGTTTTATTCAAACACCTACAATAAGAGGTGGTTTTTGATGTGCGTCCACCTACTGTTTTTACCTTTTCTGTGGATACGGTTTGGTAGCTTATGATTTCTGCTCAAAATGGCCAGAGGTGGCTACAACAGAAATCATGACCACTAAAGTCATTATCACCACCTTGGAAGGATGATTCTCAAGGTGAAGACTACCAGTGGAAATCATTACCAACAATGGTCCAAAATTTATTTAACCTCCCTGGAGGTATTCCCGAGTGTAGCTCATGGTAAAGTTTCAGCACCACAAGCGGTAACCCCGAGCTACACTCGGGAATACCTTGCAGCGTTGCTCCAGGATCTCTTCTGCACTTACCTTGTCCTTCACTCCCGCGATGTCCCCCCTGCAGCATCTCCTGCCATCTCCTCCGGCCGATGCCGGCTTCTGTCTTCCGGGTTCCGTTCCCTGCGATGTCGGGACGTATGGCGGGCAATTTGAGAATGTCAAAAAGTGACATTCACTAAATACACTAAAATTACATAGTAAAACATTACTGCATCAAAGCATCAACATACATTTTGTCCCTAGTGCTTTGTCCTGTGCCCTGCCTGCATTTTTACTGTGCTTTCTGCCTGGAAACTGAGAAAAGTCCATGGCGTCCAAAAAGCGTCCCTTTAGGTCAAAAGCGGTTTTAGATCAGCTAGAGAACAGCGATAGTAAATTAGAACCACTTGCAGAATTGAGTGATAACGATTTGTGGGGAAATTCATCATCAGACACTGAAAATGATTTTGCGACTTTGCTCAGTGATGTGCAAACTTGGCGCTATATTTAAAATTTCAGTGTTTTTGGTTTGATTATATTATTGAATTAAATGTATTATTATTATTATTATATTATTATTTTTTATGATTATTTATTAAATTATAATTTATGATTTCGTGTTTCAAATTTTATCATACCCGGGATGTTTACTAGACTCTTGTTCGGCCAGATTTCAGTGAGTTATTCGTAAAAATTACAGGCCTACAATAAAAAAACGACATATTTCCATGCAAAAAAATGTACCACTTTGAGCACAGTAATACTGACATAATCATACCGCTAGGAAGGTTAAAGAGAGTCTGAGACTTTCCTTAAAAGGATCGGGTATGGTGTAAGTTAAAAAACAAACCTCCATGCTGCAGGATGCAGCTGTCCAATTCTAGCTCTAAGACTGAGAACTGAGCAATCACATGAATAAAGCACATCTTAACACCACAATACCATCCACAGGCCAATGGAGGTGGTGAGACATATAATCAAACATTTAAAAATGTCCCAAAGACACATCTGTGTTAGGGATTCTTCTTTGGCAAAGCTATAACTGTTATTCTAAACACATTACAGGTCAACTCTTCACAGCGCCACTAGGGAATCACCTGCAAAACTGATGATAGGTCATAATCTATCTCTAAACCTGTGAGCCAGAGTGGAGAGGTGTCAGGTTGAATCAAAAACATAAAATGATACAAAAAAAACCACCAAGGCAACTATTCTCATTCCTGGCCAGGATAAGGATAAGACCAACCAAGTCAAAGTTTAACCCCAGTCAATCTAATCCTTAATAAACCCACGCCCAATTGGCATGTGAGATGTTAGTACGTGTTCAAGATCCTTCGATCGGGCAGGACACTACTCCTAATTGGCTTACCTGGGATGATGCATTTAGCCCTACCACACAGCCACCAATATCTGGAAGCCCAGACAACAACTCCCTCTCTCAGAACACACCAAAACTATACCTAGGTACTTGACTGACTGTGTACTTTATAATGTTATCATGTTTTGAACTGTAACAGGGGAGGGAGTGAATGATGTGTATTTATAAAGTTCTGTGTATCCCCATTTTAAGAAAATGTTAAAGCTTTTCTGCTTGAAGAACTTTAAGAGATAGCAGGAGGAGCTGGAATAGGAAGTTTGTGTGATTAATAAAGATGGTGATTTGTTAACAGTCTGTCAGCATTGTTGAGACAAAATAGATAGTCGCTAAGAAACTTACTGCCCCATGCTGCAGCAAAATTTCTGTTTGGATCAGTTCCAAGGCAGGGTGTGTTATTGTTGAGGGAGCGTGTTTTTCTCCACATACGGTCCTGTACCAAATACAACAGTGTTTAGTCATTATGAATTATGCATATATGTAATTTTTTTTAACAATAAACACAAATTTCAACTTACATTTGTCCAGGAGTATGCATAGCCATCAACATTTAGGACAGGAAGAACATAGAAATCCAGATTGTTAAGAAGGTTGGTAAATTGTGGATCAGAGCCATAAGAATTAACAGCCTTTTATTCACAAAAAAAGACATACCAAGTTAGAAACATACCTAGATTTGTGTAATATTTATGCATTCTTAGATAACTGAAACATGAATTATACGAGGGATACATTGCACTCCTGAATCCACAAGTTAGCAATTTGCATTTAGAAATTAAAGAGGAACTTCTCCCTGGTTAAGACAATGAAAGTCAGCAGCTACAAATACTGTAGCTGCTGACTTTTAAAAAACAGTTACTTACCGGCCCATAGAGTGCAGCATGGTCTTTCCAAGAGCTGATACTGCTTAAGGCTGTGGAGACCTTATGCTGCCATCTTGGATTTGGGAGATGGCTGAGACTTCCTGTTGAGTCACAGCCAGGTCCCCACTTTGCATATGCAAGATCACGTGGTGCAGAAAGACCGGTCCTGCAGCCTTTTGGGATGGGTTATCCCAAGAGGATGTGGGCAGGGGAAGGGGGTGCAGCCCAAGATGATGTCCACCTAAGGAAGTTGGAGCGAGTACCTGTCAAAAAAAGTTACCCGATTCCAGGAAAAAAAAAACAAACACCTTCAAATTTATAAGTGGCCGGGTAGGGGGGGATGGTTAGGGGGGTGAGGATGAGCAGTACTTTCAGTTTTGAGTATATGTTTGAATATTTCAAATGCTAATTTAAAGAAATATATAAAAAGAGCTAACCTCCTTTACAAACCACTGACAGAATGCAGGCGTGATCCATTCTCTGGCATGGAATCCACAATCCATGAAGATGGCATTTTTACTGGCACCAGCTTTTCCAACCTTAAAAATAAATGCATGCATACATAATTGCAATATAATAAGTGATGTTTTTACATGTAGTGCTTACACCCAGAGGGAGTGCTGAGAATATACCCAGGTCTCCCACAATAGTATAGAGGCTGCCAGTCACAAGCACAGTTCCATACTAACAATTCAGACTCAGTCTAGAGGATGTCTTAGAATTTATTGCTGAATAAATTGAACAGGAGAGGGGTTTAGGATCACAGGATACTCCAAAACGATAATAGCAATAACAGGAGAAAAGCTAATCTTCTCTAAGCAGCCCTTTCCTGGAAGCAACAGGGGATGGCCAGTATATCTAGGGCTCTATAAGAGTAGTCCCAGTCCATATAGCAACCTCTGGCACTTAGTTCCCTTTTAGCACTTGCACATACAAGACTCTACAACAAGGTCTTTACTCACAATGTCCCAGAAGCTGTCTGCCACCCAGCATTCACAGGTAGATCCTTAATGAGGGAGATAAAACACCCTTCTCCAGACCAGGACTTCAGGACACTGCCCTCCAGCAAGTATAATCCTTTAGAAATCTACCCCATACTCTCAGTCCGCCTCCTGCTGAGACCCAGACTGCAATTTCCATCTCATTAGCTATCTCCTAGGGGCATCAGAACTGGAAACCCTTCATGGAGAGGAAAGAATACTCTGGAAAATCCTTCCAAACATTTATCATCTCCCCATCCACCTTCTGGATGCCTCCTTCCAGACACTGGGTCAAGCATGATAAATATTCATAACTGGAGGGTTTACCCTCTTGCTCTATCATCTGAATGCTTTTTACCAGATACTGGCAAGAGAAATCAATCACCAAGCTTAGAAATCCCTCACCAGGCAAAAATAATAGATTGCTGCTCCACTGACTGCAGTGAAGCTAAAAATTAAATTTAGCCTAACAGTCTAACTAGAGGAGGGCGCTACATACATTTAACTGACAAGTACATGTGCTGTTTTATTCTTTGGACATTTGTGTGGTATTATAAAAGGAATAAAGAAGCAAGCGCTATCCTGTCAGCATCTGTACACTCAAGGCAACCAACAAAATCCTTAATAGAACCAGAACAAATGGACAATAGTTGAAATAAATTGAAAGAAATGAGCAGTGCACGTGGAAAAATGAATATGTCCAAACTATGCGACTAAGTGAACATATAATAATTATAATATGAAAAATTATATAAAATCTGTACTGGTGACTAAAAAATTGCTATAATAGTCCCCACAACTTCAATCAGTGCTTGTGCTTCGTATTTAATAGAAGGAATGCGCACTCACCAGAATGCCAGAGCAAGGTGGATGGATGGATGAGCAAGAGTGTGGTCAGACAAGCCGAGTCGGTAACCGTGGGAGTGGTGCGGTACAAAGCAGCGGGCAGAGAATGGTCGGGTTACACACCAGGTCAGCAACAGAAGATCAGGTCCAATAGGGGGCATCCAGGAGGGAGGTCAGGCAAGACAGGGGTCAGAGCAGGAGAGTACAGCAAAGTCAGGAACAATCCGGGTCAGCAACAAACAAGAATCACGGTCAACAGGATCAGGAACACAGGGAGACCAAACGGCAATTCATGTCAGCGCCGGGCGACTTAAATATCGCGCCCTGCGCTGTCATTTGTGCCAGGCGCGCACCCGTGGCTCCGCCGCAGCTGGCCAGGACCTAGTGCCCGTACACTAGCATGAACGGGCACAGTGTGCCTGCGCCGAGCCGCGGATCATGGCGGATCGTGACAGGGAGCCTCCTGTTTACCCTGTGTGAGCTGTAACCACCCATCCCTAAAAGGGAACTCTGGACACCCCAGGAACATCAACACCTAAGTCCCTGGACCCTACCCATTTTAAGAGGGACCCTTTTCTACCTATTGGCCCAGATGACTACCTTGATGATGCTGGGATAATATACAATGCACATTAATAGTGCACATCTGGTGAGTGCATATTCCTTCTATTAAATACAAAGCACAAGCACCGACTGAAGTTGTGGGGACTATTATAGCAATTTTTTAGTCACCGTTACGGATTTTATATAATTCTTCATATTATAATTATTATATGTTCACTTAGTCGCATAGTTTGGACATAATCCTTTTTCCACGTGCACTGCTCATTTCTTTCAATTTATTTCAACTATTGTCCATTTGTTCTATTGATGCTTGCAGTATTTTTCTGACATATAGTCCATTTATTCTTATGATTACTTTTAGCTCTGCACTATTTTATTTGTGTGGTATTACAGTCCCACTATAAGTTGCTGTTCAATGCCATTACAGGTTAAAAAAAAAAATCCAGTATATATACCATAGTTTGTAGACGTTATAACTTTCACACAAACCAATCAATATACACTTATTTTTGTTTACCAAAGACATGTAGCAGAATAAATTTATGAAGAAATTACTTTTTTTTTTAACTGAATATGTTTTAGAGCAGAAAGTAAAAATTATTGTTTTTTTTTAATTTTCGGTCCTTTTTTTGTTTATATAATAAAGAATAAAAAACCCAGTGGTGATCAAATACCACCAAACAAAAGCTCTATTTGTGTGAAAAAAATTATCTAAATTTCATTTGGGTACAGTGTTGCATGAGTGTTGCCAATTAAAATAGTGCAGTGCTAAATAAAAAAAATGTGCTGTCATGAAGGGGGTAAAATCGTCCACAGCTCAAGTGGTTAAAGGATGCTGCTATCACTGATCTCCTTTTAAAAATGCTAGTTGCTGGGCTTTCTCTGGCAGACGACATTCAGAATTTCTGATCTGAATACTTGTCCAGGTCAGTTGCTCAGAAAATATAGAAGCTTTTGGGTTAGCAAGACAGACAACTAGCAGTAAAAGAAAAAAAAGTATAACATTGCAAGGCTAAATATTTTTTCAACTAGGCAGGAGCTCTAGTTTAAATATTGATACATTTGAGGATACGGTTACCTTAAGCAAATAAATAGGCCGTCCCTCGTAGGAGGTTCCAATCTGTGAGCGGGTGACAAGGTCTGGGTTCTGTGCTGCAATGTTTGCAGTCCAGGCATAAATCTAAAGTGGAGACAATAGCTATAAAATATTTTTCAAAAAGTGTTTCCATGAAAATGTATTACAACCAAATTGTAGCCTTACCATTTCAAGGTCATTGTACTTGTCATAGCTATGTACAGAGCGAGCATTGCTGGTAAATTGGTTGTCAATGGCTATCTGAACATCGTCCATCATAACCCTGCACAGAAACAGACCAGTATGTCATATTGATGTCAGTACTATAATACAGTATGTTTGATGATGATATACACTTTTAAATCACTTGTAAACCACACTAATTTCTTTTTAATCAAAAGAATGAATTAAAAAATGTTTGGTGTAAAATCTACATTATATTGCTCATTTTACCATACAAATCTAAAATGGTTAAAACTGACTTTTCAGAACTAAGAGAACAGGACATGCATTTAAAAAAGGAATATTTTACTCAGCTGTGAATAGTTTTTAATCTAATGATAAAAGCTGATATATAATGGATCACATTGCATTATTGCTATTTGATAAAATAAGCCATTTGACGCCAAGTGCTTGTTAAAAGAAGAAAGCAAAACAAAAACCCATACTTTATTTCCCCAGGCTATGTTGTAAAATGCAACTGAAAACTGTGTCCCTTTTATTTCTGGTGTTCAGACTAGAACTTGCCAGCTTCTACATTTTACCTCCTTATCTTATTATAGGACCCAGAACATAATACCATAAATCAGATTCTTACAAATGCACATTACACATTAGGATGGGTGAGCATATTAAAAAAGAAAAAATCAAAATGGATTAAAAAAAAAAGGAATAGTAAAACATTTTTCTATAGATTTCCTTGGAGTAACTGGGACCAAACTGGTGCCATCTGCTCTTTATATAGTAATGTAAATAGGTTTTAAAATAAAACCTTTGCCTGTGTATTATATGTACTCTATATGAAAAGTCATGATGTGCACATATGTAGCCTATACCTCTGGTTTTAGTGATTATTTTGTCATGCAGTTTTGAGAAAAAGTAATATTTGACAGGTTCACTTTAAGTGTTCATTAGAAGAGTTTCCTTCATACATTTGCCATAGAGACTTAGTCATTTTTAGCTATGCAATTGTTTCGTATGTTTACACAAAGTGAAGGTTGTTTTTATGTAAAAGTATTTAAAAGTAATGTCTATCTGAGCAAATAAATGTAATGATCTGGAAATAGATGAAAGGAACAAAATAAACATAACCTATAACTAGTATTCTTTCTCCAGTGTTTCAGAGCTGCACTGAACACATAGAGCATAATTTGGCCTTAAGTTAATATTTGTGAATATTTTCTGAGCATGGTAGCAGAGAGGGGAGCATATGGAGAATGCATACACTGCATCTCCAGGGCTTGGGTTTAAAGTTTGGGATTAAAAAAAAAAAAAAAAATATATATATATATATATATATATATATATATATACAGTACATATACTTACTTAGGTGGATGCAGCATCGATCCGATGATACATCTGTTCCCTACGAGCTCTAAGACCGAGAACTGAGAGTTCAAAGACCCCCGTGTGGGGAAATATGAGGGGGGAATACATTACACCCCGATCACTCAGTTCTCAGTTTTCTGTGAGCAGAGAGTGGTGACTATCTGTCACCTGCTCTCTTCTCTGCCCCCCGATCCAATCTTTTTAAATATTTGGTCAATGACCTATGGCAAGCATGCAGATAATACATCTTACTTTTCCCCAACTGCCCTGATCTGCATACAGTACGTGTTCAAGGTCAGTCCTTGACGAATTACTGAAGACAGTGGTTTAGCAATACAGCCAGGCAACTGGAGCTTCAAGTAGGCAATGAGCAGTTGTCAGGTTAATCAACATTTAATAATATTTTTCACAAAATATACATTACCTAAAATGTTTTTACTATGGCAAATGTCCATAAAGGCAGAGCAGCTTTGATTACACTTACTCAAATGGCATTCCACTGTGAGCAATGAGAGCTTGAACATCATATGCTGTGTCATATTCAGCCCGAAAGTCAGTAGTCTTTCCTTCTTCAAGAAGTGATACTGAGTCAGGAACCCAAAAATCCAGCTATGACAAAAGAGAGTAGATAGGAAGGACAGGAATATTGAAGCTGATGACTGCTAGTTTCAATCACCTATAGGTTTATTTTATCTCATAGCACTGCAGTAGAGAAAAACATTGTTCTATATAAATATACTGTATATGTGTAGTAGTACTAGGTTGCAGATCTTGCTTTTAGAACTCCTAAGATATATATAGAGGTAAAAACCCAGTAAGGGGTTCAGTTAGTAAACATTCAAATCTCACTTTTGGGCAGGGTTAGCACTAAGTGCAAGACACTCATCTCTCTTTATTCATCTGTTTATATGCATATAAAATATTTGAATGAAAAAGCAGGATGCAATCAGCTCAGTCCATGACTGTCCATCCAGTTTCATCAGATCATAATGTACCTGGAAACATTTAAGGCCTTACACCCTCCCCAAACATAACAAAAGATAACAGGTTCAGAGAACTGTCACTCTTCTCTTCCGCTGCTTCTCTTCAGGCTATCTTTGTCCTCCTTTTGGAAGACTGTCACTCTTTTCTTTCTTAGCTCCTCTCCAGGCTCTTCTTCTGCTCCCCTTTTGGAAGACTGTCACTCTTTTTTTTATAAGCCTCTCTGCAAACTCTACCACTGTCTCCCTTTTGAAAGATTGCCACTTTTCTCTTTCTGAGCTTCTTTTCAGGCTCTGCCCCGTCTGCCTTTTGGAATACTGTCAGTTTTCTTTTCCTGAGCTCTTCTCCAGGCTCTCCATATCTATCCTTATGAGAACCTGTTACACTTCTCTTCCTGATCTTCTTTCTAGGCTCCTCTCTTGTACCCCTTTTGGAAGACTGTCACTATTCTTTTCTTTAGTTCTGCTCCTCTCAAGGCCTCCCCCCCATGAGTGACCTATTTTAACTTTCTCAGTCCTACATTGCATCAGGCTGCTTGTGGGTACATTGATGTGCACTGGCAGGTACAATGCAGCTGGTGTGTCAAACATAGTCCCACCATGAGGCACGCTAAGGCAAATTGATTTTGGCCCCCTGAGTCCTGCAGTGCATCAGGACCTGGGCACCTTGCAGCTTTTGAGGTCAGTACAATGATTGTGCATGTCTATAGCATGGGTTGGGGTGGATAGTGGACCACTACTGCTGCACAGACTTAGAGGGAGAGTTGGGAAGAGCAGAGTGCATGACTAAATGATGCTTCTGTGGGCAAAATCTTATTTAGAAGGAGGAAAGTGACCTAATGTCACAGTACTATCACTTTACTTGTCTAATGTGCTAACTAGAGCTGCTGCACCTGTCCCCTCATGTTGCTTAGCAACTTTTAGCTTGCAAGATACCATAGTAATAAACTTTGAAGCTGCTCCAAACAGGATAGATTTTAAATTTACATTGGTTCAGCCTGGTTTCATCTATACCTTTATATTTTGCATCTGCAGGGCTGCTGTAGATGCAGACATTCACTATGGTAGCCTGTGCTCCATATAGCCAGTGCTGGTCTCTTCCAGGTTTTAGGGAATCAGAGAAAAGAGAATGCATTGCATTCATTGAAAAAATACAGGTTGTTCTCTGAATGGTGGAAGTGCCAATCAAACAATCCCCTGTGTTGAGTACAGGGGCGGACTGACCATTTGGAAACTCGGGCACTGCCCGAGGGCCCGGGGTCAGTAGGGGGCCCCATGAGATGCCCCTGGTACATTTTTCATAGGCTTTTTTGAGTTTGGGCAAGGACACAGGGGCCCCATGATCCCCTATTGCCCGGGGGCTCCATGAGTTGTCAGTCCGCCCCTGATTGAGTATATAGATGGAAGGTGACTCATGCAGCACTTGGAAGAGACTAGTGCAGACCATATGTAACATTGCTTACTAATGTGAATTTCTTCATCCCCACCAGCCTTTTGGACGTGAGCTATAAAGAAACAGATGTAACAAGGTTTGACCAATGCCCGGAGTTCACTTTTAAAGAACAGGCCTTCAGAGTGGTAGAACTCAATGCAGGCTGTCCTGGTAGGTTCTTTACTGCTTTTACAGAGTCAGTTCACACTTTCAGCTCACATTTGCACAATAGAAAAATGCAGGTCAAAGGAGACCCTTAGCTTTTTCCAGTGATCTTGAGGGCATACTGTAACCGTTGCTAAGCCCTGCACCTGTTCCTTACGGGCACACTAAAATGCCAGGAGGAATGTACTGAACCTAGACAGCTCTCTGTGCAAGGAGCCTAAAACACATAGAACAGACATTTATTTATATACCATTATGTTGCGTGGCATGGTTAAATATATTTTTATATCTCATTCAGTTACCATTTTTTTCACGAGAGAGTGTTGTGGGGTTGCTGGTTAGTGAGCTGCCTTTGGACATTGTGAGTAGGATCTTTTGCCTAGAGCTTCAGGTGTGCAGGTGTCAGGCTCCGCCCAACGGGATCTCTAGTGGTCCACAGAAAGGGATTCCCCAGGACCCGGAGTCTAAGTCCCAGTCTGCCTTTTCACCAGAGCCCCTGATGGTGGGGATGGACTTGGTGCAAGACTGGAACCAGGTCGCGACCCCTGGGTGCACCCAACTATGGTAGAGGGGTCCCGCTGAGGGTATGTGCCCGGGATGAGCCTGCTGTGAAGGGGCTGACCGTTCCAGGTCTGAGCGGGATGGATGGATGACCACCAGGAGCGAGCGTGGTCAGACTAGCCGGGTCGGTAACAGTGGGGACAGGTGCAGTACCAAGCAGCAGACGAAGAGTAGTCAGGTCACACGCCGGGTTCAGTAACAGAGGGTCCAAATAATAGTAACGACAGGCAGAGGAATGGTCAGGGACGAGCCGGGGGTCAGAGCAGGAGAAGGTCAGCATAGATCAGAACAGGCAGGGTCGATAACAAGGAACGCACTTACAGGAACACAGGAACAGGAACATGACCTTGCGGCAATGAGGACATTGCCTGGCCAGTTTAAATAGCGCGCCCTGCACCGTCATTGGTGCCAGGTGTGTGCCCGTGTGCGCGAGTGCGTATGCGCTGCCGCAATTGCCGCTGCGGATGCCCAGGTCCTAATGCCCGCATGTTGATGTGCCTGGGCGATCTGCGCATGCGCAGATTCGCGCGCCGCAGCGAAGACCGGGATTCCTGACAGCAGGTGCCTTGAGTGTCAGATACCAGAGGTTGCTACAAGGACTGTGACTGCCTGCATAGAGTCTCAGAATAGCTAGCTGTCCCTTCTACTTCTAGTATTGCTGGAGGCAACTACTGAAAGGCTAAATACTGCTGAGACAGAACTTTGATTGAGAAATTGTCCTCTAATACCTGCGTTTGTTTTTGAATTATCCTACACCCTCTTTCCTCTTCTCTCCTGCATTCAAATACTGCAATAAAGCTTCAAAAAGTGACCCATAGCTTGAGTTTTATTGGTGAAACTGGGACAGGGGCTGTAGCCTCTTAATGTTATTTGCAATGGCTCCTTTGGGGTGAGCAATACGTATGAATTCCATTTATTATTTTAACATACCTTAATTTATATATTTCTCCATATTTAAATGTAGAGCAAGCTTTACAGCAAATGTGACAAGTTGGAACAAACCTAATGTCAATAAAAAATATTTTTTGTAATAATGGTCCTTTAATACTGCATGTGTTCATATCTATTGTGTGATTATCTATGTAGACATCCCTATGTACTGCATACACAATGTCAGGAATTAAGGCTGGAGGAGTCAGTATTTCCCAGGGACAACCCTGCAGTTTCTGTACAACTCCTACATGTTCATAGATAATTAAAATGTCATTGTGCCATTCCACATTTCCTGCAGTGGAGGTTTTATACAGCTCAGCAGTTTAATTGCATTAACTATTCACGTACATATAAAGGGTAAAATCAATAAACTATATTGTGTAGGTTTCAGAATACTAAGTATTAAATGATTCTTGCAAGTTTTGTTATGCCATCAGTTTATGATTATGGTTTAGCTCAGATGAGAATTATTTGTGCATATCTCATACACATTTTTACAAGCACTCTTGGAGCTTTTTTGTAAGCTGTGCTTGGCATGAGTAGCTAAGCATGGCAATATTACAGAATGTACCGAAGACAGTAAATACAGAAAGATTTTTAAGGACATTGAAGCAGTCAACATATCATATTAACAGGGAATGCATTTAAACACATTATTAAATATAAATCAATAGATTATATGATGTTGAGATTTGCAGCTCTGCCAAAAAAAATCAAGAGTTGAAAGAAGTTTGTATTAGGGGTATAGACCGGCTTCACCCCTATGCGTTGTGATTATTGTGAATTTCAGTGTCATTTATTTTAAATGAAACTCCAACACAGTAATGGAATGTACATCTGATACTAATGCATTACCAAGTCAACACATGATGTGAAAAATAGTGCAGGTGCTCTCTCAGGTCCCATAAAAATATCATAATAAATATCCTGAATGGTTATTATTACTGATTAAAAGACCCCCACTTTCGGCAATTGACTACTATGACAGTGCAAGGGCTTAGAATCTACATTAATGTACATTGAGAATTAAGATCTTATATCTGATATTCCGAAAAAAGACTGGTGAACTACAGAGGACAGACTATGGATCTAGAAACTGAAAGTTAGTAAATTCCCTGCGCTGCTGCTCCCACTTTCCCTGACCAGTTGACAGTTTTTATCCACACCATTGGACCTTTGTAGTTAATGACTACGCTGACAGCTTTCTTGCTACCTGGTCTTAATTTCAGCATAGTTAGATAAAAGCATATGTAAACACATTTCATACTTCTGATATATGACTGCTGTACCATGAACAAAAACGTATTCTGTTCTCTTTGTATTTCTTCCTTTGTGTAAAATCCCTGGATTTCCTGCCAGTTTCTCTACTTTCCTATTACAAACTGACTACACTAAACAGGAGAGCACAACATGGTCGGTTCTCTGGGTATACTGGGAACTCAGCCTCCTCTCCTCCAATGATCAAACTTTTCCTGACATGCCCCCCCCCTCCCTGCACAGCCTTTCACTGGGAAAATGCTACTCCCGCAGCTCCTTATGCAGCTGAGAACAGAGGGAATCTGACCACATGAAAAAGGGAGGAAAATATTTATATTTTGTTTATATCTATACACAAATGTTTTGCATTTAATTTCTATTTTACACTGAATGGGTTGCTTTGCAAGGTGAGGGTTTGCAATCACTCTAAGATTTATTTAAAAGAAACTTCATCTGAGCTATCTAAAGTTTATTGATAACCCCTTAAAATGTTCTTGTATGTAAATAAAAAAACTTGTAAGCAGAATCCCTTTTAGGGTGACCCTGCCCTGTTTCCTAATTGGTGTTAGCCTCCTTTCAAAAGGGGTGAATGGGAAGAAGAAGGCTTGGAGTTCCCCTACATGTGGCAGCAAGGTGCCATGAGCATTTTCCCCTTGGCAGGCCTTGTTTGGCTTATGAGTACCTTCAGGGTATGGAGGTGAAAAGATATAGCTTAGAAACTGAATGCTGACTGGCAACCCTTATTTGTAGAATGTGTACAAATGTTATCTGCAAGATGTTTTTTAAGATTGGGACGTGCTGTGATATTCTTATAATAGTAAATAGCTGTAAACGTAAGATACGAGTGGAAATTCGTTATTGAGGAGAGGGATCTGGATCCCTGTTATAGGGCTCGGACCTGCTATGTATTTATGAAGACAAGATGGCGGAGCCTCCACTGAAGGTAGGAGAGTCAGCGAACCCCAATCCCCTTGTGTTCCGTGAGGTTACAGTAGGATGTCCCTAGGCCAGCATATATTGTGTTGCTGAGGACCAGTTCATGGAATCCAGCATTGGCCTTCTGGCGGCCCAAACATCTTCTTTCTTTGCTATAGTGTTGCCATCTTGGATGTATATGCCACAAATGCACAGACACGCCGCAGGCCACTGCCAGGCTTATTGGACCCTACAGAGCTTTTCATCACATCTGTGCATGTGCAAAGTTTCTCAAATGCCCCCCACAAAAGCACAGGTGCACCACTCTTCTATTTCAGACCACATATACCAGCAGAGACCTGCTGCTTTCTGCACAGATGCACAAGAAACTATAGACTTGTAGCATGTCTGCACATGTGTGAGATTTACGCAGCTTTTGGGCTTTACCCATCATTCATACCTAGACGAGGATGCAAAAAGAGAACTATAAAAAGGGTTTCTTTTTGTTTAAATAGTTTTTATTCCATTTGTGTTAGAGGAAGGGGGGTGAGGTAGATGAAAAGAAGTTATTGTATTGGGTGAAGATCCTCTTTAAGTTATTGGAGGAGGGAAGATTATGAAACACATCAGCATCTCCTCCATTTACGGAACGCCTTGCATTCACAGTAAAGAACGCAAGACATTTTCAGAATGGCCAAGCTGCAAGAGCAACCCACTGTAATTTGGGTATGCCAGGTGCAACTGTAAGTTTCAGAGCTAAGCATTCAGCACTGACTGTACTATACTCAGGGAATGAACATAAGAATGTTATATAAAGCAGCACCTGTTGTTGATAGAACTCTCAGCCATATTGTGCCATACTCCTGGCCATTGGCCCACCCCTGACATTCATGGCTGTAGGCCTTAATATTTATGAGTTAAGATGTCCCCCAAAAATGCATTTTCCACACTTTACTGTAACTTTACAGCTTCACAAAGCTTTCCGTGACATCTGACATCACTTTTGACATACTATCAGAATTCTTGGTGCTATACACAGTAGTAGAAATTCTGTAATTGTCATTTATGTGCAGAGTGCAAACACACGTTTTAGGGCCATCTTCTCCTTAGTCCTCCATTCCACCTAGGGAGCACCACAGAGTTGGGAACACTTTCTTGTGTTTACAAAGTCCACAGCATTAAGCTTCCTTCACCATGTCACAGGACTCGCAGCTGAGGGTCAGGGGGATGAACGTGCTTTCCATAGTATACCTGTCTCTTCCCAATGTACCTTCTAAAGCTCTGTCCTGCTGGGCTTGTTCCCAGGTGGAACATGCTTTCCCAGACTTCCACCACTACTGACAAATGCTGTTCAACTTTGTAAAGGGCCTTTAGGTCAGTACTGCAGAAAACTACATCTTGACAGCTCTGGGGTGTTTGGTTCCCATGCCCTGTCTATCCTAGGCTCCACCCACCACTGGCATTTATGTGGGCACTAAACCAATCCCACCCATTTCATCACTAGAGGAGTGATTTCTCTAAAAGGGGAGCTAACACCTAAAAATAACCCTCCTTTTATTATGCTAAATAGGAACAGAGCCACCAAGTGGCATGCAAGCTAACTGCACCTGCCAATATTTAGACTTGATATTATCTTGGATAACACAGAAAAGTTGGTGACATTGTACTCCCACATAATGTATTGATTTACATTTAATAACTTTGTGTTTTATTGTAAAATGTCTTGATTTACATTTGACATCTTTGTGTTTCATCATAAAATATACTTGGTTAATAGGAGATATGCTGACAGCTTGAAGCTTACAAATACACACCAATGCTGAAGGAGATGATATCATTAGGTTCATAGACTTACCTATGACTCACATTTTCCTTTATTGGAATACCAAGACAATAGAATGACACGCCAGAAACAGAGATTAGTACTAAAATATAATACAGCTTTATACTGGTGTGCCAAAGTTTAAATACTCTTGTCTGTCTCCATCATGGACATGCTAAATATTAGCAGTGTCCTAGGGTCAAGGAACATGCATTCCTCACTTGTTTTACTTAAGAAATTCTCATAAATATCCTCTTGTTTATTATTAACCATTTTGATATGTCTTCCAACATCTAATGTGACTTGATCTGTAACTGGTATAATTTTTTGCCACATTGATATTATATATATTCACATGTATTCCTGCACATGGCTGAACAGAGGTTGTACAGCATGTAGAACCTGCATAATGACATCCCCGGGACCCACTGCTGCTGTGTACAGCCACCCATTAAAATGAATAGGAAGAGGTGGCTGTACTGTACGTGGTCATGTGCCGGGATTCAGGTAAAACATCCACATGTCTACTAATGTATGGTCGGAACACAGATATTGTGTGTTTGGAGCATGCATCAGTGCACATACAGGTACTTTACACAAACCCTGGTGTGCAGCTGACTTACCATTGGTCTTAATGGGCAGCTGCATTTTGTGGCAGCAGGTCCCAGGGCAGGCAATGCATAAGCTGATCTAAGATGATGCTTGCCCCATATCTGCACACACTATCATTTGGCCATACAATCTCTGTACAATCAACTTTAGATTCGCCAAACTATTTTATATGAAGACCTACATGAACTATTCAATCAATTTGTATCCAACTGCTAAAAAAAGAAAGGGGGGGGGGGTCAGGAATGAGTTTTAAAGGAGGAAGCACTTTATGAGATGAATAGGATGACTGCTGCTCTGTGACAATGATGTGGAGTAATACTAAAAATACTAAATAAAATACCATGATATTATCAAATACAATAGTTCTAATCGTTTAGATTCCTTAACCTCTTAATGACACAAGTAAACCATCTTAAGCCTGAACCCAGTTTTTCAACTTTGGCACATTAGTAAAATTGTACACAGCTTTGCAGTTTACTATGAAGTGAACTATGTCTCACTTTTTTAAGGGTGGATTGTTACTTCATTTAGAGGTACAGTAAATGTTAATTGATATCTCCTGATTTTTATTATTACAGAAAAAAACAGCCAAAAATAATTAAAAAAAACTTGTAAAGCTTGATTTATATTTCTTGCAATTACTATGGCCCACGACCAAAGCAAAAACCCTAAACAAATTCTCCTACTCCTGACACGCATTAGGATACCACATATGTGTGCATTATTTGTTGCTTGTACCTATTGTAGGGTCATAAAATAAAAGTGTGTATTTTTGTTTTGTAGCACCCTCCCAGACTAGAAAAATTTAGTGTTTGGCTTGCTCTGTAGCCAGAGGAGCTGGATTTGATTGTTTGGGTCAGATCATGATATCCCAGGTGGTGAGATTGATTGTTTCCTCCTGTCTATGTTGAGAACCTTCCAGATTTCAGGTAAGGAAATTTAAATCTCTCACCTGAATATTTATTACCCTCTGACCAATCCCTGGGGAGGTGTGCCCAGTAGTTAATTGGAGAGGGGGTAAATAGGTTGGAACCTGTTCAAACTTGTTCATCCCCTGGAGGAAGGAGGATGGTGTGTGCTTCATGGGGCTTCTAAGCCCTGGAGCCTTCCCGATGGGCTGCTGGACTAGTGCCTCTCCTGGATAGAGTCCATGACCTTGCTTCTACTGCAATTCATGAGAAAAGCCCAATCTCCTGAGCTGCAGTTTATCTATGGTCCCCAGCTGTGGATGTTAAAAACTGTTCCAGTGTGCCTAGTATGCTTTTCTATCTTGTTATCTTCAGCTGCAAGAACCTAGACTGCTCCACTCTGCTCCTAATAACTGGCAACACCTATCTTGTGGTCATCAGCTGCAGGAAACTTAGACAGTTCCAGTCTACTTTGATACACAGTGTTCTGTCATTCTCCTGACCTACAGCTGGGAGTGAAAGACTGTTGCTACTACCTTGTGGTGAGGTGCCTCTGCTAATTCTGTGCCTAATATTCTCCTGGTCCACAGCTGGGAGTGATAGACTGTGTTTCTGTCACCTAGAGAAGAGTTCTCTGCAAGTTTGTGAGTATCCCATACCCCACTGTCCTCCTAAGTAACAAGTTTCTGCAATAAATTAAAAAGAAGAGACATCCCCTAGACTGATTATTGAGCCAATTAGTGAACTGTTGGTGTGGGCCTGGCTGCTTATGCACTAACCTGGGAGAAGAACCTGTGGTATCCAGGTGCCCTTTTGGGGGTGAGCAATACATGTGGGAACCTGGTCCATGAGTTCCCTTTGTGCATGCTGCCATCACTACCAGCAACTGACAGAAGCATTAAGTGCTGGGGTACTCTGT
This sequence comes from Staurois parvus, assembly GCF_062004578.1. Classification (NCBI taxonomy): domain Eukaryota; kingdom Metazoa; phylum Chordata; class Amphibia; order Anura; family Ranidae; genus Staurois; species Staurois parvus. The sequence continues at coordinate 8,511,686 of NW_028317874.1, forward strand.
AGACTTTCTGGTGCATTAGCACACACAAAAAACTGTTGAAATGCTGAACTATTATATGTGTAAAGTATCCTGGGAGGATTGGCTGCCAGGGAGAGCAGCATTTCCCAGGGTTTCCATTGCTGCGTGTGTAGAGTTCACCTGGAATATTGGCTCCTGGGGAGAGGAGCAATTTCAAATGAACTGTAGAGTGGTTAAAATCTCTATTTGTGCAAAATTCTTTTGGAAGAATGTCTGCCAGAAAGAGAGGCATTTTCCAGCGGACTGCAAAGATTTAACAGATGGGGGGGAGAAGCCCACCCCGTGTGGAGCCATGGGTACCAGAGTGGCTAGAAGTGGTGAGGCACATGTGTATGGATGCCAGGAGGTTTGGAGGTTACATGTGTAGTGAGTAAAATGGTGCACATTTGGATGCCATAATGTACCCATATCAAGAGGCATCTGCTGCTGGGGCGTTTAGATCAGCTAATGGAGGTGCAGCGCGGGTCTAGGACTTGCATGGCTGCCATAAATGTGCTCTGGCAGTATACTTCCAGCATTTGGTAGATTAAACTTTACTACTGCTCACTGCTGCGCTTGAGGTGGCTTTGCTACTGTTTATGCTGATATGGACGCCAGATGTCATCTTATGCCTAGTCCTTACTCCTAATCCCTTTGCATACAAAATTGTGTTATTAACATTGCTAATCTATTTTTTGCTTGCCTAGTTACCAATCATATTGGGTGAAAATATATTACATTTGTCTTCACCACATGGTTTGGTGCCTGTTTTATTTTATATAGTGCTACTACTAGGTGCTAAGTATTACCTTGAGTGATTTTCTGTGATATTGTATTTTTGTACACTGTTGTGTTATATGGACTGAGCTTTTTTCAAAAATCTCAAAGCAAAGAACACAGGACCCATCCTAATCAGCGACTCCTATGGGGGTAATGAAACATAAAATAAGTCAGATTGCCTCTGCCAGGCTTTGCGATAACCAGTATGAACAGAGAGCAGGTAGATATATTTGGTTCAGCTGTCACTGACTGCATGACCCAATGGGGTTTATTTACTAAAGCTGGAGAGTCCAAAATCAGACTCCCTTCTGCATAGAAACCAATCAGCTTCCAGGTTTCATTGCCAAAGCTTCATTGAACAAGCTGAGGTTAGAAGCTGATTGGTTTCTATGCAGAAGGGAGTCTGATTTTGGACTCTCCAGCTTTAGTAAATAAACCCCAATGTGACTGGGGTCTGAATGAGGGAAAATCTCTACTCAGGGTCACAAACCCAGCATATATAATTACTGGCCTCCTTTCTGAAAATATTAGTTCCCTGGCAATCATACTGTGCCAAGAACTACAATGCCTTAAAGGGCACAGCTCTAGAAAAAAGAAATAACTGGAGCTCTGACATTATTTTAATTTTCTGTTCCAGGCCAGTGACCGAGAAGATACTGAAGCCAGAAACAGCCAAGCAACTAGTATTTGTAGAAAAAGGTCAGCAATGGCAGCCTGCATAGTTCTTTTATGACAGGTATACTTGAAGTCACATGATATGGTAATGGATGGGGCAGAAGAATACAGAATACACATCTTAGCTCTAGAGTGCTGGGGGTAGCTAAGGTTGTGCTTAAAGGATTAGTTCAAATTTCTGCACTTTTTCCAAATACTCCCCCATGTTTCCTATTACCCCCAGCACAGTGCAAAGCACTGTTAGGATTTTAAAAGCTGCCCCTTTCCCTATGCATATCTCTATGCCCTGCACAGCACATTGGAAGCGTACCCCCAGTGGCCAATTCATACTTGTTCAAACCTTGCCTGTGCACAGTGCAATCTACACCACCCTCTCCCTCTAACAGCTGCAGCTGAGCTCTGCAATATGCAAGGGGTGATGGAAAGCATGGAGGATTTTTTTTTTAAAGAAGTGGAGGTGAACTAACCCTTGGACAGGGGCGGACTGACCATTTGGAAACTTGGGCACTGCCCGAGGGCCTGGGGTCAGTAGGGGGCCCCATGAGATACCCCTGGTACCATTTTCATAGGCTTTTTTGAGTTTGGGAAAGGACACAGGGGCCCCATGATCCCCTATTGCCCGGGGGCCCCATGAGTTGTCAGTCTGCCCTTGAACATTCTGAGTTCCAAACAACATATTTTACTGCATAGTACAATGAAAGAAACTTCAAATAGAAGCTGCCACTGTCTGATTCCTGGTCTGCATACAATATACAGTAGCTTCTCAGTATTTGATGTATTTGCCACAGACTTAGTATGCAATCCAGGAGTCAGAGAGGTAGCATGCATCTGAGGCTTCTCACACTAATACTTTGCTGTATGACAAATTCTGTGTATGTGAATACCTATATATTATATGTGTGGGACCTCCACGTTTTCATGCCATCAGAGTATTTGCTGAAAATATTAACAAGTAGATGTAAATAACTTTATTAAATGTTATGATACATCCTGATTCTGTAACTTTCTCATACCTTTGTCTGGCTGGCTATGGATTTGAGAAATTCCACGTGTTCAATTGTTTGCGGCACTACCCGAAACACTTTATCCCTTAAAAGACATTTTAAAAAATGGCATGATAAAACATGTTATGAGAAAAGATGATTAATGTAAAGTAGATTTGAAGCTACAGTGGTTTTCCTTACCCATTAAAGGTTAGGGGCTCAGCAGACACTACGGCAATACTCGTAATAAGGAGTAAGGTCCACATGTTGGCAAAGCAAGAAGTCAATTGTTGTCTGCTCATTTTATACTCTCTGTTTAGAACGCATGCCACATGCTTCATGAAATATCTGTCTGTGTTTGTGCCTCATTTTTTTTTTTGCTTGTGTTTAATTATAGCCATGACCCTGAACTTTATCACCACACACCTGTGAAAGGTTTCATAGCAAGCATAACATTTGTGAAACATGCCCTGAATAGGGTGTAAAAATAAACTTTATTAACCACTTGCTCTCCAGAGGATTTACCCCCCTTCCTGACCAGGCTATTTGTTGCAAAATGGCACTGCGTTAACTAAACTGACAATTGTGTAGTCATGCAACACTGTATATATATGAAATTTCTGTCCTTTTCTTCCCACAGATAGAGCTTTCATTAGGTGGTATTTGATCACCTGTGTGGTTTTTATTTTTTCCGCTATAAACAAAAAAATATCGACAATTTTGAAAAAAAAAATATATATTTTTAACTTTTTGCTATAAAACATATCCAGTAAACAAATTTAAAATATCAAATTTAGGCATAAATTTAGGTCAAAATGTATCCTGCTACATGTCTTTGCTAAAAAAAATTCCCAATGCATGTAAATTAATTGGTTTACGTGTAAGTTATAGTATCTACAAATGACGATATATAATTTTTTTTAATACTAGTAATGGCGGTGATCAGCAACTTATAGCGGGACTGCGGAGGGCATTCTGACACTGGGGGGGGGACTGACTAACTACTGACATCCCCAGTGAAACCAATACAGTGATCGGTGCTAATAAATAGAACTGAAACTGTACTAATGACACTGGGCAGGAAGGGGTTAACATGTGGGGCGATCAAAGGGTTAACTGTGTGCTGTTTTACTGTGTGCTGTGTGTGTACTTCACTGTAAGCACACTGCTTTGTATGACTGCTATGCAAAGCCATGCATAGCAGTGTGCAGGAGATGACGGGAGAGAACTGTATTGTTTAACCTCCCTAGCGGTATGATTATTTCAGATTTTTGGTGCTGAAAGCGGTACCATTATTTTGCATGAAATTATGTAGTTGTTTTATTGTAGGCTGTAATTTTTAGGAATAACTCACCGAAATCTGTCCGAGTCTAGTAAACATCCCGGGTATGATAAAATTTGAAACACGAAATCATAAATTATAATTTAATAAATAATCATAAAAAATAATAATATAATAATAATATATTTAATTCAATAATATAATCAAACCAAAAACACTGAAATCTGAAATATAGCGCCAAGTTCGCACATCGCTGAGCAAAGTCGCAAATCGTTTTCAGTGTCTGATGACGAATTTCCCCACAAATCATTTTCACTCAATTCTGCAAGTGGTTCTGATTTACTATCGCTGTTCTCTAGCTGATCTAAACCCGCTTTTGACCTAAAGGGATGCTTTTTGGACACCATGGACATTTCTCAGTTTCCAGGCAGAAAGAACAGTAAAAATGCAGGCAGGGCACAGGACAAAGCACTAGGGACAAAATGTATGTGAAATGCTTTGAAACAGCAATGTTTTACTAATTTCCTGAACTTATGATCTTGTGAGTATAGGCGCTCAAATACTCCTCAATGAAAATTAAAATATAAAAATGGAAAAATATTATTAAAACAATAGAATTATAGTTAATAAAAGACCTATTGGAGAGGGACCATGCATAAATAATTGTATTTTTTTTATATCAAGGCATTCATTTGACACTTGTAGCTGAGTATATTTGTATAGCAATAAATACATTGGGGTACAAGTGTCACAGAAATGTCTTGTTATGAATAAGAACACAATTATTCATGCATGGTCCTCCTTCATTAGGTCATTTTGTTATTTTTACTGCCTTCATGTATAGGTATATAGAGCAGGAATATACTGGGGGTCTGGTTGGGGAATATACCCACATTAGTACCCAGGGAATATAAGGAATATAATATCCCAAGGACTAGTCCATTTTTAGGGGGTCAATAGGTCCCAACTTATAGGTAGAGGCAGGATTTTGTTTCCTTGTGTCAGAGCCTCCAGGAAGAAAAGCAGTACAGTAGTGAAATCACCAAACCTTCTTCCAAATCTTCTGATATTAGCAATCAGAAATGGGTGCAGTATGAATATTGATATCACACATCAAGCCTACATGGTTGGATTCAATTTACAAGTGGCATCTTACTTTTGCTCCATGCTATATGTATTGCTGCTATTACAGGGGAGGACTGACAACTCATGGGGCCCCTGGACAATAGGGGATCATGGGGCCCCGTGTCCTCACCCACACTTAAAACCACACCCAAAAAAGACCTATGAAAGGTACTAGGGGCATCTCACGGGGCCCCCTACTGACCCTGGGCCCTCGGGCAGTGCCCGAGTACCCGAATGGTCAGTCCGCCCCTGTGCTATTACTATTTGATTACGTGGCGTTATTATATATGTATATTGCCTTTGGGTCTCTCTCACAATAAAAAATATTGTTTTGTTATACTATATATATATATGCCATTCATGTGACTGTGTGCTTTATGACCCAGGGACCCAGATCTACATACAAACTTTTTACTGTATTTATGCATATTAGCTCCATAGGCTGTTCATGTAGCTGTGGAAAAGTGCCACACTCATGAACTTAATGCAAAGATTATTATACTATGTATCATATGATGACTGTAATGGATGTTAATCATAGCCATGCAAGTTATTGATCATTGGTGTCAATTGAGCTACAGACCTGGCTTATATTCTGCATCAATTTTGGGCTAGCATACAGCAGGAAAGATGATTTCATATATGGAATCTCCTAGACTAGTCCATTAGAAGATATTGCATGTGTACATTGTCATTGTCCTTTTTTGGTGTACTATTAATGGGTATGTTTATGTACTAAATTCTGGGCACAAAGTGCTTCACTGTTTAATGATATGAGAATGCTGTATTGCATTTGGTTCATATCTTATAAGTTTGCTTTGCAATTGTGCTGATGTCTAGCTTATGACTAATCATTGCTTTGATCCAACAATTTAATAAAATCTGGAATATTGAATATAAATGAACTGACTTGCCTTTTCATGTTTGCTTGATCCATGTGCTTTAATATCATGATATACCGTATAGGTTGTACTTTTAATAAAAATTATTTGATGCCCAAGCTGCCAATCCACCCAAGTGTGCAATGCCTGCTCACCTTGATATTTCACCTAAAATGCTAGGTCAATTGAACTTTAACAGATTATTCCTGCAGTTCCATCTCCAGCTGTTAGCAGCCATTTCATGCACGGGGTTCCTTTAAGAGACCAATCTTTGATGCCTTCACTTCAGGTCAAGCTCAAAAGAAGGGGAAATTCTCATAGCGCAACCCCCTATATAACATTAAAAATGCTTTTATTGCTATTACAATGCACTCACAACTTACAGTATAAAAATAACAAGAGCAGTATTCCCAAATCAAACGGTGGCGTTTCAAATATTATATTAAATCCTCCTGCGCTGCTATAAATAACAAGATCTAAGTTACAGCAGCTGACATCCAATCCTCACCTCAGGCTGGAGTTTACCACCACACTTCTGGTTTTCATCACTGGAAGTGATATAACTGGCTCTGCCATTTGCGTTGCGCCACTTTTCACGTGACTTCTTCATGTACCCTGAAGAAGTTACACGGCCAGTGATGCAACGCATCGGATAGCGCGTGGTGGATGTATAGATATTTTATTTTGGATATATTGTTAATCCTATTGTACATTCTGGTGTTTTAAAGGGACAGTGCACCACTGAGATTCTCCCCTACAGAGATTAAATTGACGATATTGTTGTTTTCCAGTTCTGAGAGAATCCCATGTAATTTGCATTTTTGTGAGTACTCAATCTATTGAGGAATAAGGGCCTTTGAGGCTGTACTTTTTATTCCCTTCTCTTGTTTTTAAACATTTCTCCTGGACAACCCATGAAATAATATTTCTTTTGGGTACGCTGTAATAATGTTTAGTGTAAAAAAAGGTATTGTTTTAAAAAGTTTAATTATTTTAGTTTTTTTCCTTCTCCTTTTTAAGGCTCTAAGCTTTCCCCAAAAATAACCTTATGTTAGCATTAAACATCTGACAGGGATTCTAACCTGTTTCTGCTCTATCCAAAAACTGTAAAAAAAAACACTTTGGCTGGACATGCACTTTAAAGGAAATAAGTAAAATACAATATTTAGAGCCATTCTAGGGGACTGTATGTGATCCTAGAGATTTAAGTAGGTACAGATGTAGGTGAATTCTAAGATTGCAACTGTAACCTGGACTGTAGCTGATAATTGCTGCAGAGCTTTTTCCTTGCTACTGTACCCTTCTGCAGTTACCCTTCTGCAGTGTGGACAGGGTTAAACTGAATATTCATAAATGAAGAGATGCAGCAGCCATGTTTGAGGAGACTACTTTGTAACGCTTGTCTATGGTATGTCTTCAGTGCAGGGGCCATCTTGGCTGGGTCTGGATTGAGCCCCATTGAGACTGGTGGACAGTGATTAGCTGATGAAACAGAGCAAAGATAATGAGCTGCTGGCTGCTGATAGGAGAAGGGAGCACAGTCTCAAAGCTGGGGAGGTGTGGAAAAAAATTGGGCTGCTGACTGAACAGAACTCTGCCATGGCTGACCACAATTGGGAGAGATTGCTCATTGCACAGTGCAAGATGTGATTTGGATGTCTGCTGTAATCAGACGGTATTAAAGAGCACTCCCATCATTTGTAAGGGACGAAAAGAGAGACTGTCCCAGCAGGACTGAAAGAGAGAGATCACAGCAACTTATATCCATTTATGGCTTGAACTTGACTTTTACTGAATCAGAGAATGTGTCCAAAGACCCAGAAGAAAGTACCCTGGGTCTGGTAAGAGACAAACATCATGCAAGTGTAGCACCCTCCTAGGTAGGCGCTAGGGGTAGATAGATTCAGATCTGGCCCACTGAATTGTTTATTGCTCGGTAAATTTAGCTTGTTTCACTGTAATAAGAGGAGCTGCAATTCTGGGTTAGGCAATTTTATTTCTAGCTCACTGTAATCAGTGCAGCTGCATGTAATTGTTTAGGGTTTACACTGTGTCTCACAGGCTGAAGATTTGGTTGTTCTCACTCTGTATTTTCAAAACCCTGTGGACATTTCTGGAACATAGGTGTAGAGTAGTGTGTAAATGGGCAGCATAAATATTCATTCTGTCCCAGCCAATCTTTGCTGGACCTGCACAGGTGGCTGCTGGGAAATAGGTATACATATTCTGAGACCTGGGGTATTTTTGCTTTGTCCAGCACGGAGGGCCTGCTGCCTTCTGGGTAGTGCTGGCATGTGCTTGCTGTTTGTGAGGCCTCAACTGGGATAGGCCTGGAAGCTGATTGAGGGACTGTATTTTGTTGGATCTGTTCTGGGACCACTGGTAGAGGTGTCTGGAAGACATTGGAAAGAGGCATCCATTTGTCTGAGGATATTTGTGAGTACAGACTGTGGGAGAGATCCTAGAAACTGTGGGCTGCTGGTGTGCCCTCTGGTGCTAGAGAGTCAGATGTGCGGGCAGAAAATGGGATACTAGCAGGTATCTTGAAGAGCTCAGTCCATCTTGTTCTATGTTAAAGGGACTCTGCTCAAGTTGATTAAAGTAAGATATTTGTGCCTTTATCTGTGTCAACTAGGCCAATTCCATTACTGGCCCCTACAAGCACCATGCCTAAAGTGCTACAGAAAAATGTTAGTGTCCTCATCATGTGCATAGTTCTTTTTGAGGCTTCCCACTCAGCCCCAATCTCTATCCCAGTTATACCTAAAAATATAAACACCAAAAAGAACACCCCTGGAGTGTTTACTGCAGAGGTCAGCAACCGGTAGATCGTGATCTACCAGTAGATTGCAGTCAGGTGACTGGTAGATAATGTTCAGGGCTTGCTGACCTGCCATCCCAGAGCATCAAAGTGCAACACAGAAGGACTACTTGCAAAGTTGGAGCTGTAGTAGGGAGCAAGAGCCACATATAACAATGGCTGCTCTGTAGTGCCAGCTCCTGTTTCATGTGGAGTGATACCAACTGCACTCTACCACTTATCTCAGCTAGCGATCTCCGAAGTGGTGCAAGCAGCAGGAAAGAAGAGATCTTCAGGTCAGTGGGAAGCAACACACTGGGCATAATAGTACAGGGCTGATTTCACACTGATGCACTTCGGTTTACTCACTCTCCAGGTCCAGTGGGTTTGCTGCTTTTAGCTATAGACTTCTATTATATCCTGCGGTGAACTGTGCAGAGGTTTCAGAAAGTGCACCTGCAGAATATAATAGTAGTCTATGGCAAAGAGCAGCAAACCCAGGAAAGTCACAGATGCACTGCACTGCACCCGTGGTGCAAGTAAACCACAGCACAACAGTGTGAAAGCAGCTTTATAGGGGGCTCAGAACAGTAAGGGTTCATTTATATTTGCAGTTTGGGGGGTGGTAAAACCCCATAGTTAAGATGTGTTTTTACCACCCCAACTGCACCACTTTAGCTGCAGTGGCCATGGGTGTACACATGCTGCAGATGCAGCAGGAGTTATATGCCCTGTCATGGTTGGTGGGTGTAATACCTGCCAAGCATGACTCATTCAATGAGTGAATGAGACCTCTCTGCAAGTGCCCTGCAACTTTGTGCAGTACAGCAAACAAGGGGTCAAAGCAGGCAGTTTTCTCACCACCTGCCTTAACCTCTTGGATCCCACAGAAGCATGCAGTCGCGGGGTGCTAGCAGAGCGCCTCATTTACCTGAATGGGTCGCAATTGGCAGGCAGTAGCACCCACCAAAAGCAACAGGCGGTTTCATTCCTGCTGAGGCATGTGTTCACCTTTGGCTGCTGCCACAGCAGCTAAAGAGGGTAGGAATTGGGTGCAGTAAATCTGACCCCCAACATTACATGTGAATGAACCCTAAGGGTGCGGCTGCTGAATGCAACTAAGGTCTCATTTACAAGCGCAGCAGACACTGCTGCTCCTCTGAAAAGTGATCCAAGTGTGTTTTACAAGTATTGAGGAGGCAATATGCTGCCTCCTCACCATATGATTTAAACCCATGATTTGCGTGCAATGCAAGCGATTGTGACATGGTAATACGACAATAAGAAGTTTAAATGAGGTGTGAGGCGGCGACACTGTGCCCTGTGATCTTTGAGTTCTCCCATGTTGTTCAGGTAGATCACCACCTGTTTAAGGTTGCCTACCCCTGCTTTATAGTTTCCTTTTGTAGAACCCTCCTAGGTAGGTGCTAGGAATTGTACAGTTAGAATAGTATAGCTATGTGTTTCTCTGCTTATCAGAGAGACTGTTAATAAAATCTTACTGGTCTCTCTGCTTGACAGAGTGCTGTGATGGGTTAGTAAAGACTGCTCATGATGCTCTGGTGCTGCTGAATTTGCCTTGAGTTCTGCCCACCTTCTGAAAGTAACTAGAGTCTTCCAGAACCTGGGAGGGAACTAGGCAAATGAGCAGCCTGAATACTCCTAGAATACTAAATGCAGCCCTGGCTAATTGCAAGGGAGGGTAGCCCATTGCATGTTGGCAATGGTATTTATGTTCTATGAGCACATGGTCTCAGGGTCTTTCCTGGAGAGGATTGCACCAGCCAGGCTGCCTCGCCAGGCACTTGCTGCCATGCGGCCTCAGGTGGGGTGACCTGAGGGCCTGAGGTTAGAAAGAGTGACCCTGGTTCTACAATATGCTGACTGAGGGGAGCTGTCTGCCATAGATCTGCCTGGTATCACAGGAGGGTTTTGTTTGGGAGATTGGAAGGAGGCTGCCATTCTGTCCTTGGGCTTTATGAGTACTGAATCTGTGTGCTTTGATACTCCTCTAGTGCTTGATAGTCAGCATAGGTCTGGGAAAAGGGAACACTGACTAGTGTGCTGAAGAGCTTGTGCAATTGCTGCTACTGCATAGGAGTTTGCTCAGCTACGTTTCCTTTGGGCTGTCAGTCTTTCATAACTGGGTTATACCTGAGGACCTCAGTCCTGTTACTACTACTACAGCTAAAGGGACTTTATTCACTCCTAGAATACTAATTACTACAATCCAAAGAGAAGTCTGCTTTCTGCTTTCAGCCAGGACTTCAATGGTGCTTCAGTAAGCAATTGGTTAGATGTGAATAGTTCTAATTTTGGAGTATCCTACTACATTTCCAATCCCTATCTCCAGTTCTACAATAAAACTTCCAAAACAACATCTCCTAGACTGGTCATTGAAGACAACGAGTGGAAGCGTATGTACCTGGCTGTGAAACAGTGGGAGATCTGGGCAAAAATACAAGCAGCTCCTGTGGGAGTATTGCTACACTTTATATTTTTACTTTTCCTGGATGGACTGCTTTAAAACAAGTAAAGCTTATACATCAGAACTTTATATACAGTATGTGTGGTTAATCAACAATGTAAAATATAAAATAAATGATCAGTTATATCCATATTTCCACTAAACATTCTTTATTGTAACTTTCTTTCCCTATCAATAGATTTTATATCCATGTTATTCCACTGTTATCCAACTGCAAATTAAAGCCTAGCCTCGTCAAAGTGATTGGAATCAAATCATTAAATAAACATGGAACTTTACAATTCTCAGTTGTTTTTATGCATTGAGCATGACATGGTTGGCAATGTATTTGATGGCACGCATAGTTTCCTCGCAAGTGGGTTTGATCTGATTTTCAGGGAGAACAAATCCATATCTTCCGGTGTCACGCAGCTCAAAAGTATAGGAATACTTCACACCAGTATCATAAGCCCAGTCATCAGAGCCCCCAGCAGCAAGATCTGCAACAAAGAATATATTGGGTTTTTTAAGGGATATTTACAGTATATTATATATAGTCTAGAGTTGGCTCATCCAAAAGTCTTATTTTAGTTATACCTTGATTCTAATTAACCCAACTGAGCTGACTTGGAAACTCCAGGAGAAAAATTTCTGAGCTGTTGTCCTTGTCACTTTATCTGCCCCTCTGTCTGTTTTATGAACTCCTTTATGTAAAAGAATAGAGTAGTTCTCACCTCCCTTAGTCCTTTTCCCCTTTTCACACTGACCTCTGTGAAAATCACAGTAATGGCATAATGGAACTATTTAGAGACATTCTATTCTCCATAGTATAAAGTAAGTAAACAAAAAGAAATGAAAGTTGGGCTAAGTTCAAGCATAGAGATTTCATAAGAAACTGATAATTAGTATAGTTTGGAAGCATCTATGAAAAGTCAAAATGTCAGCTATAGTTGGATTTTTCCTTTCATAAATATATTGTATTTTCAAAAACTTCTGTATAAGTTGCCCCAGAGCTAACAGCCAGCTTCCAAAAAGACATGTTTTCATTTAAAAAAATGGGAAAATCTGAAGACTATCAATGCATATTCTCATTCTTCAAATACCAATGGTGGGCTTATATGAAAAATAAAAAAATGTAAGCTATTCACCCAGTGAATTTAATCTAATAATAATTAATAGTATGTAAAATTTAATTTTATTAATACAATAGAAGGCTTTTAGGCTCGGTTCACACTGCTGCAACTTGGGATCTGACTTTTTGCATGACATGTGAAATCCCATGTTAGTCATCGAGAGCTGTCTTAATTAGTACTACTGAAGTCACTCCGACTTTCGAAAAAGGTTCCTGTACTACTTTAAGGCGACGTCTATCTGACTTGTGCCCATAGACTTTAATGGAAGTCGCCTCAAAGTAAGATACTCATCTATATTGATGTGATTTGGATCAAACATTACAGGAAGATTGCCCAGGCATTCCCTGAAAGTTGCTTCAGAGTTGCTTCAGAGTCACTTCAAAGTAGTACTCATGTTACCTGGCAAAGTCACACTGTAAGTCACGCGACTTACAGGTCACAGTAGTGTGAACCAAGACTGAAGGTAACTTGCAAAGAACAGTTTTCCTACAAACTGAAGATATCCCCTACAGTATAAACTGATATATGGAATAAAAATAATGCAATAATATATTAACAACAACATAAAAAGTCATCCACAGTATTGCCTCCAGCTACATCGCCATTAGAGATGAGCGAATCGAACCAGGTGAACCGGAATTCGATACGAATTTCAGGAAAAATTTGATTCGCGGCGAATCCGAATATTTGCCTACTTCGGGTGCGCAAATCGGATTTTTCCCGATCAGCCGGCAAAAGTGTCCCTGCAGAGAGCTCCGCTATTTCTGACATTTCTCTGACAGTTCCTTCACATGTACAGCGGTTGAAACATTGTATCTATTAGTTTCCATTTAGGATACAGATGTTTCAACCGCTGTACATGTGAAGGAGCTGTCAGAGAACTGTCAGAAATAGAGGAACTCTGCAGATACACTTTTTGCCGGTTTGGAATTCTTATTTTCATCCTACTTCTTCTTCTTCTTCTTCTTCTTCATCCTCATCCTCATCCTCAGAAGAAGAAGAAGAGGATGAGGATGAGGATGAAGAAAAAGAAGAAGAAGAAGTAGGATAAAAATAAGAATAATTCCAAGCCGGCAAAAAGTGTATCTGCAGAGCTCCTCTAAGTGTATCTGCAGAATAGAGGAGCTCTGCAGATACACTTTTTGCCGGCTTGGAATTATTCTTATTTTCATCCTACTTCTTCTTCTTCTTCCTCTTCATCCTCATCCTCATCCTCTTCTTCTTCTTCTGAGGATGAGGATGAAGAAGAAGAAGAAGAAGTAGGATGAAAATAAGGATAATTCCAAGCCGGCAAAAAGTGTATCTGCAGAGCTCCTCTATTCTGCAGATACACTTAGAGGAGCTCTGCAGATACACTTTTTGCCGGCTTGGAATTATTCTTATTTTCATCCTACTTCTTCTTCTTCTTCTTCTTCTTCATCCTCATCCTCATCCTCAGAAGAAGAAGAAGAGGATGAGGATGAGGATGAAGAAGAAGAAGAAGAAGAAGAAGTAGGATGAAAATAAGAATAATTCCAAGCCGGCAAAAAGTGTATCTGCAGAGCTCCTCTATTCTGCAGATACACTTAGAGGAGCTCTGCAGATACACTTTTTGCCGGCTTGGAATTAATCTTATTTTCATCCTACTTCTTCTTCTTCTTCATCCTCATCCTCATCCTCAGAAGAAGAAGAAGAGGATGAGGATGAAGAAGAAGAAGTAGGATGAAAATAAGAATAATTCCAAGCCGGCAAAAAGTGTATCTGCAGAGCTCCTCTAAGTGTATCTGCAGAATGTCATTTATGGAAACAAATAGATACAATGTTTCAACCGCTGTATGGAGTGAATGTCCCAGAACTGTCAGAAATAGACTATTTCTGACAGTTCTATGACATTCCCTCCATACAGCGGTTGAAACCGCTGTATGGAGTGAATGTCACAGAACTGTCAGAAATAGGCTATTTCTGACAGTTCTGGGACATTCACTCCATACAGCGGTTGAAACATTATATCTATTTGTTTCCATAAATGGATCCATTTATGGAAACAAATAGATACAATGTTTCAACCGCTGTATGGAGTGAATGTCCCAGAACTGTCAGAAATAGGCTATTTCTGACAGTTCTGTGACATTCCCTCCATACAGCGGTTGAAACCGCTGTATGGAGTGAATGTCACAGAACTGTCAGAAATAGACAGAAACTGTCACAGAACTGTCCTTCTTCTCATCCTTCTCCTTCTTCTCGTCCTTCTTCTCATCCTTCTCCTTCTTCTCATCCTTCTCCTTCTTCTCATCCTTCTCCTTCTCCTTCTTCTCATCCTTCTCCTTCTTCTCATCCTTCTTCTCATCCTTCTTCTCATCCTTCTCCTTCTTCTCATCCTTCTCCTTCTCCTTCTTCTCATCCTTCTCCTTCTTCTCATCCTTCTCCTTCTCCTTCTTCTCATCCTTCTCCTTCTCCATCTTCTCATCGTTCTCCTTCTCCTTCTTCTCATCCTTCTCCTTCTCCTTCTCCTTCTTCTCATCCTTCTCCTTCTTCTCATCCTTCTCCTTCTCCTTCTTCTCATCCTTCTCCTTCTCCTTCTCCTTCCTCATCTCCAAGGGCATTTAAATTAAAGGTACAGTGTTCTGCACTAATTTAAAGGCTCTCTGAAGCCTAGAAACCCTTTTTATAAGTTATCTTCGTAGCGAATAAATTCGCATCGAATCGAATTTCTTCCTGAAATTCGCCGAATCAGCCGAATCGAATTTTTGAATACTTCGCTCATCTCTAATCACCATCCTCATCTCAAAATATCACACAATCTACCTTCATTGCTCTTTCCAAGATGTCCTGCTCCTCCTCCTATACTTTCATCGAGGATTTCTCCAAAGCCTCTCACATCCTTTGGAACTCCTTACCTCAACTTTTATGGCTATCTCCTACGCTATCTGCTTATAGTGGATCCCTGAAAACTCATATTTCAGGGAAGCCTATCCTGCCAGTATCTAATAACTGCAATTTTATTTCTAGAACAACTCATTATCTTTTTTTTCACTTGCCCTCCTAACCCTCTCATCTTAATTTATATTGTACTTCTAATGTCTCTCTTTAGCCCTGGTTCACACCTATGCGACTTCAGGTGTGACATGTGATTTACAAATTGCACCTGAAGTTGTATATAATATATTTCTATGGCACTGCCTTAATTAGTGCGATTTGAAGCAGTGCAATTTCAAAAATAGTTCATGCACTACTTTTTTCTGATTTCTTTGCGACTTGCATTGACTTCTGTTAAATGAAATTGCAAGCCACAGTGAAATCAAAGGTACAAATGGCACTGATCTGTACCTTTGAATTCTCACTACTTCAAGTGAAGTAGCGCAATTTCAAAGTAGAATTTGGTTTGAACCAGAGCTTGTATTGTAAAGCACTCTGAAAACTGTTAGCTCTATATAAATTGTGTACAATAATAATAATAACTTACAGATTGTAGTTCCACCAGGACCATAAGTGTATTTAGTTCCATAGAGGGAAGTCAAAGCAGAAACAGCACCCTTGGCAACATTATTCTGAAATAACATGGTGACATAAATGTATTAAAAAGAAGAATAAACATCTTTGTGAACATCTTAAACTGGTATATATAATGTCCCATTGGTAAGTGTAAAATAAAAGGGGTGTGGTTTTCTATAATGGGTATCATTGCTCAAAGAACAGCCACCTGCAAAATGATACTTATAACTTTTGAAGAAATAAATTAAAGTTTTTGTCACCCGCAACATGCTTGTGCTGGCTCTGTTATTACTGCATACAAAGGATAGGTAGTAAATAGAATAATGTATGCGCTCCAAAATAGGAAATCCTATGTTCATGTGTTTATATAGCTTAGGGTCCATCTATACAAGACCTAATTTTCATGTGCAGCCAGTGTTTAGCTTTGTCAGCATCCACTATGTAAAATGGATGGATTTGTACTTTCTGCCTTTCGGTCAATTGAAATTTGCCACATCTTCCATGCCTTTGTGGGTTTATTATTATTATTATACAGTATTTATAAAGCGCCAATAGTTCGCTCAGCGCTGTACATTACAAAGGGAGACAGAACATGTGACAGAACAATACCAATACAATGTGATACACGAGGGGTTCAAGGGCTCTGCTCTTTCAAGCTTACAATCTAGGAGGGAGGGGATGGTGGCACAGGAGGAGATAGCTGTGGGGGATGGAGTGGTAGGAAGAGTGGAGGAGGTCGGCAAGTTAGCAGGGGGTGGGGTAGGCTTCCCTGAAGAGATGGGTTTTCAGGGTGTGCCTAAAGGAGAGGAGAGTAGGTGATAATCTGATGGGTTGGGGCAGGGAGTTCCAGAGGATGGGTGACACCCTGGAGAAGTCCTGGAGGCGGGCATGGGAGGAGGAGACCAGGGAACTAGAGAGAAGGAGGTCTTGTGAGGAGCGGAGTGTGCGTGCTGGGTGGTACTTGGATATTAGGTCAGAGATGTAGTTCGGGGCAGTATGGTGGACAGCTTTGTACGTCAGCGTTAGGATTTTGAATTTGATCTGTTGCGCAATCGGAAGCCAGTGGAGGGATTGGCAGAGGGGGGTGGCGGAGACAGAGCGGTTGGAAAGGTGAATGAGTCTGGCAGCCGTATTCAGGATCGACTGAAGTGGGGATAGCCAGCGGCGAGGCAGGCCAGTGAGGAGGGAGTTGCAGTAGTCGAGTCGTGATATGATGAGGGAGTGGATGAGCTGTTTATAGAGGAGAGGATGAAAAACTGCTCATCCAATCTGCATCAGTTTATCTAGAAGTAATCTGCTAGCGGAGTAGTGGATAACATTTTATTGGCAGTTCCATCAGAGTCTGAGTAATGGAGATGCAATAGAAAGCAAAGCCTATCCAATATTACCGCCCCTCCAGTTCAGTGTCTGATGCAAGCTAGGAGTTCAGTTCCAGGTATGGGAAATTGCACAGCTTACACCAGGAAAGAAATAATAGGGAACCTGATCATTTAGCATACATTAGTATTTTTTGAACAAAGTCATCAATAGTAGCGCCCATATTTCCCTTATGCTAGGCTTAGTTTAGTAGTAACTGAAATTGAGGACAAGGCTAACACTGATATTTTTATATATACATTTGTAATCAGGGAGATAAATAGTGAGAGTTAGCATCCTGTGTCCAAAAGAACGGTATCTAAACACTTTGATAATGTCATATCTGTTTAAACATTTTCTTTACAAATAAGGTATCTTTTATGATTTGGCTACTTTTTCAGTAATTCCATGCACATATATTTATTTTACACATTGACTGGTATCACTATTTTTGAAATTATAATCTTATAATGTTTCTGCAGGTGTGCTCTTTTTATTTTATTTTTTTGTTTAAATCAAACTTTTAAGAAAAAAGTTAAAGGATAAGACACCTAGAACTGCCAAACATTGGTGACATGTAATGTGGTTTCTATTGGGTTGATTTAAAACAGGCTTTTCACTTTGTGAGTGAAGTTGCACTTTGCAAGACAATTTTCCCCGGAGCCTAGTGCATGTGGTGAAATTTAATTGTGTGAAGAATACCCAATCATGTACAAGGAAATGGAAAAAAACAATATTTTTGCATGCACATGATTGGATGATGACAGACAACAGAGCTTCACATTATTCAAATAGTTGCATAATTACATTTATTTAGTTATTTAGGTTGAAAAAAGACATCCAGTTCTGCCAATAAAAAAAAGGAGAATACATAAATAGAAGATTTCCATACACAGAATCCTATCCCACAGCTGATCCAGAGGAAGGCAAAAAAAAAGTGTATATATCTCTTGGTGCAATTTGCTCCAGTAGGGGAAAAAAAATCTTCCTGATTCCCCAGAAGGTGGTCAAATATTTCTAGGATCAACAACCCCTTGTGTTTTTACTAATAAACTAAGCTCTAGTAAAAATGTCCCTGCAAAGTGCAACTTCCCTTGCAAAATAAAAAGACTGTTTGTCTTTAGTAAATCAATCCCAGCGTGTTTCTAAAGAGATTCCATCAAGAGGTAAGCAAAACCATTGCTTGTTTACAAGTCAGGTAGGGCAAGGTACTGAAAGATAGTTTTATGCTTTTAGGTGACATATTCCTACATGAACTCATAGTTTTTAAAAGCTAACTTCTTAAAATCATGAGTTATCAGTAATTGGTGTACTTGCTCTTTACACACTTTCAAATATAATTTAACACAGTGCATTGATAATATATTGGAGATGATTTACTAAATGGGTAGAATATGTTTAGTTTGTAAAGTGAATTTTCACTTAGCTTAGGGAATGAGGTGAAGCTCCCTTTGCAAAGAATACCTAATCATATGCAAGAAAAAAATAATAATAATGATTTTAAAATAAATAAATAAAAACAAGTTTTTTTTGTTTGTACGTGATTGGATGATTGAACTCAACACACCGCCACTTTATTCTCTAAGCCAATTAAAAACTTATTTTGGTAAGTAAACAGCTTATCGTCACTTAGTAAATCAACCCCACCATCTAGAAACAAAAAATATGTGTTGTCAAACTTACCAGTTCAGTGTGATCTTTAGCGAGAGCATAGGTATAAGAGTAAGGGAACAGCAGCATCTGGGAATAAGAGTGGATAGTCAGGTAAGCCTTGATGGAGCCAATGTTGGCACGTATAAAGTCAGCCAGAGCTTTAGATTCCTTTTCAGATTCAGGAGCAGTACCGCAGTATGTCTCATCACAAGGGTTTGAAGAAGCTCCGACAGCTTAAAAAGAAAATATTAATTAATAAAACCATATTACGCTAAATAGATTATTGAATATGTAAAATGCAGCAATGTATTCATTTAAAAAAAACCTTTGAAAATAGGTCATATACACATGGCAGAAAAAAACTGTGAGCAACAAGGACAGCTCTTCTTTCAAGGAATTTCATACATGAAGCCCACATGTGGATGTTATCTCATACAGATTTGTTAATATTATTCTTATTATTATACAGGATTTATATAGCGCCAACAGTTTGCTCAGCACAATACAGTTCAATACAAGAGGGATAGGAGCAGGGGCGGACTGACAACTCATGGGGCCCCCGGGAAATAGGGGATCATGGGGCCCCTGTGTTCTTGCCCAAACTAAAAAAAAGCCTATGAAAAAGGTACCAGGGGCATCTCATGGGGCCCCTACTGACCCCGGGCCCTCGGGCAGTGCCCGAGTTTCCAAACGGTCAGTCCGCCCCTGGATAGGTGGGCTCTGCTCCTTGGAGTTTACAATCTAGGAGGGAGGGCTTAATATAGCATCTTACTTTAAAGTGTCACTAAACCCACAACATAAAAAGCTAACAATAAATACTGTATTACACGCTGTTCATACCCTCAGTCACTATGGGATTTTCTGCAAGAAACATGGTGGATCCTGCTGTTCTCTATCTCCCCTTTTTGATCATGTCCTCAATGCAGTTTGGGATTCAATGCAGTGGTTCATTGACTTTCTAAGCTTAGCATTTCTTCTCTATCACATCTGATTAGCCCATGTGACTATAGAGTCACACGTGGGTGTATACCCAGTGGTAAATGACAGCCCACTCCCTCCCTCCTCCATGCCCACTAACCAACTAAACACAATGGGGGTGGAATATTACCTGTAGATTGATGGAGGCTATACCTCCCTGTTATTCTGAGATGCTGAAAGGGAATGACACAGCCTGTGATTGGCAAAAATCCACCCACACCATGTTATAGCCAAAAAATAATAAAGATTTGATTTCAAATATATAATGTATGATTATTTAAAACAGTTTATTGATATTTATTTATTTATTTTTTAACTCTGTATCTCAAAGGCTGTTTTCTTTTTTTCTTTTTTTTTTCTTTTGAACGGTGACCAGTAGCACAGGACTAGAAGCTCCTCCAGCCACTGTTTCCCTGCAGACAGGCTGGGAAAGAGCTGGGACATGTAACAGCTGTATATTGATTAGATAAAAGGCACTTAGATGTTTTTTTAATTCAAATAATTACATTGTCATTATCCATATACTGAAAGAGAAGGGACAATGTAAATTAAACAGTGTGTTTAATTTCACTTTAACTAATACCGCATAAATCTGAGCAGTATTTGCATTTACTAAATTAAAGCATTTTTTGATGGAATTAGGTGGAAATAGTGTGAGAGTGGGGCATTCACCCTGCATGTGGGGCACTCACCCTGCATGTGGGTGTACCTTTTTTCATTTTTGCAATGCCCGGAACCAGACAGGCCACATTCATGTGACATCAACATTATGGCAGTACCCTGGATTAGAGACGAGCCGTACACTGTGTTCAGCTTTGTGACCTACAGAGTTCCTCTGTGAAGCACTACATCCTGTTTCACTACACACTTTCCTTGTTGCATTTAGGAGGGACACTGCTGAGCCCGTGCCCTTTCCACCTATCCATCATACTCCTGTCATCTCACTTCCAGTAACAGAATGAGGTCCCAACGAACACTAGTGCGGATTTCATGCATGCTGTCACTTAGCTTCTTCCATTTGGGTAGTCTGTGGGTCTCCATAACACGGAACCCATCCTGATGCATTCAGGGAACCAACTGGTGGGGAGGAAGCCAGATCACCGACTCCCTCGCTACTCGAAGGCCCTCTGCCATGCCAGGTACCACACTTCATAACAGGCTGCTGTACACTTTGCACCATTCCTTGCTTGCCCATTGCAACTGTTTTCTTCCTCCACGTCTTCTACTGAGTTAACCCTTTGTAGTAGCAATGCTTCATACCCCATATATGCTTTACTGGCCCTGTTCTTTCATTCGCCAGAAACCATCATGCACCCCTTTGAATGATTTTAGACCAGGCTTTGGAACAGTTGAACAAACTTTACTGTAACTCTTTGTAGCAGAAGAACAAACAGACACAACTTAATCCAGACCCTAAACTAACTAATGGAGGTGGCTGCCTAGGCATATCGTTACAGGTGTTAGTCCATGATTGGCAATCTCCAGCAACTGGTAGTGTCCACCAAACCATATCTTATGGGACTACACGCTGGCTCTCAAACTCCTGGACTCCAAGTTTTTGGTGCACTCTCTCTCCAACTCTTCCCTGGCCTCCCTCCAAAACTAGTTCTTCCCCATTATTTATCTATGCCTGGGTTAGAAGGCTGGTCCTAGACAAAAACCCCAGAAATGGAGGTCCTGGAAATTAACCCCTTCCTTAGCTGGGCACACCAACTAGCTAGACTAAGCACACAACTCCCCGTAGGCACCTGTTTACAAGTGTAAATATACAAGGATGTCATTAGACAACTTGCATATCTGCATATTAGATGACCTGCACATCTACAGCTGTGGAGAAACTACAACACCAATAATGGCAAAGCCTGTTGGGACTAGCAAACATTCAGACACTGGAACATTCTTTATTTCCTAACGCCGGTCTATACACTGTACATAAATTTAAGAAATACATTTTTAAAATAATTTTTAAAGTGGTATCAAACCTAAAAGCAAACATTTATTATATTGCAGCCTACAAATTCTTAGACGTGCTGGCTCCATTTGTTTTCTTTTTTGGGATTTCTTTCCTTTATTATGATCTGGTGATCCAACCAGTAAGAGTGTTGAGCCAAACCATTTACCAATGAAAGGGGTGCTTACAAGGAACAGCTTTTATTTATTGATTGAAAACCTTTATCCTAAAATAACTGTTAGCTGTAACTGCAGTGTGAGCTGGAGTTTGGCTTCAATTTGTTATCTAAATCTGCTAGTCCATCTAACACTCCCCTCCCCCTACACTGACAGTGCTGCTTCCCCTGTGCTCCTTCATCCAGGGCGGAGACACTCTAATACAATAGATGTGTTTCCGGCCAGATCACCAGGTGAAATCAGAGGGAAATTAATAAAACTAATGAAGCCACCACATCTAGGGATTGGTAAGCTGCAATACATTACATTTTTAAGTTTAAAAATGTTTTGGAAAAACATAAGACCACTTACTGCACCATCCAGCATTGAAGTTTCTGTTTGGATCAGTTCCAACGCAGGCAGAATTCTTGTTAGCAGAACGAGTCTTTCTCCACATGCGGTTCTACAGCAAACATTACCAGAATTAGAAAGTTTAGTTACACTAAAATAACAGCTCCTTTTTCTTATTTGGTGTCACAGGCTACTTACTGAGTTCCAAGAATATACATAACCATCAACATTCATAACTGTGAGAACATAGACGTCCAGGTTGTCCAAGAGATCGGTAATTTGATCATCACTGCCATAATTGTCAACTGCCTGAGATATGAAACAAATATGAATATAAGTTAACTATATCTCATACAATGTCCTATGCTTATTGAAGTTCATTATCAAATCACATGACAGGGCTGAATATCTTGGAAGTGCACAAAGAAAAAACTTTCAAAACAAAGAAGACTTTAGCCTAAAGTATTGCGTAACTGCTTGCCCGCCGCCCTATAGTAGAAGTATTGCTACAGGGTGGCAGGGCTGTGCAAAATCATGTATATATGTGTGATTTTCATTTCGAGTAGTGGGTGCGCGCGCTGCCCTACCCATGCCGCCATTGGCATTTACGGATGTCAATCACAGGGTCCCGGCCGGAGATTCCCCACTGGCACCCGGCAATCGTCGGGGAAAGCTGACAGGGGAGACACCTGTGTTTAAACAACATAGGTCTCTCTCCTGCCAGCAAGGACATGCTGCTTTGTATTTCTCTGCTCAGCATAGAGATACAAAACAGCATGCCTCCCTAGTAAAACACACACGGCACATCATGTAAAACAGCACATAGCACACAGTTAACCTTTTGATATGTTAACCCCTTCCTTCCCAGTGTCATTATTACTGTGTCAGTGCTTTTTAGTAGCACTGATCACTGTATTAGTGTCATTGGGATGTCAGTGACAGTTAGTCAGTTCCCACCCAGGTTCAGAATGCCCGCTACAGTCACTGATCACTGCCATTACTAGTATAAAAAAAATGTAAACAAAATTCCAGTATATATACCGCCATTTGTAGATGCTATAACTTTCATGTAAACCAATTAATATACACTTATTGGGACTTTTTTTTAGCAAAAACATGTGGCAGAATACATTTTGGCCTATATTTATGAAGAACTTTGATTTTTTAAATTTTTTTTGATAGATATGTTTTATAACAAAAAGTAAAAAAAAAATTTTTTTCAAAATTGTTCGTATTTTTTTTGTTTATAGCGCAAAAAAGAAAAACCGCAGAGGTGATCAAATATCACCAAGAGAAAGCTCTATTTAAGGGAAAAAAGGGACATAAATTTAATTTATGTACAGCATTGCATGACTGCGAAATTGTCAGTTAAAGTAACACAGTGCCGTATCACAAAAAATGGCCTGGTCAGGGAGGGAGATAAATCTTCTGGAGGGCAAGTGGTTAAATCGACAATAAACTCTGGTTCTTAAAGTGGCTGTAAAGGCTCAAGGTTTTTTATCTTATCTTTATCTGGACTATTGATTATGTGATTTGGAGAGTGTATAGAGCAGTGCACTTCTTATTTCAAACAACATGGAGTTATGGGGAAAAGAAAGGTTCAGGAGCTCACAGTGGGTGTTCCAAGGAGGTAGAAAAACACAGTAAAAACTCAGAACAGTGAGGGATGTTTTTATCAGAGTCTGTTGGAACTGCTGATATCTCATCTAAGATGGTGGCTCCCTAGCTGTCTCAAGGCCTTTGTATGTCTACACTAGGGAGGCTTTTGCAGATAAATACCATGCATAAAATACATTATTTCACATACAAATGGGAGGATTTTTGTTGTCTTGTGACAAGGCCTTTTTAGTTGGCCACAACTGACTTTTAAAGGCACTCTAGAAATTATGTTTATGATTTTCTGTGAATATATAAAAATGTTTATATAAATGAAAAACAATCTTTAAATATAACCATAATCAATTCTTTCTACATTGAAGACCCCTAGGGCATATTTATAAAGCAGTAAAAGTGACATTCACCAAGTATTCTCTGCAGGTGAATCTTCCCACTGAATGTATTTAACATACAAATAATTCACCACCAGTGAATGTTTTCAAAATATCACTACTACAAAGAGACAGACACCGCTCTACCAGCCCGATAAGTCCAGATGAAACTGTGAGATGGCCTCAGCCTTCACTTCAGCCATGCCCTCTGATGAGTTTTGCCCCACCAACTGGGGCTTGGTCGCAGAGGTCACCTCTGTGATAAAGCTCCAGTGGGCGGGGTGACAAGTGTCAGAGGGCGTGGCTGGAGTGGCAGCTGAGGCCATCTCACACTTTCATCGGGACTCATTGGGCCCATATAGTGACGTATTCTCCTTGCGTGACCTGTGCTTCTGAAAGTACACTTGGACACCGGATTTACCCTTACTTATACCAGCAGGGTAATGTCTCTTTTGTTTTCTGGTTTGGGGCAGCAAATATTCATCACTACATTATAAATATGCTCCCAAAAATTACCAGGACTTTGAATCATCATGTTACACTCCATATTTCCATTAAAGCCTCTCCTAAGTTGATATTGTGCAAAGGAATATGTACTCACTTCCTTCACAAACCACTGACAGAAAGCAGGGGTGATCCATTCTCTAGCATGGAATCCACAGTCCATGAAGACAGCGTTTTTGTTTGTTCCACTTTTTCCAACCTTGAATATAAACAAATTCATTCATTTTGCGTCACACATTTTTTACCAAATAAGCAATATAGAGCAGGGTGATGCTATTGTAGACATACCTGTTCTTGATAGAAAAATATGTAAAATCTGAACAGACCACAAAGCAGCCAGAATCTTTGTTGGCCACTCATGGGAAGATCATAAAGAAATATAGTAAACATGCCATTATGCTAGCTGGCAAAGCTGGGAGCCCTACCCCCAAACTAAATGAGTTTCTAAAAATGGCCCTGTCTACTCACTAAAAATCATTTTGAAATTAAACTTCTTTCCGTAAGTCTTGCTAAAGAGATTTTTCCATTTGTGTGGAGTGGACATCAGAATCCTATTATTGCACAGACTTGATAGATGGTGAGTGTCTCTGCAGAGCTGCCACTTTGCTTTCACCAAGCTATGTGTATATGTATATTCTGTGCCTCTAGTGTATCCTCTACAACAGCCATTTTCAACCAGAGTTTCACTGACCCCTGGGGTTCCTTTAGATGTTGCAAGGGGTTCCATGAGCAATTTCTGCCCCTCAGATAGGTAAACACTGACACTAATTATCTTTTTACCTATCTATTAGAGGGATTCATCCCAATGACCTCAAATGTGAGGAGCATTCTTCCCAGTGACTATTGTACTATTGTACTGCGAGCATTAGATATACTGTAGCAGTTATTATCAAGGGTTCACCATTCATTGAGACTTGAAAATTATTTCAAGGGTTCCTCCATATTAAGAAAAGCTTCTCTACAGTGATTTATGGAGAACACACAGGCAAGTGAGAATAAACAGCTCAGACAAGCATGTCCCTACTAAGGCTCCTGGACAGCCAGGAAAACCCAACATGTAATCCAGTCCCACTCTACTCCATCCAAACTAGAGAAATCATTATTCCTTATGACACTACATTATATTTGAATATGAATATGTATAAAGTTAAACTGACAATCATCCTGATAGTAAAAGTACCTTAAGCAGATACAAAGGACGTCCCTCGTATGAGGTACCAATCTCTAAGCGGGACACCAGAGTTGGATTCTGAGCGGCAATGTTAGCAGACCAGGCATTGATCTTTGGGAAACAAATATATTTAGTTAACATGAATACTTCATATACATTTTTAGAATGCTACAGTAGACATACGTACAGTATCAAGATCATTGTACTTTTCATAGCTGTGTACTGCACGAATGTTGCTATCACGCTGCTTTTCCAGTGCAACCTGCAGGTCATCGATCAAAATTCTGAAGATAAAGCAGATTATCATATGCTATACATTTTAGAAAAACATAGCTGTAAAAATCAGATGGTTAGTTAGCTGGGGGACTTTTTTTGTTCCCTAGTGCTGTTTTAAAATGATCTTTGCCTCAGCACTGCAGTGGCTGCAATCGGTCAGAGATGGAAACACTGGCTGTTTATGATCCAGCTCAATGCCGAATTACTAAATCAACTCAACTAGGCTTCTGATCATACTACAGAGCAATTTAAAAGATGTCACTGCATCCTGGTATAACAACTATAATTCTGCATTGAGGGAACATGAGAATATGCAGTGTCTACCTGATTTCTTGGATGTCCAATAAGCTCCTAAGGCCATCTTAGAAGAGACTCAACTTACTCAAATAACTGTAATATGTGATTATTTTATGGTGATAACAGCTAAATATAGATCACTATTATACATGATCTGAAAAATAAAATCAAGTGTATGTACATTTTTATTTTTTTTTCTTTCTGGATAGAGAAAGATTAGCATCTCTGTTTATACAGTTAGCTGGGGGTCCATAAGAAAGATTTCCTCTCAATAATTATTTTACTATCTCAGTGACAATGGTTTCAAAAGACAGAATGTAGAATAAAATCTGCAACAACAATGCAATGAAGCGATACAAAACTCTTTTTTACTTAGAGTAGGGGGAAGGCTTTGTATTCCTGTTGCAGATGTTACTTCACCTTCCTTTTGGTGACATCATTGTCACCGGACATAAAGAAAGAGGAAAATCTCTCCAATGATGTGTAAGATAACAGTAAATCCTCCCTCTCAGCCAACTCCCCCCCCCCAAAAAAAAAATGGTTCGGCCAGAGATATACTTTAATAAACACATTAATAAATATTAAAGAAAACAAAACCCCATACTTAAGCAGACACTTCAGATGTTGTGAATGACATTTATACATGTGCTAATCATTCATTAATTGCAATTACAAACCTGCGTAAATGCTACCATGGCACCCATGTCAGCACACCCCCAATTTTATGTTGTGTAAATTATTTGCCCAAAAAGACTTTTAGTGTGTCGTGATGCAATATTAAAAAGGTAAAAAAAAATCTCCATTGACTACCTTCCCTATCTAAGTTACATTCAGCATAATGTGTCCTCCAGATCCATAGGCTGCCATTTAACTTTAAAGTTCAACTTACTCAAATGAAATTCCACTCTGCTCAAGCATGGCCTGAACATCATAGGACACATGTCTCTCAGCACGGAAGTCAACACGTCTGCCTGGTTCTACGAGATCCACAGAGTCGGGAACCCAAAAGTCAAGCTGTTATGTAAAATTAAAATGATAATCCATGATTACAGTATTCCAAATAAAGATTGCTACTTTCATTAAAAGTATTGTAAAAATACAATAATTATTGAACTAATAAAATGCAGAACGGAGTGACTTTGGTATTAACAAAATGAGGCTTGTTTGTTGATTTGAACCCCCTATGATTAAATGTAGGAAGAGGCTGCCATAAAATACTCACATATCCATTACATAACCAGATGTTTTATGGATTCTACTGGTATGAGCTCATTGATTCTTTAGTGAATACCCATTGTAGGCAATCTCTGCTACACACTGTAGCTGTATTCCTCAAAAAGCATTATTTTAAACGCCATCTGTTACCTTGATTCAAGTTATTAAATCCTATAAATAAATATAATTATCCAGACATAGCTACTTTAAGTGAGTTTAGTTATGGATCAAGCAGGAAAGGTTAAAACAAGGGTAGGCAACCTTGGCAGCTGTTGTGGCCAAGTCCCATAAGGTATTGCAAGACTGACAGTCACAGGCGTGACTTCCTAAGGCAGAGCCATGATGGATTTGTAGTTTTGCCACAGTTGCAGTGCCAATATTGCCTACCCCTGGGCAGCCCTTTGTCATTTACTATTTGCCTACCTCCAAAACAAATGCTATATAGGAAAGTGTTAATGGAACAGTAAGAATGTGAAAAAATCCTTTTGAAATTACAAGTAAAATGCATTTCTACTGTATTGCCAGATGATTTAAGTTTTGTTTTCCGTTGTGCAAGGACATTGAAGTGTCTTTATGATTCAGATAAAAAGAACATTTTATAGGCATACACATGAAAGAGGAAAGGTTAGAACAACAAGACTTACAATATTTCTATAATGCAATATTTAAAGGTCTGTCAGAAACAACATTCTATGCCCGAAAATTAATCCTTAGACAAATTTAAAATGCACTTACAACAAAGCAATATTTTTATAAACATCTCAATGTTTTTACTTAAAGTAGTGTTAAAGCTTAAATGTGTTATATATATATATATATATATATATATATATGTAAACTGCTGCGTAAATTGATGGTGCTAAATAAGTACCTGTAATAATATTAGTAATAATGTGACATTGATTTGTGATCTCCACCCAACTATCATCTAATATATTGTTATTATCTCTTATTATGCTCTGAAGTTTGTTTTGAGCTGTTTTTAGTTGTGCATGCATTGGCCAAACACAGTACCAGAGGGCTAGCGACTTGTACTACACATGTCCCGGACGAATACAGCACCAGAGCACCGCAACCCCGGAGCATAGCACTAAGCAGTGTGTGAAGATTCGGTTCTGGATGGGAGTTCCCATGTCAGTATGGCTCCAGGCAGACCGTGCAAGTCAAAGAGCCACCCTATAGACATTAGACTTCCGAAGGCTCAATAAGCAGCGAAGATTGCACAAAACAGTGGACAGGATACAATGATAATATAAGGTGTACTGCTACAATTATTCTTTTTTATGGAGGGTTTAAGAACACATTAATACGTTAATACTGAACAATTAAAGTGTAATTTTGGCCAAAGTTTGTTTCTGATTTATGGAAAGAGAGGTAAAGGGTTAAAAGCTCTGTAAATCTTTATTGGTATCCTGTTCTCATTGGGGAGATTTACATTTACGTATTATCCATGTGACCACTGCCCATGGGTGTTTCAAAGACGAAGATGCAAATGGCAAATGAGAGCCTGGCAGGAGTCTGTGAGACTGATGCCACCGCTACAGTAAGGACCCATTCACATGTATGCATTCTGTTTGTTAATGCTCGTTTTGCTGCATGGTAACTAGCATTGCACTAAGATAGCCTATTCACCATGAACAAATTAACTAAATACCCTTTTTAGTGTTCATATAATTAATCAAATACTCTTCCTAGTGTCCATATAAACAATATAAGTAATCAAAATTTAGTCAAAATAACAAAAATAAAGTCCATAAATAATTTCTTCCAAAAACTCGCCATGTGAATCCAGTATGTGCCGCATACCTCATAGTAAAAGAAAACTCAATAGTGTATTATCCTCACACAAATTCTTCAAAATATCACAATTATTTATACTAAAACCCTATAGGTCTCATGCAAAAACGCATAAATCGTGCAAACACGTGGTGACCTGTGAAACACGTGATAGTGAACCACTCTGTGTATAAATATTATAAAGTACTTCAGTGAACACTCAGTGCACACATCTAATGTGGCTGAATTGCATACCCTTACCCAAATGAGTAATAAGCCAGCCTTTATATATACCGTATTTCGCGCTCCATAAGACGCACCTGACCATAAGACGCACCTAGGTTTTAGAGGCGGAAAACAAGAAAAAAAATATTCTGAACGAATGGACTGCAGACACAGTACAGGAAATGACCAGAGACTGTAGACACAGTACAGGGGATGACCAGAGACTGCAGACACAGTACAGGAGATGGCCAGAGACTGCGGACATAGTACAGGAGATGGTCAGAGACTGCGGACATAGTACAGGAAATGGCCAGAGACTGCGGACACAGTAAAGGAGATGGCCAGAGACTGCGAACACAGTACAGGAAATGGCCAGAGACTGCGGACACAGTACAGGTGATGACCAGAGACTGCGGACACAGTACAGGAGATGACCAGAGACTACGGACACACTACAGGAGATGACTAGAGACTGCGGACACGGTACAGGAGATGACCAGAGACTGCGGACACAGTACAGGAGATGACCAGAGACTGCGGACACGGTACAGGAGATGACCAGAGACTGCAGACATACTACAGGAGATGACCAGAGACTGCGGACACGGTACAGGATATGACCAGAGACTGCGGACACAGTACAGGAGATGACCAGAGACTGCGGACACAGTACAGGGGATGACCAGAGACTGCGGACAAAGTACAGGATATGACCAGAGACTGCGGACAAAGTACAGGAGATGACCAGAGACTGCGGAGATATTAGTACAGGAGCTGACCAGAGACTGCGGACACAGTACAGGAGATGACCAGAGACTGCGGACACAGTACAGGAGATGACCAGAGACTGCAGACACAGTACAGGAGATGAGCAGAGACTGCAGACACAGTACAGGGAATGACCAGAGACTGTGGACATAGTACAGATGACCAGAGACTGCAGACAGTGCAGGGGATGACCAGAGACTGTGGACCTTTGGGGAGGGGGAGCGGGTACCTGAATTTGACAGGTACCTGCTCCCACTTACGTGGAGTTGTCCTTCCCTCTTCTTTCTGCGCTGGCTTCTGTGACAGCCGGGTGTCCACTGCACATGAGCGAGAATCGCTGCACTTTGTGAATGGCCCGGCGCCTTCTGGGACCTGTCATGTGTCCCAGAAGACACTGGACCATTCACAAAGCGCAGCGCTTCTCGCGCATGCCTAGTGGGCACCCGGCTGTCACTTCCTCATAAGGGGTGTCACCATTTTAACTGTGGGAAAAGCGGTTGGCGTTCCTGGAAGCTGCTGCAAGGTGGATCATGGGATCTTTTAAGCTTGATGTGTGCCGTTTTATGTAAACATTACTAATAAAGCGTGGAGTTATCATATCTTTAAACATACTACACTATACAAATCTTCTTCTCTCTATGAATGAATATACTGGAATGCTAAAGGAGACAAGAGTATCGATAGGAGTTTTGGGGGATCAGAAGGTACCCACAAGGTCCTAGCAGATCTGTATCTGTACCCTCCTTTGGATATATATATAAAGGCTGGCTTATTACTCATTTGGGTAAGGGTATGCAATTCAGCCACATTAGATGTGTGCACTGAGAATTCACTGAAGTACTTTATAATATTTATACACAGAGTGGTTCACTATCACGTGTTTCACAGGTCACCACGTGTTTGCACGATTTATGCGTTTTTGCATGAGACCTATAGGGTTTTGGTATAATTATTTGTGATATTTTGAAGAATTTGTGTGAGGATAATACACTATTGAGTTTTCTTTTATTTTGAGGTATACGGCACATACTGGATTTACATGGCAAGTTTTTGGAAGAAATTATTTATGGGCTTTATTTTTGTTATTTTGATTACATTTTGATTACTTATATTGTTTATATGGACACTACGAAGGGTATTTGATTAATTATATGAACACTAAAAAGGGTATTTAGTTAATTAATTTATACTTTCAAGGGTGAAAGTGAGGCTTTTTTAGAGTGTTTTTCACAGGGTTTAGTATTTTGGGACACTGGTTTACGTATATTAGTTTATTCACCATGAATGGATTGCCAAAGCACTACAATGGACCCAAAAAACACACATAACCCTTTTTTAAGCAGCACTGCACCACAATGCATGGCATTGTGTGTTCTCCCCTAATGTATAGTGCATTGCAGAGTTATTCACAATGAATGGCCACACAAATCACTACAGTGTGATATGTGATAGGTCATGTAGATTTTCTTATTTTGAATAAGACTCTTTTGGTTCTGACTGGGTGCAATGAGATGCACAATCACATTTACCAATTTATCTAATATAATATTTACTGAGTGGAAGGCTAGCTGTTAGAAGCTATCTACGAGTATTGTAAAGATCTTTATAGAATAGTCTGCAGTTTTGATTCATGCTTACTATGCTATACACAACATGTTGCTTTCTTAGAAATACACAGTACTAAGAAAACTCAAGACAATATTGATATTCCTGTGACTCCCATTTCCTTCACTAACAATGACAGATATGAAACGTGAAATTACGTGATGCTTGCTGTAATATACCATTCTGTTCTTGAGCGAGGAAAACATTTTATTCCAGTGTGAACAAAGGGCCATTGAGACTACTTACTACTCTCTGCAGAGTTGTATTTAATGGAAAATAAAATACATTTTAAAAACTGATCTACTTTTTTGTATCATTAGATATGTTGTAGTTATCCAATATATATAAATTCCATGTACTTGGATATCCATAAATAGTGCTCAACCATAAGATTCTGGGACAAACGATTCTTAAATTGTACCTATGGGAAAAAACAAATGTAAAACACAACAGTTTTGTTTGTTGTTGCTCTGGCCTGTCCCATTTCATGGCCCTTATAACTGGTCCATTGCTGTGATAGCTGAATATCTTAGTGATGATTGACTGACTTAAATTGTCAGTAATATGTTGACTATCATGTTTTGTTGAGGATCCATTGGGCTCCTTAGCTAGACTCTAATCTTACAGCTAGCAGAAAAGTGCAACCACTGGCATGAGCAACTTGAAAATAAAAACTGATTGAGGAACATGATATCCTGTTACAGCTGATGATACCTGAATTGGGTATAGTTTTTATAACAGACATAAATGGAATATAGGACCACTAGCATGTAAAACAACTTCAAAAGTCACACAGTTCCTTATGTACAAAATTGTATATACAGTATATATATATATATATATATATATATGTATATATATAAAACTGTATACAAAAATAGTGCAAAATGACCTCCAGTAGGCTTCACTGACCATTTTCGCCCATTAATTTTTCAGCCCCTGTAATCCAGAAGAATGGCAAGAATGTTCTTTTGCTAAATATATTGTACTAAATATTGTCCCTGTTTCCATTCAGAAAATTTGGATGCATAAATAAATGCTGATTCAGCTGAAGAAGAGGCAAATATTTATTAGTTCAAGGTAAAACTCTAAATTGATAACATACCTTTGCATGTCCTCCCAGAGATTTTATAAGCTGCGCTTGTTCATATGTTTGTGGAAACGCCCGAAATACTTTCTCCCTAAAAATATACAAAAAAATATGAATAAAACTAATACAAGTATTTTCATTTAGTTACATTTTTGCTATATCATGCATTTCCTTCTTACCCATGAAAGTTTCGGGGCTCAGCAGACACTGCTGCAATACCTGCGAGGATGAGTATGGTCCACATGATGATCAAGGCAGGAAGAATGGGTTACATCTGTCACTTTTATATGTTGATCAGATTGTTTTTCTAGCATATAATTTGCTAAAAGAAAATGTACGCCCGTTTTTTCATGTATGATTAATTACACCTCTGGCCTTGCTCTATTTACCCAATGACTTGTTTTTCATACACCTGTGTTTTATTATATCATGTTCAATACAATGGGCATTGCTTGTTCTTACTGTTACCCAGAAAAGACTTTTAAATATTTAAGTTATACACTAATTTTCCCATTATTTTTAATAATTTTTGTACCTGTGTAATCATAGGTACAAAATCACACTTTTATCCACTGAGGAATTTTATAAGACTACAATTGGGGTTTTCAGAATAAAAAAGTCAAAACAATTCATCCTGCATCATCTTGCATTCAAACACAGATATCACAGGTTTTTTGTTAGAAAAGGTATGATGCCAATGCAGATGCAAGATAACAGAGAAGGAATTTTTAAAACAAAACAGACACAAATGCATCTGAAATTATGAAATTAAAATAAGTGGACACCTAACCACCACTACTACACTATGGCCAAAAATAAGTAGGTACCCTTCCAAATTATTGAATTCAGGTGTTTCCAGGGAAGGGTGCTGTTAAAGCTACAGCAAATTTTTACAAAGACATTTTAGACAATTGTGTTCTCTCACTCTTTCAGCAGCAGCTTAGGGAAGGCACTTTTCCGTTCTATCCCATGTCCACAAAGCTTGGTCCAGAAAGAGAAAATCAGAAGGGTTTGGTCTGGAGGAGCACCAAATGAACATTTTAAGGATGAATCTGAATGCAGATTCCAAGCCTGGCATTCTCATTTCTTTTCTCAACTATAGTACCTGACCTCACAAATGCTAATTTGGCACCTGTACTTGAAGGCCTTGCACTCTTAGAACAATTACAGCTGATGCCATCAGCTCTGCTGTTTTGTGTTCTTGAAAATGTAATTTGACATGGCTTACAGCCATGTGGGTGTTGGTGTAGGTGGGTGCAGGTGTGGGTCCCCAAATGCACCTTGTCTGTTTTTGTAGACTAGCACACACCTGAACTCACAAGGATGTCAAATTGTGCTACCGTGTGTCAATTGACATGAATGGGACTGCCTACACAGGGATGTACAGAACACCTGTGCATCCCTATGTGGGTAAATATGGCTCTTGCATGGGATGAGGGGATATCTATTGGTCTGGATCCGAGACGTATGAGTCCAATTTGCCATTTGAAAGGGTACAAAAGAGATGTTCTGTCTCTACCCTCTGCTCATTTATTACATTCAAGACTAACAGTTTGAGATCAAAGGAAGGCAGATTCTCAGTCCAAAACTAAATGGGCCGTCTGCCCAATACTGGACCTAAAATCACTAAACAGATTTTTTTGTGTTCCAAAATGCCTTCCCTCTCATGAAGATCCTCCCAGATCACGGTGATTCATATCACAATAATTGGCCCAGAAGAATGTGGTACACAGTCATACTCAGACTTCTCATGGAGGGACCTTGGCTTCCAAACAGACCAAACTTACTGGCTCAAGGCTTCCAGTTCCACACTGCTTTGCTCAAAGTAAGAAGGATGGGAAACATCCATGATAAGGTCATCCTTCTTTTCAATCTGCTGTCTCTTCCTGTCAGCATGCTCCTTGTCTGCACATGTGTATTTGACGAACACCTAGTGCTGCCTTTCCCTCTTTCAATCATCTTCCCATGGGATTAGAACAGGCTGATACCAAGTCCAATTCACATACTGTGCTGAGTAGCTGATGAGTGTACTGGGAAATGTTTTTTTTATTATGGGAGGAAAATTGGAGAGAGGGAAGATATTAATACTAATATAGTCTTCATTTGAGTGACTTGTATGTAGTTCCTGCTGTCACTAGTTTGCATTCTTTAATTGGAAAATGTCAAGATTCTTTATCAACCAATAAATATTTGTGTACGTTTTGGTAACAAAAACTTTTTTAATACACACTGAAGAAAATTATTTAGTTTCTTCTATTGCAATCCTGAATGTAATAATTAGGTGTAAGGTAAAAAAATAGTGCGCTTACTGTTAGACTAACCTATGAACAGACATAGATCAAAGTCTGATGCAATAGTTTAGAAATTTTGCTTTATGACTGTACAAGAAGCCTGACTTTGTTCCCACACAACCTGTCCTGCTTCTTTCATTGAAAAAAGATGGTGGACACCTGTATTCTAGGTTTTCAAGAAAAGGTCTGAGAACAAACCACCAATGTGCTTTCAGATATGTAGAGGTTACATATAAGATTCATCAACTTTTTGTATTTTTATTCTTGCATTGTACCAATTATTTTTTTTTTGTTGCAATAGTCGATAACATATCCGTGTCTACTACAATGTGCACAACATACTTCTTTTATATAATGCAACACAAAAATAAATAAAAACTGTCATTTTAAAGAATGCAAGGGAAATTCTAAAATAGTGTTTACTGTCCATGTTTATACATGGGCAATAATCCAATATAGTATATGTAAATCCAATCATTAATATATCATAATGACATTTAAAAAGTTGTTTACAATAGTTTTTAATATTCAACTTTCATTCATATAATACCTGGTGATCCTGCCACGAAGGTATATATGCAATCACTTCCTGTCATAGGGTGGCAGTGTTCTGTCCCAGTTTCCTAATTATGCCCCTGCATTGTTACCCTGTGACAGAGGCTTCTGATGGAGACTGCAAATGGTGGTATCAATACACATTAAACAGACATAGTCCTCTTTTGTCACCATCAGGAAACCTGCTCTGAGAAATGCCATTCAACCATAACTGGAGTGCATGCATGTAAACAGAAACTGGCTGCAAAGAAGCTGCAGGAGATCATCAACAGGGAAATGCAACAAAAGGTGAAACCAAAAATGATATATAAAAATGGCAATTGTTTATGATACATAGGGGGTTATTTACTAAAACTGGAGAGTGCAAAATCTGGTGCAGCTTTGCATAGAAACCAATCAGCTTCCAGGTTTTATTGCCAAAGCTATATTGAAGAAGCTGAGGTTAGAAGTTGTTTGGCTACCATGCACAGCTGCACCCGATTCTAAGTGCACCATTATTAGTAAGTCTCCCCCTAGTACTTTAGAAAACGTAATGTTATTTTATTGCGGTTGACATGTACCTTAACGGAAAAAGACATAGAAAGTCAGTAGTTCATTATATAAAAAAATTTCTAACACACCCAATTAGTCATCGCACATACTTCTGTGTAAAATGTTGCTATATAACTACAACTATAAGGAGTCTTGGAGCGATCAGTATAAGGCTTGGAGCACATGCCCTGAATGCTAGAGTCTAGCAATTTTCCTGCTGTATGGCAACGTTCCATTGATTCTGTTGTGTAGGTGCCTGAACAAATCCACAACAGCCTTTTTTGCTCTCTACTATGCAAGGTTGCTCTGGTCAAGCAAAGCTCCTTCTTCCCCACTTCCCTCACAATGACATTGGTCAGTGAGGCTGTCCATCATAGTGATGTATTATTAGGGAATGATTGAAGATGAGAGATAGCGGGCATGTTTGAAC
The DNA here is from genome assembly GCF_062004578.1 of Staurois parvus. Taxonomy (NCBI): domain Eukaryota; kingdom Metazoa; phylum Chordata; class Amphibia; order Anura; family Ranidae; genus Staurois; species Staurois parvus. The sequence continues at coordinate 8,548,446 of NW_028317874.1, forward strand.
CTTCAAAAGAAGGGTTGGGATTCTATTGAAATAGAACTGCATTTGGGCCTTAAAAGTTTCCATAGGTACCTCTAGACCAACACTTTGGGGTTGATTTACTAAAGGCAAATAGACTGTGAACTTGCAAAGTGCAGTTGTACACTGAAAGAGCAGTTGCTCTGGAGCTTAGTAAATGAGTAGAAGCTCTGCTGACTTCCATCATCCAATCATGTGCAAGCAAAAATGCTGTTTTTTTTACATTTTCCTTGCATATGATTGGGTATTCTTTGCAAAGTGAAGCTTCAACTCACTTACTAAGCTCTGGAGCAACTTTTTGTCTTTAGTAAATCAAACCCCTCTTTTTGAATTGCTTAAATGACAGAGTCACTTAAAGTATATATTGCCAACAAGAAGGGTCAAAAAAATTATTGTCGCCTCTCATTGGCCATTTATTAGAAAAAGAACTCCCGGGAACAAGGTCTGGGAGGCTAGTACACTAACAGTAATGAAGTGGGTGACTCAGAATGACTGTATCTCTTTATATTTTTTTCCCATGACATAATTTTTAAGGTTCACATGGTTTATTTAGCAATGTGCGAGAAATTAGACTTCACTATTCAATATTTATTTTGGGTCATTGACAGTACTTTACCAGTTCTGACAGAGAGATGCTAATAATACATTTGAAGTGCGTCCCTCTTACATGTGAGCTATGCAGATTTGTACACTGTGACATTTGGAACGTCATTATCATATTTTTTTTTGTGATGGCAGCATCTTTTACAGGGCTGTAGAATAGCTCAGAGTTGCTTACTTTGTTTTGCCTCAGTACTATTTAAGTAACCAGATGTGTACATTTAAGTTTTTCTCATAGGAACAGTTCTGTGCACATCATTAAAACTACATGACAATGTTACAAAGTTAAAATTGTCTAATAAGAGAATGTGTACATGATTGACTTATATTAAGGTTGATTTACTAAAGGCAAATGGACTGTGCCCTTTGCAGGTGCAATTGTACACATTTTCCCCGGAGCTTAGTAAATGCAGTGAAGCTCTGCTGATTTCCATTATGCAATGATGTGCAAATAAAAATGTATTTTTAATTTTTTTTATTTTCCTTGCACCTGATCAGGTATTTTTACAGAGTGAAGCTTCACCACATTCACTATGCTCTGGGGGAAAAAAAGTGCAACTTCACTTGGAAAGTGCATAGTCTATTTGTAAACCCCATTGTGCTTTTTGATGGTTTTTTTTCCTATACATTTTAACTCTTTTGAAGCTCTCAGTGGTGACGTGTGCATGGATACTGCAGATAATTGTTCAGCATGGCAATAGCCAAGAATAAAAACTTCCCAGTTCCACTGCTGGGGAAGAGGAGGAAAGACCCTTGATGTCTGGTAGCAGGCCTGAAGACTGCAAGATTTAAATTGGTATCAAACACAAAAACAAACATTTATTATATTACAGCTTACTAGTTCTTAGATGTGGTGGCAGCATTATTTTTATTTTTTAGACTTTCTTGCTTTTATTTTCATCCGGTGATTCAGCCATTAACCTCCCTGGCGGTATGATTATTTCAGATTTTTGGTGCTGAAAGCGGTACCATTTTTTTGCATGGAAATATGTATTTTTTTATTGTAGGCTTGTAATTTAGGAATAACTCCCTGAAATCTGTCCGAACAAGAGTCTAGTAAACATTCCGGATATGATAAAACTTGAAACACAAAATCATAATTTAATAAATACTCATAAAAAATAATAATATAATAAATTTAATTCAATAATATAATCAAACCAAAAACACTGAAATTTGAAATATAGCGCCAAGTTCGCACATCACTGAGCAAAGTCGCAAAATCGTTTTCAATGTCTGATGACGAATTTCCCCCATGAATCATTATCACTCAATTCTGCAAGTAGTTCTGATTTACTATCGCTGTTCTCTAGCCGGCCTAAAACCGATTTTGACCTAAAGGGACACTTTTTGGACGCCGTGGACTTTTCTAAGTTTCCAGGCAGAAAGAACAGTCAAAATGCAGGTAGGGCACAGGACAAAGCAGTAGGGACAAAATGTATGTGAAATGCTTTGATACAGGAATGTTTTGCTATGAAATAATCGTTCTAAAAAGAAATGTCATTTTTTTAAAATTTTCAAATTTGCCGCCGGTTCCGGTGCCTGTACATCCCGACGTCACAGGGACCGGAACACGGAAGCCAGATGCCGGCATTGGCCGGAGGAGATGGCCGGGGACGCTGCAGGGGACGCATCACGGGAGCGAAGGACAAGGTAAGCGCTGTAGGGAATCCCTGTGCAACGCCGCATAGTATGCCCGAGTGTAGCTCAGGGTTACCGCTTTTGGTACTAAAACTTTACCCTGAGCTACACTCGGGAATACCGCCAGGGAGGTTAAATATGTTGTTTTTCAAAACAACAAGCTCACTTGCAGATGTATCAGTTACAGGGTTAAGACAAACCATTTACCACTGACAGGAGTGCTTACAATGATCAGCTAATATTTATTTTTGTAAAAACTGGAATCAATAATAATTGGACTATTTTATTTATTTATTTATTTATTTATTTGCTATTTAACTAGATGATTTTTTGCTGGCTAACTACAGAATGAGTATTGATTTGCTATCAAGTAATATGTATTGATCAATGAGATAAGCTCACCATTCTTCTGTCTCAAAGCAAGTGACTTGCATAAATCAAAGCCAAAAGAAATAATTGAAAGGAAAGTTAACGGTATTAAGCTGCTAGTAATGGCAAGGCTTGGTTTTTTTCACAGGTACTTTTATACATACAGTATGTTTCATAAATACTATAGATATTTTGAGATAAATTAGAGATAGGATACTACAAAAATTGGAGATAAAATAAATTACATGTGAATAATCTGGCAAAAGCCTAAAGCTAGTCAAACATAGGTATTTTTTTTTGTTCAGCCAGTGAACACACAAAATGCTGGATGGAGGAAAACCCTATCCAGGACAGTGATCAGCTGCTAATCGACAAAACATTTTTAAGCATGTCCGTTCTGTAGGACAGGGAAGGCCACACACTGATTGAAATTCAGACAGACCCTACTGAACCGGCTGAATTTTCAGCAGTTTATGACCACCTTAAAGTTGGATTTGCACCTTTGCTTTGTGGAAATCCACATTTTATCATGTTACTGTCTTTGCAATGTAATTTTCTATGAATGGCAATGCCCCAAAATGGACCAGTGCTTAAATGCACCACAACACACAGATGTGAATCCTCTGTGCATTGTAGTGCACTGTGAGAATGGTAAAAGGTCTGTTGAGGTGTGCTGGCCCCCCATTCAGAAGAAATAAGCTGCTGTATAACAGAGTGAGTTAACATGTATGCAGTTACATGTGGTCTTGTGACTAAAATGGGCCTAAGCTGTATGTGAAGCCTTGATTCCTTACTGCATGTTGAGGAGCACTCCTATAATCAAAGATAATAACATTAAAAAAAGTGAGCACAGATGATCTGTGGACAGATCAGTTCAGTTTATGTTGATCCTAATTAAGTGAAATGGTGCAGATGGTAATCCAGTTCTGTTCATACTATAACACAGTAAAAGGGGCCTTAACTGCTGACAAAGCACATTCCCAGTTATCTAGATACACAAAGACATTATTTTTCAACTGAAACTTGCATTCTTTTCTGTAAACAAGCAATTGTTATTGTGCAATCATTTAATGTAAAAATATATTTATAATACATCTAAAACTGTTTGTTTTCTATGCAACCTTCTATACAAGAAGAAAACTTTTTCTGAACTGGAAACTTTCAGCTACTCCAAGATTGTCTGCTTGGTGCACAACCATTAACAATGTTCTACCTTTCTTACCTATGGAATTAAAAATCGCCCAAAGGAAATTTGATACAATTTGGGCTGTCTGGATTGATGCCCTTGATCACTAGTCGGTGTTTGACAACTGATTACTTTAAAGTAACTAAAATGGCCGATTCCCTTAACTCTCTTATCTGGGCATCACCCCCTACCCCCATGTTCCCCTATACAGTGTTCCCAGTTTGTTCTATACTTATGGCCCCTCTCCCCCTTCCATTTTAAGTCCCCTTACTCAATGCTGAAGGCTGGAGAAGGAGAGATCTTTTTTTTAACAGCTTTACAGGAAAAATTATTTAGATACTTGTATATATGACTTGTATATATGACACCAACTTGTGTCTACCGCAAATAATTTTATTACGAATAATGTAACATACAGTGCTGTGAAAAAGTATTTGCAACCTTCCTGTTTTTTATTTTTTGCATATTTGTCACACTTAAATTATTCAGATTATCAAACAAATTTCAATATTACTCAAACATAACCCGAGTAAATACAACATGCTGTTTTTAAATTATGATTTCATTTATTAAGGCGGCCCCTGACCCTCTCCACAGTCTCCAGGGCCACAGCAGCCTGACGCAAGGCGACAACAACCACCCCACCAAAGATCAGCCTAGCAAGGACCACCAATCTGACAGCAGCCCAGGACCACCCCAGGATACCTGCACGGCAGCACCACCAGAACGGGTAAGCTGCCACCACCGATCCCCACCGACCTGCCAGCCTCCGCAGGGCCCTCCTCACTAGCCCTGTGTCCATCCCTGACCACCAGGAACCAGCTCAGGCCCACTGATCGCTGCTCCGCTGCCCAGCCCATACATCGGTTCTGGGCCCACCCCTGGACACCCTGCACCCAGCTACCGGGCACCCAGCTACCACCCCTGGACACCCAGCACCCAGCTACCGGGCACCCAGCTACCGGGCACCCAGCTACCACCCCTGGACACTCAGCACCCAGCTACCGGGCACCCAGCTACCGGGCACCCAGCTACCACCCCTGGACACCCAGCACCCAGCTACCGGGCACCCAGCTATCACCTCTAGACACCCAACAACCGGACCACCCAGCGAATCGAGACGTCGCCCAGCGAATCTCCCGGACCCGGACCACCCAGCGAATCTCTAGTCACCGAGCCGCCAGCATCACCAGACGCCGTGCCTACCAACACCCCCAGACATCGCACCCTACGACCCCTCCACTCGCCGATCCACCGGACCCACTGAAGACCCCTCGGACGCCAGCATACTGCACCCACAGATTGCAGCCAGCCAGCTGCTGCCCTTTACTCCCACTCTCCCCCTACAGAAGGACTCTAGTGGACTCCTCCATGGTGATACAGACTCTCCACATCACCTCGCCCTGACCCGTATCCCTTCACCTCCCCTGACCAGAACAGCACTGCACTCACCCCAGCATGCCACCCGCACTTCTCCTCCTCGTTTTCCTCTCCTCCATCCCAAAAATCGCCTCCCTCTACCCGCCCACCCCCCCAAGACAGCTCTATATTGCCCCTTCACTTCTGCCTTCTCCCCACTATGGCACTCACCACCTCCTCCTGGTACTCCACTCCCCGGTCGACCCACGTGCCACCACTACCAGACCCACACGCTCCTGCACCTCCCATTCCCATGCCACCCTCCTCACCCTTCTCCTTCTCCTATCCGCTGGGGACATCTCCCCGAACCCTGGCCCCTCACCACCTCACCCCCCCTCCAGGAACCCCCCTCCAAGGACCCCCCTGCTCCCGCCAGCCGCCGCAACCCCCTCAACCTCATACCTGTGCACCTCCTCCCCGCATCCATCCCCCCTCTCTCGGTTGCACTTCTGAACGCCCGTTCGGTCTGCAACAAACTAACTGCCATCCATGACCTCTTTATCTCCCGCTCCCTCAACCTCCTAGCCATCACCGAAACCTGGGTACAGGCCACTGACTCTACCTCCCCTGCGGCACTCTCCCATGGAGGTCTCGTCTGGTCCCATTCACCAAGACTGAGCGGTCACAAAGGTGGTGGTGTCGGCCTGCTCCTATCACCACTACCCCAGCTACCTCCCAACTCCTCCACCTAACCTCCTCCTTCGCGCTCACACAATACACTCAATCCTCCACCCACATCAATGGGAACACCCTGGACCTCGCCTTCTCCCACCTCTGTACCCTTACCCATTTCACTAACACCCCCTTCCCTCTCTCCGACCACCACCTCCTCACGTTCTCCATCTCCCCTTCCCCTAACCCCCCCCCAGTGCGCCAAACCATCACCAGCCGCAACCTCCGCAACCTGCACCCGGCCCCCCTCCATTCGGCTGCCGACTGCTTACACGACAGCATCCTTCCACTGTCATGTCCTGACCTAGCCACCACCACGTACAACGACTCACTATCAGCTACCCTAGACTCTCTGGCACCCCTAACCACACGCAACATCAAACCCAGACCGCTCCAACCATGGCAGAACGACCATACTAAATGCCTCAAACGTCGCAGTCGTGCGCTGGAGAGACTATGGCGCAAAACCAGGTCCCCTCATGCATTCTCCCTCTACAAATCTGCCTTCCTCACCTACACCTCCTCCCTCCACGCCGCCAAGCAGGCCTACTTCGTTAACCTGATTAACACCCTCTCCACCTGCCCTCGCCGACTCTTCTCCACCTTCAACTCCCTGCTCTCCCTCCCCCCTCCTCCACTCAGTACCTCACTTACCGCCCACGAGATTGCCACTCATCTCCACAACAAGATTGACGCAATCCGCAAGGACATAGTCAACTTGCAATCTACCTCCCCATCTAGCCTTCCCCCTTCCATCACCCCCTCATCTCTCCCCTCCTCTGACCTCGCAACGGCACTGCCCCCCACCACACCCAAGGCCCTGCCTACCGTAACCCCCCCCCCATCACTGCACTCCTTCAGCCCTACTACCACTGAGGAAGTCACCAGAGTCTTCTCAGAAGCCCGCCTCACTACCTGCCCCCTGGACCCTATCCCCTCTCAACTCCTCCGGTCACCCCCCTCTTCCCTCATCCGCTCCATTACCCACATCTTCAATCTCTCCCTCTCTACTGGCATCTTCCCCTCCCCCCTAAAACATGCGCACATCACCCCCATACTCAAAAAGCCCTCCTTAGACCCCACTGACCTCAACAACCTCAGACCAATTTCCCTGCTGCCACTCACTTCCAAGCTCCTTGAGCGCTTGGTCTACGATCGCCTAAGCGCCCACCTAACTGACAGCAACCTCCTTGACCCACTACAGTCCGGCTTCCGTCCCCTACACTCCACCAAAACTGCCCTCCTCAAAATCACCAACGATCTACTAACCGCCAAAGCCAAAGGCGACTACTCTGTCCTCCTTCTCCTAGACCTCTCCGTGGCCTTTGACACAGTCGACCACCCCCTCCTCTTTAATAAACTACTCTCCCTTGGCATCAGAGACACTGCTCTCTCTTGGTTCTCGTCCTATCTATCCCAACGCTCCTTCAGCGTTTCCTACAATGGTACCACCTCCCCTTCCCTCCCCCTCTCTGTTGGGGTCCCCCAGGGCTCTGTCCTTGGACCCCTTCTCTTCTCCATCTACCCCTCCTCCCTTGGCAAACTCATACACTCCCACGGCTTCAATTACCACCTCTACGCTGATGATACTCAAATCTACCTATCCACCCCTCACCTCACCCCCACATTCTCCGCCCGCATCACTCACCTCCTAAACGACATCTCTGACTGGATGTCGCTCCATTTCCTCAAGCTCAACCTCTCCAAAACCGAGCTTCTCGTCTTTCCCCCTTCCCGCCCCCCCCCATCCTTTCCATCACTACCAACAACACCACCATCAATCCCGCCCAGCAAGCCAAGGTCCTTGGCATCATTCTGGACTCAAACCTTTCCTTTCAACCTCATGTCAAATCACTTACAAACACATGCAGGCTCCACCTCCGGAACATCGCCAAGATACGCTCCTTCCTTACCCCAGACACCACTAAACTACTCGTACACTCCCTGATTATCTCACGCCTTGACTACTGCAACTCCTTCCTCACCGGCCTACCCCAGTGCAAACTCTCCCCGCTTCAGACCATCCTGAACTCAGCGGCCAGACTCATCCACCTCACCAGCCGCTCCACCTCTGCCACCCCCCTCTGCCTCTCCCTCCACTGGCTGCCCATTGCCCAACGCATTAAATTCAAACTGCTCACTCTGACCTATAAGGCCATTCACAACACTGCCCCTAACTACCTCACCGACCTGATTCCCAGGTACCACCCTATCCGTACCCTTCGCTCTTCACAGGACCTCCTTCTATCTTGCTCCCTGGTCTCCTCCTCCCACGCACGACTGCAAGACTTCTCCAGGTCCTCCCCCATCCTCTGGAACTCACTACCCCAATCCATCAGACTGTCACCTTCCCTCCTCACCTTCAGGCGCTCCCTGAAAACCCACCTCTTCAGGGAAGCCTACCCCACCCTCACCTAACAGCCGCTGCCCTTCCCTCCTCCTACCACTCCATCCCCCACAGCCATTTCCTCCTGTACCTCTACCCCCTCCCTCCTAGATTGTAAGCTCGAAAGAGTAGGGCCCTCTTACCCCTTGTGTGCTGTTTGTTGTTACTGTACTGTTTCATGTATTGTCCCCCCCTCTATTGTACAGCGCTGAGCAAACCCTTTGGCGCTATATAAACTCGATAAAATAAATAAATAAATAAATAAATATTAAGGGAAAAACAGCTGTCCAAACTTGCCTGGTTTCCTAAACCATGAAAGAACTGCGATAAACCTAATTCTTTTTTAAAACTGAGTTACATTAAACTTGCCACACCCAGGCCTGATAACTGCCAGACCTGTTGAATCAAGAATCACTTAAATAGAAGCTGTCTGATAAAGCATGCTAAAAGATCTCAAAAAGCAACACATCATGCTGCAATCTAAAGAAATTTAAGAACAGATGTGAAACAAAGTAATTGACATGTATCAGTCTGGGAAGGGTTGTAAAGCCATTTCTAAGGCTTTGGAATGCCAGTAAACCACAGTGAAGGCCATTATCCACAAATGAAGAAAACTTGGAACCATGGTGAACCTTCCCATGAGTGGCCAGCCCACCAAAATTACTCCAAGAGCACAAAAACGGCTCACCCAAGAGCACATAAAAGAACCCAGAAAAACATCTAAAGAACTGCAGGCCTCACTTGCCTCAGTTAAGGTCAGTGCTCATGATTCAACAATAAGAAAGAGACTGGGCAAAAATGGCATCCATGGGTGGGTTCCAAGGCAAAGTCCATTGCTGACCAAAAAGAATGCAAAGGCTTGTCTCACATTTGACAAAACAAATCTATAATATCTCCAAGACTTTTGGGCAAATATTCTGTGGATTGATAAGACAAAAGTTGAACTTTTTGAAAGGTGTGCATTCCATTACATCTGATGTAAAACTAACACAGCATTTCATAAAAAGAACATCAGGCCAACAGTCAAACATGGTGGTGGTAGTGTGATGGTCTGCGGCTGCTTTGCAGTTTCAGGACCTGGACAAATTGCCATAATTGATGGAACCATGAATTCTGTGCTCTACCAGAAAATCCTGAAGGAGAATGTCATGTCCAGCCATCAGTTTGTGGCCTCAAGCTCAAGTGCACTTGGGTTATGCAGCAGAACAATTATCCAAAATACACCAGCAATTCCACCTCTGAATGGCTAAAAAAAAACTAAATTAAGGTTTTGGAGTGGTCTAGTCAAAGTCCAGACTTAAATCAGATTGAGATGCTGTGGCATGATCCTAAACAGACTGTTCATGTTTGAAAATCCTCCAATGTGGCTGAATTAAAACAATTTTGCGACAAAGAGTGGGCCAAAATTCCTCCACAGCTATGTGCCAGTTATCACAAATGCTTGATTGCAGTTGATGGGTGGCACAACCACTTATTAGTAATTATTTTTTCACATAGGGCCAGGCAAGTTTGGGCAGCTTTTTTCCTTGGATAAATGAAATCATTGTTTAAAAACTGCATTTTGCATTTATTCGGGTTATCATTGTGTAATATTGCAATTTATTTGATGATTTGAATCATGTAAGTGTGACAAATATGCAAAAAAAAAAAATCAGGAAGGAGGCAAATATTTTTCACAACACTGTATATAAAAATATATAAAGATGGCAAGCCAGAACTCCAACCCCAAAAACTGCCCCAACTCTTCCCCCCTGCTCTCTGAAAAGAGAAAACCCACAACATCCCCTCCCTGACCTCAACCCACCCCCACTCAAGACCCCACTTATGTGGGGGTGGGTTGGGTTCAGGGAGGGGAGAGTTGGGGGTTTCCTCTTTTTGGGGGTCGTGGGGGGAAGAGTTGGGGTGTTTTCAGAGTTGGGAATTCTGGGATGCCATCTGTATTTATTTGTATATATGTTGCATTTTTCTAATAAAATTATTTGCGTTAGCCACAAGTTGGTGTCTGATCCCTATTTTTTTCTTTCTTTTTTTTGGTCAGTTACAGTTCAGTAGAAACCCCCCACTATTTGGGCAGGGCACTGCTTTATTTCATGGTGGTGAATCACAGGACCATTTTTTCCCTTGGTGTACTTTTATATATGACTTGAAGATGTTAGATCAATGGATATGTTGTCTAGGTGATTTCTTACTTCTTAGGATAACACTTGCGCTGTTTGTTCTCCATATGTGAGTAACCATTTGCACTAGATTATACTGCATTAGTTTATAACAGGGTAGACATATCATACAGGGGTCAGTACTTATTGGTGGGTGGAATGGGGAAATATAGGGGGAAGGCTATGGCAGATAAGAAGGTTCCCTTGTTACAAACAACCAGTGGAATTGGTACTATTTGTATGAAAATAAAAAATATGCAAAATGCGTGTGAGCAAGGTGTCAACTAATTAAAGTGTTTGTTCACCAATGCCAGAAGTCTGCCAAGCAAAATAGGTGAGTTGGAAGCCTTGGTGCATGAAGAGAGCTATGATTTAATTGGTTTTGCTGAACCTTGGCTTCATTCTTCACATGACTGGGCCATTATTATTCCTGGCTATGTTCTCTTTCGGAAAGACAGGGTAAATAGGAAAGGTGGTCCGTGTCTGTCTCTATGTGAGAAGTGATCTCAGAGCGAGTGTGAAAGAGGACCTAGTTGATGGAGAGTGTGATAAGACTGAGGCTGAAGTATTATGGGTGGAACTGCACTTGGGGGTGTGTACTACAAAGGTAATCATTGGAGTTTGTTATAGGCCTCTCAGTGTTAATGAGGAGGTGGAGATCGGCTCCTTGCACAGATCAAAAGGGCTGCAAGGGCTGGGACAGTGATAATAATGGAGGATTTTAACTACTCAGAAATTGACTGGAGTAATGGTACTGCAGTAACAGTTAAAGGGCAAAATTTTTTAAACTTACTACAGGACAATTTTATGGTACATTTCATAGAGGCCCCTACTAGGAATGATGCTCTGCTGGACCTGGTAATCTCAAACCATGCAGAGCTTATTACGAATGTCCATATAAAAGAACATCTGGGTAGCAGTGACCATAACATGATTTCATTTATTGTAAGCTGTAAACAGCAATCACATACAGGAAAAATAAAATCAATTTTAAGAGAGTTAATTTTCCAAGGCTGCTCTCCAAGACTTAGGCTGGGAGGGAATATTGGCATCAATGAATGCAATACAGAAATGAGAGTTCTTCAAAAAGACTTTATGTGAACACATTGCAATATATAGTCCCATGGGCAACAAGTTTAAAAGGCTAAAAATCAAGCCTATGTGGCTTACGGCCAAAGTTAAAAAAGCTATAGGTGATAAGAAAAGAGTTTTTATTAAATATAAAAAGGAAGGAATGCTATCATCGTTTAAACATTACAAAGAATATAACAGAATATGCAAAAATAAAAAAGAAACAAAGGCCGTAAAAATTTAAAATGAACAACAGATTGCAAACGTTAGCAGGACCAACCCCCCAAAATTCTTCAAATATATTAATAGTAAAAAGGTTCGGTCTGAGCATGTAGGCCCTTTCCAAAATAATGGGTGACTGGGGACAAAGAGAAGGCAAATTTATTAAATACCTTATTCAGCTCTGTGTATACAAAGGAGCATGGGGGAGCTCTTGTCCATTATGGGCATGGTATTGACACAGCTCCAGATGATCCACATTGGCTCACAATTGATATGATCCAAAAATATTTAGACAGAATAAAGGTGAATAAAGCACCTGGACCGGGTGGCATACACCCACGGGTCCTTAAAGAATTGAGCTCTGTCATTTAAAAACCATTGTTTCTAATTTGTATATATATTTAAAAACGATATAGGGTCTGGGATTAAAAATCCCATTTCAGTCTTTGCAGATCATACCAAGCCAGGGGCAGACTGACCATTTGGAAACTCAGGCACTGCCCGAGGGCCCGGGGTCAGTAGGGGGCCCCATGAGATGCCCCTGGTACCTTTTTCATAGGCTTTTTGAGTTTGGGCAAGGACACAGGGGCCCCATGATCCCCTATTGCCCGAGGGCACCATGAGTTGTCAGTCCGCCCCTGCAACGAGCTGTGCAGTGGAATGACGTCCTTACAGTATGTCTTCAATTTACAAGAAGACCTTGATGCTCTGTTTGATTGGGCAAATGAGGTTTAATGTGGATAACTGTAAGGTTATGTACTTGGGGGCTAAGAATGTGCATGCATCATACATACTAGGGGGAGTACAACTGGGGGAATCAATGGTGGAGAAGGATCTGGGAGTTCTGGTAGATCACAAGCTTAATAATGGCATGCAATGCCAAGCTGCGGTTTCTAAAGCAAGCAAAATCCTCTCTTGTATTAAAAGAGGTATAGACTCCAGAGAGAGAGATATCATTTTACCCCTGTACAAATCATTAGTAAGACCTCATCTGGAATATGCAGTTCATTTTTGGGCACCAATTCACAAAAAGAACATTGGGGAACTGGAGAAAGAACAGAGAAGGGCAACCAAACTGATAAGAGGCATGGAGGAGCTCATCTATGAGGAAAAATTAGAGGAACTGAATTTATTCTTTCTTGAGAAGAGGAGATTAAAGGGGGATATGATCAACATGTATAAATACATCATTGGTTTATATAGTGAACCTGGTGTAGAGGTATTCACCCTGAGGTCATCACAAAGGACATGGGCGCACTCTTTACATCTGGAGGAAAAGAAGTTTAATCTCCAAACATGGAAAGGTTTCTTCACAGTGAGAGCTGTGAAAATGTGGAATAGACTCCCTCAAGAGTTGGTTCTGGCCACCTCAGTGAATTGCCTTAAAAAAGGCCTGGATTATTTCTTAGATACACAGAATATAACTGGATACTAACATTTATAGGTGAGGTTGATCAAGGGAATATCCGATTGCCTCTTGGGGGATCAGGAAGGAATTTTTTTCCCTGCAGGAGCAAATTGGATCATGCTTTGCTGGGGTTTTTTTTGCCTTCCTCTGGATCAACTGTGGGTATAAGAATATAACTTTTTTTTTTTTAATGGTTGAACTGGGTGCACTTTTGTCTTTTTTCAGCTGGACTAACTATGTAACTATGTAACTACTACAAACATATTGTTTTCATAACTGAACAAACTGTATGTATATTCAATTCTGTACTTACCAACTTACAAGTAATAAATACATCCCTGTATTAGGTAATTTAGTAACAAGAAAGTAAATATCAAATTTATCATTAACTGAAACAAGTTGTTTTCCTCTTCAAAACCATGCATTGCCTTCTTAGCGTACCAGTTGTCTGAAATTTGACATCCTTTATATCTTTCAATGGAGCTCTATTACTCGCATGTCCTTTTTGACCCTTATTTTAAGTCTTCCATGATTCTTTTGGTAAATCAGCATGCTTTAGCATTTTGTAACCACTGTTTACTTAAAGCAAACCTGCCATTAGGTTAGCCTTTGCAAATCAAGAGTACCCTAAATGAGGAATAGCCAAAATTTAATCAGCAACACGTCTTAAATGTTGCAGCGGTTTGCAAATATCTGTATATTTAGATTGTTTGCTTGCAGTAGTCCCAAGCAGTAATTGAGGATATTTTCATTATCTCTAGTTGCACTCATGTTGATCCAGCTGTATTAATCTGGTTATACAAAAGAGCTAGTTCATAACCACTGAGATCCAAAACAGCTGTTACCAAGTACTGATACATTGTAACAAACTGTTTCACTATAAAAATGGAAAGTGGTACATTTACATTTTAAGATGAAAATTAAACATTTTATCAACACATATTGGATTTCTTTAGATAATGTTTACTACTTAGAGGCAATATTCATTTACTTTATGTGCTACATTTTTCTGAGTACATAGGAAAATAACTGAAGTCTTAGAATTGACATCACAATAAATCTTCAGAACCCGTTTATCTTTAGTGCAAAGATCTGTAATAGCTTCGTTTACAGATCAGATGGGAATATGTTTCACAACTGAGAACCTAGAGACCTTTACATCTTAGTTACTCTGTCTTTTTACAATCCTCTATGAAATTCTTGCTCAGATTTAATTGCCATAATGTGATCCTATGTGGCTGCTGCTCTGATTTTGGCTTTACAAATATTTTCTTTGGATTTATGTTAAAAATTGTTATATTTTAGGAATATTTAAACCTACAACTGTATTAAATTATGCGCTGGAAAAATCAATTTAAAAATTTGAACTGGAAGAGCAAAAAAAAAAAAATACACTGCTCAAAAAAATTAAAGGAACACACTAATGTGTTAGGAATGTAAGGATGCCCCATCGTTTGATGGAAATAAAAATGATCAACCTACAGAGTACTGAATTCAAAGGCACCCCGAAAATCAAAATGAAAAAAGGATGCAGCAGGCTAGTCCATTTTCCTGAAATTTTATTGCAGCACCTCAAAATGGTACTCAGTAGTTTGTATGGCCCCCACATGCTTGTATGGATGCCTGACAACATCAGGGCATGCTCCTAATGAGACGAGAGATGGTGTCCAGGGGTATTTCCTCCCAGATCTGGACCAGAACATCACTGAGCTCCTGGACAGTCTGAGGTGCAACCTGGCCGTGTTGTTGGATAGACTGACACATGATATCCCAGAGTTCTATTAGACTTAGGTTAGGTGAGCGAGGGGGCCATTCAATGGTGTCAATGCCTTCATCCTACAGGAACTGCCTGCATACTCTCGCCACATGAGGCTGGGCATTGTAGTGCACCAGGAGGAACCCAGGACCCACTGTACCAGCATAGGGTCTAACACTGGGTCCAAGGATTTAATTCCGATACCTAATGGCAGTCAGGGTGCCATTAGCTATCCTGTAGAGGTTTATGCGTCCCTTCATGGATATGCCTTCCCAGACCATCACTGACCCACCACCAAAACTGTCATGCTGAACGATGTTACAGGAGCATAATGTTCTCCACATCTTTTCCAGACCCTTTCACATCTGTCACATGTGCTCAGGGTGAACTTGCTCTCATCTGTGAAAAGCACAGGGGGCCAGTGGTGGACCTGACAATTCTGGTGTTCAATGGCAAATGCCAATCAAGCTCTTTGGTGCCAGGTAGTGAGCACAGGGCCCACTAGAGGATGCCGGGCCCTCAGGCCACCCTCATAAAGTCTGTTTCTGATTGGTCAGAGACATTCACACCAGTGGCCTGCTGGAGGTAATTTTTTTAGGGCTTTGGCAGTGCTCATCCTTCTCCTCCTTGCACAAAGGAGCAAATACCAGTCCTGTTGATGGGTTAAGGACCTTCTATGGCCCAGGCCAGCTCTCCTAGGGTAACTGCCTGTCTCCTGGAATCTCCTCCACACCCTTGAGACTGTGCTGGGAGACACAGCAAACCTTCTGGCAATGACACGTATTGATGTGCCATCCTGGAGGAGTTGAACTACCTGTGCAACCTCTGTAGGGTCCAGGTACAGTCTCATGCTACCAGTAGTGACACTGACCCTAGCCAAATGCAAAACTAGTGAAAAACAGTCAGAAAAGATGAGTACGGAAAAATGTCAGAGGCCTCCACCTGTAAAACCATTCTTGTTTTGGGGTCATCTCATTGTTGCCCATCTAGTGCACCTGTTGCTAATTTCATTAACACCAAAGCAGCTGCTACTTAACTGATCAGATCAATATCACAGGAGTTTAATTGACTTGATGCTATACTCTGATTAAAAAGTGCTTCTTTAATTTTTTTAAGCAGTATATATATATATATATATATCTCCAAATCTTTTACAAATATTTGGAACATTGATTGTGCAGTATCTATAAATCTAGAGATGACTGGATTTAACTTGAACTCAATGTGTGAATTGTATTGCATAGTCATAGTCATAGCCATAGTGTAAGCATGCATATGTCATACCTGTGAGTCTGCTGTGGTAGCCACTACTACATTGATTGGCTTTCTTGGGGCTATAACGAGTGCCTGCCCTGCTATAAAATAACCACAAAGGGATCACTCTCGGCTCAGGAACCTTTCACAGGATGCCTTGCATTTTCTCAACAAGAGCAAAGCATTCTCTAATTGGCAGAGGTGTGGGGGATGGTGACATCACAACTTTCATCTTGTCCTATCAGAGAACACTTTGCATTCATTGGGAAAAATACCCATGCTGAGCGAGTGACCTCCTGTGGTTATGTAGCAGCAGGGCAGTCATTCGGCATGGGACCCAGACAAAAGCATTACTGTAGTAGTGGTGACTACTACAGTGATTTTCTTCTTCCACATCAGTCCCACTGGTAACACAGCTAAACCAATGTAACTATGCATTAAAACCCCTGGGGTTTCTAAAAGAGCTTTAGACAGAACACAAAACATAATAGTAAATAGGTTTGTTACTTGCCTGTGTTACTTCTCTTTTATGTATATGGCTACGATATTTAGTAGAAAAGTTAATGACCATCTAACATTTCAAGCTGTTATAATTTAGTGACCTGCTTACAACTCTACTTAAGTGATGCTTCATCTGAGTAGCTTAGCACTCTGGCTCACAACGTGAAAATCCACATATTTTCCCACCATGAGGTTTCACAAGGTTTATTATTTGTATATTTTTTACAGGAAATATGAAAAAATGAGCCTCTCCATTAAAGTGATTTGTGTAGTAATTTTGTTTATATTTGCATTTTGTTGTTATGGATCAGCAAATTTAAAATATTATATAGTAATATGTTATATTTTTCTTTTAGCTAGCAGGTGAAGAGTTAGGCTCTTTTTGCACATTTTCAGGCTTTCTTAGCCAATAGGCTGTTGTTTGCTGAGCTCTGTACCTCAAGCAGTGATTTGGATAACTCATCACAGTAACTCATGACTTTTAGGATACCTGTGCTCAAGGTTTCAATTACACAAAGTGAGAAGAATATCCATAGCATTGTGGAAATCCTCAGGTTGAACTGGCAAGACAACAAGACAATTGGGTAATAAGCAATCAAGTGGGAGGTTTGCTAGAGGAACTATTGAAACTTTGACCAACTGTACAAGCAGAGTAGTTTAGAGAAAAACAACAATACGGTACACGGTGATCAATACATATTATGCACATTTGTAGAGAGACCAATGGCTGTTCAGGTGTGGACTATAACAGAAACCAAGTGACAAGGTAGTAGGAAACAGGGTGAAGAAAGCAGAAGGGGGGAATAGGGGGCTTCTCAGGGGTTTGGCTGAAACCTGACTCAAAATAAAACATATCCAAGTGGATAAATGGCATGGTTATTACGGGAGTAGCAGAGAGTCATCAAAATGTGGGGGCAGAAAATGGTTCACTCACAGTTACCATATCCAAATGTACTTTGTGACTCTCTGACTTTGTGATTTTAGTGTGAATCAGGTTCTTTAGTCTCTGTTATGTGAAGAGGGGGAGACTTCCAAGACTTTGCAATAGTCTGTTTTACAGTGGTAGAAACAGTTTAAATTGAGCTTGAGTCAGGTTTGGGGGGTGGGAATTGAGCAGTGCTAAAAAGGGTCACTTAAGAACACGGAAGAGAAAAGTGTGGAGATGATGCAGAGAATTTCTGCCCAGAAGTGGCACGCAGTAGGGCATGACCACCAGACATGCAGGTGGGTACCTAGATAGGACAAATCTAGCAGTGACCAGGTACCACAGAGTAAAGACTTTATACTTTGTTTCTAAGGCACTAATATTTTGCACAGAGAATTTGGTTGCGTCCCAAAGAGTATTCCAATCAGTGGAATTTTAAGATCTTGCCCCCATTTGCATATATATGTGAGGGGTCTGGAATCAGGTCTGTCCTGCAGTTGCAGATATAGACGAGGTAAGACCTGAAGTATGGGGTCACAACAGCATGTGTGTTTTAAATGGGTCATATGGTCTAGAGACTAGCCTTTCTATATGGGGAATAGAAAATATAAATTTTTAAGTAGCAGAAAATTTCTGTGTTGGGCAAGCCATGGAATTTCTGAAAGGCCAGGAATAATCTAAAGGTAGTTGAAGTATTCAGTTCATGGAACCTAATCAGCTTTGCAGCCATCAGGTATGAAGATGCCAGGGAAACAAAGGCAAGATAAAATGGATTATGTGGGGAAATTAGTCTAAAGGTGGTTTTGAATCTATGTGATAGGGTGAGAAAATGTTTTGTAACTGGGTTAGGAAATTGGGTCCAATCAGAGGGGTGAAGCCATAGGAGGTTTGCAACCAAAAGAGGATCACATTTAATGGCTTCTAAAAATAGCCAAAAGTAGAGTTTCATGGACTGACTGATATTTTGGAAATTGGGGCAAATGTGCTGCATAATAATATTTTGCAAAGTTGGGGAGACCCAATCCCCCTCGAAGCTTAGAAAGTCCCATGGTGCATCTGGAATGGTTTCACATTTCCCCAGATCTATTGGGAGAACTGACGCTGTAAATTCATAAATAATAGGCCTGGACAGGGTAGGCAATACCTGGAAATGATAGAGAATTTCAGGTAGCATATTTATATTTATAACATTAATCACTCCCATCAATGAAACAGGGACAGATGACATAGAGAGCAATGATGTAAGATGGTTTATCACAGGGGGATAGTTAAGTCAACTAGTCTGCTGAAAAGTTTGATACCCAGAAAAGGTAGAAAATGTGGAGCCCATGTAAATGGAAGGGCCTCTCGCAGGTGAGCGAGTTCAGGCGGGGGTAGTGAGATATTGAGAGTCTGTGGCTTCTGCGGGTAAACTGTCAGTCCTGAGATTTTGGAGAAGCCTACCAATATACGGAGAAGATTAGGTTTGGAAATGAGCCAGGATGTGAAGAAGAGAAGCACATCATCTGCAAAAAGGCAGAGCTAGTGTTGATGTCCCCCCACCTCTACTCCCCTAATATTCAGATTGGACCATATCAACTATGCTAAGGGTTCAATAGCAATATCAACAGTGAAGAGGAGGGAGAGAGTGGGCACCCTTGTCTGGCTCTCCTACTGACTATAAGAGAATCAGAACGGTAACTGGCGTATCTCACATGTGCTTTAAGCTAGTTGTAGAGGGAAGCAACCCATTCTAACAAGTGGGTGGCAAATGCCCAGTGTCATAGAATATATTGGAGATTTGACGAAGAGAATGTATCAAATGCTTTTCTAATATCTAAAGATAAGAGACTGGTTGACATACATCTGGTGTGTGTTGTATTAACTAGTAGGGCCACGCTACATATGTTGTCACTGGCCTGGCACAAGGGTATAAACCACATTTGGTCCTTATGTATCAAGGACCAGACAAGAGAACTGAGGCAGGATACAAGGACTTTAGATAACATGTTGATGTTTAAATTAAGGAGGGAGATGGGACTGTAGTTGGCCCAAACAGTATTATTGGTATTAGGCTTGGGGATCATAGTAATGATAGCTTTCAAGGTTTCAGCTTGGAAGGACTGATGTTCAAGAAGGGAGTTGAAAGTGATTTTTTTTTACAATACAGTAGGTAGCTGTCAAACTAACACGGCCCAGTCCCCTATTAGGCTTAAGGGCTTTGATAACTTGAAGTATTTCAACTGATGAAATTGGATGCTATAATAGGTCTCTTTGGGATGATGACAGGAAAGGGAGTTTGAGAAAAAAGTGTATTTGCTTTGTAGATCTTGGACAGATGTTTACAAAAATTCATGAAGCTCCTTAAATGGATTACTTGTGTATACATATTTGGGAATTTTAAGGCAAATCGGTATAGGAGTGCTGTTCAGTTTCTGGAGAGCAAGGTCCAAAACAGTTACTGTCTTGTCGGCTTTGGTATTGTACTTCTGTTTGGATCTATAGATTATTTTTTCAACTGATTCAGTCAAAAACAGATCCAGTTCTATACAAACCTTACCTAAAAGAAGTCTGTTGGCTGGTGTTGGAGCTGCCTGGAATCCCTAAAAACATTTCTTTGGTGTTTTCAAGAGACTGGCCATAAACCTCAGATTGGTGTACAACCTGGTCAGATAGGGAGACTATCATTTAACGTCTGTAGACACTTTAAAAGGAAGTGAACTGTGTTTTAACATACCTTAGCAATGTGTCTGCTTTCAGTCTTTATTGCTGTTGAAAATAAGCTTTGTAAACATTTTTTGCTGTTATTATTATCTTGATGGTCTCAATGCTTTATTTTATTAAAGATAATAGTTGTAATAATAAATGACTTACAAGTATTATTTATATTACAGTTCCTTATGCCAATTTCCTGTCTGAATTAGACAGAAGGGAAGACCAGGAACCTCAACAGTAATATGCAGCATGCTAGTAAAGTCTTCTTAATTCATGCTTCCCTGTATCGTTCCTTTATCCTGGATGCTGTTGACCTTTAGTTTGCATGCTGTTGAGCCTGTAGACACTTCCACTTCCATCATGTTGCTATATGTTTACATGATAAGTGTGTTTTATGGTGAACTGTAGGCCTCAGCAGATTCTCTCAATAGACCTTCATGGGGCCAAAAACAAAATGTTGGTATGATTAGTCAACATACTTCTCTACTTTCCAGATAGAAGGGATAAGCTCCATCTCCAAATGTCCGAAACAGTCATGTTAGCTTGTAGGTTAAAACAGAAGATAAAAGATCTTTTATCAGCTGGAATGTTTTCTAACATCCCGGAATTGTATTAAGCCAGTTTTATACTGCCAGCTTATACTTTGAACTGTGACCATGTATCCTGAGCCATAGTTTTCCATTCATCAGTTTGGATAAATCAAACTATCAAAGGCTGGTTTCTGCTTATCTATGCTACAAATAACAAATTAAAGGAACCTATCAATAGAGAAATATCTTCTGAAATGCTAATAACTTAATCCCAACTCTCAAATTATAATATTTAATTAACTAACTTGAATGTATGCATCAAGTGAAGTCAGGGTGAAGTTATGGCTACTTATCTGCATATGTATTTTGAGTTAGAAGCTATTGGAACAACATCACAGCCATGTAACCAGCAAAAGTTCCAGAAGAGTAGCCTCTATATATTCCTGAAAAAATGACTATAAATAGCAGAAGAAATTTTTAAACAACAAATGTCACTTTATTAAGAACTAGAAAACATTTATAATTTGATTTAATACTTAAGTACATTCACTTCAAGCACAATATTTGAGCATTATATTTATACTGGACACAAATAGATGACATATACAGTGCATTATTACAAAATATTATACATAAACACAACATTTAACAAAAGAATATCCTAACCATACTGCACAGATTCACATACTTCACACTGTTTCTCAGCTACATTTCTTGAAAGACAAACATAATTGTGAGCAGCGCGCTGGAGTTCAAGATTATTCAGTAGAGCAGTGTAGGAAGCAATGGTAATATGCAAAGTGATGCAACTCAAAATAACCATATTCTTTTACCAATAAAGTGGAAGTCTAAACCTTTCTAATATTAAAGTTGTTTTAAAGGCTCAAGGTACCTTCATTCATTCTATGCATGAAGGTAAAAAACCTTCTGTGTGCAGCAGCCCCCCCCCAATACCTACCTGAGCCACATCTCGATCCACCCATGGGAAAAAGAACCTTGACTGTTCCAGGCCTCTCCCTCCTCATTGGCTGAGACAGCAGAAGGAGCCACTGTTATTTACAGCCAGTGAGCCAATGAGAAGAGATTGTGGGCGGGGTCAAGCAGCTCCTGTGTGTGAATGGATGCACAGAGCAGCTGCTTGGGAGCGAGCCTACTTGGGTGCCCCCCATAGAAGTCCTGTAGAGGAAAGATGTCTGTATATTGCTATTCTAAGGGCACTCCGGTCTGGTCATGTGATCAGCTCCCAGTGCTGGCTTCAGGGGACAGGAGAGAGCAGAAACATTGGCTGCAATGCCTTAGCAGCGACGTCACCCATAGACTTACTATAGGGCATCAGTTGTTGGCTATCCCTCCCCTCCCTGAAGCTGGCGCTGGGAGCCAATCATGTGACCAAAGTGGCCTTGAATAGGTTCGTATAGACATCTTTCCTCTACAGGCTAGTTAGTATAGGATAGGTTTAGCCCGGACTTCAAGTTTAAACTATCTTTGAAGATTGGCAACTACTGATTACTGCATTTTGTATAAGTTCTTAACACCAGGGCCCTTTGCACTACATTACTGAATATGCCTAAAATATTATGACTGAGTACAATATAGACTATCAATTACCTTCACAGAGAGAAGAAGCTGAACTGAAATTGAATTGTATTTTTATAGCCTAATATCCTAATAGTAAAGGTTTTGTTTAAAATTTCTGTAAGTTTTACATTTTCTATTGGTACCAAAAAAAGAAACAAAATCACAAGATGGTCAATCCAAATGTTGGACTATTAGTAAATATCACAAATGGTATGGTCTATATAGTGTACAAATACAGAGCAAGGTACAAACAATAATGTGGATATCAACTGAATAGACTGGCCCAATATTGATAAATGGTCATGGGTAAACCTATGTAACAGGCATCTCGTGAAGGGTACAGATTTCCGATGCTGCCTGATAGCTGGAGGGGGAGTCATTCAAATAAACAGAAAGAAATCCAGCTCAAAGAGCTCATTGTGCAGTAAATAAAATATTTAAATTTAATAAATAAAATAATGAAATGCACTCAAAAACAATGTGGAAGAAGGAGTGTCTCTCCATATCGGCATTTCCAATCTATGACATCATTCAAGAGGTGTGTCTGCACAGATAGTGGCTGGTCTCTCTTTCCCCAGCAATAGGGTAAGTATTTTCCCAGCTAGCTGCAGTATGACCTCCATCCAGCCTGGCTGGGATTCTTCCATTACTCCTGTGCCTTGATGTGGACCTACCCATGGCTGCTCATGCTAAGGACTACATGCTCCTTCTTCCAGCTCGTTTGTGAGTGAATTTTATCATTTTATTTAATAAATTGGAAATGTTTTATTTACTACACAATGAGCTCTTTGGATTTCTGATTATTTACATGTTCTATTTTATTGGCTAAAATGCTAGATATTCTGCATTTTAATAAAATCCTTAATATAATTTTTGATTCATGGAATCATTGTGAATGTAATAATATGCTGAAATCCCTAGAGGCAAAGCCTGTGTTGGACATCCCCCTTTATGAAGCAGGGCTATACTTAGAGAAAATATCATCAGTATCATCAGTGGCATGTCACATTACACTACAAGCCAAGGAGGCCATGGAGATTCTCTGGGGTGTAGAAGCTGCCTACCTGGGTACCAGATAATGTACATCAACATCAATAATTTAAGTGATAGTAAACTTGAAAAAAAAAAGCAAAACCTTTCCCCTGCAAGGCAATGCTATAGTGTGCTACTATGCTTCACAAACTAGCACAATATGAAATAGCTTAAAACAAAGCCCCCCAGCAATGCGCTTTCACCACTGACCGGGTTTACAGACTCCAGCCATCTGACTGGCCGGGCCATGATGACGCTACTCCTGCTCATGCGTGTTGGAGTCCCACACGTGACATGGAGCATGCCCGTCATGTTCCTTCAAGGTGCATGCGCCGGTGACATCACCGGCTTCTACAGAAATAAATATCTCCTAAACGGTGCACGCTTAGGATATATTTACAGTACCTACAGGTAAGCGTTATTATAGACCTATCTGTAGGTAGAAGATAAACAGAGAGACTTTACTACCACTTTAAGATAGCAATACCTGTGAGTTAGCCCTACAGGCACTTTCCTCAATTATCAATGCAAGGTCAATGACAATTTATAATTCCCAATTCCCACCTTGTGCTGTAACGCTTTTATGTTCCTATTGAAGTCATTACTCGAGAGTGTTACTGTGCAACGATAAGTACATTGCAACACATATAAGTAAAGTGTATTAACACCCGGTAAGATGCATTTTCATTTTTTCATGTGTTTCCATTATTTCAATGAAAAATGCATTAGCCTTAAAAATTACAATCCTGAATGCCACTGTGTTTCAGACAACCTGGTTCTTAATCATAACACAGTATGAAAAAAGTAACTGCTGAAATAGCTCAGGAACACAGTTATAGATATTAATATTTTTTCTTGAAGGACCAAAAAGCCAGTATATGACCACTTAAGATAACTCTGAATCTGCCTGTTGTTTAAATAAATATGTAAAATGATTTATAAACAATACTTACTTTTATAAATATGCAGAAGTCCTCTCACATTAGTTTTAGGATTTGTCTACTCAAAACTGATATTTCAGTTTTCAGTAATGTTAGCCAATGTCGGTTGATTGGTTGGTAATCTACCTGTCTCTTATCTCTCTGAGTAGCAAGATCTCTGATAATAAATTTCCAGACCAGCCCTTCTGCCATGGCTGTTATGAGAAGGACACATTCTTCCAGTTAGATGTTTTATTTATTTGATGTTATGGGGAATACAAAATGGAGCAGTGAGGCCCCAGGATAATTATGAAAGAACACCCCAAACACAAATGTAGTAAAATAAAGAGCCACACTATAATAGGGAGATCTTATATACAAGACACCTACGAAGCCACTGGGTCATTTACAGTAGCTATATACCAAACTATACTCGAACCAAAACATCACTTTTGGGTGGACAGATCCTTTAATAAAAAACAATGATTTACATATTAGAAACCAGAATGTGATTGAAAAACATATGTACAGGAATATACATTAGAAAATAAAAATATATGTATATTTTAACCTTTATGTGGTAAAATGCATCTATAGTAAAGTACATTCTGAAAGCATTCTTTGCTAAAATGAGGTATAGTAATGAAAGTTTGTTCGTTAGTTCAATCATTCATCCATTCATCAATTCTCTCATTCATTCGGTTGATTTACCAAAATTAACTGTACATGCAGTATTCTTCTGGAATGTGGAGCCTAGGAAAAGCCTACAGAAAGTATTTGGCGGCTAGGTCTTGATTCTAAGGCAAGCCATAGATAATGCAATTTTCATTCCTGCCATGCAAGAAACTCGCTTGAATCCCTCATCCACACTGATTGAGTTGATGGGGGATTCCAGCGATTTTCTTGGATTGCAGTAAAGAAAATCATATTATCTATGGCTTCCCTAATTCAGCACTAGATAGATCGAATCACAGCTGGTCCCTGCTGAATCAATTAATATTTGACCCTTTTATGGCCGGCTTAAGTCTAGTGCGTGTTTGAGCTTTTACTATGAAGCAGTGCAGAGAACAGCAATTGGGTGCAGCAAAAAAATTCAAACATTCTGATTTTATTTTGCAGGGATGAGCATAGTGGAAGATGAGTTCTCAGAGGTTGCAGAGAGTTACCATACTGTACACATTTCTTACCACAATTATATCAATGGTGTATGTTTTATTGACAAGTGTTTCACTCTCTCTGATTTTACAAATATATTAGCTTATGTAAGCAATAATCAATCCAGAGAATTTCAAAATGTATAGATAACTCAACTTTCATAAAACATCTATATACAGTTGCTACACATTTTTCATTTAAAGTGCAACTATGGTTAAAGCCTAAGTTCAGTAAAGAAAAAAAAATCAGCACTAGAGAAATGACTTACTATTGATGCCATATGTCCTTTGTGCTGCTGACTCCTGTTTTAGTTGAAATCTTCCTCCACTGATCTTTCACCCCCACCTCCATCCCCGACCCCAGCCACTGTAATCATCTAGTGCAGTAGGGATTATTTGAGAGTGACCTGTCATATGCACCACACCAAACGATTATGGAGGAAGGTCTAGAGGAGAATTGGAGTCTATAGAGCCAGCAGCATAAGGGACACAGTGCATTGATAGTATGAAATGTCCCTTGTGCTGATTTTTTTGTTTCTTTTTTTTTCTACACTTAGGCTTTAAAATGTCTAGTTATGGGAAGAGTTAAGGCAAGGGTTAAAATGTCTGTCAGATTTCTATTCTTGTCTGTGTTCCCACTGGGTAGGTGTGCTCTCAGACACACAATCCTTGTCAGCTGTTACCAGAAGAGATGTCTATATCTTCCTTCAATTCCTGTTCTGACAACAACTAAAAAATTGGACTCTACCCTGTCTTTATCTACCAACAACAACTGGCAAGGGGCTGAAAAGAAAAAGACAGCTATAAAACAGAAAGATGTAAAAGCCTGACAGTGATTCTAAACTTTTCCCATTCTAGTCAAAACTGGCTGGACATAATGATTATTATTATAATTTTTATTACTACTATAAATGTCACGTCCTTATAACTATCAAAAAAGGGGTGCTCTTATACATGATTTGTGTACAGAATACTCCCAGATACAGTTCACTGCCTAGTGGTTTTTTCTTCATTATAGCACTGGGACCACTCATGTCATTTTATCAGGTAGACTGCCTCAGCTGTCGCTCAGAAAGCAGGAAATTATTGGAATACACGTTTTGCTCGCTATAGAGCATGAATTGGTATGATTCAGTAGTGAAATTTGCCAACATAAATGCAGTGTATAAGATTAGCATATAAGATTTTTTTCCTCAAGAAAAAATGGGATTTTACTGTACAATTTAAATCAGCTATGACCCCATCCATGTGCCACTGTATGCTAATGCAAAGTTTTACAGTCTTTGAATTTTACCAATTTAAGTACCCCCTGTATGTATTTCTTCATGTTCATTCAACTTCAAAGGATTTTTGACTGAGGCTCTGTTATTGTCTGATGGCCGATAAGAAAGAGTACTTGTTTTCGTGTTCAGACTTGCATGTGTCCTTAGTTGTGGTGGTATGTATTTAAGAAGTTGCAGGAAGTGTTTTCGGAAGTTCTTGCCAAAAAAACCATACAAGAATGGGTTCAGACAACTGTTGAAGTAAGCAATGCATATGGTAATTGGCATAGCTGAATCTACAACGTCTTCTACTACGCAACTTTTTATGTGCCCCAGCTGGATCAAAATGTCCACAAAAGTAAACACTTGATGTGGAAGCCAACAGAAGAAAAACACCAGAACGATTGCGACTATCATTTTAAGTATATCATCATTCCTGGTTTTACCTTTTTGCCTTTGGAATGTTGACTTCAGTGTCTTGCCAATGAAGATGTAGCTTGTCAAAATGATCAAGAAAGGAATGAAAAATCCAAGAACATTCTTTGTAATGCCCATTCCAATCAACACATTTTGTGTATCATTAGACTTGTAGTAAAAAGCACAAACTGTTAAGTTTTCCTCTTTAATAAGGATTACTCTCCGAAAGATATAAGTGGGGAGGCTAGCCAAACATGCAAGAATCCATATTGCAATACAGGTTATCTTGGCAAACATCATGGTGCGCCGAATGCGAGATTTCATAGGGTGCACAATGGCTCTGTATCGGTCAATGCTGAGACACGTAAGTAGAAGGACGGATGTGTATAAATTTAATGTAATTGCTCCTGATGCCAGTTTGCACAAAAAGCTACCGAAAGGCCATTCATAGTGCATGGCTGTATAGGCTGCCCACAAAGGTAACGTGATCACAAAACACAAATCCGCAATGGCTAAATTCAATAAAAATATGCTGGCCACTGTCTTCATCTTCATGTAGCAATAAATGACGATGACCACAAGACTATTCCCAAAAATTCCTACAACAAATATTATGCTGTAAATTATTGGGACAGTGATGAACAAGTAATTGTGTCTTCCTGATTTGGAACAGTCAACATCAACATTTTCTATTGATGCATTCATGTTGAGAATTATTAAGGGTATTTAATTCACAATTTTGAAATTGTACCTGAAGAGAGAAAAGATAACAATAATTAGTTTTTTTTTTTAAATATTACATAGTGATTAACTCTAGTACTTACCTTTTTAAAGCTTTAAAGTACATGTCCAGCCAAAACAATTTTGGGGAGGGGTTGAATATATTGGGGAAGGGTTAGAAACCCTATGAGGTGTTATTGCTATCCAGGACTCAGTTAAAAAGATTTCCTATTACCTCCTGTACTGCTGATAATGATTTCATCAGACAGGAAGGATGGTAAATATTTAATGGCAACATAAATGCATATAAAAATGCTTTGTCAAACAGCTTTTAATCACTGTCTGTGTCCCTGTTGTAGATTTTTCCTCAATTACTGTCTGGTGAAAAAGTGGAATAGGGAGCAAGAGGAAATCCCTAATAAAGGTCTGGATACCATTAAAGCTA
Organism: Staurois parvus; assembly: GCF_062004578.1. Lineage (NCBI taxonomy): Eukaryota > Metazoa > Chordata > Amphibia > Anura > Ranidae > Staurois > Staurois parvus. Next base: position 8,576,779 of record NW_028317874.1, read on the forward strand.
TAGCTATAGTGGGCCATCTTAAAATCTACATTTGTGCCCAGAAAAATACTTAAAATGCCCATACAAGTATATATTTACTGAAAGCAGGGGCCCTGTAGGAGAAATGGTGTCATTTACAATTTTTTTAAATCAAATTTATAATTTCGGGAAGAAATACACTAATATGAATTTTAGTGCACACAAACCAAATATAACACACAATCTTGTCATAATATGTAAAAGATTGGGTTGCATAAAATATATAGACACCAAACATGCCAAAAAATGTGCACAATAATAAAAAGAAAACACTACGGTACTAAAAATTGTCCATAGCAAAGTTTTAAAAGCATTTACAGGCTATGCCTTTAGAGTTAGCAGAACATGAGGGCCCTAGAATTATTGCTCTTACTTTGCAGTTCGCATCAATACCTAACATGTTTGGCACCATCTCTGCTTACTTAGATATCTGTGCACTACTAAAGCATTTGCATTAATGGGTGTGTGTGTGTGTGTGTGTGTGGGGGGGGGGGGGGGGCAACAGGGTTGCTTTTAAAAATTTTTTATTTGTTTTATCATAATTTGAATTTTTTTAACACTTGTATTTTATTTTTTTGTTTAATGTAACTTTATTGCTCCCTATATGATATCATTTGGCAGGTGACAAGTACTCTTTAAAGAGGCATCAGAGGTCTACGTGAGCCCTAATGTCTCCACTGCCCTCTACTTCAGCACCTTCACAGTACTGTAAAAGAGACTGGGTGGTTCTACATCACTTTTACTTGATAACCAAGAGCAAAATGATAAGGTCACAGCAGCCATGAACTTGTTTTAACTCTTTGAATTCCAGAATGTTTATTAAGAGCTTGTGGACCTCCATTGGTTAAACAGTGAAGTCTGCAATCTATTTCTTTTGCTTAGCTGTCATAGCAGTGCAGATTTATTTGCTTCATAGATTCTACTACATTTCAGCCACTCCAAAATTAACGTAAACACAAAACAGAGGGCGCAACAGCCTAGTGCATTATTCTTAAGACTGGACTTTATTATTAAAACATGTACTCACAAGACCACAGATGTACAAAGACTTATCACAACACAACAGCAAATTCTGACCAACGATGCATCTCATCACAGTGTAGGGTATATAGAGATCAACCTTGCTGATGCGTTTTGAGTCCTTGCCTCTTCTTCAGAGCTGTATGAATGCATAGTGAGTATGCATACTTATATGGTATAAAACAGAACAAGTTTCATATCCTGTTTTATACCATATAAGTATGGATACTCACCATGGATTCATACAGCTCTAAAGAAGAGGCAAGGCCTTGAAACACATCAGGAGGTTTGATCTCTCTATACTCTACAATGTAATAAGATGCATCGTTGGTTAGAATTTGCTGTTGTGTTGTGACTAGCCTTTGTACATCTGTGGTCTTATGAGTATACAACTTTTCATGTTTTTAATAATAAAGTTTAGTCTTAAGAATAATGCACTAGGCTGGTGCGCCCTCTGTTTTGTTTTTACGTTTATAGTGTTCTCACACATCCCCAGTCATGAGAGGGCAACAAGGCGAGGCATATCTGACAGACCCAAGAGGGAGATTTAGCCAAGCGTCATTTGTGGGACAACTTCCAAGTGCAGGAGATTGAGTGGATTTATTAACTTTATGCTTGGAACTCCAAAATTAACTCTGTATATCTAATGCAGTCTTTCTGAAATTCTAATAAAGTGTATCGTTAGCTAAAATTTGATAAAACAGCTGAGATTTGTAGTTTTGCCAAAAAAGTCAGAGTTTAAAGTTTGTGTTAAGACTATAATGAAAATGCATGCAGGCGCTCTAATAATTATGTAATCATATGAAATATTTTGCTGGTTATTTTTGCTACTTCACCTGATTTTTTACTGACTAATAGACCACCCCTTTACATTAAATCAGGCCATATATGGATTGAAATTCGGCTGGTTTAGCAGAGACTGGGCACATTTCGATCCATGTATTGCCACTGTGGTTGAATGGAAGTCAATCTAGCGACTTCTGTACAACCGCTCTGTTTTAAAAGCCGATTAACGCTGCAGGCTATAGGCTGCTATGCTAATCTGTGTATTCTGATGGCAGGGAAGTCTCTCCACTGTCAGAATACATCACAGTGGGGAGGATTCCCCCATCCACACATTTGACATTGGGTCAGTTTTTTTTTTCAATCTTCTGGTTGCATGAAAAAAAAAACTGAGTAATCCATGGCCCGCCTTAATCCCTGACAATTTAGATCTGATAAACTTAAAAAACTTTTATCCAATGTGCTGGTCACTAGTAGTGCACTGACTAAAGCTGGCTATACACAGAGTGAATTTTGTAAGTTCCTGATGAACTGGCTTACATTTGCAAGGTGGGTGGCTGTGTTGGCTGCCTCCCACCCAACATCTCTGAATTGAAAAGTCAAAGGAGCAGGGCAGAAAATTGTCAGCAGAACAGTGCCTGCATCCAATCCGAAAAAATCCATATGTGCACGGTCAGCTTAAGTTACAGTTTTCCTTCTGTCTATCCTTGATTTCAGCATTATTTTCTGGTAAGATCAGTGACAGTATTGTTGCGTAACTGCAAAATGCCACAGAAAGAAGTTACTTGGGGGCCCCATCAAAATTTGTAGTCATGCCTGGTAGGGGTTCTAACTCTCCTCCATTCTATCCAAAACAAAGACAAAACAAAAAAATTGCATTGGCTGGACATACAGTTATTTTCTGATTTTAGGACTGCATACTAGTTTCAGGAATGCGACATGCACCAGAGTTTAATAAGTTCATTTTTATAACCATGGGATTAGTATGTGACTTAACAGTATAAAAATGGGAACTTTTATTTTAAACTTTTGACAGATGTATTTTAAAACTTAGTATGTTCCCTTTTAAGCCACTAATAATTTTCCTTATAACTTTCAAGCAGTAAATAAAAAAAAAATAAAATCAATAACTAATTATGGTTTTCAGATCTAACATACCTCATTTGTACCTAATAAATGGTAGAAAAGATGAATAATTAAAAATAAATGTGATTTTACATGATATAATTTATATTATTTTTACACCATGAACACAATAATAATTTGCACAAGAGAAAGCTAATGGAGTCCGCCTTCAAAATACCCAACTCTGAGCTACAACAAAAAAGTGACATAATACTAATTACTACAAATTAAAGTATTCTGAATCTAAATCTGAATACTATGATTGACTAATACTAGTCAGGGATGATTTTTAACAATCTGAATGACCTCTGCTAAAGTTAAGTTCAAGGCACCATCATTTAAACAGCTTGAGAGTGGTTAGTAGCTGTTTATCTCTGCTGTGTAATAATGAGGTGCCTCTTTTATTCATACAGCTTAAAAATATGGATCTTAGTTTTACCGGACAATACATTTCCAATTGTACTTCCCCCTTACCAACGCTAGTCCTGCAAGTATGATTTTCCCATTCATAAAATGCATGGCCACACCATAGGCTGCGTGTTGCCAAGCATAAATAGTGACAAGAATACGACACCAGCACTAGTGGTGCAGGGGGGAGAAGTACAGAGGGAGCTGTACTATTAAGTATAACTAACAGCCAAGTTTTGACAAAGGCTATATGAAGAGATAACCAGATACCATCATCTCTAAATCTATTCAAATGGTGGTGCCAGGAAGGGCTGGTGCTTCCACTAGGCAATCTAGACTGCTGGCCGGAGGGCACTGCCACCTAGCGGCACCTGGGCGCAGCACAGGCCGGCACTCTCTCTGTGTGGGACACTGCAACATCATGAATGATCCTTCAGCTGAGGGCAGGAATAAAGGACAGAGAAAGATGGCGGGTGTCCGGGGCAGTGTAGCAGCTGAGATGCTTCTCCTTCCAGTGTTCCTATCACACTACTGAAAGCCGTCTGGTGACTGATGATCACTGTGGAGTTCCAGCCCTTCTCTTCCCATTCATAAGCGGAAGCAGAGCTGCGCCTGCAGAGGAAGGTAATGTCTGACTCTGATGTCTTGTATCTGTATGATTGTGACCCGGCTGGCCATCCATCACATTCCTGCAGTTGGGCCCTTCAAATTATTATAAACCGTTTCTGACTAGTTCTCTTTTTAAAATGATAGCACCTTATCAAACCTCTGGGCTCACTAGGCACAATGTAATTGACACATAAAATTTTAGTGACCAATTTGACTGAGTCTAAAAATCATCTCATATTATTATCTCCTAATGGTGCTTTGATACAACCTTTTTATCCCTCTCTTAACGGACTCTATTAAATGACTTGATATTATTGTGAAAATATAATGATAGTAACATTTCTGCTGTGGCAATGAAATTAAATGTCATCTTGTTTGATATTAAAGCTAAGTGGAGAAAACTTAATTTTTATTTGCTTACACTTATACAGCTCTTGAAAAATATTGCTGTATTGTGCTTTTATAGTAAATCATTTTTAGAAGATTATTGCTGATCTATGGTCCACTGTGAAATGAAGACATTGATTATTTTGGAGGTTATCTTATCAGTACACAAGGAGAGTAATTACAGCAATGCAGAATCTACAAACCTCTAGTTTCCATATTTAGGCCTGGGAAACACATGTTATTAAAACAACTGTGCAAACTTTACTGAGATACCATTGATATAACACAAATTCCCTTGCTATATGTAGAATTTAACTTTAAAATGTCCAAATAACATATAAAAATCTGATTTTTTTTCCAATTTACTGCATATACATTAAATAAGTGTGTAAAGGGCATAGGCATCACCAGTAAATACATTTTAGGTTCATGTACTATATGTATAAAACAATCATGTTTAGCTAAGACAGTACAATTGGTTATAGCTAGGTTCACACTATTGCGGCTTTGTGGGCCTCGTTTTCATGGGCACGACAACCCATTCATTTGAATGGGCTGCTGTGCCTATGTTTCATGCAGGAAAAAGTTTCCTGCAGCATTTTGTAAAAGTAGAGGACAAGAAATTTTCACGCGGTTCCCACACCCAAAAACGCACTACGTTTTTAGATGCATGGGGGTGCCATTAAGAATGAACGTCACACCAGCGTTTTTAAAGAGAAGCGCAGTTGTGCTGCAGGGAGTTGCGGGTGTGATTCCTGCACCCGTAACCATCTGCTATAGTGTGAACCTAGCCTTACAGTAGCCAATCAGATGTTTATCAGTTCAGGACAATGAAGCATTATTTGTGACTGGTTGTTTTGGGACAAAACAATAGCAAATATTTCTTTTTCAAAAACGCTGGCCACCAGTAAAGCCATATGTCACAACAAATAGTGGCAGGACTTATTTGGATTACTTCTATTTTATGCCAGGACAGCCATTGTACTCAATGGAAAAAAAATACAAACATTGCTCCAACACTCACTTGCAAGAAATATTTCATAAACTCCAATAAACACCTCTAAAAGAATTGTTTTTGAGCCGAGGTCACTCAAACAAATTTCATATAGTGTGGTCTACTTGGTACATTTGAGAACTTGAGTGACTTTCAAATAGTATCTTTGAATTTTCATGCTGCTCACTTTTTAGATATTCTTACATTCATTTGAGATACATGGGCATAAATGAGATATATTATATGTCACTTGATTTTGGTACCATCCCTCTCTTCACTTAGCATAGCTATACCTCTTTCTTCAATTACCACTATGTTCTTTACAGCCTGGAGATGGAGGGTTTGGGTGCCTTACCTTGCTTTTTATAATGAATTGGAACTATATTATCTGTAAGGCTAGTCTGGGCAGGCAGGTCTAAATTAGGTGACACTCTGTAATTTTAGCATGACAAAAAACTGCAATCTCTAATGAAGTATTAACTCACTATTGCATTGTCTTTGCAGGCTTATATAAGAAAGAATGTACTGAATGAAACCCGTACCTTGTTTTTTCCCCTGCTGAATTACAGTGTATTGGAATGAGATATATTAAGATAATATAAAAGGGGTTGTCCTTCCTGAATATCTTCTTTCCTAGACTAATGTTTATGTAGACTTTCTAAAAATCTGGTCATATGCATTATAACAAAGTAAGTTGTTGTAATAATAATAATAATAATAATAATATGCTTTTGGTAATAAGTGCTACAGTGGCAGAACTACCAGGGTCACAAAGGTTGCACTTGTGACCAAGCCCTGTGGTTTCACCACCATGGTGGGGGACCAGGCACCAGGAAGGGCATGTCACTGTTTTGCTGGGTCCCTCCTGGGATTTGATTTAAGTTCCAGTGTCAATTGCGGCACTGGGCTCCACTGACTTGCCTGGCATGGGCGCTGTAGTGACACCTCCCTCACAGCTTGCCTGGGCTCCAACACACTGCAATACTTTCTCTATGTTGCAGCTGGCATGTGCCACACAATCTGAGACCTGTAGTAATACAATATGTATGGAGACTACAGGGAAGGGGGACACAATGACCGAGTAGGGGGGTGAGGGAGTCAAGTTAAGAGATGTATACTTGGAGGAGAGTTTAGGAGGGAGGGTGGAAGTAAGAGGATAAGTGTTGGAGGGACGCTTTTAGAGCAGAGAGCACTTCTGCTAGAAGTGGCAGTTTGATTTGCAATCCGACCTCCCCACCCCCTTCTAGCATGTCATCTTGTATCTGCAGCAAAAGCACCTCAAATCACTTATTCTCTTACCCCTCCTCTCCCCCAAATTAAACGGATTCTAGCTGCCACAGAGGTGGCAATACACCACCTGGGACCCTGGGCACCCCGCAAGAGATGATAAACCACGATTAACTGTTTAATTTCTAGCAGATGCCTGGTGAAAATATCATGCATTTCCACTAGGGATCTGCTAGCATTGAACTGGATAATCATACACTTCCAACACAAATCTGAAAGGGTTAATCATGTATTTCCAACTGGGATCTCATCTGCCAGCAATGAAAAGGTTAATGATGTTCAGTCATCAGGGATCTTCTAGCAATGAAAGTTTTATTGCTAGAAGATCCCTGGTGACTGGACATGATTTACCCTTTCATTGGCAGATGCTATTTTGAAGGAGGGGGTCAAGTGGGCCCTTCTTGGTTTCTTGCCCTAGTGCTCTGAACATTATAGTTACTGTACATCTTTGAAGCATTGAACTCTATTAATGAGATGCCAGAAGTATGGGAGGAGATGAAAGAGGAAACTATAACAAAACAAAAACTGGTCTCAGGCACCTAAGCAGGAAGGCCAAGCTGACCACCAATTGCTTAAACAATCTTGGCTTCTGATAACCTACTTAAAGCCCAGCTCTGGGCAGAAAAAAAAATATCCCTTGCAGACTGTGCCCATACTACAAGGGTTAATAACTTGTTTTGTCTAGAGGAAAGGATAAACAGTTTTACTTACCTGATCCACCACTTCCGTGGCAGATGGTGCTCCCCCATGCTCCAGTGGTGGACTATTCCTCACGTCAAAAGCAGAGCTACAGTATGGAACCTGCTCTGGTCTTGATGATGTTAGGACGGGGATCGGTCTAGTTGCAAGAAGGAGCAGAGGATCGGGTAAGGATATTTCCTTTTATTGTTCCCCTAGACATAAATGAGCAAGTAACCTTTGGAGTGCAGACACAGCTCCACTGCAAGGGATAATTTTTTATTTGCCTGGGGAGGGACATTAATGAAATATCTGCTTTCAATCTCAAATTAAACTATTGCCATAACTCTTGGTTATCATGGAAAGTTAAATAACAACATATTTGAAAAGTGGGTCAAGCTGGTCCAAACAAACTATTTCCTAGCACATGCAGTGGCTGTCAGTGCTGTATACTGTAAACTGTATGCGGAGGCTACATACAGTTTATACAATGCCAATAGCGGCTGTGCAAAAAAACTGCATAAAGTTCACTAAAACATGGAGTTAGGCTTTACATGACTTTGTGTATTATGCTTTCTTACACGATAATTTCTTTACCGTTTTCAGAAACCATCCCATTGCTTTCCTTTTATTACAATATGTGGGATTAAATTATCCTATGGAAGTATTTTTAATTTGTCTCTTGTTTGTATCCTCAAACATTACAGACTAGTACAACTCATCAAAGTGAAACAAAATTCAGCTGACAATTTATTTATGACAGATATTACAACATGAGGTACTGCGAACATTTTGATCAGCCTTGTAGAATATACATAAATTAAATTACCTCTTTCAAAACTCCGAAGGCTATAATTAGAACATCAAATTATGTTAAAACCACCTATGAAAGAGCTCTGCCGTGAGGATCAGTGTTACACATACAAGATGACAAAATCCAGGAAATTCAATTAAGACTGAAAGTTCACCTTTCATTCCAATTAAAGGCTTGAAAACAAATGAGAAATCACTGTTACTTGGTTACATCCTACTTGATTAACGATTTTACAAATGCATTTCATTTGAAATGAAACCTGAAAGAAACAGTAAGACCTCGGTCTTAAAATGGAAACCACTGGATGATATCTGGTTATCCACAAAACCGGCTTCCCAAAATATAGTGGCCCTAGAAACTAATCACAAAGTTCTTATGAGGTGGTACATGGTTCCCGCTCGAATGGCTAAATATCTCCCCTCCTACCCTTCTGCTTGCTTTAGGGGCTGCTCCAACCCTAGCACTCATTTCCATACACAGTGGGCTTGCCCTGTGGCCCACTCTTTCTGTATTGAGGTTTTCCATATCCTTTCTACTATGTTCTCCTACTCCCTACCCCCTGACCTGGTCACAGCCCTCCTTAATAAACAGCCACCAGACGTGTCTCATAGATAATTCAAACTCCTCTTGCAGGTCACAACTGCAGCAAAACAAACCATAGCCAAGGCCTGGAAATCTCCTCACCTCCATATCCTAGAAGTGAAACACAGGATCACTAGAGCCATGATCCATGCTAAGGCTGAAGCAGTCCTTTTAGATAAAGTGCGGAAATATAAAATGCTGTGGAAACCTTGTATAGAACATTTCCTCCCAGCTGATTTTGAAGAAACCCTACTCGCCCCCTCGCCGCTCCTCTCCCCTCACCCTTCCCCCCCCAGTCTACCTCTTCGCCGCCCTTCACTCTTCCCCTATATACCTCTCCCATTCTCTTTCTTTTCCATAACTTCCCTCCCTTTTCCTTTCTCTTCCTTTTCTTCCCTCCTCCATTTTTTTTCTCTGTCTTTTTTGATTTATTTAAATATACCTTCCGTGATACCTGCATCTCCCTACCCCCCAGGTTAAGCAAACTAATATAACAGAAATGTTACCCTCATTGGTATAATTGATGAGCTACTCTTCACATACTGCTAATCTTACCCTGATTTGTCAATGCTTTCGATATACTGCTCAGTGTGTAAACTTGGCTCCATTGTACTCATTCCATGTATTTTGTTTCTGCTCTTACTGCTAGGGGTTGTGTCCCCACCATTTATGAATGTCTTTCAGGCACTCTTTAAAATACTACCGCTGTTATCTCCTGTTATGGTTGCCTACCAGTAATCTTTACACCTGTAATTATTATTTCAGATATGTTACCTTCAATAAAATATTTGAACAAGAAAATGATAGATAGATACAAAAACAGTCTGTTAGTTCTTTCAAAATGTCTTTGTTTGTTAGGGAATGCAAAAAGAACATACACAGGGATGACCTCTTAAAGTTTAAGAGTGTTGGTTAGAATATGGCTACATTTTAAAAGGAGTTTCCTGGACCTATGAGATCCAGGAAAGAAGGAATTAAAGAGACACTGTTATTTTGCCATGCAGGTCTCTACAAGGTGGCTCCCCAAACCCCACTAAAATCACTAATGCTTGCAAAAAAAGGGAGCAGTGGTCATCTTGGTCATGTAACAGTGCTCAACCCTAGTGCATGGCTTGATGAGGAGCTCACATGCTGCCAGGAACTGGAACCACCTGGTATTGCTACTTGCTGTGGCAGACAAGGTTGCAGTCACTCTTTAAATGCAGGGCGCAACAATAAAAATCCCAAGCATATGAGGTACATTTCTTTGGCTAAATTTGTTGCTTTAATACTTTTTAAGATACTGTATAACTGTGAAGAACACATGAAAATGGATCATAACTGGAAACAGTTCTAGGAATGCTCAATTACTTATACATTTTAAATAAATAATGAATTGACAAAATTAAACAACTGTAGCTCTACCCCCACAGGAGCCGCTTGGTAATTTGGGCTCTTTGCTGTGTTCCTCAACTCCTAGCCGTATGAAGGTCATTGCAAGTACTTACAGAGACATAAGTATAGATGCCATTACCTTGGTTGAGCTAATAACAGGAAATAGACACAAGACAGCATACAGGAAATATATTGAGACACAGTCTGATGGACAATGTAATGTGATCTCTATTACCAAGGTAACTTGAATAGAATTCTGTACCACTACACTAGAGTCAACTCATAAATCAGCAAGATCATTAATAAGCAGCGCATATAAACATTAACTGTAGCATGGATAATGATACTGTAGCTGGCTGAGAGTGCAAAATAATATGGAGAGTTCTGTGTAATATCCCCTGAGAGGTATCTCTCAACTAAGCCTCAAGCAAAGGGTATGTGTGGTATCTGTAAATGGGCAGTCTTTTGTCCTAACTCTTCAGCCATGTAACGTTGGGGCCCAATTGTATTGTTGGTGCACACGAGGACAGTCCCAATAAGACCTGCAGGCAGTAATAAGGCTACTAGGTAGCTTTGTAGTCAGTTCTTAAGGGTCAGTCTCTCTAATAGCAACAAGTAATGGTCACAAGGCCCTCTTACCAGACCCAGTAACACGGCATGGAATTCCCACTGCATGTAGGTGTTAAGGAAGCAGGCCTTAGATATCAAATAGATACTATACTATAACTGCTGCTTTAAACAATATGGTTCAAACCTGTGTCACAAACTTTTCAGGACCTTTTAGGTAGCTAAAACAAGAAAGCTAAGAATGTTTTATGACGTGATAATCCAGGAACATATGTCAAAGGTTGCCCTGCACCGTGTTTGTTATCTATTTATAATGTGATATGCCATACTCAATATTTTATTCCAAATTATATATGATGACAAGCTGATAGTGTCTAATAATGTAGACCAACCATGTTTGTGCCTCCTACACAGTATAAATAAACATTGCAAAACAGTAACTATTGACCAGTTTTCCTCTGGAGGGTTGGTCCATGCATGCATGTATATGTCAATAAACATATCTTTTGTTCATCAAAAGAGAGTGGACGTGACTAAATTCCACAACATAGGGTATCCAATGTTTCAGCTCAGCCTGACTTGGGTCCTCAGTTCACCTAGTGGTACTGCTCTAGCATTGGTGCAGCGAGAGGCTATCTCCAGTGGTCACACAGTCCCAGTCCCCACGCTCTATGATCCTTTCTTTCTCTTGTCCCCCACCTACATGCTTGATGCCTTAGCTACAGCTATGAACAGATCTAGATGCTCTCCCTCTAACTCCATCCATAGAAATACTATGCTATTCAAAAAATAGTCTGGGAATATACCTCTCTTTTCTCCTCCCCTGTCCCAGTCTCCCTTGGAAGCTGTAGTCCATTGAGTAATGAAAGTCCATAACAACTTCCCCTGCCTCAACGTCAACTCCCACATTCCATTGTGACCAGTTTCACAGTATATGGGGCACTGCTGACTCTCCCACTCCCCCAGCTGATGGGTGCGGCAGTGCAATGAAGTCCAGCTTGTCTGTTTAGTTGCAGTTCACATGTAGCTGCAGATAGTGTTATGGCTTGCTCCTTACAGCCAAGTACCTGGCTACACAACTATGGCATATGCTGTAACAGCGCAATTACACTTGAAAAAAAGTTATGATAGACAGAACAGTGACACGTAAACGTGTGAATGTACTCTACAAAGTAGCTGTGGAATTTGTTTGTGGTATATACATAAATACAGCAAATTTATGTTTGAAATGTTCTAAGATGACATGAAGATGGTGAGACGCCACAAATGTTATCATATCATCCAACTATAGTTTACAAAATGTATTTGGTCCACAGACACAAAACTGTCTTTACAACAGCTCATGATTAATGAGTAAATGGAAAGAACAGAAAAATCTCATTAAGTCAGATTTTTATTGTGCAATTTTTCTAGTAATCATTGAAAAGCTCAAGCATACATTTCTGTTTCTCTGTGAGAAACAACAGATTTCCAATAACCTTTTGTTCTAGTTAAACTTTGCGGTTCAGGATTTTTAAGATTTGGTAAGTTCAAGAGAAATACCGTAGTAATTTTTACTGAAATAAATAAAATGTATTTTAATGTGGAGGTACACTGGCTTTAGCTGTGCTTGCTTTTTATTGCTGTACATATATCCATATATCATGGAATCAATTACCTCTTTCTCTGTTAACACATTTATAAACTGATATTATATGGAATTGTTCATCACTTATATAAAATCTTTAGTTTTGCAAACATTTAGTAAGTGGTGCTTTCATTATATGTTTTGCAGAGAATGGTAAGAAGAAAGCCCAGCACTAGCTGTTCACTGTTGGCCTATGTCTCTCTAATTAAGAATCCATACAGGTCTGTTTATCCCTCCTTTGATCCTTTCAACTTTACAAGGGTACTGTAAACACATTTAACAAGTATGAGATAAAATTATAGGCTCACAGCCTAGCAATAAAATAACAAGCAGATCTATAAAGTTCTGCCTTAAATGTACTGCTGAATAATGTATGTAGTAAATATAAAATATTCAAATATTCATCCGCAGTAGTTCATACTGGTGTAATTAAACATTATTTACTATAAGTAAAATGATATAAATATAAAAAAAAAATATTCAAAACATTGTGCTTTTCCTTTAAGGAGAGAGAAACATTACCAAGAAGGCATGGACTAAGAAGAGCAGTGTCTAATAATTTGGACACCCAAAAACTGCACCTCTGGTATAAAGTGTTATAGTGGAAAAGATGACAGAAACCAAATGAGAAATTATATTCAAATTTAGCTGAGTGAACATTTCAATAGAAGCAGTTTCAGAAATATTTTGCAATGTGTTTGCACAAAACTATTTAGGAATACAGGCTGTCCAGCTGAAACAGGACTTAACATAACTTAGGCCATGACACTAATGTGTTTTGTAACTGAACAAATTGTTCCATGAATGCATTGGATAACTGTACATTTAGGTGTCTTCAGTTAGGAGACCAAGCCAAGATTTACACAATTCTTCTTCAGGCCATTTAAGAAAAGACCTTCTATTCTTGGATCCTGTGACTCATTTCTAAGACCTTTTATGATGTTATCATATATATCTTTGATGCAAACATATTTGTACAGTTGTATCAGAGAGGTTGCAGAGATGAACTAAGTAATGCATTTTCTGTAAAAAAAATCTGGATATACTGGCAACACAAGCCTCTATTTATCTGCCAGATTACTCCATAAATCATTTCCTGTTTGACCTTCTGTAATGTAGGGAAGTGCAGCAATCCAAAAACTTGCTGGGGTCACATATCGCTTGTCTATGAACAAGTCTTCAGATTTACAAGCTTTTATGCTCTGCAGTATATTCTCAATATGGCAAACTGCAACAGCAAACTATATGGGGCAGTTGTGTTTTACATGGCTGGAGCCTGTTACATAGTTAGCCTGGCTGCAAAAAGACAAAAGTCCATTCAGTTCAACCATAGAATTTTTTTTTTAAAATCCTATACTCACAGTTGATTCAGAAGAAGGCAAAAAAAAAACTCCAGCAAAGCATGATCCAATTTTCTCCTGCTGGCAAAATAATTCCTTCCTGATCCCCCGAGAGGCAATCGGTTATTTGCTGGATCAACTTTACCTATAAATGTTAGTATCCAGTTATATTCTGTGTATCTAAGAAACAATCCAGGCCTTTTTTGAAACAATCCACTGAGCTGGCCAGAACCAACTTGTGAGGGAGTCTATTCCACATTTTCACAACTCTCACTGAAGAAACCATTCCGTGTTTGGAGATTACATTTCTTTTCCTCCAGACATAAAGAGTGCCCCCTTGTCCTCTGTGATGACCTCAAGGTGAATAACTCGACACCGAGTTCACTATATGAACCACTGATGTATTTAAACATGTTGATCATATCCCCCCTTAATCTCCTCAAGAGAGAATAAATTCAGTTCCTCTAATCTTTCCTCATAGCTGATCTCCTCCATGCCTCGTATCAGTTTAGTTGCCCTTCTCTGTACTTTCTCAAGTTCCCCAATGTTCTTTTTGTGAATTGGCACCCAAAACTGAACTGCATATTCTAGATGAGGTATTTGCAATGATTTGTACAGGGGAACTATGATATCTCTCTCTCTCTGGAGTCTATACCTCTTTTAATACAAGAGAAGATTTTACTTGCTTTAGAAACCGCAGCTTGGCATTGCATGCCATTACTAAGCTTGTGATCTACCAGAATTCCCAGATCCTTCTCCACCATTGATTCCCCCATTTGTCCTCCCCCTAGTATGTATGATGCATGCATATTTTTAGCCCCGAAGTGCATAACTTTACCTTTATCAACATTAAACCTCATTTGCCACATAGTTGCCAAATTAAACAGTGCATTGAGGTCGGCTTGTAAGTTGAAGACATCCTGTAATGACGTTATTCCACTACACAGCTTGGTGTCATCTGCAAAGACTGAAATGAGATTTTTAATCTTAGACCCTATATCGTTTATAAATATATTAAAAAGTAAGGGTCACAACACAGAACCTTGGGGTACACCACTGATGACCCCAGACCATTCAGAGTATGAATCATTAACCACTACTCTCTGAATACGATCTTTTAGCCAGTTTTCTATCCCTTTACATACAGATTTTTCCTAGCCCATAGACTTTACCTTACACACTAGCCTTGTGTGGGGAACTGTGTCAAACTCTTTTGCAAAATCCAAGTATACCACGTCCACCGCCACCCCTCTGTCCAAGGTTTTGCTCACCCCCTCATAAAAAGAAATCAGATTTGTTTGACAACTTCTGTCTTTCATGAATCCATGCTGTCTGTTGCTTAAAATATTTTTTTCCAGCAAGAACTCATCTATGTGGTCTTTTATTAAACTCTCCAGTATCTTCCCAACTATAGAAGTTAAACTAACAGGTCTATAATTATTTGGTAAAGATTTTGACCCCTTTTTAAATATTGGCACCACATTGGCCTTACCCCAATCCAGTGGTACTATGCCAGTCATGAAAGAGTCCCTAAAAATTAGAAACAATGGCTTTGAGCTCAATTCTTTAAGGACCCATGGGTGTATGCCATCCAGTCCAGGTGCTTTATTCACCTTTATACTGTCTAAATATTTTTGGATCATATCAATTGTGAGCCAATGTGGATCATCTGGAGCTGTGTCCATATCATGCCCATTATGGACAAGAGCTCCCCCATGCTCCTTTGTATACACAGAGCTGAAGAAGGTATTAAATAAATTTGCCTTCTCTTTGTCCCCAGTCACCCATTTTGTAAAGGGCCTACATGCTTGGACCGGACCTTTTTACTATTAATATATTTGAAGAGTTTTTTGGGGTTGGTCCTGCTATCTTTTGCAATCTGTCGTTTGTTTTAAATTTTTTTGCTGCCTTTATTTCCTTTTTGCATATTCTGTTATATTCTTTGTAATGTTTAAATGATGATAGCGTTCCTTCATTTTTATATTTAATAAAAGCTCTTTCCTTATTATCTATAGACTTTTTAACTTTGACCGTAAGCCATACAGGTTTGATTTTTAGTCTTTTAAACTTGTTGCCCATGGGAAAATATTTTGCAGTGTGTTCACATACAGTCTTTTTGAAGAACTCCCATTTCTGTGTTGTGTTCATTGATGCTGATATTCCCTCCCAGTCTAAGTCTTGGAGAGCAGCTCTCAGCCTTGGAAAATTACTTCTCTTGAAATTGAGCGTTTTTATTTTTCCCATATGTGCTTGCTGTTTACAGCTAACAATAAATGAAATCATGTTATGGTCACTGCTACCCAGATGTTCTTTTATATGGACATTCGTAATAAGCTCTGCATGGTTTGAGATTACCAGGTCCAGCAGAGCATCATTCCTAGTAGGGGCCCTATGAACTGTGCCATAAAATTGTCCTGTAGTAGATTTGACATTTTTTGCCCTTTAACTGTTCCTCCAGTACCATTACTCCAGTCAATTTCCGGGTAGTTAAAATCCCCCATTATTGTCACTGTCCCAGCCCTTTCGATCTGTGCAAGGAGCTCCTCCTCCTCGCTAACACTGGGAGGCCTATAACAAACTCCAATGATGACCTTTCTAGTATGCACCCCCATGTGCAATTCCACCCATAATACTTCAGCCTCATCACACTTTCTATCAACTAGATCCTCTTTCACACTCGCTCTGAGATCACTTCTCACATAGAGACAGACACCACCACTGTAAACTGCAACAGCAAACTATATATGGGGCAGTTGTGTTTTTCATGGCTGGAGCCTGTTTGCATATAAACTCTGGCAACCTTAGTGTAAATAACTTTTTCTTGTCTAGCCAGTTATTTTATGTGCTAGAATATGGCAAATTTTAAATTAGATTATATTTTACAATTGTAAACAAATATATTTTTCTATAGCAAGGAAAAAAATATTAAGCTTAATAACTATGCAAGACACTTTGGCTTTGTGCATAAAAATGCGCACCTATAGTACATGTTGGTAAGCATGGTCCTGGGTAGGTTACAATGTTAAAACTATTATAATTATAGGAGTTTTGGGGAACAGATTCTACACCACTTAAGGTTTGAAAAGACATCAACAAAGGGGATATGTAGACTTCCATATATTGGACATGTATAAGAAAACTGTCTGATGTACACATGAAGCAACAGGGAAGCAGAGAAAGCAATGTTGTCAGGCACATTACCCAGTCTGTGGTGATGATTAACCACTTGCCCTCCTGAGGATTTACCCCCCTTCCTGACCAGGCCATTTTTTACGTTACTTTAACTGACAATTGCGTGGTCATGCAAGGCTGCACCCAAATGAAATTTACATCCTTTTTTCCCCATAAATTGAGCTTTCTTTCGGTGGTATTTGATTACCTGTGCAGTTTTTATTTATTGCGCTATAAAAAAAAAAGACTGACAATTTTGAGAAAAAAACAATATTTTTGACTTTTTGCTATTAAACATGTCCAGTAAAAATTTTTAAAAATCTAATTTAGTCATAAATTTACACCAAAATGTATTCTGCTACATGTCTTTGCTAAAAAAAAGCCCAATACATGTATATTAATTAGTTTACGCGCAAGTTATAGTATTTACAAATGGCGGTATAGATACTGGAATTTTTTTTTTACTAATAATGGCGGTGATCAGCGACTTATAGCAGAACTGCAGCGGGCATTCTGACACTGGGAGGAACTGACTTGGTGTCACTGACATCTTCAGTGACACCAATACAGTTATCAGTGCCAAAAAAAGCACTGACACTGTAATAATGGCACTGGGCAGGAAGGGGTTAGCATGAGAGTTGATCAAAGGGTTAACTGTGTGCTGGGAATGTTTTACTGGGGGACAGTGTGTTGGTGCTTCACTGTAAGCACACTGCTCTGGATGGCTGTGCTGTGCAAAGCCATCCAGAGCAGTGTGCCCGAGCTGACAGGGAGAAGGACTGTTAGTAAACAAAGTAGTCCTCCTGCCCATCAGAGATGCTTAGTAGTCCCCGGGCGCCGGCGGGTAATCACCGGCTGGGATCTGGGGACTACTGGGAATGTGTGCGTGGCTTGTGCGCGCCCCTACACGGAAATACAAAATTACGTGATTTTGTGCACCCATGTTGCCCTGTAGCAGTATATCTGCTATAGAGCGATCAGGATGTGGTTATAAAAATTAAAAGCAAACATTTATTATATTGCATGCGGTAAATAGGGTAAAAACGAGCGCTGGATCTGACAGATTCAAGCCGCTAGCATAAAGGTAAACCTCGTATAACCTCTTCATAGAAAATAAAATACAGCAAAAAATGCAGCACTTGAGTGTATAGTAAGGAGAATTAACATATGTACAACAGACTTAGAATGAAATACATTAAAAGTATGACATGCACCAGGTTTAACGTACATAAATTAATGTAAACAGTGGTTGGGTGAGTAATAAAGATTCATCCAACCAATCGAAGTGCATATAGTGATAGGGATGTTAGAGTCATTAGTTCTGGGGGTACATCCAAGTGCCAATCAAATCCGTGACTTCTGTGATAGGAGAATAGCTGTAAAATGCACTAACCAGATAGCGCAAGTAAAAGCGCATTGGAGTATAATGACCTACTCCTGGTCACAGCCAAATGGTCATCAGCGTAGAGCCCTCAGGAACACCTGTGCACCACTCTTGCCGTCTCCTACCACCAGGGGGAGTGCGCCTCTTTACAGTAACACGAATATGCCTTCTAACCTCTATCACCAGGGGTGGTGTGCTTTCATATCAGGAGATCACCTTAGGGACTCGGCAATAAGACCCAAAAGAGAGAAATCTTGATAGTGATTACTACAGTATTTTTATTCAAGAGATTGGTAAAAACAGGTAGCACACTTACATGGTAATGTCCAAAGAAGTTGATTCACAGAATCCAAAAAGATGGCCGACAGTCAGATGCATGAACCTAGTAGGTAACAAGTGGTATGAGAGGTATCCTTATCCCTAAAAGATTTCTCTCTTTTGGGTCTTATTGCCGAGTCCCTAAGGTGACTCTAACATCCCTATCACTATATGCACTTTGATTGGTTGGATGAATCTTTATTACTCACCCGACCACTGTTTACATTAATTTATGTACGTTAAACCTGGTGCATGTCATACTTTTAATGTATTTCATTCTAAGTCTGTTGTACATATGTTAATTCTCCTTACTATACACTCATGCGCTGCATTTTTTGCTGTATTTTATTTATTATATTGCAGCTTACCAACTCTTAGATGTGATGCCATTTCCTTTTTTAGGTTTTCTTTCTTCTAGTTTCATCTGATGATCCAACCAGCAAGTCTGTTTTTTTTTTATAAGCTCATGCCCAGAAGAATGTATCAGCTTACATGGATGAGACAAACCATTTAACTCTGGCAGGGGTGGTTATAATGATCAGCTTTTATTTTTTTTATATAAAACCTTTTGTAATCAGTTACATTGCTGTAAATGATTATAAAGTGTGAGATGGATTTTGGCTTCAATTAGATACTATATTTAAATCTGCTAATACATTTAACACTTCCCTCCCCCTTCCAGACTGGCTGCTGCTGTCTGTTGTGCCTCCTGAGCTCATTCATCCAGAGTTGTGTCCCATTAGTACAGGAGATATGTTACTTGACAGATCACCAGGTGAAAACAGAGCGGAAAAACCAAATAAAAGAAAATGAATGCAGTCACCACATCTAATGATTAGTAAGCTGCAATATAATACATTTTTAGTTTTGGGGTTAATACCGCTTTGAGCTTTTGAGACTTTCAGTGTACATATTAAAGCAGCATCATAGACACAGCGTGTTGCATTTATAATACTAAGAGACACATGGTATCATCTGATTATTACAGGTACTTATACAGCGCTGTCAATTTACGCAGCTCTTTACATATATGTATTGTACATTCACATCAGTCCCTAACCCTCAAGGAGCATACAAACTAAGATTCCTAACTCACATTCATACATACACATAACAGGGACAATTTAGACACAAGCTAACTGACCTACCAGCATATCTTTGGAATGTCGGAGGAAACCCATGCAGGCACATGCAAACTCCGTGCAAGCAGTGCCGTGGTTGGGATTTGAACCAATGGCCTTAGTGCTGCCAGGTGGAAGTGCTAACCACTTATCCACTGTGCTGCCCACCATTTAGTCTAATGTCCAGAGGACAAGTACATCTCTTTCAGGGAAAATGCATTTTAAACTATATTTTGGTTCATGTACTTTTGACATTCTTGGGCCCCAGTGAAAGCTATGAGTCAGTGTCATTGGCCTCCTACCCACAACCTCTATTTCACACCTAACATCCCTAGCCTCTATAACTTAGTCCCTTACCTAACATCCCTAGCCTCTATAAAGTTGCCCCTTACCTAACATCCCTAGCCTCTATAACTTAGCCCCTTACCTAACATCCCTAGCCTCTATAAAGTTGCCCCTTACCTAACATCCCTAGCCTCTATAAAGTTGCCCCTTACCTAACATCCCTAGCCTCTATAACTTAGCCCCTTACGTAACATCCCTAGCCTCTACAATGTTGCCTCTTACCTAACATCCCTAGCCTCTATAACTTAGCCCCTTACTTAACATCCCTAGCCTCTATAACTTAGCCCCTTACCTAACATCCCTAGCCTCTTTAACTTAGCCCCTTACTTAACATCCCTAGCCTCTACAATGTTGCCCCTTACCTAACATCCCTAGCCTCTATAACTTAGCCCCTTACTTAACATCCCTAGCCTCTATAACTTAGCCCCTTACCTAACATCCCTAGCCTCTTTAACTTAGCCCCTTACGTAACATCCCTAGCCTCTACAATGTTGCCTCTTACCTAACAACCCTAGCCTCTATAACTTAGCCCCTTACCTAACATCCCTAGCCTCTATAACTTAGCCCCTTACCTAACATCTCTAGCCTCTATAACTTAGCCCCTTACCTAACATCTCTAGCCTCTATAACTTAGTCCCTTACCTAACATCCCTAGCCTCTATAAAGTTGCCCCTTACCTAACATCCCTAGCCTCTATAACTTAGCCCCTTACCTAACATCCCTAGCCTCTATAAAGTTGCCCCTTACCTAACATCCCTAGCCTCTATAAAGTTGCCCCTTACCTAACATCCCTAGCCTCTATAACTTAGCCCCTTACGTAACATCCCTAGCCTCTACAATGTTGCCTCTTACCTAACATCCCTAGCCTCTATAACTTAGCCCCTTACTTAACATCCCTAGCCTCTATAACTTAGCCCCTTACCTAACATCCCTAGCCTCTTTAACTTAGCCCCTTACTTAACATCCCTAGCCTCTACAATGTTGCCCCTTACCTAACATCCCTAGCCTCTATAACTTAGCCCCTTACTTAACATCCCTAGCCTCTATAACTTAGCCCCTTACCTAACATCCCTAGCCTCTTTAACTTAGCCCCTTACGTAACATCCCTAGCCTCTACAATGTTGCCTCTTACCTAACAACCCTAGCCTCTATAACTTAGCCCCTTACCTAACATCCCTAGCCTCTATAACTTAGCCCCTTACCTAACAACCCTAGCCTCTATAACTTAGCCCCTTACCTAACATCCCTAGCCTCTATAACTTAGTCCCTTACCTAACATCCCTAGCCTCTATAACTTAGCCCCTTACCTAACATCCCTAGCCTCTATAACTTAGCCCCTTACCTAACATCCCTAGGCTCCGTAACTTAGCCCCTTACCTAACATCCCTAGTCTCTATAACTTAGCCCCTTACTTAACATCCCTAGCCTCTATAACTTAGCCCCTTACTTAACATCCCTAGCCTCTATAACTTAGCCCCTTACGTAACATCCCTAGCCTCTACAATGTTGCCTCTTACCTAACATCCCTAGCCTCTATAACTTAGCCCCTTACCTAACAACCCTAGCCTCTATAACTTAGCCCCTTACCTAACATCCCTAGCCTCTATAACTTAGCCCCTTACCTAACAACCCTAGCCTCTATAACTTAGCCCCTTACCTAACATCCCTAGCCTCTATAACTTAGCCCCTTACCTAACATCCCTAGCCTCTATAACTTAGCCCCTTACCTAACATCCCTAGCCTCTATAACTTAGCCCCTTACCTAACATCCCTAGGCTCCGTAACTTAGCCCCTTACCTAACAACCCTAGCCTCTATAACTTAGCCCCTTACCTAACATCCCTAGTCTCTATAACTTAGCCCCTTACTTAACATCCCTAGCCTCTATAACTTAGCCCCTTACCTAACATCCCTAGCCTCTATAACTTAGCCCCTTACCTAACATCCCTAGCCTCTATAACTTAGCCCCTTACCTAACATCCCTAGCCTCTATAACTTAGCCCCTTACCTAACATCCCTAGCCTCTATAACTTAGCCCCTTACCTAACATCCCTAGCCTCTATAACTTAGCCCCTTACCTAACATCCCTAGCCTCTATAACTCCTCTTACACCTAACACTTTATTCCCTTGTGCTGATTCTTCTTTTTTTTAAGAGAAATCTTCTTCTGGCCTGAGCCCCCTCTGTCCCCCCCCCGGCCACCATTATCTTTCAGTGTGGCGGGGGTTAATACAATCAAAGATCTCATCAAGAGAGCATCACAACGTCTGCCCCTTCCTGCCAGATCCACCATTCATAAAAGCCGTGCTACAGCTCGGGGAAGAGTGGATGATTGATAGCTTCCCCCCTCTATTCATAGATCATGTTGATAACGTGACCAAATAATAACAGAACGAAAAAAAACAATAACAAAAAAACCCCAAAGAAACAATTGCTTTTTTAAAAATGTACATGCCAATATGGTAGCTAAATCTAATGTTGTGTTTGATTATGTGAGTTTGCATCTGTGCATTCACTTTAACCGTAAATGGTGGCTTTGTAATTATTGCTTTTATGTCAGGATGCTCAGCAATACCTATTATGTGTGGCCCAATTGTTGCTTTTGTACGTCGGTGCCCAAGCTGTGCATGGGTATGTATATTTGTGCATGTACTTGGGAGCAGTGAACTTCATTTTTTTTGTTTGTTTTTTTTTATTTGTTTATCTGTTACTTTAATTTTTTAAACTTTTTTTTTTACTTAACGTTATTGCTATCACAAAGGAGACCAATAGCCCCCCATGTAATAGCACTTTGCTGGTGACTGGTCCTCTTTAAAGTGACATTAGGGGTTCTCAGTGGATCCAAAATGAAAATGATCAAGCACAAATTGTGCTTGATCAGTTTCATCCCCAGCCACATTAGGTGCGAAATGACAGCACTGAACATGGAAGTAATATACACATTCCTTCAACGTTCATTCACAATAGCAAGGATCAGCATAGGGATGTTCATTGAGCTCCATCTGCTCTACCCAGTGACACTCACCATGCCTGCCTCTGACCTGCGAGTGGGACAGTGGAGTCCAGGATACATGCCAGAGGAGTTGCAGGAAAAAGGACCTTGACTAGTGCTCACACACTATAGCAGACAGGGCTGTTTGTAAATACCCCTGCTGCTGCCAACATATGACACATGTCAATGGCAGAGTAGGGTTGCTGTATGTGTTACATAACACTACGAGTTTCAAGGACAGCATGAGCAACAACATATTCTAGCATCACATAATTTAGATGTTACGTGATTTTATTTATTTATTTTTTGTTTTACATTTAGCTTGGTTAAATCCCAAGCTGCTATATAATTATGATCCTTTGTTCCATCTAGTGGCCATATTGCAGGGTTTTCCCAAACCACTCATAATTTGAGGCACAATGCAGTTCCAGCTGTGGAACTATTTTGTGGCACCTTTGCAGTGCTGGGGTGTTGGAGTAGGCCACAAATTTGTAGGCGCAAGCAGGATTTGCCCTGCAGCAAACTTTGTAATTTTGATATCTGAGGTTGAGTTGTGTGGCACTGCTGAGTAGCTGAGTTCTAGCTGCATTTCCTCCATGCTCCACAGCTACGAGGTAGGGAAGCAGCTGCACTCTTTAGCCTATTCCTGCCCAGCATTGGTTGGCCCACTAAGGTGCTATGGACTTTGGATCCTCCCCCAGGAACAATGATAGAGGCATCACCTAGGAGGCTCCTAGTCAGGCCTTACCAGCATCACCCAGGCTGTTCCATACTTTCCTCAGGTCTTACAGCAGTGTATCCCAGCAGCTGCCCTTCCACAACCAGTTTCATTTCTAGAAGACATTCCCAACATGGGATTGCAAGAGGAAAGAATACATACAATGACACACTTTTAAAACTTTTCTCAAACACATTTGAATGGTGATGGCATTTCCTTCAGTTGCAAACAGATAATAGCAAAGCAGAGAGCCAAGTAAAGGAACATCCCACAACTTTTAGGGGGTTGCCAGAGTCTTTTATCCCGTACCCATGGGATATGAATAGTCCCATTAGTCATATACCTTTCTTTAAGTGCTTCCATCCAAGGGGAAGCTCCTAGAAGGTACAGTAGATCCTAAAGATTACATCTTGCTGAGTTGGTCCAGCGCTGTTTCCACTGATCAACTGATGACACACAGACTTCAAGCAGAGTATTTATACGGAGCCCCTTACCTAAGATGCCCCACACAGGCAGGCATTTCTTTTGAGACCTCTAGTGGCTTCTTAAGTACTTACACTGCCTACTCTTACTACAATGAAAAACAATGTAAACTTTGTATCAATCCTCAAAGCTGAGGTCCTCCACCCCCCTTATTAATTTTGTTGCCTTTCACTGAACTCTTTCTAATTCAGCAACATCTTTCCTGAGGATTGGAGACCAAAACTGACTTGCATATTCAAGCTGAAGCTGAACCAAATGCATCATACTGGTGAGGGTAGGGATGGCACTTTCTTGCTATCTAGGGCACATACCCCCCATTTCTCAGGGTACTAGTGACTTTGTAAGCACTTGCACTGCCTACTCTCACTACAGGGTTTCCAAACCTAGCTATGTTGACATCTAGTGGCCAATTTATGGAATTACACTGAGGGCACCCTTACCCTTCAGCACTTTTAAAGCCATTGCCAATATTGGTTTCCAGCTTGTGGGGATGTCACAGATCAGGTGGTTGGCAGGCAGATCATCACTGAAAGTGTTTAACTGCCTTCAGTAGTCACAAATTCTTTCCTGCCTGATGATGAACCTCCTGGCAACCAGGGTATTTAAACGGAAACTGCTGCACCCCCAGGATGAGAACATCTGCTGAACATGTGTAAAATTTCCCTGTAGAAGGTGGTCAAAAGGATAGTACCTTTGTACCCTTGCCTGGTAGAAGATAGTATGGTGTCAGCCACCTCTCAGCCTGACCATGGAGAGCTGACAGAATCACAGGCTCAGTAAGACTCCTGCCCCCCAGGCATGCAAGTAGAAAAAGTGGCAGAGTCTACGTGACGTGTGATATCATCACATTAAGGACCGCAGCAAGCTTTCCAGAATTAATATTTGGGACTTCAGATATGCCTATCCTAGCTACTATAATGTAAATGAATATTTTAATGTGATAAATACCTTGCTTTTCTACTGCACCATGAGGCTTTTCTATTTGTATGCCGTTTTTTGAGTGGAGTACATAAGAAAGCTGAGTATCTCTGGACCGTTGATGGCTAGTGTCATCCAGGAATATGAGAAAGGGGCCCTGCTGAACCTATGGTGCGGATGAGGTCTGGAAGACATGATTTAAAAAGCTCTGTTTGACTGATCAGTTTACACAGGTTCAGTCTACTAATAAATCACTATAAATTATCCATGTATAAACAATATATTCAAAAAATAAAACTGAATAAAGTGCAATCAAAAGGAAAAGTCCATATTCCCAAGTGTCTGTGCAACAAATAAATCCAAAAAAAGAAAGGAAGAAGTACATTGACATTGGTCTTCCACCATATAAATGCAAGAAGACCCTTCACACACCACGTGTTCACCTTATGTGCAGAGTACTTTACCAAAGGGCATATGACTATGTATGAGGATATGGTCATACATGGCTCAAAACACACAAGCTTCTGGCCTCAAAGATCTTCAAATAGATGACACAATCAAGCACTTCAGAAGTCGTGACAAACATGATATATAAAGAGAAGAGACTCTCATAGTGTAGTGAAGTCAGTTCCCAAATTAATAAAACCATAAACAAATGCCCACTCACATCTTCAATGATCATCCGATCAGCCACTGTCTGCTCTGTGAAGCCGCTTCCAGTGTCAGCGTGTGTGGTGACAACACTTCCACTGGCCCAAGCCAACGCGTTTTGTCATAGCAGAGATCATCAGAAGGAGAGTAAAGAGTCTTCTTGCATTTATATGGTGGAAGACCAATATAGGTGTAGTTCTTCCTTTCAATTTTGGATTTATTTACTCCCTTTGCAGGGACACTTGGGAATATGGACTTTTCTTTTTTATTGAACTTTATTCAGTGTTTTTTGAGTATATTGTTCATACATGAACACTTTATAGTGACATATACATTTAATATTCACATTTGAATGTTTCTTTACATATATTATTTTTATCGCTTCACTTTTTTTACATATTTTTTAGGATTTGATATCACAGATCTTAGTGCTGGCTGCTCTTTGTTGACACTTCTAAGTGCAGAGTTTTCTCCTTATATGCAAATTGGGGAATAAAATTGTGGTGCTTTGGTGCACAATAATTTACTGTACAAATATACAGTAATGTGCTGCAAAGGGTAGCTTACCTTGTGTCAGCAAAAAGTGTGTACTTCAGATAATGAAATAAAAAAAAATAAAAAGGTCCTAACAAAATAAATAAAGTATAACCCCGCCCCAAAGAATTTCTGAAACAATAAACTTCAACCCTATTTTAACCTAGAAGATCCATAGAAAAAACAGCGCTGTGGTGGTAGTAATATAAAAACCCCACTAGGGGGAGTACCTTTATTGGAATAAGCAATGGAACATAAAACACTTAAGCCTGTGGCTTGGAGGAAGTGCCAGGGTCAGGTGGACGGCCCATCCGTTCGGGGATGATTCACAGTGCCCATTACCTCTCCCTCTCCATGAATGGGTTTCCCTTTCATAAACAGCTTGCTTATGGTTGTGATCTATACTTGCTGTGGGCCAATCACAGATCACAACATTGAGCAAGCAGATCACAACATTGAGCAAGCTGTTCATGAATGGAAAGCCATGTTATCATGTGATTGCTATGACCAATTATCTGGTAGACACAGCAATCAGAGGAGCAACTCCCTGCATACTGGGTGTGCCAGTGAGTATGTTCCAGGTGACATACATTTGCTGAGCCTGGGGAAGCCACCCGTCCACAGTAAGGCCTCATGCACACTGGACATTATGAAAACGCCAGTAGCGTTAGCTGTAGAATGCTGCAATAAAAACATGAGGTTTTTTTGCGTTTTTACCTGTTTTGCATTAGTTTTTTTCAGCGTTTTTTTAGTGTTTGCGTTTTTAGCAAAGGTATACTCTCACAAAATCTTCAGGCTCAAAAATGCTCATAATAGCTGCAGTTATTTTTAGCTTTTTTCATCTTTTATCTGCATTTTTCAACTTTTATCAGTGTTTTTCAGCTTTTATCAATGCTAGAGCATTTTTACAGCTAAAAAACCTCCTCTAAACCCACTAGTTCTGTTTTTTTTCCACCCAGAAAACGCTCCTGCTGAAAAAAGATGATTAAAGCCTATGTATGCATGAACACATAGGATAATATGCTGGGGAGTTTGCTAGCTGTAGAAAAAAAACACCAGAAGCTAAAAATAGCAGATGTAAAAACGTCTAGTGTGCATGAGGACTTAAAGTACTGTGAGTTACTGTGGCGGTAAGTGGTTAAAGATATCAAAAACAATAACAAAAAGGCAACAAAGGGGTTTATTGCTCAATAATTTGTCAATCAGAATTTAAGTCGTGTTTTCCTAACTGACCCTAATCTCTCCCTATGCAGTTTTCTGCTTTTCACTATCCTTTCTCTACAGCAGCTTCAATACAATATCACAATAACTTCTCTGTGAACTCCCTTTTATAATGAGAGGGCTGACTTATCCAAAATCCCCCTAATTGGCCTTTCTATGTCTCATGGCCATAGTCCAAAGGACATGCAATGCATTATGGTTAAAAAGAAAAATCTCCATGGTGGATGTGCACATAAATTCAATGGAGCTTTGAATCTCAGACCTGCAGGATTTGGCTCATTCTTGTAGAAGCAACAAACCTGAACTTCATTCATAATTATAAGTATATATACAGAGAATAAGGTAGATTAAAAGTAGTGATAAAATAAGTTGTAAGTAAGTGATAACAATAAATTGTAAAGTTTAGAACAAAGAGGGTTAGCAATTGGTTATTTGTTTTTCTGCGCACTTATCAATTGGATTCAAAATCATGGGTAAGGATAACTCACCCAATAATTCAGTTATAAGAGGAATAATTCAATAAAAACAAGGAAGTACAGTACAGTTAAAGGATTATTTACAAGCTGGACTATCTTTACCTTAAAGCTACAATTTCAAAAGTCTGTAGTTTTTCAGTCAGTGTTTCCAAATAGCAGATGACAGTTTTAAATACAAACAGCGTGCTAAACACCCAATGAACTAAACAGAGTACCCAAATAACATCCGAGGTTACCTCCTCACTATCACAGTCATTACAATGTATGCAAACACTAGCTGAAATTAGTTTGCTAAATCACAACATATCATAAACAGTTTCTATTTTTCTTTTAATAAAATACTTTCACTGCTTTTTTTTCATCCTTTCTGTCAGCCTCTTTGCAGCCACTTCATGTCTACATGCACTCCAGTAGTAATTGAATGGCGTTTCTCAGAGATGGTTTCTAAAGGTGACTATAACTGATCATACCTGCATAATATGTTGATTTCAAGATACTGTACATGACCATTTGTAGTCTCCAATGGAAGTCCATATGACAAGGTGACAACAAAGAAGAATAACTAGGAGCCACACAGCATTGTAACTCCTATGACGGGAAGTGTCTGGCAAATACATGGATCTCCAGTTTTTTTTTAATAAAATTGGCACATTTATAAATACTGAAAATTAATTTTTAAATTTATATGGTAAGACTTATATAAGATTTTAGGTAATGAGTATATATATATATATATATATATATATATATACACACACAGTACTGTGCAAACGTTTTAGGTAGGTGTGAAGAAATGCGGTAAAGTCAGAATGTTTTCAAAATACATATTTTAATTGTTTATTTTTATCAATTAAAAAAATGCAAAGTGAGCAAACAGAAGAAAAATCTAAATCAAATCTATGTTTGGTGTGACTACCCTTTAGTTTTAAACCAGCATCAGTTGCACAAAGTCAGGGATTTTGTAGGATTGGAGTCAGGTGTATGATTAACCAATAATACCAAGTAGGCTAATGATCATCTATTTCATATGTAGGTTGGTAAGCAGTCATTAAAGCGGAGTTCCACTCACCCTGTCAAAAAATAAAAGTCATCAGCTACAAAAACTGTAGCTGCTGACTTTTGAAAAACAGCCACTTACCTGTCTCTCGGTCCTGCGATGTGCCCCCGAAGTCCGTTTCACTGGCCGTCCTGTATTCCAGGAGGCCGGCATCTTCAGTGTGGGCACCCGGCTGTGCAGCTTGCAGCTTCACAGCCGGGTACCCACTGCGCATGTGTGAGTAGCTCTGTGCTTCATGAATGGTCCTGTAGTCTTCTGGGACCTGTCACACGTCCCAAAAGACTACAGGGAAGGAAGGAAGGAGGACACCTTCTGCTTCCGATCGTCTAGGCGATTGGACCGAAAGTGGGAGCAGGTACCTGTCAAATTCAGGTACCCACTCCCCCCCACCCCCCAAAGGTGCCAATCCTTAATGGGGAGTGGGGGAGCAGTCCTTAAAGCGGAACTTGCTCTTTTGGGTGGAGCTCCGCTTTAACTGAAACAGAATCAGTTGTGTAGGAGACTTAAAACTGGGTGAGGAACAGCCAAACTCTGCTACTAAGGTGAGGTTGCAGAAGAGAGTTTCATATCACAGGTTATACGCCATGGTAAGATTGAGCACAGCAACAAGAACCAAGGTAGTTATACTGCATCAGCAATGTCTCTGCCAGGCAAAGTTTTCAAACCAGACTGGCATTTGAAGATGTACTGTTCAAGAACTTTTAAAAAGCACACAGAAACAGGCAATGTTGAGGACTGTAGACACAGTTGTCGGCCAAGAAAACTTATTGCAGCAGATGGAAGTCAAGTCAGTGAAGCTAAAATATGGAGTTATTCACAGAAAGCAATCCAAAATACAGGGTAGTCTGATAGAAGAAATGATCAGGCAAAAGCTAAATTTACCAAAGTCCTTATAGGCTCTTTCAGACAGGCGTTAATGCATTCCACTGATTTTACATCACCTGACTATTCCTCAACTGCAAGCATTTGGCTATTGTGGTACAGCCCCACTGATCTCAATGGGCAGTGTGTGTGTGTGTGTGTGTGCTTAACCTACCTATTTTTTGAATGTCAGGAATGAAATAATTATTCCAGTAAAGCAAACAGTGTTTTGAGAGTTAACATAGGGGTATAAAAGGGTTAGCATAATTCAAATGCTTGGCAATCTCCATAAGGCTGCTTTCACACAGATCCACTTTTGGTGCTTGCTGCAATTTTGGTTCATGTTTGGTCTGGTAAAAATAAAACACAACAAAAATGCATCCCTCCAATGGAAATGAATGGAAACCACATCAAAAATGCATAAAAAATGCATTATAAAACACACCAATGGGAAGTTCTCAAGGCTGGTTTACAGAATCGCATGACAAGGGAAATTACATTATATTCAATGGTGCTCTTCTAATCAACTCAGCACAGTGAGATTTTGGAAAAGATTTCTGGTGGACTTCAATGTAATTTCAGCCTCACGGAAGTCGCATCAGCATAGGTAAAAAGCATTCCTATGCAACTTTGATGGATTCAGTGCTTTTTTTTTTTAAGCCTCACCTATTCTTCCTAGTCATCCTTCATCCATGGATTTTGATACAGCTGCGATTTTTTAGCGTTCCTTTGATTGAGCGATCGACTCTTCCTTCTGTTGATTGATCTTTACTTTTATTCATTGGCCCTTCCTTCAATTGATCAACCCTTCCTTCGATCAATCAATCAAACCTTCCTTCGATCAATCTTTCCATCAATCAGTCGACGCTTCCTTTGTTCCTTCCTTTCTTTGATTGGTCAGTCAAAGGAAGGATTAATTGATTGAAAGAAGGGTTGATCAATCAAAAGAAGGGTTGATTGATTGATCACAGGAAGGATCGATCGACTAAAGCAAGGACCAATCATTTGAAGGAAGGATCAATTGATCGAAGGAAGGACTCATCGATCGATTGAAGTCATGATCAAAACTGCTTTTCTAAGCTATTCTAAAAGTTTAATTTTTTAAAAAATAACATGTCCATACTTACCTACAGTGTGCAGTGGTTTTGCACAGAGCAGCCTGGATCCTGCTTTTCTTGGGTCCCCCACAGGCTCTCCTGGCTTCTCTTTTCTGTCGGATGTCTGCACAGCAAACAGCTTGCTGTGGGAGCACCCAAAGCAGGTGTGTTCCCAAGCCATTGCTCGGTGTGTCCATTCACACATAGAGTCGTGGCCTGGCCCTGCCCCCTGTCTTCTCATTGGCTGACTGGCTGTGATTGACAGCAGTGGGAGTCAATGGCTCCCACTTGCTGTCTCAGCCAATGAGGAGGCAGAGACCCGGGTCAGCCAAGGCTGTCGTGCACATCGCTGGATCGCAATGGGGCACAGGTAAATATTGAGGGGGCTGGGGGCACTACTGCACACAGAAGGTTTTTTACCTTCATGCATAGTATGCATAAAGGTAAGAGACCTTGAGCCTTTACAACCACTTTAAGTGTGAATCTAGGTTTTAGGCAGCAAGAATGAGGGAAGAGAGGTGAGGGTTAAAGAAAATGCACTGATCCATCAAAGTCACATTGGAATGTTTCTTATCTATGCTGATACTACCTCTGTGAGATAACAAAGAAGTCTATGGGGCTGAAATCCCACTGCAGTTGGAATATAATGTGATTTGCTTTGTTATGTAATTCTGTGAACCCAGGCTTGACAAATTTTCATGCTTCAGTTTAATGTTTCATCAAAGTTGCATCAATAGTCCACTGGAAACCACATGAAAATCACAATAGAAAAGTGAGAGGTGATATGGGGAAAATGCAATGCAAATGCATAAAAAACACAGAATACATTGTGTTACATTTAACACAATGCAGGAAAAATGTGGCAAAAACCTCCATGCATTTTTGTTGCATTTTTCATACAGAGCAGTGTGAAAGTAGTCTTACATGAGTACAGGGAACACAGGTCTCAAGCTGGAAATACAGTTTGCATAAGGGAAAGAGTTGAAGTACAAATTTGGTTGCTGATGTTAAGTGTTTCTGAATATAGTGCTTTGATAAGATAAAGGAGAACATGAGAAAGTTGATCGAGATGAAACAAAGTAGGTTTCCATTAGATAGAAAACACATGTACAAAATGAAATGTCATAACTCAAGCAGTGCAAGCTTGTGTCCTCTGCTGGATGTACAGCAATTATTTCTTAATGTTTTGTGGTAAAAATGTTTTCTTTCTCATAGGCACTTCATAAAAGAGGAAAGATTCGGGTGGGAGGTTAAGCCACTGCTTATGCAGCAATGACACTCAAGGGAGAAATTTCAAATGTGTACTGGGGTAAGTACATTACAGTGGAACTGTATTTGAGCACCACAAACTAAACACAATTTAATTATTTTTAATATTCAAAGTAAACTCACCCATCCATGTCTTCATGTTTTAGTTTGAAATCACTTTGAAAAACACTCCCCTAGCATTTCTAGCCACTGCCATCTTGAGTAAGGGCAGATGATTCATCTAGCATTTACTTTGTGGAATCCATCTGCTCTTAGCTCAGGTATGCAGACAGGAGGGTGTGCTTAGCTGAGCTCCTCCAGTTGAAAGAAAAAAAATTTCCATGAAGACTCCTGGAATGTATGACATGACTCTGGCCGAGGCCAGAGACCAGGAATCAATTACTGTACAAATGTAAAAAAAAAGGTTAAAACAAGTAAATATAATATGCCTATTATATGTACTAATGCTAGCAGCAAAAGGATTCAAAATAGTTGATGTTGGTTAAGAGAGTTTAATTCCAATTTAAAGGATAAGTTTACCTTTAAAACAAAAAGAAATACACATCTTTTTGCAGGTAAGTAATGTGTATTTATTAATTTTTTTACTCAGAGCCAGTAAAGCTGATTGCGGGTGCCATGCAGGACTGCTGCAGACTTGTCAGCATAGGCGTAGCATCAGGGGCCAAAGAGGTCACATTTGCGACTCCAGCCCCTAGCTCCAGGGGGCCCTTGCGGCTTCCCTGTTAAATTAGCATGCAGCATTCCCTCACAGCCGAGCTCTGTACTCCAATACCCAGCATTAGTGGTTGGCTGCTAGGGCGTCTAGCAACCAACCATGTGGTTGGTCAACCCCCAGCATTCAGTGAAGGAGAACAGAACTTCCATCAGTGCTCCGCCTCCTCTCCCTGCTTCACTCAGACTGAGTCAGGATGTGCCATAATTAAAAATAAAAAAAATACTGTGATACTGAGCCCACCCAGTCCAGATCCCAATAAACCCCTCCCATGAGTCCTGTCTGCTGAGCCCCACCCACTAAGTCCTGCCCGCTAAGCCCCACCTACCAAGTCTCTGATCCAACCCTCGTGGAGGTCATATTAAAGAAATTCAATGTGGGGGGCACTGTGTCTGTTCCCAGCAGTCAGTGTTGGGAGACATTAATGGAGGGACCTCTAATGAGGGGGAAAGTGATGGGGGAACCACAGTGAGAAGGACACTGCTGCCAGGAAGGTCCAATGAGGGAACACTGATGGTGGGGAGAGAGAATACACAGGATGAAGTGAAGCTGATGGTACAATACACAGGATGAAGATGATGGTACAGAACACAGGATGGAGATGACGGTACAATACACACAGAGGATGGAGATGATGGCACAATATACAGGATTGAGATGTTGGTAGAATACACACAGGGAATGGAGATGACAGTAGTGTACACACAGAGGTTGGAGATGACGATAAAATACATTGGATAGAGATGACGGTAGAATACACATAGAAGATGGAGATGATGGTAGAATACACAGAACGGAGATGACGGTAGAATACACAGAATGGAGATGATGGTAAAATACACAGGATGGAGATGATGGTAGAATACACACGGAAGATAGAGAAGGCAGTAGAATACAGAGAATGGAGATAATGGGATTATCTGCTGTACAGTATGAGGACACGCTGGGTGTTGGAAGGTATTTCGAAATATTTGTGAGTGGTCTGGCATTAAGTGCTTTTACACAATATAAAGTTGTAGCGGTATTACACTATTGGAATTTTCTTTCCTGTCCAGGAGCCCTAAATAGTCCTAAAAGGCGCTATACTCACCACTATCTGGTTTATGTTGGTCGCCTCACTGGTGGATAGTGGAAGGATCATTATTGGCACTGGGAAGATATGAAGTTCTTATATTATTTTATTTGTGTGTCACTGGGACTTTTTTATTGCTTTGGACACTATTAATATTATTTGATCACTATTATTTATCTATGAATTAAGTTTTTTATTTTTATATGTTTCTCAATATCAATTAATTTATTTATTTGAGTTAGGTTGTGTTTTGTGCTGTTTTCTACAATTTTCAATTTTGGTTCAAAATACCTGTGTACAGCAGAATCTCATTACCCTGGTATATTATTGTTTTTTCAAGGGGTGGTCCTGTGCGCTGGGGTTTATTTTTGTATTTGTCTCGAGAAAATATAATTTGTTTTCAAAATTAGCAGTGTTTTTTATGCAATAAAAAAAAACAAACAGTGGTGATTAAATACAACCAAAAGAAATCTCTATTTATGTGAAAAAATGCTATACATTTCATTTGGCTGTAAGTAGCTTCAAGTAGCACAGTGCTGAATAGCAAAAAAAATGCTCTAGTCAAGAAGGGGGTAAAACCTTCTGGAGCTCAACTGGTTAAGAGAATTCTGTTATAAAGAGTTATGCAGGACATATATGGCTCAAATGCTGAAAGAATTTGTTTAAGAAAATTGTAATTAGGATTTTTCGTTCGAATTTCACACCATTAGTGGGCTGGAGCATCGGCTGATTTTTATGCAGCCACCGAATTTGAGTGATTAGACATGTTGGAAATTTTTTGAAAAACTAACAAATTTCTAATCATTGATGGAAGAATCGTGTGAGATATGTAATCCAAAAAGAAATGAGCATGAGCCGTGACCTGAAAAGAAAAGATTCCCAGCCATAAAAAATCTTTTCTGTAGAACATGAGGTGAAATTAAAGGATTGGTTGGTTGAATTTTTAAATCAAAAAGCAAAAAAATTCCAATTTTTCTATGGAAAATTCATTCAGAATTTGACCCGTGTATGGCCTGCCTAACTTTTTTTTTTTATGACAGGGCAGGTCAGACCCACACCTGAATAATTTACAACATCTAACTTGTTAATTAAAATATTCAAAACCAATGACCTTGTTCTCAAAATGTTTTTATCATAGAGGTTCAGGTACTTGTCCTGTGAATAACCATAATTGCCTTAACTATTTTTCAGTAAAGGCTGCATCCACACGGGCATTCAGCCATGGTGCAAATCCCAGTGGCAGCACACTTTATGTGCGTCCAGCCACGATCACCGCTGACAATCTGTCATTGCAGTATACGGCCTTGGCGGCCGCAGTCATCCCCTCACAGCTGTCAAACCCAGCAACAGAAATCTTTAGATTCCTCCCCTTGGGATTCGCACTGTGGCTAAATGCCCATGTGAGTTCAGCCAAGGATATGGAAATATAAAATGTGTGTTTGTCTGTTAAATTCCTTTTTATCAATTATTAGGATTTAGATGAAGATTAAATCACATTTTAGGAGCTGATAATGTTAAATTTATAGCAGTGAAATGAATATCTGTTTATGCAGTAGAAATTCAATCATCTTCCTAAAACTTGCTTCAAGTAGCAATTAAAATGCTATTGACCAGGTTTGAACTAATATATATTTTCATTTGTTTATACTGTTCTCTGAGTGTATTAATATTAACACATCTTTTGAACAAGGGAGTACATAAAAATCAAGGGGCCCAATACAGGGGTGTATTTACCACAAGGCAAACAAGGCATTTGCCTAGGGCAGCATTTTTCAGGGGGGGGGATGGAAGAAGGGACACATGCAGCATGCTGACCAGGTGGGATCCAAGAGAAGTTGCAGGCTGCTTGATGATGTATGGAGAGCCTGACTCTCCTTACCGGAGATGTCTGGAGCTGTGAAGGGTAGTTAGTGGAAGGGGGGTTAGTGGAAGGCTCTCTCAGGTGGGGGGTGGGCAGGATTGTTGTTGGTCAATGTCAGGCTTTCTCCGTGGGGGAGGGGGGGGGGTCGCCCGATTTATGTGTTGCCTAGGGCAGCAAAAAACCTAAATACACCACTGTCCCCATAGCAGAAACACTCATAGGCCGCCCAAAGAACCACACAATGGTACAAAACCCTAATTGCCATGGCAGGTGACAAAGAGCTGAAGAGGGCATGGGGGTGATATTGAGGTATGTAAAGATCTGTGGAGAGGGATGATTGGTATTATTCATCCATGAGACTAAAGAAAAGATATCCGTGTACATTAACTAAAAGTACACCTATCCTTTCAAGTTACCGTGTTACTGAGTTAACATAATGACACTAAGACAAGCCTATAAAAGGAAAATATAAATACATTTATGGCATGCAGTGGCCTAAAACCTCATGGTATTACAATTCTCCAGCTACTGCTGGTATCAAAAAACTATCCAATATATGATTCCTATCTGGGTATGGCGCTTCCTCCTGCTGATCCCTATGTCACTAATGTATTCTGTAGCAGGAGAAAGCATGGTACATATAGGGCGATCATGTAATGGACGTTTCCAGAAATATTAAATGTCAAAACTGGCAGCCATGAATCTGCAATACAGCAAAGTTTTAGGCCTCCTACAAAGGTATTTATCTGCTTTGCTTTTAGAGTCATCATAAGAAGCTAGTGATAGGCTCCTAAAGCAAATCACCTTCTTGCATTGGTGTCACTAAGCATGGGCATTAAGGCACATAAATTCCTACTGACACCAGTGGAAGCATTTTTTTATGCCTTGCCAAGTGACTTAGGAAAAGCTCAGTGTTTAGAATGGAATATCAAATGTATAGCACTGCATAAAGAATGAGGCTGCATAGGGGATAGAGAGATATAAAATAAACAATGCAGCATACAGAAGGAGGTGCTGTGCAATATGAGATTTACAACCTACTGTAAAGAAAGAGGTGATGAAAAATGAGCTAGTTTGGGATAGGGAATGTACTGCACTCCATACAGAATGGGATGATGTGGAATGTAAATTGTACAGCACAGTGGGCAGAATGGGTTACAGTGATACACAAAATGTATAGCACAGAGTTGAGATGCACCAATACCATTTTTTTTACGAGTACTTTTATATTTTCAAGGCAAATTTTTCTTTATTATATTTTTGTATCAAATTTAACAGAACAGGACATTAGAAATAGTGATAATATGTACATGTACATAAATATACAGACATCACAATTGTGGAGATGATCCATGAGGGTAAGTTAAAATGATTCTATACAACGGAAAGATTAAAGGATCAACAGCATATTGAATTAAATTCAGATGCATTCATTATCCGAATTCGAATTATTGAACTAATTCAAAATCTAAATTCATTTCCCCATGGGCCCAAACTACTAATGTGTCATGTGATGTCATCAGAATGAAATTAATGCATTTGTTAATTTGTTATAACTTTTTTCAGATTTGCTGATATTCGTTACCATGCAGACATTCGTATACATCCAAATCTTCAGAAATTAAATTTTCATCCAAAAACAGAATCAAAATGCACATGTCTATCAAATGATTTCATCTGTTAAAGCCTCAGAGAAAGTGAGTAGTAGATTACTACCTTTGCCTGCTCTGTTCACAAGTGACAGCAGGATTCAGGGGAGCTGTACCAGCTCACTGACAAAGGTCTGGGTGGGGGCCAGGTTAACTGCACAGGTGTCTCTGTTTCTTAATATTTCATAACCATTTAACACATAATAACATAAATAAACCCACTGCTAAACGAACTTCAACGTGCCCACACCATTCATTACTTTCAATATGATCTGCACTCACCAGATAAAATGGACTCTTAGTTGATTATTTATTTATTAATTTTTGCACTGTGGTTTTAGTTGATATTTAACACATAATGTTCAAATGTTGTTAAAGCAGAACAAAACACTCTCAATCTATATTAAAGTGTTACTAAACCCAGGATCCTGCATTCACTATATCTGGTCTCCCACAGTACACATGACATGGAAATGCAATTATTTTAGTAAATATAAACTGCTAAATACCTTTTCTCATCAGCAGTTAGAGCAGTCTTGTGACTTCAGCTGAGCACTGGTTAAAGCTTGTAGGAGGAGTTTTCTCTAGGAGGATGCAGAACCTCTGACCTCTGTCTGGACAGTGCTGATTGGCCCAGTGCTAAGCACATGCACTCTCCCAAGAAAATAAAAACCTCTCTATCAATACACACTAAACTGAGCATGTGCATGTGGCTTTGGGTTCAGTCTGTCTTATCAGGAGATAAGACATGGATATTTGAAGAAGAGGAGGGCAGAGAAGACAGGATCAAACAGCCTTTTAAGAAAAAAATAAATTCACAATTTTTTGCTGGAAAGGTGGAAATCTGCTCGAAGAGCACAGACAGCAATAACAATTATTTTTCAGTACCGTAGAGGAAGGTTAGAACCTCTGAAAGCTTTTTTTTTTGTCTGTGTCCTTATTGCAGTCTTTGTCTCACTCCCTGTAGATGAACCAATAGATTAAAGCTGGCCATATGCAGCTTGAATTTAGGCCACTTCCTGTAAATCTGCCAAAAACTGAACTGTCATTGACCATGCTGACATCCACTCGATCTGCCTCAACAAACCTCAGGTGGGAGAAAAAGTCCACTGAACAGTGACTGCAACCATTCAGCTGGAGTCACTGTTCAGATATTATGACAGCCATGACAGTTGGCTGCCAAAATACAATAGACAGCAGTGAGAGGTTCATCAGCATTTATCTCACTATGTATGGCCAGATTTAGTCTCAGTGGCTCACTGCAATTTCTCTATCTCAACAACTGTTGAGATGGTATAGCAGTCACAAAAAAAGTGCATGTTTTTCTGTATGCCATAGATATACATTGTAAGAAGAGTCAATAAAGCACAACCACTGTGTAGCACTGGAAAGCAGGCATGAAAAAGCATAGCCTGCATATGTACTGATCAAATATGGCTCTCCCTGTGTATACAGTCATGGCCGAAATTGTTGGCACCCTTGATATTTTTCCTGAAAATCAAGTATTTCACACAAAAAAGGTATTGCATTAACACATGTTTTGCTATACACATGTTTATTCCCTTTGTATGTATTGGAACAAATATAAAACAGAGGCAGAAAAGCAAATATGACATAATGTCACACAAAACCCCAAAAATGGGCTGGACAAAAGTATTGGCACCCTTAACTTAATATTTGGTTGCACACCCTTTGGAAAACATAACTGAAATCAGTCGCTTCCTATAACCATCAATAAGCTTCTGACACCTCTCACCCGGAATTTTGGACCACTCTTCCTTTGCAAACAGCTCCAGGTCTCTCTTATTGGAAGGACACCTTTTCCCAACAGCAATTTTAAGATCTCTCCACAGGTGTTCAATGGGATTTAGATCTGGGCTCATTGCTGGCCACTTCAGAACTCTCCAGCGCTTCTTTGCCATCCATTTCTGAGTGCTTTTTGACGTATGTTTGGGGTCATTGTCCTGCTGGAAGACCCAGGATCTTGGACGCAAACCCAGCTTTCTGACACTGGGCCCTACAGTGCGACCCAAAATCCTTTGGTAATCCTCAGATTTCATGATGCCTTGCACACAGTCAAGGCACCCAGTGCCAGAGGCAGCAAAACAACCCCAAAACATCATTGAACCTCCACCATATTTTACCGTAGGTACTGTGTTTTGTTCTTTGTAGGCCTCATTCCGTTTTCGGTAAACAGTAGAATGATGTGCTTTACCGAAAAGCTCTATCTTGGTCTCATCTGTCCACAAGACGTTTTCCCAGAAGGCTTTTGGCTTACTCAAGTACATTTTGGCAAACTGTAGTCTTGCTTTTTTATGTCTCTGTGTCAGCAGTGGGGTCCTCCTGGGTCTCCTGCCATAGCGTTTCATTTCATTTAAATGTCGACGGATAGTTCGCGCTGACACTGATGCTCCCTGAGCCTGCAGGACAGCTTGAATGTCTTTGGAACATGTTTGGGGCTGCTTATCCACCATCCGGACTATTCTGCGTTGCAATCTTTCATCAATTTTCCTCATCCGTCCACGACCAGGGAGATTAGCTACAGTGCCATGGGTTGCAAACTTCTTGATAATGTTGCGCACTGTGGACAAAGGCAAATCTAGTTCTCTGGAGATGGACTTGTAACCTTGAGATTGTTGATATTTTGCCACAATTTTGGTTCTCAGGTCCTCAGACAGTTCTCGTCTCCTCTTTCTGTTGTCCATGCTTAGTGTGGCACAGACAGACACACAATGCAAAGGTTAAGTGAACGTCTCTCCTTTTTATCTGCTTTCAGGTGTGATTTCTATATTGCCCACACCTGTTACTTGCCCCAGGTGAGTTTACAGGAGCATCACATGCTTGTAACATTCTTATTTATCCGCAGTTGTGAAAGGGTGCCAATACTTTTGTCCAGCCCATTTTTGGAGGTTTGTGTGACATTATGTCGAATTTGCTTTCTTTCCTCCCTTTTTTTGTTTTGTCCCAATACACACAAAGGGAATAAACATGTGTATAGCAAAACATGTGTTAAT
This sequence comes from Staurois parvus, assembly GCF_062004578.1. Taxonomy (NCBI): domain Eukaryota; kingdom Metazoa; phylum Chordata; class Amphibia; order Anura; family Ranidae; genus Staurois; species Staurois parvus. The sequence goes on from NW_028317874.1 coordinate 8,617,314, forward strand.
GCAATACGTTTCGTGAGAAATACATGATTTCCTGGAGAAATATCAAGGGTGCCAACAATTTCGGCCATGACTGTATGTATCCCTGTGTAAAGGAAATGTAACTACATATTCCTGCAGTCTCAAAAGACCAAGACACGGCTGCCATCATGTTGAAGATCAACTCACAGGATCTAACAGGTAACAAAAACAGGATCCATTCTATTATTCCAGAAAGCATTAAAAGGATAAATCAACTACTCAGATGGGCTACATACATTGATAGAACTAAAAACACAATACTTATTACATACTGACATAAAGTTTTTTTTCTGGTGGGGGGAAAATCCTCTAAAAATATATAAATAATAATAAAAAAAGAAATAAAAATACAAATATTTATAATTAATAATATAATATATATTAATAAAAGGTATCAATAAAACAATGTATATCCCAATCTACATTTAAACCTAATGGAGCATAAGATTTTAATTCATACAGCCATTTCATCTCAAGTTTAGAAATTTCTCTTCTACAGTGGCATCCTCTCCAATGAGGTTGCAATTTAGTAATTGACATAAATTTGAGGCCCCTAGAGTCTCTATTATGATATTGCCGAAAATGTGTTGACAAACTATGTTTTTTAAACCCTTTTTTTATATTGTAAACATGTTCCTTAAGGCGATCTCTCAGCCTTCTAGTAGTCCTACCAACATATATTTTCTGACATCTGACATGGACACTCCAATAGATATACAATATATTTAGATTCACATGTCATACATGTATCAATATTTGTATTTTTATTTCTATTATTATTATTATATATATTTTTTGTTTAGTTTTGGATTCCCCCCCCACCAGAAAAACTTTATGTCAGTATGTAATTTATTATTGTGGTTTTAGTTCTATCGATATATGTAGCCCATCTGAGTATTTGATTTATACTTTTAATGTTTTGTGCATTAATAGAGTGGGTCTGGTTTTTGTTACCTGTTCCTGTGAGTTGATCTTCAACTCTTCAACTTCAAGCCATGTCTTGGTCTTTTGAGACTATAAGAAAATGGCGCCAATACCAGATATGATGTAGTTATACTTCCTTTAGACCACGAGAACATGGTGCTGAGACCGAAAGTGACGTCTCAGCATCTGTATAGATGGACTACATTATGATGCCACTGTTACTTGTTAGTGTGTGACCCACTGAGGACGCGCTGTCACGCGAAATGGAATTGGGTTGTTAGGTGTTATTGCTGGATGTTGTGCCGCCATTCCAAGAGTCTGACAGCCCCTTATGTAAGTGAACACACAGCGGTTTATTTGCTTTTAATCGGCAATTTATTTGTGTATATATGCACTTTATTAAAACTACTACACTATGAGAGATTTGTTGGTGGGTTTTGAAGGATGAGAGTGCATGTACTGACACCTGGTGGAGTGGGATATGAGGAGTACTATCAAGCTTCCTGATATACTGAAGGATTGCACCTTGGGAATTTATTATCATACAAACGCTATTGCTGTTTTATTTTTAAATGGCAACATCTTCTGGTGAGTTTTCATTCAACCCATTGGTGGAGGTGACAGGTCTGTTGTTCCTGGATCACTGGGTGAAGATTTTGTTTGCAGTGGACAATGGGACTAGCCTATCCATTATATCATAGTCCACAATCATTGATTTGAACATCGATGGACTGGGGATCTGTCAGGGCAGGAGGAACGGAAAGGCAGGCCTAACAATGTAACGCACTGGCTGATGACAACCACCACCCACAGACCGAAGTCCCTCAGGGCGCGGAGTCTAAGTCCCAGGCTGCCCTTCACCAGGGCCCCTGATGGTGGGGATGGACTTGACGCAGCCAGGAACCAGGTCGCGGCCCCCGAGACACCTCAGCTGTGGTAATGGCCGCCGCCAATGGCGTGTAGCTGGTGGAAGAGACAAAAGAGTAGTCAGACAGGCCTGGGTCAACAACAACAGGACAAAACAGTACAGGACAGCAGACGAGAATCACAGGTCACGAGCCGGGTTCAGCAACAGAGGGTCAGATCAAAGGAGAATACAAAGAATAGTCAAGTCACAAGCCGAATCAGAATACCAGGAGAGTCACGAGAGTCAGAACAGAGTATTAGTAACACAAAGACACAAGACACAAGTGCAAAGAGCATGTGCGGGCCACAGGCTTATATGTCATCAGCCACGCCCCTCTGGGGGGTGGACCTCAGAGACCTGAAGGCATAAAAAGGATTCCCACCATGCACAGCAGAATCCAAGATGGACACCAGCACATGGAGTAACATAACCTCAGGGAAAAGGTAGGACCTTGACAGGATCAGATAAGTCCTGCCTGGCGAGCTGAAAGGAAGAATCCTAAGGAAGCAAGGAGACCCCAAACTGTGAAGAGGGATAATCCCATCCATCTCCAAGTCCAATTAAAGGGACACAAGCCTTATATGACCTCACTTAATGGTTTAGTCATATATGCCAGGTGAGAGCACAACCGGTGAAGGTGTACACAGTTTTATGATTGGTGGATGGCATGCAAATCATTTCTTATCACATCACTAGAAGGAATATCAAAGTCACGGATTGATTAAGGACATTTATGCAGCCGAAGCATGATTGCATTATCACATTTAATTTGTTGCTGGACTGTATTTAATTTATTTTAATTTTAATTAATTTATTTAAAAACCTTTCTTCACTCTTTATTGTAATTGTTAGTGGAGCGCAACACTGTTTATGATTTTTTTGGTTCACATACGACACACTGGGTATGAGTATGTGTAGAGTGTAGGCGGCCCACTTATTTCAATTTCATTCACATTTCTATTGGTTTCTTTTTATGTTTATTTGTATTAGCATTATTCATAATATTGATTTAATACATTTAATACTATGATGTAAGAATACTTTCTTACATCATAGTAGCTCACAAGACCCTACGTTTTAATAGGCAGCAGATGTATTCTCTGCCCCACAGCTGCACGTATACAAGGGGTGTGTATAGAAGAAGGGGGGGATGGTTCTGCGCTAACAAACTCAGGGGAATCTAAATAAACTAAAGATAGTGAATGACCACAAAAAACATAACACATGTAGAAGACTATATAGACACCATAATGCCACTAGTGTTTATGCTGTGTATTTTTGTGTCTGTGTTCACTTATTATTGATTTGTCCTGACATTTATATCATCCAATTTTTATTTCCCACCATTAGATATCACCTTTTGGGCTCTCCTGTTATTTGTTCATCATCCACTATTATATTTTTTCCATTGACTCTTATATTACATATTTTTTTCTTTTAGTTTCCCAGCACATGTTTGGAGTCTAATACGTGCATATGTGTGTTTATTTTATATCTGTTAAAGCAATAGTGGCATTATTGAGTTCATATAGTCTTATACAAGCGTTATGGTTTTATGGTCATTCACTATCTTTAGTTTATTTAGATTCCCCTGTGTTTGTTAGCGCAGCACCATTACTCCTTCTGCATTTTCTCTCTTTTAGTATATAGTTGGGTGCTTGCTGCTTTCTTAGATCCTATCATCAATGTGCAGTGCTATCGCGGGAGATTTTTTCCTATTTTTAAGGGGTATGTAAAAGTGTGGCTGCTGGGTGGGGAATGCCTCTGAAATGGTTGATTATCTGTCATCTTTCACAGCTAATCAACCAAACCCACCTGAGCACATCACTAATCTTTCAATGTGTAGAGTCTTTAAGAGACAGTTGGCTACTACTTTGATAGTTTTGAAAGAACATTGTCACTGTGTAGTTGTACAGTGACAGAATGCAAACTTTTGAGCTCACCATGGAGACGTTTGGTAATTATATTACAGTTAGCTTAGCTAGAAAGTGAAAATGAACTGTCTTATCACACATGTTGATGTTCTAATGTCAAAATTATAATTCCACTAGTGATTATTGAACTTGTTGCTCTGTTTGCTTTAACCATTACATTTTCAGTATGAAACCACTGAATAAAGTTTTCTGTTATCTACAATTGTCTCACTCACTGTGTTATGAGATTTCAAGAGTTTTGTGATACTTGGTTAGAGCCGTACACATATACTCATCAAAGCCAACAATTATAGATGCACTTCAGGGATATACAGCACGGTATATGAAAAAATGAAAGTGAGAGGACAAAATTGTATTTTTTTAAAGGAAATGAAAGGAAAAGCAATGACCATATTCAAGCCAAGGATCCCATATTTTGTAAAATAAATTAGTACTACTCTTGTTGATAAAGTTAATGTTTTCTAATTTAATGCAATCAGCTGTAAACACCAGCCTTGATATAAGTCAATTTAAAAAAAGAATGGGCCGGTTGGAGAATTAGGTGTCAACCAGTGACTGTGTCCTATCAGATACAGTTACTGTTTGAATTTTCAGGCAGCTGTAAGTTTCACAGTTCTCTGAATACAATAACCGGCTGTGGAGACTCCTTCATTCATGTTGTTTAGCATGGATGGAGGATCAACTTATTTTTTCTCCTTCAGTCCATGACCTGAACAAGAGTAATCAATGCATGTGTGGCTAGTCTTAGCTTTAAAGTTATTGTAAGGGGCCTTTTTTGTTTAAATAATAAACATGTTATACTTACCTGCTCTGTGCAATGGTTTTGCACAGAGCAGTCTCGACCCTCCTCTTCTAGGGTCGCCGCTGATGCTTCTAGCACCTCCTCCTCTCAACATGCCACCATAGGAAGACTCTATTTCCATAAACACAGGCAGTGTGGCTTGGCCTCACCTCCACTCCCTTGTCACAGCATTTTTTTTTTAAACAGCAAGAGCCAATGGCCAATCTGCCCTGTAAAGAGGGAAAGAACAGAGAGTTCTGCTGGTCTCGGACAGAGCGCTGGATCGTGATCGGGCTCAGGCACTGTAAGTATAAAGGGGGGGGGGGGCTGGCTGGGGAGCTGCACACAGGAGGTTTTGTACCTTAATTCAGAGAAAGCATTAAGGTAAAAAACCGTCTGTATTAAAAACCACTTTAACTATGTTGTTTTACAAGCACTGATGTGTTTAAGTTTTCAGGTTTGTGTTGATTGAAAAAAAAGTTGATACTCTCTTATTTACAACTAATCTAGTGGCTTCCAAGAGCATCTGGAAATTAATATATGAACTATTTCTCGTTCAAACAAAATACAATACTTTCAACTCCCTTAGTGGTGTCCTGTCAAATTGGACCCAGAAAATTGCTCTTTTTGCCCTGGCTGATGGTTTGAAACATGCTCATTTTTTAATTATTTTTCTGTTCTGTTTTTTGTCTGTTTTTCTTCCCACTACATGTGATTATCATTATATGTTGGTAAATTATGAGCAGCAGTATATGTGCAATACTTTGCATAACAGAAATATTGATGGATGTCAAGGAAGCAGCATTTTTTCCTGCTATTTTATTAAAAACAAAATGAGCGCATTCCTTTGACATCTCATAACACATTCTGTAGAGAAATGTTCCTGGGTTTCTCATGGCTTTATTAAATGGTACACTCTGAAAGAGGGGAGATTTATTTTACTAGTGGGGTTAACACTCTAATCCAAGGATATGCTATTACAAGAAGTATAATCTCTGGAAAGGCATCATTTTGCTAACACATGGAAATAGTTTTTCAGCATTGTTTGAAGTTTCTGGCCAGCAAAACCAAGGATTTATGTCCAGAGCATTATTTATTTGTTAAGCTATTTAAGAACTTATTACTGTTACCTGCCATCCAAATTTCTCTTGGATACAGTTATGCAGTATAACAGGTTTCCTTACTGTGAAACAGAATTACAAAAAAATGATTTAGTGACACCAGCATGGAGCATCTATGTTATCTTTTCACACAGAAGTAGTTTATGGGGAAGAATTAGAAGAACATTAACAATTTAGTGAGTCATTTCCAAGAACTAGTTTTTGCAAAATTACTCATAAAATATCCTGAAAGTTTCCACTTGTCAAAATGACTCTAAGCTAATTAAAGCAATACACTGACTGACACTTTTACTGCCAAATATATGCCCTATTATTATTATTATACAGTATTTATATGGCGCCAACAGTTTACACAGCGTTTTAGAACATATGACAGTACAACTACAATACAAATGAATACAGGAGGGTTCAGAGGGCCCTGCTCATTAGAGCTTACAATCTAAGTAGGAGGGCTGAGACATGCAAAAGTTAATAACTGTGGGGGATGGGCTGATGGACAAAATACATGTACAGTTGCTACGTGGGGGCAGGATAGGCCTCTCTGAAGAGATGAGTTTTCAGGGATCATCTAAAAGTGGACAGAGATGGAGATAGTTGGACACATTGGGGAAGGGAGTTCCAGAGGATGGGAGCGGCTCTGGAGAAATCTTGGAGATAAACCTTTGTTAGGAGGTGACAAGGGAGCTAGAGTAGGAGGTCTTGGGAGGAATGAAGAGAATGATTTGGTTGGTATTTTGAGACCAGGTTAGTGATGTAACAAGGGGCTGAGTTGTGGATGGCTTTATAAGTTGTTGTAAGTATCTTGAATTGTATTTGTTGGGTGAGTGGGATCCAGTGGAGGGACTGGCAAAGAAAAGTGGCAGGCACTGAACGGTTGGTAAGGTGGATGCATCTGGCAGCAACATTCATGATGGACTGAAGGGGGGATAGCCTATGCAAAGGTAAGCCAGTGAGCAGGGAGTTGCAGTAGTCAAGGCTAGAGATGACCAGGGAGTGAGTTAGAAGCTTTGTGGTATCATTGGTTAGGAGGGGGCGTATCTTGGAGATGTTGCGGGGGTTGAGGCAGCAAGCTTTGGACAGTGATTGGATGTGGGTCTTAAAGGATAGTTCAGAGTCCAGGATTACACCTAGAACCTTGTCATGTGGGGATGGGTTGATGGTTGAGCTGTTGATTTTGACAGAGAAGTCAGTGGAAGGGGTACGTAAGGGAGGAAATATTATGAGCTCAGTTTAGGATAGATTCATTTTTTGGAAGTGGTGTGACATCCAATCTGATATGTCTGTTAGTAGATTAGTGATGCATATGGAGACTGATGAAGTGAGCTGAGGGGTAGAGAGATAGATTTGGGTGTCATCAGCATAGAAATGGTATTGAAATCCATGGGAGGCAATCAATTGACCCCAATGGAGAAAGGAAGAGGAAGTAGAATTGTAAGTGACACTAAAGGTGCAGTGGAATAGGTAGGGTGAGAACCAATGAAGAGCACCATCATGGAGACCAAAGGAGTAGAGGTTTTTTTAGGAAGAGGGGGTGGTCCATTGTGTTAAAGGCAATGGACAGGTCCAGGAGGAGGAGTACAGAATAGTAGATCATTTGTAAGTTTGAGGAGAGCAGTTTCCATGGAGTGCTGAGAGCAAAATCCAGACTGAAGAGGATCAATAAGGTTATTCCCAGTGAGGTGGTTGCTATGTGCAGGCTCAGCTATTTGTTGTAGAAGCGATCAGGGTATCTATAAAGCGATCCATTCACTTCTACAGTCTGCAGAAGCAGAATTTTGAAACAATTTAGTACGTGGGAACTGGAGTTTAGAAACACCAAATTAAAGCAACTCTTAAAGTTAAACTACAGCTAAGAAAAAAAACAGCTTAATTCACATTACCTGCCTGTAAGGAAGTATGTCCCATGTTGAGAATCTTCACTGCAGGTATATCCTGTCTTCTTCCTGGCTCTGAACTTCTGGCCCTGCAATATTTAACAGCTTTGGGTCTTCAGACAGAACAGCAGTACAGTACAGATGGTCCAATGGAGACACACCCCCTCCTGCCCTCTTTTCCTTTGAGATAAGTTATTTTAATGAAGGTTGGGTGGGGTGGGGGGGGGGAATCCAATGACTGTCCCTATTCCGAGACTGTGTTACAGGCAAATGTAATCAAAGAAAGAACTTTTCTTACTGGAAGAAGAAGAAGGTGGCATGTCTATCTGTACTGCAGTATTGTCTGAAGATTGAAAGGTAACCATTGCAGTGCCAGAGGTTCAGAGAGAGGAAGAGGACACGACATCCCTGCAGTGAAGATTTCTCCAGGATCCAGATGCCCGCATAACATGGGGCAGCTTTTATTACAAGTAAGTGATGTGACTAAAACGTTTAGTCAGAAGATGAAGGAAGCTGATCAGTGGATTAAAGTTCAGAGAAAAAAAACTAGGCACATCATGTCAGACAGCAATTCTGCTCCACTAAAGCCTCACAACACTGTCAGATTCCTCAGCTTCTAGAAAGGTGCTGGAGGATGCTCACCATATTTGGAGGCTCTGAGCAAGGTAGAGACAGGCAGAGTAAATGCAGCATCAGTGGCTGGCATTTTCTCCTTCTGTCACCATGTCAGTGCTGCCAATTTAGAAATACTGGGTGGGCATTGAGGAGACCCATCACCCACCACATAGACAACAGGCTGAAGTTACCAGTCTCCACAACAGGAAATAGCAGCCACTAGTAATCATGTACTGTGGTTTTATATGATATGTTTTAACAATGGATAATGCAAGGAGGACTATGTCACAGATCAGTTAAAGTTCACAAGACAGATCAAGAAAAGGCACTATTTCCTTCCACAAAAAAAATAAATACATTTGTATTTTCTGAGCTGTTATCTCAGTAGCATCAAACCCTATTGGAAAAATAGCTGAAATGCTCTAGCAAAGCACAATCACTAATGATGTGAAAAGTCAATATTTCATTTGGATATCAAAACTAATCTTTCATCTTTCCATCCACCAGCTTTTGTCTCTAGGTAGAAGAAACAGAGACAGTTGTCCCCTGTCCCCCACTGGCCAGATATTTTTGTTCTCCCAGCACTGGTAGAAATATAACCATCTTTGATAATCTTATTTACAAATTGTCAAAGTATTCTAATTCAGGTTAAAGCCAGTAAAGCAAGAAAATATTCTGTGTAAAATAGGTGATCCTAGCAGGGAGGTCTACAGACTGCAGTGATAAAAATCAGTGACAAAAGTGTTTTTGAAGACTTTGCAATGTATTTTTCACTGGGTGAAGGTAATCATGATGGAAAATGTGTAAAATCTGGCATCTCAAGCTTTTCAATGTGAAGATAAGGCTTCAGCTGCCTACTACTTGTATTGCTTTCGCAAACAGATCCCCTGTTCTAATTCAAAACAATATCCTGTATTCAGGGGCGGACTGACAACTCATGGGGCCCCTGGGCAATAGGGGATCATGGGGCCCCTGTGTCCTTGCCCAAACTCAAAAAAGCATATGAAAAAGGTACCAGGGGCCTCTCATGGGGCCCCCTACTGACCCCAGGCCCTCGGGCAGTGCCTGAGTTTCCAAATGGTCAGTCCGCCCCTGTTAGTTACCATTGTTCTCAGCTCTCTGTGGGCTACAAAACATCTCCCCAATTATGATACACATTACTATGATTAATGCTATGGAGAAAAGGAGAGGAGAATGTTGTGTATTTTGAAACACAATTCCATACCTAGGGTGACAATGCTGTTCCTCCATAGATATGGTATGATAAGTGAGTGTTGTTAACCTGGGACAGGAAATGTGACCAGGCGAAAATAAAAAAAAGCCTTCTAAAGAAAACGAATGCAGCCACCAAATCTAAGAACTAGTAAGTTACAATATTACTTTTTGTTTTTGAGTTTATATATACTTTAGAAGGATCATAGAAAATTTTGCTAAGAATATAGTTTAGCATGTTGAATCAATTTTGTATACTTTGTTAGAGTTAGCATACGTTGAATTTTTCTAGAGAAAATGTACACACCTGCTTTGTTTGCTATAATTTTTAATGCTATAATTATGAATCATATTACCATGGAATACAGTGTTTCATATTTTAACAAATGTGAACAGACTGTTGGCTTAGAATGCTTTTAGTTATTTAAACAATTTAAGAATATTTTTTAATATTTTCACAATGACAATAAAATTAAAATTTGTACTACGCTTTTGCAGGAACCTGGCTCTGGCAAGAACTTGAATTTATTAGCATGGGCATTAAGGTCCATGTGTGTATAGTGCGGTACTCCCTCCTATTTGGTTATATGATAGGAAGTGAAGGTAAATCTCCCCAATGGGACAAATATAGCATAAATATACCTTACATGGTTTATATCCCTTCCTTACTATATTCAAAATGAAAAAATCATATTTTACCTATAGTTCTACTTTTAAAGATTTATAAAGATGCCTGTGACTAGATCTTTGCTTTAATGATAGCTATGTACACCTAATGCAGTTTTCGTACTATAATACTGAATGTGACGTATGATAAAGATATGTAATGATAATTTAAACACTGAAAGCAAGAAGCTACTAGAGAAACTCCTTTGAAAATTCTTTTTCCCTAAAAACACACATCTTTGACCCACCTTGAACAGACTCCTTCTTCTCTGAGATCAACAGATCTCCAGTCTCCGTCAATGTATGGTCTCTATGTTTGGCAATTCACTAAGGATTAAAGAGACAATGCCACCTTGCCCAATTAAAACTAAATGACAGCATCTGTGTAAAGCCTACTCCTGACCAATCTGAACTTTTCTCCCCAGGCCTCCCACACCACTCCTTTTTCTGTGGCTGCCACTGCAAAATTCCATCTGCATCCAGGCAAGGGGGTTCATGTAACCTCCTCTCATAATGTAATTCTTGGTGGCCAATTGCTAGACCAAACATTGTCACATGATAGAGGAGGGGATGCTACAGTTCTCTCTAAGCTCTGAACCATTTGGTGGCGGATGCCACTGAGGAAGAAATTGCTTGGGCGTGGTGAGGAATAGACAAAGTGATTGCACTTACAGATAAATAGTGTTAACCAGGCATATCAATGGACTGAACTGCAAAGAAAGAACAGGAGCATCTCCACAAATAACCTAAAAAGCACCTATTTGCCATTTGTGTCTATAGGCTATAGTGACAAGGTAGCTGTGACTAGGCACAGTCTGGTATTTAAGTCACAATTTTCCATAAAAAAATTTAATTTTGTGCAGACTTAGTTTTATATACAGTATACTAAATTATAGCATTTAAATATGTTGTATATAGTCTGCCTCTAAAACTTTAGAAACTGGATACAAGTTCACTATGACTGGATGAGACTGGATAGCAATATTTTTTTTTAACTTGAGTACAAAAACAACAGAAAAAAAGCAAACTACAAAACATTTTGTGGAAATAGAAAACACATGTAATACATCTTTGAGGGGAGAACATTCCACAAAAATGGCATGAGATCTTCTCAGGGGCGATATCCTTTTCCAATTCCTCAAGGAGCAATAAACACTCTTTTCAGCTAAAGCTTTCTCAAAATGGGATGTATAGGAAATTTCAATGTAAAACACAGCCCTGGGATCACAGATTTCCAAACAGGAATAGCAAAGCCACATTTGTTCCAGATGTAGACATGTTTCCCTGACATTACCCCCACTAGTTCTCCCACACTAAAGAAATAGTTATGTAATGCATGCCAGTCATTTTTTTTTTCTGAAATGTTCTTAGAAAATATAACAATTACAAAAACATTTAATAACCCGTTTATTGCAGTTATATTTTATGAATACATAGATGTTTTTAACAAGTTAGAAATGAAAATCCTTTATAATCTGCAAATCTATTTCTGGGGAAGACAATGCATTGTTTGGTGAAGTATGACTTTTATTTAACCAAGTCCCCTTTGCAGCAATTTTTTTCATTTTCACACACATTATAAAATCTTCATTTTTGGCTATAAAACTTAAAACCTGCAGAACTTTATATATTTTCTGAATGCATATATGGTAATTGCAATTTCCTAATCTTCTTAATCAAATATACAGTATACAGTGAGGAACAGAAGTATTTGAACACCCTGCGATTTTGCAAGTTCTCCCACTTAGAAATCATGGAGGGGTCTGAAATTCACATTGTAGGTGCATTCCCACTCTGAGAGACAGAATTTAAAAAAAAATTCAGGAAATCACATTGTATGATCTTAAAAGAATATATTTGTCTTGCACTGCTGAACATAAGTATTTGAACACCTGAGAAAATCAGTGTTAATATTTGGTACAGAAGCCTTTGTTTGCAATTACAGAGGTTAATCATTTCCTGTAGTTCTTGACCAGGTTTGCACACACTGCAACAGGGATTTTGGCCCACTCCTCCACACAGATCTCCTCTAGATCTGTCAGGTTTCGGGGCTGTCGCTTAGCAACACGGAGTTTCAGCTCCCTCCAAAGATGTTCTATTGGATTTAGGTCTGGAGACTGGCTAGTCCACTCCAGAACCGTGATATGCTTCTTACAGAGCCTTGGTTATCCTGGCTGTGTGCTTCGGGTTGTTGTCATGTTGGAAGACCCAGCCACGACCCATCTTCAATGCTCTGACTGAGGGAAGGAGGCTCACAATCTCACAATAAATGTCCCCATTCATCCTCTCCTTAATACAGTGCAGTCGTCCTGTCCCCTTCGCAGAAAAGCACCGCCAAAGCATGATGTTACCACCCCCATGCTTCACAGTAGGGATGGTGTTCTTGGGATGCAACTCATCCTTCTTTTTCCTCCAAACACAACGAGTGAAGTTTAGACCAAAAAGTTCTACTTTGGTCTCATCTGACCACATGAATTTCTCCCATGCCTCCTCTGGATCATCCAGATGGTCATTGGCAAACTTCAGACGGGCCTGGACATGTGATGACTTGAACAGGGGAACCTTCCGTGCAATGCATGATTTGAAACCATGACGGCGTAGTGTTCTACCGACAGTGACCTTTGAAACTGTGGTCCCAGCTCTCTTCATGTCATTGATCAGCTCCTCCCTTGTAGTTCTGGGCTGATTCCTCACCTTTCTTATCAGTGATACCCCATGAGGTGAGATCTTGCATGGAGCCCCAGTCTGAGGGAGACTGACAGTCATCTTTAGCCTCTTCCATTTTCTAACAATTGCTCCAACAATTGATCTATTTTTACCAAGCTGCTAGGCAATTGCCCCGTAGCCCTTTCCAGCCTTGTGGAGGTCCACAATTTTGTCTCTGGTGTCTTTTGATGGCTCTTTGGTCTTGCCCATGGTAGTAGTTGGGGTCTGACTGACTGTGGGGTGGACAGGTGTCTTTAAAGAGCTCAGACAGGTGCTACTAAGTTAGATTAATGAGTGGAGTAGAGGTGGACTTTTTGAAGGCACAGTAACAGGTCTTTGAGAGCCAGAATTCTTGCTGTTTCTTAGGTGTTCAAATACTTATGTTCAGCAGTGCAAGACAAATAAATTCTTTTAAAATCATACAATGTGATTTCCTGATTTTTTTAAAAAATTCTGTCTCTCAGAGTGGGAATGCACCTACAATGTGAATTTTAGACCCCTCCATGATTTCTAAGTGGGATAACTTGCAAAATCGCAGGGTGTTCAAATGCTTCAGTGTTCTTCGCTGTATTTTCAGTAAAAAAGACACTAAAATAAATTTAGTGCAAACAAACACAATTGAGTCCACAATTTTTTGTACACAATAAAAGATGAGGTAATGTTGAATAAATAGAGATCAAATATTTTCAGCCTCAATACTGTGTGCACTTGTGAAATGGAAAGAAATTACAGTTTAAATGTATTTACTTGTCAGTATAGATTTAGCCATAAATGAAGGACCTAGAATTATTGCTCTTACTCTAACATTCACAGCTATATATAACAGTAGCACCATCTAGTGAAGATAGTTAATAAGTGTAGTTAGAGGCTTGCTAGACACCTGGCTGTGAGTCAGAGGGTTACTTCCAGACAGGCTGAAGGGCTCTACAGGTCAGTCCTCTGATACTCCCCTGCTCTAGAAGCTTCTAGAAGACAGTAGGAGGAGGAGCTGATCTGCATATTTATGGGAGTCTGACCAATCCCAGGCAGGATGCCTGGCAGTGTGTCAGACCAGCCCATAAATATGACAGAGCCTGACCAGCAGGGAAGTCAGGTGAAAGATGAATGGCTGAAGTGCTGCTTTGTAGCCTGTAAGGGGGCCCCGGAGAAGGGGGGGTTTGCCTCCAGGCTGGAGGTTGGAGGAAGTAGGAAGATGAAAGATGGAGCTCCACTGCCCTGCAGTCCACCAGGGAAAGGACAGTCTGCAAAGCCTGGAAAAGAACCAGCCCAGTGCAAATCCTGAAAGCAGTTCTATCCACAGGACAAGAACAGTGCAAGAACCTCTACACCCCCAGGGCCTATAAGGAAGAAGTCTGCTAGATGCAAGCTCCTGGAAGTCTTCAGGGGACAGTCTAATGCTTACCCAATCCCTTGTCCTGGGATCAGGTACTGAAGCCAGATGGGTTGGTATTTTGTTCACTAAGGTGACCAAGAGCTCCTACAGATTGTCACTTTGCCGAAAATCCACTCAGGAGACATCAAATTCCTAGAAGGATTACTTTGCTAAAGACAGTTGTGGTTCTGTCTGGAACACAGTAAAATATCTGTCATTTTTGCAGTGTGCTAGAGAAGGAAACTGTCCTCATTTTGTTATTCTGCAATCAAATTGCACAACCCATAACCCCTTTATCCTATCCAAGTTGCATTCCCTGATAAAAGTACTACACTATGGGCATCCTTCTTTCTGGCTCTGCATGAGCCAATACTACTACAGAGCCCATTCTGGAGGACGGCAGTGGTACGGCAGATAACCCAGGGGAAGGGAATCTCTCGGACCAGACCAGGCTGCTGATATCCTTAAAGGGACCTCTAGCTGATTTATCATATATACAAATGCGTATTATGATTTTGCATCTGGTGAGTGTGCAATCTTAACATCTAACTCTGGCACATCACCTGAATGACTACTAGAAGTATACTGATCACCTGATTGAGACCATTTGATGGATCTTCACCTTTATTAAATTGTGGACTTTATATGGCATTATCTATGGTGTAATTTAGCACTAATAAGTGCTCACGATTGTCACTTATTATAGCACCTTATTGCAGATTTATTTACACCTGATTTGCACTATGTCACTTTATGCGGGCATATCATTAAGTTTTTAATGTCTATATGTGCATTTTTAGTCATTTATTTTTAAGCCCTGCACCTTTCTTTTATTTACTTGTTATTTACATGTGAATGCTGAAAAGGTCTGCACACATGAGTCACCTGTACATGGCAATAGGACAGAGCTGGGTAGCATAAATGACAGCACTTCACACTGAGGTATCTGACACAGCCTAGGGCAAAGACTTCCAGGGACAAGGGAATGTAAACCAGCACAACTGGCAAGTATGGGACAGTTGCTTTGGGCCCCACAACAATGACTGGACCCAGGGCAGCTGTCCCTTGTGCCCCTCCTGAAAGACAGCCCTGTGCTTGCCTATACCAGTGCTAATATGAAAACACTCCTAAATAAGAAAAAACAAATAAGGCAGCACTTTAAAAATGAAAAGCTGAATTTCACGTCTAATATATATAATATATATATATATATATATATATATATATATATATATATATATTTACTAAATAAATAAATCCAAAACAAATGTGCAATTGATCAATGTCTCAAAGTGTAATAAATTTATATAGCATGAAAGTGTCCATTGACATTATGCATTGTGCATATGCACTTTTTTTTCCAGCACTTTCTTCTTTTAGACTTTTGCACAATAATTTATGTACACTTTCATGTTATATACATTTATAACACTTTGATACATTGATAAATTGCATATTATTTTTTTTATTAGTTGTTGATTTACTTACATTGAATTCAGCTGTTTATTCTAAAGTGCTGCCTTATTTGATTTTCTTCATCAAAATAGTTGAAGAGGTTATTAAGGCACAAAACAATAGGAAATGTACAGCAGCCCATAACGGCCAATCAGCAGTCCTCTCTCATCTCTCATTCTTCCTGAAGTGATCAAGGCTGAAATCTGATTGGCTGTTATTATCTAGGCTAGGGGTAGGCAGCCTCGGTACTCCAAACATACTATGTCCCTGCCTCTTGGCATTATGCCCATGGTTTTCAGTCTTGCAATGCAACATGGTATTTTTAGTTTCACCACAGCTAGAGTGCTGAGACTGCCTACCCCTGGACTAGACTGGCCATACTAATAGCTTTTGCTTATATCCATTCATATTTTGCTACTCACAATGTTGTATTAATTTTTTTTTTTACAGATGTCTGAATTTTGAATTGGACTTAAATGAGCAGTATACAATTGCATATGTTGCTGCTTATGCTATACATCACCCCAGTTCATTTAAATGTATCCCATTCTCATTTTATACTGACTACAAATCCAAGCCATTTTCTGTACTTGACCCTGATACCCCTGTTCACTAGCACTTAGCCTAATAAAAGCTGAAATGAGCACCATTTAGAAGCACACAAATAAGTGATTTTTATCACACAAATAGATTTTCCATGTTGTAAAAAGATTTGTGCCTTTTTTTTAACAAAGAAACACTAATAAAACTTTTATGGTGTATGTAACTCATCCATCTGTGAACTGAATCAGGAAGAAGAGACGAGTCCCAGCATCTTGCAGAGATGCGTTACTGTGTTTTGTTATTGACGAGACACCTGCCTGTCTTTACCCACCCTTACTGTACAATATTGCCTTTTGGTAAGGCCAAATACCAGCCTAACTTTCATTTTTGAAAGAAAAGGGAAAGGTTGGGTTTAAAATTCTGTCTGTTGCACAGTTGAGAATATGTTTCCATTTTTTTAAATGTTAGATGCTATTTGTTGAAGAGATTTACCTTTGCTTGCTATTCTGTGTGACACCTGTCAAAGAGAGTGAGGGGAATTTTTATTTTTCGTGGAGACAATAAAATCCTGAGAGATGATTCTAAACCTCTTCCATTCTACCAGAAGACATTGATGTCTGTGTCTGTAACATACAGCCTGATGCCTAGGTCAAGAACTATAGCTGGCTGGTGTTACTTCAGCCTTTAGTAGCCTTGTTCCCTTACTGTAAGCTGGCCTACCTTTACTGAGTTGTCCCAGGTCTGAAAACACTATGTGATGGTTCCTGACCAGACAGCACTTGGACTGAGCGAATTAGACAAGGTACTGTACATATGGTTATAGCAGCTGGTAGTCAGTGATGATAAATCCAAGGACAGGTAATACAGCAGGGCACAACAAGATGGAAACCAGGAAGCTGACACTATCACAAGCCCAAATCTCTGGGCTTGTGATGTTCAAATAAAGTGCCCGATCAGCACAACCAGTCAGGAGGGAGAAGGCAGAAAGGTTCAGGCTGCCTTTTGTTCAGCAGCTAGGAAACTGCCACCCCTGACTGCCAATCAGGGCAGAGAGCATATGCAACCAGTAGGAGAAAGTGGCCACTGGCTACACAGTAATGATGTTAAAGTTCTGAGTGGCAGCCACGAGAGAGCAAGATGCACTCTCCTAACAGTGCTCCATTAGAGATTTCCTCTTCAGTCCTGTTCTGTCTAATAATCCTAAACAGACAGAAAGTGAAGATAAAGCTTCCAAATAGTAAAAAAGACAGCAACAAAAGGTTGACTTTACAAAGGATTTTGACCTTTCTACACTCCATCGAAGTTAGAGCTAGGCTATAAGAAATACGTGCACTATGAAACCTCCGCTTGCCCTTCTTCCTTCTGTGCATCATTAGCCCAACCTCAAGGGATGAACACCCCAGATGCTGATCTCACAATAGTGCTTGTGGCCTTCGGTGTCTGTTTACAGCTCACTGTCAGATCTTCAGAACTTTAATTTTCTGTCTGTATTTGTTCAGCAGTTTCTTTAGGGGTTCTAGTGGCCTTCTCCCAAACATCTTTTACTTCAGAAAGTGGCTTCAAAGAACCCAATGGGAAGCAATTTCCAAAGCACTGTTTTGCAAAAGCATGGGGGGGGGAGATTAATTTAGCACAGTGTGTTTTTTTTCAGGAGTTTTCTGGGGGTGGATGCCAACTGAGGTGGCTGTTTTTGCAACTCCTAAGTCTACTGCTCACCCTCTCCAAAACATACCGCCAACCCCCGTCTTGACAAAAATGGTTACCTCAGCTAACATTGAATAAAGTGCTAAATCTTGTGAGCTGCTATGCCAGGTCAGTGATGCAAAATAACTTAAAAAAATGTCAATAATAAACTATTTCATAAAATAAAACAAAATTGTGAATCACTCAAACTAATCACACTCCC
The DNA here is from genome assembly GCF_062004578.1 of Staurois parvus. Lineage (NCBI taxonomy): Eukaryota > Metazoa > Chordata > Amphibia > Anura > Ranidae > Staurois > Staurois parvus. The sequence continues at coordinate 8,635,348 of NW_028317874.1, forward strand.
ATTCAAAATGTGTTATACAACATAAGATATCAATCAAGTGCCGCGTTTCACTTCTGATTTAAACCAGAAACAACCAACATAAACATCTTCCTATACAGTAAGTGCCCATGTATTGATATCTTCACAGATGCTTGAAATACAACCAACTTCTTGAAACACTGCAAACCAATGTGTATAAACTTCCACCTGGTGTATATGACCAAAATGCTAAGTGAGGTCATATATAGCGTGAGTCCCTTGTGTGGACTGTTATATGATGTCTGATAAGCATGGGTCTCCTCCACTTTCCTAACTGTCCTTCTCCATCAGATAAATACCGAAAAATGATTACCAAAGCACAGTGCTTTATCCTTATAAAACATTTATTGACAAAACAGCGTTCCACTCACATATATGATGTATATTATCGTGTCTCTTGAAGTAACTCCAAAAGGTACTGCTATTAATATGCTATTAATATGGATCCTCCAACCACTACCCTGCAGTCAGCTGTACTGCACTTGCCTTTCCTACCAGCATTGTGATGTCAAGAGGGGCTTTGATGTCACAACACTCGTGCAATTTTAATGCGGTGTGGGAAAAGCTCAAGATTCACTGCGTTTCCCGCACCATATATATGTGAACTGGGGCTTAGTCTGAACTGATGTGATGAGCCTAGGTTGCTGTTCCTGCCTATGTGACAGGTGCAACCTGTGGACAGGAAGTTCAGTAATGCTGAGTGATTTTATAAGGCTCAAGCTGACTAACCAGCACTAAGATCAGAGTGTCCATGATAGGAATGCCTGTGCATGTGTGCATGTTTTTGTATTTTTCCTTTAAAAAAAGCTCAAGTTCCATAGTTACATAGTTAGTCTGGCTGAAAAAAGACAAAAGTCCATCCAGTTCAACCATAAAAAAAAGTTATAATCCTACACCCACAGCTGATCAAGAGGAAGGCAAAAAAAAACCCAGCAAAGCATTATTTAATTTTCTCCTACAGGGGAATAAATTCCTTCCTGAATCCCTGAGAGGCAATCGGATATTCCCTGGATCAACTTTACCTATAAATGTTAGTAACCAGTTATATTCTATGTATCCAAGAAAGAATCCAGGCCTTTTTTAAAGCAATCCACTCAGCTGGCCAGAACCAATTCTTGAGCGAGTCTATTCCACATTCTCTTCAGCTCTCACTGTGAAGAAACCTTTTCATATTTGGAGATTACATTTCTTTTCCTCCAGACATAAAGAGTGCCCCCTTGTCCTCTGTGATGACCTCAGGGTGAATAGCTCTACACCGTTCACTATATGAACCACTGATGTATTTATACATGTTGATCATATCCCCCCTTAATCTCCTCTTCTCAAGAGAGAATAAATTCAGTTCCTCTAATCTTTCCTTATAGCTGAGCTCCTCCATGCCTCGTATCAGTTTAGTTGCCCTTCTCTGTACCTTCTCCAGTTCCCCAATGTTCTTTTTGTGAATTGGTGCCCAAAACTGAACTGCATATTCCAGATGACGTATTACTAATGATTCGTACAGGGGTAATATGATATCTTTCTGTCTGGAGTCTATGCCTCTTTTAATACAAGAGAGGATTTTGCTCGCTTTAGAAACTGCAGCTTGACATTGCATGCCATTATTAAGCTTGTGATCTACCATAACTCCCAGATCCTTCTCCACCATTGATTCCCCCAGTTGTACATTATTTATTTTATTTTATCTTATTTTGAATTCTTTCAGATGAGTTTTATTAAATCATTTATATTTTTTGTTCATTTAAATGTTCAGATGTCTTTGGAAAATGGCTCTCTTTGTTGGCTTTCTTATGCTAAAGTAATGTTTCCTGTGATTTTAAAATTTTAATCACATGCTTTGTCATATATTCACGATCACATTTCATATCCAGATTATTGCATTCTCCCTCTATTTATCAACCTTACCAAATGGCTGCTGGGAGAAAACAAACAATCTGTAGAGTGTTTTGTTTTCTGCCCTGAAAATAATTGTATCCATTTTCACATTTAAATAAAATATTATTATTATTTATTATTATACAGGATTTATATAGCGCCAACGGTTTGCTCAGCGCTTTACATTATAGTGGGAGACAGTACAGTAACAATACAGTTCAATACAAGAGGGAATTGAGGGCCCTGCTCCTTGGAGCTTACAATCTAGGAGGGAGGGGTGAGTGGTACAATAGGTAAAACTGTGGGGGGTGGAGTGGTTGGAAGAGTAGAGGATTCCGGTATTGGCAGAGGGCGGGATAGGCTTCCCATAAGACATAGGTTTTCAATGATCGCCTAAAGGTAAGTAGAGTAGATGATAGTCTGATAGATTGGGGTAGGGAGTTCCAGAGGATGGGTGATGCCCTGGAGAAGTCTTGGAGACGAGAATGGGAGGAGGAGATAAGGGAGCTAGAGAGTAGGAGGTCTTGCGAGGAGCGGAGTGTACGGTTTGGGTGATATTTAGCGATAAGATCGGATATGTAAATTCGGGCAGTGTTGTGGATGGCTTTGTATGTCATAGTTAGTGTTTTGAATTGTATTTGTTGGGCAACTGGGAGCCAGTGGAGGGATTGGCAGAGAGGGGTGGCAGATACAGAGCAGTTAGTGAGGTGGATGAGTCTGGCAGCAGCGTTCATGATAGACTGAAGGGGGGATAGCCTGCGATGAGGTAGGCCAATGAGGAGGGAGTTACAATAGTCGAGCCGTGATATGACAAGGGAGTGAATAAGTTGCTTAGTGGTTTTCGGGGTTAGGAACGGTCGTATCTTGGAGATGTTGCGGAGGTGAAATCTGCATGATTTTGTCAGCGATTGGATCTGGGGCTGGAAGGACAGATGAGAGTCTAGGATTACACCTAGTACCCTGGCATGATGGTAAGGACTAATAATTGTGTTATCGATATTTATGGTGAAGTCAGTGGAGGTGGCACGGGCAGGGGGGAATACTAGGAGCTCAGTTTTGGAAAGGTTGAGTTTGAGGAAGTGGAGTGACATCTATGCCAATATGTCACTTTAGTAGGTTAGTAATGCGAGAGGAGACTGAAGGGGTGAGGTGAGGGGTAGACAGATAGATTTGCGTGTCATCAGCATAGAGATGGTAATTGAAGCCGTGGGAGTTTATCAAGTGACCATGGGAGGAGGTGAAGATGGAGAAGGGGTCCAATGAAAGAACCTTGAGGGACCCCTATAGAGAGAGGAAGTGAAGAGGAGGTGGCAGCGTTATAGGTAACACTGAAGGAGCTCTGCAGTAGATAGGAGGAGAACCAGGAGAGAGCGGAGTCTCTGAGGCCAAGAGAGTGTAGTTTTTGAGGAGGAGGGGATGGTCAACCGAGTCAAAAGCCGCAGAGAGGTCGAGTAGTAGGAGTATTGAATAGTGGCCATTGGTTTTTGCAGTTAGTAGGTCGTTAGAGAGTTTTAGTAGGGCAGTTTCAGTGGATTGTAGAGGGCGAAAGCCAGACTGTAAAGGGTCGAGAAGGTTGCTGTCAGTGAGGTGGGAGCTCAGACAAAATACAAACATTTGCTCATCTTTCACATCAGTATAATATCATGCTAAAACTTATTACTGGCCAATGTCAATGTGATCCATGTTGTCAATGGAATAGCACTAAATACATTAAAATATTAAGGGTCCATAATGGTTCATGTTTCCATGATTTTTTTTTAATTGACGTGGGTGCTTTTGTGCATTTTACTTTAAAATACAATTATAGAGACATGGCGTGTGACACTGATAGCAATTTTTTTTATTGCTTTTCTCTGTGCTGATTATCCTCCGATTATCTTGATCTTAAGCTGTACTGGTAAACTGTCTTTGAGTACTGTGTGCTATTAGACCATTGTCTCTAGATAATTAAAGCTGAACTCCAGGCATTCATAAAAGGCACAAAGCAGCCAAGCATTCAGTAATATATTATTAAATGTATTTATTTTTACATGAAAGCAGTGTAAGTACCTGAATTTGACTTGATATCAGTCTCCTGCAATCCACTGAACAGCACAACAAAGATTGTGAGAGGAAAAGGCAGAGCTGGGAGCCAATCAGGTGTGGTGCATACAAATGAGCCATGAAGGAAAATGCTGATAGAAAGAGAGCAGTAAGAAGACCTTATCAATCTGCTGCTGCTCTTCTACTGTTCAGTCAGCAGGCTAAGGGGGAAGAGAATGCCATTTTATGCTTTAACTATAAGTAGTGTCCACCTGGCATGGCAGGCTGTGGAAATTTCATGACTGGATGGACAGAAATACAAATTTTGAAAAGTATTAGACTAAATGAAGACATGCCTTTGGCCCAACATTTTGTTGAACATCATGGAGGCCAAATAACTGGCCTGAGAGTGAAAGAATGTTTCGCTCTTAAATTGTCATCCAGGAGAGGTGACTTTAATACAGTACTACTGAAAAAAGAAAAAAAGTTGGATTTTTAAATTAAAAACTTTGACACCATTTGTTTTAAATAATGAACTGAGTCTTAAGGTTTTCTTGAAATCATAATTCATGGGGTCTTTCCCCCTCTTTAGTACATATAAATATTCTGTTTTTTCCTTATTATTAGCAGTGAATTTTCACTATTAATCCCACTGTGAATGCCATTGATGATTGTATGGGGATTTATTTTCAAAAAATTTGGAAAATTGGGATTTCTCCACATAGAGCGTACTAATATAAAATTATATAAACACTTTGGGTGTTTAAAGTTTTTTTAAACTAATTAAGAATATGTAGAATGGCCTTGTGTCAAAATCCACCTATTACTTTTTAAAAGTAACGATTTTGCAAATGTAGAAATGCTGCCCTTTAAATAGGGGACCGCTCCCCGGCTGGATCATCATTTAAAGCCCCAGAATCCATCCACCCTGAGAGGGAGTGATTTCCACACCAGACCTGGCCCTGATGATCCTTTGATGACACCAGGATATATTTCATAACGCGAATTATAACTGCGCTTCCGGTGAGTGCGCATTCCTTCCGTTTATGAAAGCACAAGCACCGACTACAGAAATCAGGATTATAAGAGCACCAATTAGTCACCTATATGAACTATTAATTATATTTGGTTTTTATTATTTATTTATTTATTACATATTAACTTTGCACCTATTATTTATTACTATTACTAACTTTTAGTGCTGCACTTGTTTATATTTAGTATTAAATAATTATTATTTAACTTTTTGCCTGGAGTCCAGATTTAAAGTAAAGCTCAATCATTGTAATATAAAAACGTACTTAAGTTCTTTACCTATTATTGATATGTTTAGTTCTCTTATTACTTGCATAAGTCTAGCACAGAAAGCATGTTCCCAGGGAGATGTACATACCATTCCCAATGTAGCAATGACCACTTTATAAAAGCAGACTTACACTGGAATATCTGGTGATTTATTCATAACCCAGTTGAAATTCCAAGTATGTATGTAATACTTGAACGCAGAAAGAAATGTAGCATGAATTGCACTCATAGGTTTTGACTTATATTCTTACATTTGGTAACCCTTTACAATGGTGGAAATATCAGTTGCCTGATCCCAGATAAAAAACATTCTTCCAGACAGGTCAGAACAGGCAGATTCTTGGGATCACATGTATACTGCGTGCATGCTTCCTTTAACCTATATACTTTTCATACAATTTTAGTACAGGCGTACTTAAAAAAAGTGGTTATTAAACACCAAATAAAAGTTCTATCTGTCTCAAAAAGTGATATATATTATCTACAGTATTGTATGACAGAGTCTTTGTCAGTCGAAATATAACCACACTGAAAACTGAAAAATGGCCTGGGAATGACGGGATGTTACAGGCTAGTACTCAAGTGGTTAAAAGAGGCCTTCACTCTCTATGAACCACTTTCCCTCATTGCACTCCCATGCCTCCTCTCTCACAACCAGACATTTAATAATTTATTTTTTACAATTTTTTTCGGACTCCCCCCAGCACTTCCAGGATTCTTGCCAAGGCGAGAATGACATCCAAGTCACTCACTGAGCATCATAAAGGAGCAGAGCATTCTGCGTGTTACATTTCATATGGATTGTGCTGAATGTACATTTTGACATTATCTACTCTTATTAGATTAGTATATATAAACTGTTCACTTGGGTAATAAAACCACCAAAATCAATTTAAATTTTTTCCCCTTATCCTTGACTTCAACAAAGTTAGCCAAAATTTTACTAAAATTCATGATTCTGATGATTTTCACCAACAATTTTGGGTAAATGAAAACAATTTTCCTTATTCCTAGTAGTAGGGGTTTGATTCTATGGAAAGATATAATTAGTTCTATATTTAAGGCTGATTTTGTTTTAAGGATTTGGGAATATTCACACAATAAGATCCCTTCAGTTATACTATCATGTATAAATAAAATCCCTGTTTACTATCCCATCTGCACATAACTGGATAATTTAAGTAAATATTCACACAATTTATTGTGTGAACGTTCTAAAATCCATTAGTTAATCAGCTACTATAAATCTCTGCATAATATATTGTCATATACCGTACATATATATGTCAATGTGAATACATTTGAAATCTCAAATTTCAGGTTCTGTTTTAATGAGAGTAGAGGGATTTCGTGATTTTTGAGAGTTTAGGGATTCCGTAAATTTACAAGCATTGGTCTCCAAGCAATGGTCCAGTTTTATTTTACATCAGACAATTATGGGTATCTTCTAACGAGATTTTGCAGTAAGTAGGAAGCTTGTTAAGGTATAGTACAATTTAAAGTGTTACTAAACTCAGGACCCTGCATTCACTATATCTGGTCTCCAACAGTACACAGAACATGGAAATACAATTATTTTAATAAATATAAACTGCTAAATACCTATTCTCATCAGCAGTTAGAGCAGTCTTGTGACTTCTATCAGTGTTCAGCAGATTGCATGTTAAAGCTTGTAGAAGGAGTTTTCATTCTCCTATAGGAGGATAAAGAACCCCTGACCTCTGTCTGGACAATGTTGATTGACCTTGTGCTGGTCAGATGCAAGAAAACCCTATCTAGCAATACACACCAAACTGAGCATGTGCAGAGTGATTCCATACCATATGTCTTATCAGGAGATAAGAGGGGATACTGGAAGATAGGGAGGATCAGAGAAGACAGAAAACAGCCTTTTTACACAATGCAGATAATTAACCCCTTAGGTTCCACAGTGAGTACAATGCTTTACTGCATATACCGAATGATTTTATTATTGCTTGAAGCTTGTAGCTCAACAAAGTACATGAGCTTTTTTGAGCTACAAGCTTCAAAAGTTTTTGGCTCCAATATATTTCAATTGGAGTGCATGAAAATACATGAAAAACCACACCCTAGCAACAGGCTTCCATTGGCTAAAAATACTAAAGATATTCAAAAAATACACCCAAGACTCCAATGCCTCCAAAAATGCTTACAAAAATGCTTTAAAAAAGTCTGGAAAATGACCAAAAGACGCTCAAATGCCAATGTAGCCTTACACTGCTTTGTACTTTTGGCTGTCCTGCTTTTATTTTTCTGAGCAATAAACATACAATAAATAGTGGATCTCTTTCTGTGACCTATTTGCTTAAAAATATTGTGGAATGCAAATTTAAGGGTCACTTGATTCGTACTGTTTATTATTGCAGGCGGAAATGATTTATATCAAATAAACAAGGCCATATCCATGAGACTATGTGAAAAATATTCTCAAGCAGTCACTTCATAAAGGTTCTGGTAAGTCCACATTCATATTGAAGTGTTGAAGACTAAAGATTATGGCGTTTTCTGTGCTGTGGAATTTATTGTATAACGTAGATTGGGATTTGCACACTCTGCGTTTTCAGCTCTTTCAAAATATATGTGTACAGGCACATGTGAATTTACATTCTTGTATCTGACTTCTGGCACATCTGCAAACATGCATATTAGAAATGACATACCACAATGCTATTTATCAGACACCCCCTCATTGTTAATATAGAAACTATGTTGATTTTGGATGGTTTCCAGCAAAAACTTGTTCTCAAGAAAACACGGCAAAGCAATTCAAGTTTCATGTAACCAAAGCCATTGTGCTACTACTGGAGTGAAAAACTCGCCAATAAAAATAACCACATTGTTACTGCTAAAATAAAAGGATAGCCAATAAAATGTACAAATGTGATAATAGTACGAAGACAGAAAATTACAGACTTTATTTAGCAAGTGAAAAGGCATTGTACAAAATAAAACAACACCATTTAGAAGTAATTTCTCGGTTTCTAATTTGTCCTATAATCCTGAAAGTGCAACTAAACTCAAAACCAAAAATGTGATATATTGCAGTTTACCAGTGCTTAGGCTGCAATTTGCAGTTGGGTTTAGATACCCTTGTTGGGGTATGTGTATATAAAATTCAGAGAGCTGTTCGTCCTGTGAAATGGCATGTACATTCATGTAGATGGGAGCAAAATAGAATGTTATTAGACTAAAACTAAAAAAGACTGGGGGTGAAAAATAGAGTTTCCACCAACTATTAAGCAAGCACATCATGAGACAATCTTTAGAAAACAAAATTAAGTTTATTATAAATACATCCTCTTGTTGTTAAAAAACAATATACACATACAATTATTTAAAATCTGATTTATTACAAATACCCTCTACTGGACTGGTACATTAGCTAGCCCAAATCTATATGCACACTTCTGTAGGATAATTATTGTATATGCACAGGTGCGCTGGTCCAAATCCAGATACATCAACGCATTTCGAAAATAGATAGCTTCATCAGGACAATGAAGGTATATGAATATAAACTAAATATAAAGAAAATTAGAAATAAAGAAAATAAAAGAAAAATAACAGTTTACACACAATATAATAATCAAGCTTATTTTGTGAGTCAGCATTCACTGACAGACTCTTATATGAATTGCGTTCTTTATGTAAATTGTTTGACTATTATATTGTGTGTAAACTGTTATTTTTCTTTATATTTAGTTTGATTCTAACACTCTCATTTTTCTGGTGAAGATATCTATTTGTAAAACTTGTTGATGTATCTGGATTCAAACAAGAACGCCTGTGCATATACAATAATTATCCTATAGGAGTGTGCATATAGATTCGGACTAGCTGATGTACCAGTCCAATAGAGGGTATTTGTAAAGAATATGATTTTAAATAAATGTATGTGTATATTGTTTTTTTAACAACAAGAGGATGTATTCATAATAATATTAATTTTGTTTTATAAAGATTGTCTTGTGATGTGCCTATAAAGTCCGCTTAATAGGAGTTGGCAGAGACTCTATTTTTCTTCTCCAGTTTACTTTTGTTTTAATATTTTGTATGAGGCACTCTAAAAGTCTACAATTTACTAAATGTTATTAGACTACTTTCTCTGCAGGTCAAATGGTATTGTTCATACATAATAGAATAGCTGAGGAAAGTTCTGCATTTTGGCCACCAGATGGAGCCGATGATCATAGGAAATAAATACTTATTTAGTCTAAATGCACAAAGGTGGTAAGGCCCCGCAATATCAAATCCCCTCAGCATCAAATTCTTGTTACTCAGCAGCTGGATCCTGTACCAAGAAGTACTTACATTTAGGGCTGCATATGTTCAGGGATGTGTTTCCCTAAGGCAGAATTCATGTGATTGGGTTAACCTTCACCGAATCCCTAACAATCAAACACATATCCCATAAAAATAGCATATAAAATGTATCCAGAGCCATTTATTACAGAGTTGGAAAGGACTAGAACTTTTCTTTTTTTTGTTATTTATATTAAGTAAAATCTTGTGAGCTGCTACTTCAAATATAAAGTACCAAAACAAATAAATATATTATACTATGTAAATATTAGCAGATTGCTTGTACCATACACATACCCATACAGATGTGCCAATACTTACAAATATCAAAAACTCCCCTTAAATATAAAGTAAAAGAAACAACTAAATATACACAGATCTTCCAATAAATAATTCAAGTGTCCACATCAAATCTTTTATTCTCTCTGTTATTCTCTATAGTCACTGTAGTGTAGAAAATAGAGTAATCCTCGGTTCACCTCTTGTGATTTTATCAAACCTACACTTCTGCACCTCCACCATTTGTGCTCTTACCTTATATATATGACCAAACATTAAGTCATCAGGGGGCCACATGACCCGGTGGCGTAACACGTAGGGGAGGGGTTTGATGTCACGATGCTCGACTAAAAAGGTATCAGCAGGCTGTGCAGGCTAGAATCGTTAGCGGCTATTTGGAGCAATTGATCTTTGTTTAAAGCACTTTATTATATATTACACACGTGAGTGGAATACAGCTTATATTAAACAAATGCTTTTTATAAGGATAAAGCGCTATGTTTTGATTATTTTTCTTGGCATTTGAACCGATGGAGGAGGACAACTACAGGAGTGAAGGGGACCCAGACCCTTTGGATAGAAATCTCATCTCATTATAGTTCAAATAAAGGAGACAGGCTTTATATGACCTCACTTAACGGTTTGCTCATATTTATAAGGCGAGAGCACAACTGGTGGAGGTGCACAAGTGTTGGTTTGATAAAATCACAAGAGGTGAACCAAGGATTACTCAATTGCTACACTATAGTGACTATAGAGAATTACGGATTTGCTGTGGACACTTGAAATATTTGTTGGAAGATCTCTGTATATTTAGTTGTTTGTTTTACTTTAGATTTAAGTGTTCTTTTTTTGTTGTCTGTGTTCCCAACAGGTTAATTCACACCTGGTATGACCACTATCACCGAGGCTGAAAGTAAGAGAAGCACCATAATTTTAATTTTTTAATTTAATGCAGATATCCCACCACCCAAGCAGTTATACTCACTGAGCTAGACTCCCATGCTGCCCCTAAAGGGTTTCCAGGTATGATGGAGCATGTGATCACCCCAGGGGCGGACTGACCATTTGGAAACTCGGGCACTGCCTGAGGGCCCGGGGTCAGTAGAGGGGTCCCATGAGATGCCCCTGGTACCTTTTTCATAGGTTTGGGCAAGGACACAGGGGCCCCATGGTCCCCTATTGCCCGGGGGCCCCATAAGTTGTCAGTCCACCCCTGGACTACCCCCAATTTGACAGTGCCAATCAGCAACCCAAACACTGTTGTGAGTCTGTGAGATCATCTCCCTGTCAAAACCAGTCAACACCAGAATTTAGACTGTATGGTATTTCTGGTATGCTAAAGCAGGTAAACAACAAGGAAGTGTGGCTTACAAAGTATAAAAGCTTGGAGGGAATATCTGTATAAACTTTCACCTTACTCAGTCTGAGCAAAGTGATAGTGTCTCTGTAACCCAAAACCTAACAATATGCCTGAAGCCTTAGCTTAAAGTGGTATTAAACCCAAAACAAAAAATGTAATATATTGAAGCTTACCAATCATTAGTTGTGGTGGATTAATTAATTTTCTTTTGTAGGCTTCTTTTTTTCACCTGGAGATCTGGCCAGTAACACTCCTCCTGTATTATAGTGCCTCCACTCAGAATGAAAGAACACAGGAGCACAGCAGACAGCAATATTGTTAATCTGGGGGGAGGGGAGTGTTAGATGTACTAGTAGATTTAGATAAACTAACAAATAGAAGCCAAACTTCAGCTGACACTGCAGTTACACAAGCAGTTACAGCAACATTGTTTTTTACCTTTTGGAATAAAGGTTCTACATGAATAAATAAAAACTGATCATTATAAGCACCCCTGTCAGTGGTACATTTGTTTTCTTAACACTCTTAACTGATACATTTTGCAGGAGATCTTGTTATGTAGAAAAACAACAGACTTACTGGCCAGATCAACAGATGAAAATCAAGGAAGGAAAGCCTAAAAACAAAACAAAACAAATGCAGCCAATACATCTAAGGCCAGGTCCACATATGTGTGGCCATGCGGGCCGTGATTTGCGCAGGCACAAGAGCCCATTCATTTGAATGGACTCCTGAGCCCTGGGACACACAGGGAAGAAGTCCCTGCTCTACTTGGGAAATCACAGCCCCCACAGGAACTGAGGTTTCCAGTACAGTTGCGATTTCCAGTGCAGGTGGCTTGCCATTAGAATTAATGGCACCTGCCTGCGGGTCCCGCATTCCTCTGTATGGGTGGTGCGGCTGCAGGTATTTGTGTGGGTCCCGCAGTGGCACCACCCACACAGATGTGAACCAAGCCTAAGAATGGATATGCTGCAATATAATAAATGTTTGCTTTCGGGATTAATAATAAAACTAGAAGCCTAAAAATGAACACTTACAGTAACTTGACCCTAAAACCTAACCCTAGCTCTTCCAAGCCATCCTAAATATTGAGCTTAATGCTAAATATATTCATTAAATCTAAATGATTTACTAAATCCCCACACTAACCTAAAATGAACCTGTGCCCATATCATGCACAGGAAAGTATTTTCATATTCTGAAAGTTGCTGCGTTTTGCTGTGATTTGCATTTTCCTCAGGTCAGAATGTTCCTATTCTGAATGCAATTCTTCCGTGTTCAGGAGCGGGAAGTTTAACTGCACCTAAACGCAGGAGCTCCTAAACTCTGCTAAAAGCCTATGTGTACATGGACACATATGTTTTTATTGAGTTGAGTTTAGGAGCTTTGGCAAAAAAATGCCAAAAGCTCCTAAACATGAGTTTAGGAGCTGCTTGTGTACAGGAAGCCTTACTGTCTGCTTGTAATATATAAATATTTTAATGCCCATACAATTTAACCTCCCTAATCCAAAACCTAACCCTGCACATACAATATACCTCTAAATTAACTGTATTGGGACTATAAATTAACAATGCAGACATAAGACATAAATCCATTTTACTGAAGGTCAAGTTTAAAAATAATATACATACTATCCCCCCCGAAATGTATGAACATTGTGTGTCAACAAAAATCACCCCTCCAAAAAAACTTCATGAAGCTCCTGAAGACATCCAGGTACAGATGAACCTAGTTGAAGCAGTGTCCCCCAGCCGATACATCACAACCCATCCCATCCCATCCCATCCCTGGAGCGCAAGCCAGCTTCTGATTACGGGTCGGTGGCAGTCATCTTAAAGTGCTGTATGCACCTGAAGCCGGTCCCTAGGTACATATACATGTGAATGTGATTGTAATTGTTAGGTTTATATGATTAAATAAAGTCAGCTGCTTTGCACAATTAATCTTTTCCCTGATACTGTTTTTTGAGTATATTACATTTGAAGAAATCACATTTCTGGTACATGTGAATGGTTAAGTTTGTGTCAAGACACACAGTAGGTCCAACCAAAAAAAGTGCAGTGAGACCTATCTAGTAATAGAAAGTCCATCCACTGCGGTGAGTGTAAATCCAGGTGGGGTCACCTGGAGCACCTAGTGGTCACCTGTTTCGTTGTTACCAGGGGTGGACTGACAACTCATGGGGCCCCTGGGCAATAGGGGATCATGGGGCCCCTGTGTCCTTGCCCAAACTCAAAAAAGCCTATGAAAAAGGTACCAGGGGCATCTCATGGGGTCCCCTACTGACCCCGGGCCTGAGTTTCCAAATGGTCAGTCCGCCCCTGGTTGTTACTAATGACACCAGCACCTGTTCACCTATCTTTTGTCTTTCAAGCAACGATTATTTGAATGGGACTTACTGATACATTGGACATTATTTGTATTTTCTTGTGTTGTTTATTTATATAATTTCTTTCCATTTTTTGCACTTTAACATGTGGCAAATTGTTGGTAGTTTTGGTTCACCTTTTTGGCAGCGCAGTCTATATACACATTTATAGGGCTCACTAATGTGGAAGTTATACACATTTTGAAGACTGCAGCAGCCAAGCAGCCATAATCACAATCATCTGTGTTTCTTTATTTTTGGTTTCTTTCGGTTATGCCTGTGGGCAGAGTTTTCATTGTCATTTGTGTGTGCCTATGACTATTTTGTTCTGAAAATGCCTATATTCATTAATAAACTAGTCTCCTAAAATATTTTGAGATATTTAAAAAAAAAAAACATTTACTCCAAGTATATGTTCACCAAAAAAGTATTATCTTAAGTACAAGTAGCAAAAAATATATGAATTTATCTTTATATTAAATGTTAGAATTCTCTTGGAGTAGCTACCGGTATCTATCTATCTATCTATCGATCGATCGATCGATCGATCTATCGATCTATCTATCTATCTATCTATCTATCTATCTAATCAGCTGAGATTAGAGGATCTTAACAGGAAGCTGAAAAACTACTTCTGTACACAATATTCTACATTAAATTACTGTCACCACAGCACAAATGACACTATTAACAGTTTAATTTGAAGGGGAGAAGGACATTAGATTACTGATTTAACCTACAGATAAAGCAGTGTGAAAACTCCAGGGAAACAATACATGTACTACAGAAAAAATAAACGTAAAATCAAGTAAAGAATAGCACTAATACATTAATATTTTATGTAATATTACCATAATTTAAAAAAATAAACTACACTTTTGACAATCATGCACAAATCTGCTATAAATCATTGCCAAAACTGAAATATGCCTTACATACATGGCGTATTTCAAATATGTCAATAAACAAACGTCATAAACTGGTGGGAATTAAACTGATTGCTTATTTCAATCTTAATCAGCTTAAAACATATTAGTGTTAGTATGACATCCCTTAAAGTGTATGTAAATTCCTATACATACCAGCATTTTATTATATCTGTTTAAAGAGTGCAAAAAAGTAGCTGTTCATCCAGCCAGAAATCTGGTGAGCTGAAAACTTCTTGTACTTTGCATTGTTCCCTGCTATCTCCATGGACTACAAATACCTCCTCCTGTTGTCATGGAGATGAAAGGGAGATTTTATGTACTCCTAGCACACTCCCTGTCCTATGGTGACAAAACTGCTCAATATGGTTGCAATCCTTGAATAGGGTGTGTGTTAATGGCAGGATTCTCAGGTTAAAATAAAGAAAAAAGTATGAAGAAAGAAAACTAATGCAACAACCACCTCCAAGGACTAGGATAGGTTGGAGATAAACACATGGATTGTCATTAGGAAGGTACATATTTATGCAGGGTATCTTAAAAGTTGTAAGAGTTGGGGAGAAGATTTTGTGTGTGTGTGTAGAAAGATACAATTTTGTAAATATTTGTAAAATTTTGTAATGAATATTTGGAAATTTAGCTACAACTTCCCATTTTCTCTGGGTATGGCGACTTTTGGGACACTTGTATTTGAAAGGTCAGTTAATATCTATAGGGTATAATGGAAAACAAGCTATGGATTGACACACATTGGGGTTAAAATACTGTTAACTTTGGAAAATACATATGCTCTATGTATATATAGTAAATATGTAATTGTTTTGCTTTGAATACCCAACCATGTGCTAGGAAAAATCTTTTTTTTAAATTTCTCTCATGTGTGATTGGGTATTCAAAGTGGATGCAGGTTTACCCTGTTTACTAAAATTCAGTTTCCAAAGTAAATATTCACTTTGACAGGTAAACGGTCTCTATTTTTAGTAAATCAATTCCAATGATTTTTAAGGTACCCAATTTACAGTATCGCAGAACCCTATTAAATTATATAAAAATTGATTTTTAAAAGTTTTCTAATTCCAATTCAGGAATAATGCTACAAAGTGGAGAAAAAAAAAATATTTGGAACCAACTACCATCATATCATAGTGAGAATATTAATGAAAAATTAATCTGAATATTCCTGAACTAAATACAAATCTTTAGATAAGTAAAAATAAATTAAATGACAAATACGGTAGCAGCCTTTCAAAAGTGTTATTGGTAAAATCAAAATGAAAATGTTGTTGTAAGTTTCTTTCTGATTTATTTATGTGTTCTGTATTAAATAATCCCCCATTCTTTATCTATCTTCAGCATGTTAATTAATAATGTATAATAAAACAAACACGAGAGTTTGCAACAGAGAAAATGTAAAATACAACACATGGTTGAAATAAACTATTATGACAAAGTAATACTCCTGAAACTGCATAAAATTCCTTAGAGAAAAAAGAGAAAGATAGGCTTGCAAAATCATTTAACTCAAATGTAGTTTTACTGTCTCCAAAGAAAACTTAGGAAAGGAAGTAATTGCTTACTTGTTTTATAGCTTGAGAATACCAGGAGACAACCTGTAAGAAATGTCAGTTAATCCTTGACATGCTCTTTTTCTCAGTGTCAAAAGTGAGTACAATTGTGCAAGTAATGTACAAAGATTGATGATCAGGAGATTTACTTATTCCTTACCTTGGTGCTCAGGATCCAGCACTGTGGTGTCAGTTTACAGGCTGAACTGTACTCAGATGATGAGCAGACAGAGAAGCATTTGTGCCTTATAAAGAAGTGGAGTATTTTTTTTTAGCATGTACTCACAGCTGTGCAGCAGTTCAGTGCAGCTCTGTGCCTTATCCTTCACATCAGTTGCAAGACACACCTCTGCTGATCTCATCTTACAGTGTCTTGGAAAACATGGGATGGACATAGGTTTGTAGAAATGAAAATGATAACTACTTGGGTCTTTAAGGGGCATGCATATAATATTTTAATTATACTTTTAAACAAAATGGGATTTATTGATAACTGTTTACTGTGAACATTTGCTAAATATACAGGGTGTCCCTAAAGTCTGGACACATAAGAAATATCACTATATGTCTACTGTATAAAACATGTATAGTTTATCACTATATAAGCTTACCAGACCTTAACCCCCTTAACTTCTTTTTTGGGGTATGCTAAAGGAGATGGTGTACTCAATGAATATGAATCACTTGAAGGAACCCATTATGAACGAATGTGCTCAAATTGATGTAAATGTGGAGTTACTACATGGGGTTCATGTGACTCTTGTAAAGAGCATATAACTTTGCATCATAAATGGTGGAAGTTACATTGAAGAGTCCAAGCCCAGATGGTCTACCAGTCCAATATTATAAGAGCTTTTCCGGGGTTCTCCTTCCATGGCTGCTCAAAACTTTCAATACTCTGCCTTCTTCTCATGACTCCATGGACTGGTTACTTGAAGCACACATCACAGTGATCCCTAAAGAGGGTAAAGACCCCACACAAACGTCTAGCTATCGGCCAATATCCCTTCTAAAGTCGACATTAAATTATACGCAAAAATCTTAGCGATCAGGGTTCTTACGATTCTCCCATCCTTGATTTTGTAGGACCAGGTTGGCTTTATGCCGGGTAGGGAGGCTACAGACAACACCATCAGGGCGCTTAACTTGCATCACTGGCTTTTCACTAGCAAGCAACAAGGCTTTTTCCTTTCTCTTGATGCAGAGAAGGCATTTGACAGGGTGGCCAGGGATTATTTGTCGGTCGTGCTCCAGGCAATTAGCTTGGGCCCCTGTATGTGTGCTAGTATTTTAGCACTGTACTCTACACCCACGGCCAAGGTTAGGGTCAATGGTCACCTGTCTGACGCCTTCCCCATCACCAATGGCACGTGCCAGGGTTGTCCGCTCTTGCCTCTGATATTTGTGCTGACCCTGGAACCATTCCTGAATAGACTCAGGACTAAACCAGAATATCTAGGGTTTCCAGGTGGATGCTCAGGAATGTAAAGTAGCGGCCTTTGCTGATGAGCTACTTCTTTTTTTAACTGAACCTTGCACCTCCTTACCCAACCTACTCAGTGACTTGGAGCTCTTTGGGCATTATCAAATTTGAAAATGAACTACACCAAGTCTCACGCATTGAATATTTCCCTTCCGTCCCCTTTACTTTCTCACTGCCAAGTACACTTTCCATTAACTTGGAAGAGGGACGCTATCACATACTTGGGTATACAGATCCGCTCCAATCTGTCTGAATTATATTACAGAAACGTTTGTGCGCTATTGTCTAGGGTTCAGGAGGAACTTAAGACTTGGAATTGTCTCAATATTTCTTGGTCTGCGCGCTCGGCACTGTTTAAAATGAACGTTCTCCCACGCTTCCTCTACTTAATGCAGACTATTCCAATCTCTCTTCCATATGCCTTCTTTGATACCTTCAAGAAATGCTGCACCTTATTTATCTTGAAACATTCTCCTCCCAGACTTAAATTTGCTTGTCTTACTCTCCCGAAGCTTAAAGGAGGAATTGGTCTCCCAGATCTACATAAATATTACCTTGCCTGCCTGCTTACTAGAGTGGTAGACTGGTGTGCTCATGCACATTGGAAGGCGTGGATTCCATTGGAAAACTCATTCTCCCCTTCTCCCCTCCACTTACTTCCATGGCTTCCTCCAAAATACACCCCCTCCCGTCTTGTTGCCCACCCGTTCATAGCCCCTACTTTACTTAGCGCCAGGTAGGCTTGTAAATTCCCTGACATTTCTTTGCACCCTGGTCCTTTGACATTGATACGTAGGAATCCGGACTTCCCTCGAGGCATTGCTGCCACATTTCTATCCACCATATGGCCACATGGCGATATCCATGCGCATCATTTTTTTGTTAGGTGGAGGTTCATCACCCATGACCAGCTGTCTACTTTTGTGCAGGGGGGTTCCTTTCCTTTCTGGATATATCTGCAAATTTGACATTTTTTATCCTAACCGGGTCTTCTAGAGCAGTGGTCCAGATCTTGCACACAGTTTGAATCCTTATGTCTTAAAAAGGTCTCCAGAGACATTTAGTGTCCACAATTTATTCTTTATCGCTTCAGTTTGCTCCCTTACCCTTGGACTGTGCTAGATACGCTTGGGAGAAAGAACTTGCTTGTACCCTTACTGACAAAGATTGGTCTGTGATAGATGACTACTACCATAAAGGGCCTCTCAATGTTGCAATCTAGGAGAATAGTTTTAAAATCCATACCCGCTGGTATAGAGTCCTGGCTCTTTTGCATAAGTTTGCACCTGCTGTCCTGAATACGTGCTGGAGTTGTGTTAGAGAGGTGGGCACGATGTTCCATTTTTGGTGGGCCTGTGACCAGCTTCATCCCTTTTGGCAAAAGGTTCATGAGATAATCGAGTTGTTCACCACATACACACTGGATTTTACTCCTGAACAATATCTACTGCATCACACCTCGCTCTCAAGAAAACAATATGAGAAGTCTCTAGCAATGTGCCTGGTCAACGTGGCCAGGTTTTGTATACCTGTCCACTGGCAATCTGTACAGGTACCTTCAATCAAACAATGGGTCTTAAGAATTATTAAAATAGAAGAAATGCAGGAGTTGATTTCTGTTTCACATGATCGGATACACAAGATCCCAACTGTCTGGTCCTGTTGGTTTCATTTTAAAACTACGGAGCAGTACAAACATTATGTGCACTAGATGGACTTTGTGCAGTGGCTGAATTATGTGTACTTCCCTTACTCTGGGATGATGTATTCATGTGTTTACTATGGGGGATGGTTGGGGGGGCTGTTGGGGGCAGAATTTGATGCGAGCGGTCGGTCCTTTCCTTTACCCCTCCCTGCCCATCCCCTCCTATGATCCCTTCCTTCTCCCCCACCTTTTTTTTCTCTCTCCCTTTTCCCTTGTTTTTAGCACTTTGTCCTCTAGCTTCTCCTTCCTCCTATTATTTTTGCTTCTCTTTCTCTCACATTTCATTTTTTGGTTGGGCAGACTCCCTTGTGTGCAACCCTGTGGAATGGGTCATTCCTGGAGGGCCTCCTTGTTAGATGCTATCGAGTCGGTTCTGCAGCTACTCCTGCTCCGCTACCCAACCATTGACCTAGGCTGTGATGGTACCCTCTTCCTTATCCTCTTATTTTGTGTATGAAACATTTCTCATTCTTTGATACTCCTGTTTTTGGTATTGTCATACCTGCCTAATGTCATTGATTGTCTTTTTTCTTTTTCTGTACTTTAAGCTAATATGCCTACTTTTGGCACTTGTTTTATGCTGTTGGACGCAATAAATTTGAAAAAAAATGTTGAAAAATGTCTTGAAATGTATTGAAAATATACATTTTGCCTATGTGCCCAGACTTTAGGGACACCCTGTATATCTCTAATATTCATATATAATTTACAAAAATCTAGTTGCCTGTAGATGTCAAGGTCTACCTTTCCTCAGAGATTGTGTTGCTTCATGTGCTGGCATCCATCTTAAGTTCCTGCAAAGCATGGTGGGAGCCTTTATGCTTTCAGGCCTCTGCGGCTCCTCCTCCAGAAGGGTGTGGCTGATCACATTTAAGCCTGCTGTCTGCAGTTGCTCTTTGCATTCGTGTCCTGTATGTTCCTTTGCAGCAAGCTCTTGTTCTGTTCTCGTTGCTCTCCTGGTAACCGACTCGACTTGGACAAGACTATTCTCTGCTTTATCCCATTACCTGACCTCCCGTTGCTGAACCCGGCCCGTGACCTGAGTATTCTTGTCTACCGTCTTGTACTGTTTGCTCCGTTGTTATCGACCCGGCCTGTCTGACCACGCTATATGTTTTCCATCTGGCTCCCACCAGCTGTACGCCATTTGCGGCAGTCGTTACCACAGCTGGGGTTACTCGGGGTCTGGTCTCAGGCTGCGTCAAGTCCATGCCCACCATCAGGGGCCCTGGTGAAGGGCAGCCTGGGGCTTAGACTCCGCGCCCTGAGGGACTCTGGTCTGTGAGTAGCGGCTGTTGTCAGTCGCTGCGTGACCCTACCATTAGGCCTGCCTGCCCATTCCACCGCTCCTGCCCTGACAGTAGAGAGGATATTCAGGATAGAATCAGACATGGGTCTGAGGTGAACTCAACCCATCTGCAGTTTGCTGAAATGGTAAACAAATGCAGCCATTTGGGGCCATATCAACCACCAGCAATGCATTTAGTGTTCTTTGAACTTTAAGTCATATGGTTTAGAATGGCCTATAATGGGGGCTTTCTTATGTGCCACCCCCAAGCTATAAAATGATGGGTTCCCAACAGTTATTTATTAGTGTTGGAGAAGATAGATATGTGAATGCACAATACATATGTAAAGAGCTGTGTAAATTGACGGTGCTATATAAGTACATAAATAAATATATAAAAAAAGGGAGAACTAACAGAGTGTTTGAGATGGTTGCTACTATAAAATGCTATACACGGTGCTGCATTGTGCTACATTTCTAAATTGCAGTGTGGTGGGCTACATATTATTGTGTACTCCCCTGTGTTCACAGTGCAAAGACTCAACAGTCCTTTCTGAGACCTCCTTTTTGTGTGTGGGTCAGCAGGGATGTAAATTGTTTCTTAGCTGCTCGGCACCATCTTGCAGTCTTGTTTGGTATTTTATTGTTTTTTTTCTTTTCTTTTATTTCACATTTATATTTGTTTATTACATTCTGATTAGTTAAAAAAACAACTAACAAAAAAAAGAAAACAGGATTGAAGCTAAGTGGTTTTTAGGTTTAATTATTTGGGGGAAGTAAATTTTATTTAAAATTAAGGTACTTTTTAATTAATTTAAGTGTCAGCAGATTGGACTCATTACTGGCACAGGCTCTTTGCTTGCAGCACTTCACTTGCGTGGTAATGTTTTATGCACCAAATCACCACAGCACTAAATTCTATTCCTCCTATTGCTTTAGCTGACATTAATGTTAGACAATCATGTTTTAAAATGTAAGGTACTGTAAGTCTAAAGGGAGATGCTCATTGTCAGGGCTCCGGGTATGACCAGAGGTATATGAACTGACGCAGGGAAACGCAGGCTTCAGATATGTTATAAACAATATAATTTATTAATACTAACAATACAAAACACAGTGCAATACTAAAACATAACACAGTGCAAACGAACCAAACCACCCACAGATAACAATACATACAATGCAAGCAAAGTCAGGCAGGCCGGGTCAATAACAATCGGGCAGGTAGGAACAGGAGGAGCAGGCAGAGAGTAGTCAGGTCACGAGCCGGGTACAGCAACTAACGGGCAGGTAGGTACAGGGGGTCAGGCAGAGAATGGTCAGGGTCACAAGCCAGGGATCAAACAGGAGAAGACAGCAGAGGTCAGGATCAGGCAGGGTAGGCAACGAGTAAGTCTGGCAGGAACAGGAATGCAGGTAACAAGATACAGGGGCCCATGGAAAAACACACACCAAGACCCAGACTGCAGGTCTGGCCATCCCTTAAATACACCTCCGTAATCAGCTTCAGGTGTTTGGCTGACTACAGAGTTGAGTCTCTGATTGCTGAGAGCACCCGCTGGCCAGCCCTGGTACTGCAGCCCACAAGGCAGGTGAGTCCCACCGTTATTGGCAAGTCCATTTCTGACACTCATGTTCTACACATAGAGAGAATAGGGGACAAACATGTTCTTTAGGACAAAGCAGTTGTCGGGCCACGCTATCAAAAGGCACAGAACAGTTGCCTTTTCTGTCCCTGAGTTTCTGGGCTATAAAGCCAAAGCACATAGAGGACATACTGTAGCTGAATAGTTTATGAACCCTTCCTCTTCTTCCTGCCCAAAGTGTCCAGTTTTTTTAAACTACTGCTAGTGTGCCCTCTTATTTTTCTTGCATGTCTCTTCCACAGCTGCTGGAGTGGAGCAAAAAAAGAGTCACCTTGGAAAAACCTTTGGCATTACAGCTGTTCCTATTCCAGTTCATGGTGTTGGTCTTGCAGGTACCCAGCCACCATTACTTTGTTCAGAAATACATCCCAACTCTCAACCAGCATGTGGAAAAAAATGTGTCCATGTCACTAGACCACTCTGTCAGAGGCAGGGTTCACATTGAGTGGTCCAGCAAGCATGGACAGCGATGCTACATCTCCCACACTGCACACTGGGTGAATCTCATGGTGGCTGGAAAGGATGCAGGATGGGGCACAGCATTGGAGCTGGTGATCCTACCCCATGTCCTGGTCATAACCTGCAAGTATTCACCTGGCTTACAGTAAATGTAGTGGCAAGATAAACATCCTGCCAACTGCTTGATCTGTGGCACACCCTCATTCTGGACAAGGCCTTGCTTCAGCAGCTACATCAACAGTAGTGAGACTTAGAATCTTTCACCTAGTGAGGCAGGCTTTCAATGATACAGAGAGCTCAGGATACTCTGCTGCCGGCAGTTTGTGGTGAATGTGCTCTTTCATGCTGAAATGCCAGCGAATGGACCCCAGGATTTGGGCCATGAGAGAAAGAGACCAATATTGGGTGGCCACTCTTTTGGATCCCTGATACAAAGAGAAAATGGCAGATCTAATGCTTCTATTCCAGAGGAAGCAACAAATGTGCAATTTAGAGGAGAAGCAGTGGAAGAACCTCTTGTCTGCATTTACAGATTGTGACAGAATTACATCTCATCCCCAACTTGCCTACGCTCCTCACATCCCTAAATGGTGAGGCAGCGATGATGGTAAATGCTTGTAGGCATATAGGCAGTACCTCATTCACATGATTTCAGATGATGTGGGGTCTAGGACTGAGGAGGGCACTCTTCAAAGTGATAGAGGTAGATGAATTATCACGAGTCAAAGGCTGCTAAGTCCCTTGACTAAATTGTCTCCCACAGAACAACCTTAATACAGCCACAACAACAGCAATACATAAAAAAGATTTTTTATGAATACAAAATTTATATTGTTAAAATGATAAAAAAAACAACAAGTAACTCTATATGGTTTCCAATGGCATAGTTCACACCAGTGCAGTCAGTTCCATTACGTTCCAGTTCCAGAAAAAAAGTAGAACATGCTGCATTTTTTTTGCACTGAACTGTACTGGAACATAGTTAACGTATCAAAAACACAAAGCAAAAATACACCATAATGCACTTAAGCCCACCAAAAACACACCAGAATACACATGTCCTTATTAAGTTGAATAGGGGAAAAAATAAACCAAAGCACATAAAAAAAAGCATCAAAACTGCATCAAAAACCTGCATGCAGAAACACATCTGGAAAGCGTCCAGACTACATTTCTATGGTGTAAACTGGCCCTTAGAGCATGTACAATCATAAGTCCTGTACCCCTAAAATTATAGGACTATGTTCCATGTTCCAGCATCAAACAGAGAAGTTATAGACTTTAATACAATGTCTTAAACCTAACGCGTTTCATTTACTGTATAATCTTCATCGGAGGAAATATAGCGGTACCTACAGTATGTACCTATACTACCACAATATACAGTATATCATGTTTATACCAATTTGTGCATACATAGATGTATAACTGAAATAAGCTGCCTGAGTAAATAAAATGTCATTCAGAACTCTCCTTATGGATGTAAAAAAGCCCATGCAGTCCAGCATCAGAGACCCTAGAGAGTCAGGGTGCCCCCCCCATGGCTATGCCAGGAAAGCAACCACCCAGGACAAATGTATAAAAAGAAGCCATAAAATGGTCACTCTTATATAATACAAAAATATATGAAAGAGGTTTAGGATGACCAATCACATACAGTATGTAGTCACGCTATATAACTGTTTTTATTGTCATTGTTAGTTGCTTAGTCTCTGGGTACAGAAGTGTTGTGGCCATTAATGAGAAAATCATTAGACAGAGATCCTGTTACATGCAGTGTAAACAATGAAATAACTTTTTTCAATGGAGGAGGGAGGAGGGGAAGAGTCTCTGGCACCACTTTTATAGACAACTCAGTACACAGCCAGAAGCTATTAACCATCACAGTGTCGAAAGAGGATGATGATGGGGCATCCCGGCACAGAGAATTCCTATAGGGTCCAGCTGCCTGCATGACATGCAGAATACTTCTATATTGGTAAGTAATGTGACTAAAGCTGTACAGAAAAAAATAGCTAAACTTCAGCTTTAACTTTTTTTCACTTTGATACTGTAAATGTCACCCATTGCAGTGCCAAGCTCCCCATGCCCTTTGAAATTCCTTGCCTATTAAGCTTGAAGTTGATTATCAGAATTCACCCCCCCCATATATTTCAGTGGGGTTTGACTTAAAGTTCAGTTTGTGAACTTTTTGGTCACCCTGCAAACTGAACCTGCGAACATTTGCTCATCCTTGACATGCTGATCTGTTATCTTATCTACACCCACAGCAAAACAAAAATCTAACATTTTGCTGATTACAGTTTTTAGATTAGGTGGATCCATTAGATTCCAAATTTTCAGACTTTTTTTTCTTTATTTTCACCTGGTACTTCTGCCAATAACATACTTTCTGTCCTAGGATGAGAATGCTCAATCATGTTACTGTGTCTATGGAGGAGAAGCCAGGTAGGTAGCATTTTCAAGAAAAATGATAGAAAACCAAGTCATTACAAACCAACAAGATGATACCCCCCAATGTTGGTATTGTAACACTGCATAACATGAATCTTGTACAAGCTGGGAAAGTGAGAATACATCTATAGCAGCTTAAAATGTTTTACAAATGCAGGAGGCCTTTTTATAACTTCTATCAATATTGACTTAACCACTTGCCAATTGACCTATGGCAGTTTTATATATACGTGATTCTGCACTTTTGGGCAGGGGGCGTGCCACTTCTGCTTTGATTTGTCACAGCAGAAGCTGATCAATGGCTGCTGGCCAATGGATGACCACCAGCACCCACTGATCGTTGAGGAGACACACAAGACAGAGTTCTACATATGTAAACAGCGCAGAGCTCTGCCCTGTCAGTGGGTATGTGCTGGATTTTGTTTCCCTGCAAAGCAAGGAATAAACTCCAGCACATCCCTTAGTAAAAACACCTAAAAGTACACACAAAAACACTGGTTAAACTTTCGATCACCCTAGATGTTTAACCCTTTCCCAGCCAGTGTCATTAGTACAGTGACAGTGTATACTTTTAGCACTGATCACTGTATTAGTGTCACTGGTTCCCACAAAGTGTTAGTGTCAGTTTGTCTGCCATAATATCACAGTCCCCCTATAAGTCACTAATCACTACCATTGCGAATATAAAAAAATAAAAACTAAACATTCCAGTATACAGTATATCTCATAGCTTGTAGACGCTATAACATTAATAATGATAAAAATGATTTTTTTCACATTTTTATTGGATATGTTTTATAGCAGACAGTGAAAAATATATATATATTTTTTCAAAATTGTCAGTCTTTTTTTGTTTATAGCGCAAAAAATAAAAAAAAAAACAGTGGTGATCAAATCCAACCTAAAGAAAGCTTTATTTGTGGGAAAAAATTAAATAAATTTCATTTATGGACAGTATTGCATGACTGTGCAATTGTCAGTTAAAGTAACGCAGTGCTGTATAGCTAAAAATGGTCAGGAATGGGGTAAATCTTCCAGAGGTCAAGTAAACAACAGTTGAGAAGTGCTAACATATCTCAATCTGCATGCTGTCTTTTCCATTTTACCTAGAAGGTTTTAAACATTGCCTACTTTATCCAAAATGAAAAATATATATACTTTAAATAAAGAGTAAATGGAAAATAACTAACTGATGTAAGCTAGCCCCAAAAACTGATGTAAGCTAGCCCCAAGGAAATGTAATTTTATTCTAGTTATACCACAATTTAGCAGGCATAACTTTGGATGCTGGAACATTTGCTGTTTAGTAGTGATGGGCCAAACACTCACATGTTCAGTTTGTGGTCGAACATTTAAACCTAATGAATGTTCGACCGTGGACTTTGAACTCAATGTACTGTAAGTCTATAGAACTCAAGCTTGTTAATTCAAAAGTGCCCATTTTGAAGGCTTATATGCAAATTATTGGCCATAAGAGAAGTATGGGGACAGTCATTTTTCATTGCTTAAAGCAGCGGTTCTCAACCTGTGGGTCGCGACCCCTTTGGGGGTCGAACAACCCTCTCACAGGGGTCTCCTAAGACCATCGGAAAACACGTATTTCCAATGGTCTTAGGAACCGAGACACCGCTCCTCTATCAGTCTCCAGGCGGGTCCGCCCACATGCAGATACGTCCACATTTCCCTGGACCGCGATGTGTGCGCAGGATGACATGCCGCCCCTGTCATCTGGCCACATCCCCGCTCAACAGCTCCGCCTCCTCGCCAGTGATTGGCCGCCGGAACTGTAGCTCAGGAGAGGCACACAGACGGCCAATCACTGGCGAGGAGGTGGAGCTTGGAGAGGTGGAGCCGAGCAGCATCGCGAAGATCAAAGAAGATCAAGCGAGGGAGCCGCCATAGAAGGAAGACAGCTGACAGGTAAGTGTCTGTAGCGTACAGATGGTGCTGTTGCAGCCAGGTATGCTGGCTGTAGATGGGAGAGGGAGGGAGCGAGCCCAGGCTGGAGCAGGAGTCAGCAAGGTAAGTATCATTGGTGTCAGTGAGAGGAATAGTGCCCCATCATTGGTGTCACTAATACCAATGATGGGGCACTATTCCTCCCACTGACACCAATGATGGGGCACTATTTCCTCCCCCCCCCCACTGACACCAACGATGGGGAACTATTCCTCCCCCCACTGACACCATCGATGGGGCACTATTCCTCCCCACTGACACCAATGATGGGGCACAATTCCCCTCACACTAGTATCAATGATTGGGCACTATTCCCCCCCCCCCACTGACACCAATAATGGGGCACTATTCCTCCCACACTGACACCAATGATGGGGCACTATTCCTCCCACTGACACCAACAATGTGGCACTATTCCTCTCACTGATACCAGTGATGGGACATTATTCCTCCCACTGATACCAACGATGGGGCACTATTCCTCCCACTGACATCAGTGATGTGGCACTACTCCTCTCACTGACACCAATGATGTGGCACTACTCCTCTCACTGCAAAATTATAGTTATGAAGTAGCAACAAAAATAATTTTATGGTTGGGGGTCACCACAACATGAGGAACTGTATTAAAGGGTCGCAGCATTAGGAAGGTTGAGAACCACTGTCTTAAAGTAAAAAAAAAGAAAAATTCCTTTAAATGTCATGCTTGGGGGGTCCTCTTAACCGCCTCCCGCCCCTTATATAAGGAAATGACGGGCGCAAGATGGTTTCCCTCATTCTAGAAGGATATCATATGACGTCCTCCCACTCTAACCGTGCGTGTGCCCCCCGGGGGCGCGCAGTGCGGTGATCGCTTGTGCGCTGTGTCCCTGGGACACAGCGGATTACCGATCAATGGAAAGAGTTGAAGACTTCGGGTGTGTCATGTGATCAGCTGTGTCCAATTACAGCTGATTGCATGTAAATAAGGAAATGCCTGTTATTGGTATTTCTCTCTTCATGAGCTGTCACGCTGACAGCTCATGAGGAGAGGAGAGCCGGTAATCAGCATTGCTCAGAGGGGACATGTACACTGATCATCAGGGCACTGATGATCAGTGTTCCCTGATGATCAGTTTAGTCCCAGCAGTGCCACCTGTCAGTGCCCATCAAATCCACCTGTCATTGCCCGTCAATGCTACCTGCCAGTGCCCATCAGTGCCACATATCAGTACCTACCAGTGCACATCAATGCCACATATCAGTGCCCATCTGAGCTGTCTTTCAGTGCCACCTATCAGTGCCAGTCAGTGCTGCCTATCAGTGCCACCTGACAGTGCCAGTCAGTGCCACCTAACAGTGCCAGTCAGTGCTGCCTATGAGTTCCAGTCAGTGCCACCTATTAGTGCTGCTTATCAGTGCCACATATCAGTGCCATATATGAATGCTGCCTTTCAGTGCCCATCAGTGATGCCTGTCAATGCCCATCAGTGCTACCTACCAGTGCCTCCTCATCAGTGCCCATCAGTGCCTCCTATCAGTGCCCATCAGTGCAGCCTATCAGAGCCCATCACTGCAGCCTCATTAGCACACATCAGTGAAGGAGAAAAATCACTTATTTACAAAATAGTATAACAGAAAATAAGAAAACTTTTTTTTTCAAAATTTTCAGTGGTTTTTGGTTTGTTTAGCAAAAAAATAAAAAACCCAGAGGTGATTAAATACCACCAAAAGAAAGCTCTATCAAAGCTCAAAACAATTATACAAATGTCATATGGGTACAGTGTTGCATGACAGCGCAATTGTCATTCAAAGTGCGACAGCGCTGAAAGCTGAAAATTGGCCTGGGCAGGAAGGGGGTATAAGTGCCCTGCATGCAAGTGTTTAAACTACCTGCAAAGTTGCCTGTCTGTACAATGTATAGAACCTGATGCAGCAGGACTGACGTTTTTATTTATGAAAAAAAAAAGGAGCGTGGGGACCCCCCCCCCAATCCATACCAGAAGCTTTAGGTCTGGTAGGGTGTTAGGAGGGACCTCACAGTACACAAAGTTTTAAAAGTGCATGGGGTTCCCCATAAAAGTCATAGCAGGCTTTTTTAGGCCCATTAGGATTTTATTGGGGAACCCCACCTCCTCAAAATGGGGGGAGGGGAACTGCGTGGGTATCCCCCTAAAAACCATACTAGGCCCTTTAGGTTTGGTAGAACTTTTAAGGGGGACCCCACCCACAAAAATGGGGAAAAAAAGTGTGGGGCCCCTAAATTCCTACAGGACCCTTGATCTGAGCACAGGCCTGTCAGGGCAGGAAAGGGGGGGGGGCAAACAAGTGCCCTCCCCTGTGGCTTACCAGGCCATGGGCCCTTGGCATTGGGATGTCCGGGGGTTGTGGGGGTCTGTGGGCAGGGGAGCTTATTAGCATCAGGGT
This sequence comes from Staurois parvus, assembly GCF_062004578.1. Classification (NCBI taxonomy): domain Eukaryota; kingdom Metazoa; phylum Chordata; class Amphibia; order Anura; family Ranidae; genus Staurois; species Staurois parvus. Next base: position 8,664,795 of record NW_028317874.1, read on the forward strand.
ACCCCTAAATAAGGGGGCACCTTGATGCTGCCCCCCCTTGTGAATGAGTAAGAGGTACTTGTACCCCTACCCATTCACTAAAGGGTTACATTTAGTAAAGAATAAAGAGACCGGTCTTTTGAAAATGTCTTTATTGAACAAAAAACAAAACAAAAGTTTTTGACAAGTTCATAATTAAAAAAAGGAAAAAAAATGGTTCCATCGTTGTAATCCATCGTCAATCACGGCGTCCAGCGTTGTCACAACAACAATGACCCTTCCACATCCACCGAGCACTCACCGCAATCTGACATTTGCTGGTCACATGTAAACAATTTGGCGGAGCTAGTGGTGACTTGACTGTTAGCTCCACCCAATTGTGCTGGGATTGACCAAAGCATTGCACCTGACCTGCAGCCAGGTGCATTGCTTTGGCCATTCACATCACACTGTGAGAGCGCAGTGCATTGTGGGGTGTGGTGGGCGAACAGCCCATCAAACTCTTTTACGTTCAACTTGAACATCAAGCCCATCACTACTGTTTAGAAAAACATATTTGTTATTAAAGAAGCTATATGTATGTTATAACTGTTGCATATGCACATAACATGCACATAGTTAATACTGTGAGAGAACAGTTGGATTGATGGTCCTTTTTGTGAGATCAATGATGCAACTGCAAATCACTACAGAGAAGCCCTGTCTGTTTAGAGCAGTGTGAACTGAGCTAGTGAGTGTCATGTTTCTGTGGCAGTGAGCCCTTGTAGAATGCCAACTCTGATTTTCCCAGAGTGCGGGGTCCCAGGGCCCCTGATGGTGGGGATGGACTTACAGCAAACTGGAACCAGGTCACAGCCCCCAGGTACACCCAGCTGAAGATGCGGAGATCACTTGTTTGTGCAGTGTACAAATGGCAAGAAACAGAAGGAAATCCAGGAAACAAGCTGAGGTCAGGGTGGGTGGCAGGCAAGCACAAATGGAAAATAAAGCCGGGTCGGTACATGGGAAGTTAGACACTGAATAAACATAATAGTAGGCAAACAGGAGCTCAGAGACCTAGGAAGTTGCTCAGCAGGCATGGACTGCACTGAGCTTCTCTTAAACAGTGAAGCAAACTGGGAGGTAGGCCATGAATTGATGAAACGGATAGGAAATATAAACCCCCAGAATAGCAGGCAATGCCCATAGGTGAGCACAGAAGCCAAACAACACACATAAAAGGAATCACAGGTCTAGGAGAACCACTGCAGCATGATGGTAAGAACTACACAGGCAGGGAAACTGCAGACTTAATCATGACAGTGAGCTCTCCAAATGTTTTTTCTCCAATATTTACATGAACTAAGATTAAAGTCCCAGCACCTCTTTTAATACTTTTTTCTTCACTGGAATAAATGGCTAAGGGGCTGTCTGTCCTAAACAGTACTTAGTGACAGAGCTTGTTTGTCAGAATAGGTGCAGGAACTCATCACCTCACCCATCCATGGGGGGAAGAGTACTGATGTGGTGCATTGTGCACATAAAATGGTGGGTGTGGCCAAATTGCATTAACAGTGGGAGGGCCTTTTTTAAAAAACAGGAGTGCGCAACACACAGTGACAGGGATCAGGAGTACACTATACATAGTGTGCACAGTTCAGGAGTGTGCTAGGTACAGAGTGTAGGGTTCAGGAGTGCACTACACACAGACTGTAGGGTTCAGGAATATGCCACATATAGTGTGCAAAGTTCAGTAGTGCACTACGTATGGTGTGTAGGGCTCAGGAGTGCACTATACACAGTGTAGGGTTCAGGAGTGCACTATACACAGTGTAGGGTTCAGGAGTGCACCATGCACAGAGTGCAAGGTTCAGGAGTGCATATATCAGAGGCTAATTTACAACCAAAAATGACCTCCCACCAATTCCCCCTAGACCCCACAATTCAGTGCTCTCCTTCTGCCATCAAATCTCTCTCTCCCCCCACATACCAGAGAGAGAGGCTTTTTCAAGAGAGCAGCTTTAACTTACAGCAGTAAATTGGAAAGTGCAGTCTTCGGGCAACAGCTTCAGGTGGAACTGCTGCTAAGAAACTAGTGTGACTGTGTCACCCCTCCTCTGCTGTCAGAGGGATGTGTAGAGCAGTGAGTGTTCTTTGAGAGCCACTGGGAGAGGTACATTGTCACTTGTAAGCACAGAAGCTGGGTTTCTGTTTTTACAAGTGACAGTAGTGAGCAAGGAATACAGAGCCAGTGCCAGAGGTGGCAGAAAGGAGTTCTGACACATTCCGGCTGAAAAGAAGGCCTTCCTAGTGGAATCTAGCAAGCCAAAACCTGCCAATAGCTATTTTAAATCTTAATTAAGTCAAAGTCTCTAATAGAATTAGGCTGTAAAATGAATATCTGATATGGGACTTTACAATACTCATTTGAGATTCTGGTTTTTGAACTAAACAGTGTTTAAAGGAAATCTAGGGTCACAACATACACCTTCATTTTATAACATCAGTACTATAATAGCAATGCAAACATACTTATTTGTGACAATCCAATATGGGCTTAGTTGTGAAATCTCTTTTCATGTTCTAAGTTCTGTCTGAATGCTGGACATCTCTTTCTACAATTTCCAGCATTCCCTACATTATTTGCAGCATCCCCTCTGCTGTTTACACTCAATTTATGTACCCCATGGTACCTTTCTGCCTATCAGCAGATATTCCTGTACTGTGTGTGAAATATGTGACACAGTAGTGCTTACTCACAGGGCATAGTGAATATTTGTCACAGAATTCAACAAGTAAATGTGCGGGTATCACCACAAAGTAAGTTCAGAAATGTCAAGATTGTACAGGAGGAGTAGGCTAGAAATAATTGAAATGCAATGTGGAAATGAATATATGATTTTACATTTTCACTAGAGATGAGCGAATTATTCAAAAATTCGATTCGGCTGATTCGCCGAATTTGTGGAATAAATTCGATTCGATGCGAATTTATTCGCTGCGAATTTAACTTATAAAAAGGGTTTCTAGGCTTCAGAGAGCCTTTATATTAGTGCAGAACACTGTACCTTTAATTTAAATGCCCTTGGAGTCTGCTGGGGAAGAGAAATAATACTGTCAGTCAGTATGCAATGCAGATGAGTGCCGTCGATCTTAGAATCACCGCACACTTCACTCATTTGGGCAGTCACGGGGCCAAAACCAGAGTGTGGAGCCACAGTGTGGCGGTGGAGGCAGCAGCAATGGGAGGCCATACAGCACCCTATGACAAAATGGAACCCACCAGCAGTGTGAGGAGACCTGAAAGTGGCACATGGCAGAGTGTGGCGATGGAGAGAGCAGCAATGGGAGGCCGTACAGGGACCCATGACACACTCTGGACCTGGCAGCAGCATGAGGAGGCGGTACAGGGGCCCATGGCAAGAAGAAGAAGAAGAAGAAGAAGAAGAAGAAGATGAGGATGAGGATGAAGAAGAAGAAGAAGTAGGATGAGGATGAAGAAGAAGAAGAAGAAGAAGTAGGATGAGGATGATGAAGAAGAAGAAGAAGAAGTAGGATGAGGATGAAGAATAAGAATAAGAAGAAGAAGTAGGATGAGGATGAAGAAGAAGAAGAAGAAGAAGAAGAAGAAGTAGGATGAGGAAGAAGAAGAAGAAGTAGGATGAGGAAGAAGAAGAAGTAGGATGAGGATGAAGAAGAATAAGAATAAGAATAAGAAGAAGAAGTAGGATGAGGATGAAGAAGAAGAAGAAGAAGAAGAAGAAGAAGTAGGATGAGGATGAAGAAGAAGACGAAGTAGGATGAGGATGAAGAAGAAGAAGAAGAAGAAGAAGAAGTAGGATGAGGATGATGAAGAAGAAGAAGAAGAAGTAGGATGAGGATGAAGAAGAAGAAGAAGAAGAAGAAGTAGGATGAGGATGAAGAAGAAGAAGACGAAGAAGAAGAAGAAGTAGGATGAGGAAGAAGAAGAAGAAGAAGAAGTAGGATGAGGAAGAAGAAGAAGAAGAAGAAGAAGTAGGATGAGGATGAAGAAGAAGAAGAAGAAGTAGGATGAGGATGAAGAAGAAGAAGAGGAAGAAGAAGTAGGATGAGGATGAAGAAAAAGGAAGAAGAAGAAGAAGTAGGATGAGGATGAAGAAGAAGAAGAAGAAGAAGGATGAGGATGAAGAATAAGAAGAAGAAGTAGGATGAGGATGAAGAAGAGGAGAAGAAGAAGAAGAAGAAGTAGGATGAGGATGAAGAAGAAGAAAGAAGAAGAAGAAGAAGAAGTAGGATGAGGATGAAGAAGAAGAAGAAGAAGAAGAAGAAGAAGTAGGATGAGGATGAAGAAGAAGAAGAAGAAGAAGTAGGATGAGGATGAAGAAGAAGAAGAAGTAGGATGAGGATGAAGAAGAAGAAGAAGAAGAAGTAGGATGAGGATGAAGAAGAAGAAGTAGGATGAGGATGAAGAAGAAGAAGAAGAAGAAGTAGGATGAGGATGAAGAAGAAGAAGTAGGATGAGGATGAAGAAGAAGAAGAAGTAGGATGAGGATGAAGAAGAAGAAGTAGGATGAGGATGAAGAAGAAGAAGAAGAAGTAGGATGAGGATGAAGAAGAAGAAGAAGAAGGATGAGGATGAAGAAGAAGAAGAAGTAGGATGAGGATGAATAAGAAGAAGAAGAAGAAGAAGTAGGATGAGGATGAAGAAGAAGAAGAAGAAGTAGGATGAGGATGAAGAAGAAGAAGAAGAAGAAGAAGAAGGATGAGGATGAAGAAGAAGAAGAAGTAGGATGAGGATGAAGAAGAAGAAGTAGGATGAGGATGAAGAAGAATTCCAGTGCAGCAAAAAGTGTATCTGCAGAGAGCTCCGCTATTTCTGACAGTTCTCTGACAGTTCCTTCACATTTACAGCGGTTGAAACATTGTATCTATTTGTTTCCGAATAAAAACATCTGTATCCTAAATGGAAACAAATAGATACAATGTTTCAACTGCTGTAAATGTGAAGGAACTGTCAGAGAACTGTCAGAAATAGCGGAGCTCTCTGCAGGGACACTTTTTGCCGGCTATAGAAGGGATGAAAATCGGCCGATCGGGGAAAATTCGATTCGCGCATCCGAAGTTTGCTAATATTCGGATTCGGCGCGAATCGAATTTTTCCTAATATTCGAAACGAATTCCACTTCGCCAGGTTCGATTCGCTCATCTCTAATTTTCACCATGGACACTCTTTAATACAATTTACATAATTAATACTATGATGGCACTACATCAATAACAAGTTTACATGCTTATTCTATAAGGTATAGAAGTGAAACTGGTCTCATAAATCTCCCACCGAAATAAGCATATGATTTATATCATGTTTGGTCTTTATCAATCATGGTTTCATTCCATTCATTACTACAGTATTTCTCAGATTGCAAAGCCTTGCATCAGGAAACCTTAATATTATTGGAAATGTGGCATTAAGGGAGTTTCTACTCTGGTAGAAAAAAATACTGTAGCAATCCTAAATCACACCTCTCATCTTTTTTGATTGGGTGGGAGTTGGCTCAGAAACTCTCACTGCTGCTATTGGCACCTGGCAGTATGAGGTCGCTTATAATGTTTGAAAAAAGGTGAATGAGCAGTGCTGAGCCTTACATTTCCATACAGTGCTGCTTATTCACTCTGCTAGCTGCAGCTGCCTGAAGAAAGGAAAAGGGGTTAAAATCAGAGCTGGGAACAGACGCTCCGTGTGAAGCTGATCAAGGTATGAAAATTAAACACTTGCCCTCCAGAGGATTTACCCCCCTTCCTGACCAGGCCATTTTTGTGATATGGTACTGCGGTACTTTAACTGACAATTGCGTGGCCATGCAACGCTGCACCCAAATGAAATTTGTGTCCTCTTTTTCCTACAAATAGAGCTTTCTTTTGGTGGTATTTACTTTTTTGCACTATAAACAAAAAAAAAAGGTCAACAGTTTTGAGAAAATAACAATATTTTTTACTTTTTGCTATTAAACATGTCCAGTAAAAAAAAAAATCTAATTTTGTCATAAATTTAGGCCAAAATGTATTCTGCAACACGTCTTTGCTAAAAACAATTCCAAATACGTGTAAATTAATTGGTTTAGTTATAGCGTCTACAAATGGCAGTATAGATACTGGAATTTTTTTTATTTTTTAATACTAGCAATGGCGGTGATCAACACGCTCCCCCTACCCGGAACTGCAAAATTACATTCATATACATGATTTTGCACATCCGTGCCACCCTGTAGCAATATTTCTGCTATAGGGTGGTACAGAACCAGTTAACTGGGAAAAAAGATGGCCCATTACAAAGGAGAGGCTGTGCACTAGCAGAGGGAGCAGACACTAATCCTGTTCTTGTGTAAAAGTATAAGATCAGTGTTTGTACAGTGCATAACACAGTACACAAATATGGTGCAATGATCCACATTTCACTTTGTGTTCTGTGTGTTCTGTGTAATGTACCTGTGATCAGGTAATTAATAATAATTGTTCTGGATTACCAGATCATAAGAACATTGCTGCAAATAGGAAACACACAGCATATGAGAGAGAGGTTGGGAACCTAAACACTGGCTGTACCTACCACACAGGAACACCCATAGTTTTGACTTCAGCCTGGTGCCGAGCTACAGCCAGCACAAACAGAAAGGCAAATGTGCTTTTATGTCCTTAATATATTGCTATTACTCTGCAGCAAATTGGATTATTCTGGAAACAAGGACCAGGTCCTTTTCACTCTTAATCTAATTTTTTTGCTGTTGCTATTGTCTATTTTGTAATATCTTTTAAGTAAAATATGCCTTTTTATTTTTTTGTTTCTTAAACACAGTATTTTAAAATCATTAAGAAAAATCTCTAAATGTTTTTATCAGAAATTAAATAATCCTTGACTTTTTGAAGCATGCCACTATATTTTAAACTCTGTACATTCTTGGTTGGGCATGGCGGTGATTGTCACAGATATTTCTTACAGTTCAGAATTACTATAGCAGATCATGTGAACAGTGTGTGTTTTGGTTAAATATATGATGGTGGCTACTGTTTGTGTGCAGATAGGAATAACTGAAAACCAACCCCAGTGATGGTCACTCTCTGTCTGGTGGTGCTTAAGTTGTCATCCTTTGAGCTGAAAAATCTCTGCACAAGGTAAGACTGGGAATGCAATTGCCACAAGCACCAGGAGATACAAATGCAAAAAGTGCAACTTGGCAGGTTGGTACATACATTTTTGTTTGGTGTGTTACCATTTGGAAAATGTTAATGTATTATTATTATTATTTATTTTTATTTTTTTTATTTGTTGTGAGTGTTTTTTTATGTAAAAGTATGGCAGTTAAAGTATGGCACCTGGAGCAATTCAAAAATAATAAACAATATAATATAGATATCTATAAAGTACGAACTGCAAAACCTAGCAATATAAAGCCCACATTGCACTATTTATAGTCCAAAACTGAGTAGGCTTAACATGAACAGTCAATTTGACAGATTAATTTAAGTTCATTATTCCTCATCCCTTATAGATATAAACTGTGCTTCAGTATATAATGATATTTAAAGTGTTACTAAACCCAGGACCCTGCACTCACTATATCTGGTCTCAAAAAGTACACAGAACATGGAAATGCAATTAGTTTAGTAAATATAAACTGCTAAATACCTTTTCTCATCAGCAGTTAGAGCAGTCTTGTGACTTCTATCAGTGTCCAGCAGAGCACTGGTTAAAAGCGTATAGGAGGAGTTTTCATTCTCCTCTAGGAGCATGCAGTACCCCTGACCTCTGTTTGGACAGTGCTGATTGGCCCTGTGCTGATCACATGCACTCTCCCAAGAAAAAAAAAACTCTCTCTAGCAAAACACACCAAAATGAGCATGTGCAGAGTGACTCCAAACCTTTGTTCTGACAGTAGATATTTAGGGGAGAATGGAAGAAGGGGAGGATTAGAGAAGAGAGGATCAAACATCCTTTTTACACAATGTGGATAATTAACCCTTTAGGTTCCACAGAGAGTATACCAAGCATGCTTTACTGCATATACAGACTGATTTTACCTGTGTAATGATATTAAAATTTACTAAACCCAGGACCCTGCACTCACTATATCTGGTCTCCCACGGTACACAGAACATGGAAATGCAATTAGTTTAGTAAATATAAACTGCTAAATATCTTTTCTCATCAGCAGTTAGAGCAGTCTTGTGACTTCTATCAGTGTCCAGCACAGCACTGGTTAAAAGCGTATAGGAGGAGTTTTCATTCTCCTCTAGGAGCATGCAGGACCCCTGACCTCTGTCTGGACAGTGCTGATTGACGCTATGCTGATCACATGCACTCTCCCAAGAAAAATAAATCTCTAGCAATACACAACAAACTGAGCATGTGCAGCTTACCCCTGAGCCTCTGCTCCATCAATGGATTTTAGGAGACACTGGAAGAAGGGGAGGATCAGGATCAAACATACTTTTTGCACGTGCAGAGGATTACCCCTTAGGTTCCACAGTGTATATAACAAGCAGGCTTTACTGCATATACAGACTGATTTTACTGTTGTGGTCTTAGTAATACTTTAAAGAACTGAAAATATTTAGACAGATCTTGTCAAACCACCCATGCTTTGTAAGTTGGTATATATGGAGTTCTGTTTTAGTTGGCATGTTTATGAGGTTATATTATTATGGCTACTGAATGTTTTGATAAATTGGTTACAGCAGTAACATGGTATGCAATACGGTAGTTATATTTATTCTTTACTTTGAAAATGTAAGGACAGAACCTTCAATAACAGCTCATAACACCATGTTTTCAAACATTATAAATGAACCAATTTGTAATGTTAAAAAAAGCCTCTTTAGAACACATCTATTCTATACTGATACAGTATTGCACATAGGTATTAATTAGTAATCATTCTCATGTTTTCAAACTCCACTTCTCTGCTCACAAGAAAAGTCCAACATCATGTCCATATGTTAGAAATAATAAAACCAACTTTTAAATAGAAACCTCATAGTTGAGCAATAACTTTAGGCCTCTTTTAAATGCTTTTAATTAAAAAGGAGCACAAAATTAATTGGCTGTGGAACGTGTCTTTGTTAAATAATTACACACAATTAAATGACTGAAATATCATCACAGGCAGTGCCAGGAAATTTAAACTGAACCCCACTGCAACACAGAATTAGAACTGCGTTAATTTCCCATCAGTCTATTATAAAAGCATAGACGCAGGGCCATTACATTTAACATGAGCACCAGCCATAGGAAATTGGCTCAGTGGGTCTTATGATTACAATACTCTAGAACAGATTTTTTTTGCCATCACAAGAGACACTGACTGGGCCACCACAGATAGGGTCCTATATTCTGGTGCTCAGAAGGCAATGTTTCTCAATTTAAATAATTAACAAGAGAGTGACGACAGAACAGTCATTACTGAACATCTAGTTCAGGAATTAACAATGAGTCATTAACAAAATCTTCTGTCAGAAGAGAAAAACAGCTTGTGCTCTCTAGCATCACCGGTTAATTGTATTGTTACTGATCATTAGAAACTAGAGTGTACTTTTCAGTGCTCTCCTAGGTTATAATCATTCCTTTTTTGCTTTATGTTAACATGCCAAATACTTGAGTCACTGCTATGGAAATATTAGGAAATACTATATAAAGTATACATGTAGGGGGGCATATAATGCCTTTTGGTGCCCATGATGTCAACTTTTCCCATTTAGTAAAAACCAATAAATGTAGGGAATAAATGAATAAAAACTATACTACTGAGAATTCAACCTAGTAATTGGCTAGAACTAGTATCATCAGGAATAGGAAAGTAAAGGAGAACCATGCTGTCCATAGTTTTTCTAGTTTGTAGGATAAACTAAAAAATGAAGAGTTTTATGGGTAACAGAGATAGTTCTGTTCAGGGGCGGACTGACAACTCATGGGGCCCCCAGGCAATAGGGGATCATGGGGCCCCTGTGTCCTTGCCCAAAGTCAAAAAAGCCTATGGTACCAGGGGCATCTCATGGGGCCCCCTACTGAGCCCCTGGTACCATCGGGCAGTGCACGAGTTTCCAAGTGGTCAGTCCGCCACTGGTTCTGTTATTTCATACTAATACTAAGGTCCATTGTGACAACATATATCCTATACCTTTTCTCATATTATCTACTTTCAATGCAAGATATGGCATCCATTGATACTGAATACTGTTTAAAATGAACTGATATATATTTTTCTCATCTCTTATAGAGGTCTCGTCATTCCCATTGTATCTTCCAACTGTAAGAAATTTGATTTGTTGCTTTTGTTTATTGTCATGCAAACAGCAATATTGGCCAATGGTGTAACATAAGTACAGCTACCATAGTATGCACGATTGGGCCATCGTACAGGACATGTCATTTTGTGACATATCAAGAAACTTAACAAAAAAACAAAAGGTAATAAGTGTGATGTCTTACAACTTGCAACAATACGTTGCATCACCCCTACACAATGCACAATAGTGCACACATGTTATAGTGGGTTTCTAACTCCTCTGATGCAGCCAGGGGTCACTACCCATCAGGTTACCCCCTGTGATGGGAGTATTCCTTGAACTTTGCACCCTATCTTATTAGTATTAGCATGGATGTCACTCCACTTCCTCAAACTCATTCTTTTTAAAACTGAGCTCTTAGTATTCCCTCCAGCCCGTGCCCCCTCCCCTGACGTCTCAATCAAGACCAATAATACAACCATCAGTCCCTCCCCTCATGCCAGGGTACTAGGTATAATCCTAGATTTGCATCTGTCCTTTCAGCCCAAAATACAATCACTGTCCAAATCTTGTACCTCCACAACATCTCCAGGATACAGCTGTTTTTAACCTCGGAAACTAATAAGCAACTTACTCACTCCCTTGTTATCTCTTGCCTTGACTATTGTAACTCCCTCCTCATTGGCCTACCTCACCGCAGGCTATCCCCTCTTCAGTCTATCATGAATGCTGCTGCCAGACTCATCCACCTTACTAACCATTCCGTATCTGCCACCCCTCTCTGCCAAACCCTCCACTGGCTTCCCATTGCCCTACGGATAAAATTCAAAACATTAACAATAACATATAAAGTCATTTATAACTCTGCCCTAAATTACATCACCAATCTTGTCTCCAAATATCACCCAAACCGTACTTTCCGATCCTCGCACAACCTCATGCTCTCTAGCCCCCTTGTCTCCTCCTCCCGTGCTTGTCTCTAGGACTTCTCCAGAGCTTCCCCCATCCTCTGGAACTCTCTACCCCAATTTATCAGACTATTGCTTACTCTGCTCACTTTTAGGCAATCTTTGAAAACGTATCTCTTCAGGGAAGCCTATCCTGCCCTCAGCTAATAATGGAGTCTTCTACTCCTCCTACCAGTCCATCCCCCACAGTTACTACCTTTTGTACCACTAGCCCCTCCTTCTTAGATTGTAAGCTCCAAGGAGCAGGGCCCTCCTAACCCTCTTGTAAAGAACTGTATTGTTGCTGTATTGTCTCCCGTTATATTGTAAAGCACTGAGCAAACTGTTGGCGCTATATAAATCCTGAATAATAATAATAATTAGTATAGCAACGGTAGCATGGCAGATGTGAGTGTGCATGTTTGAATGTAAATCACCTTAAGACTTCTTTACTACAACCTCCTCTCACTGTGCATCCTGGTATGGACGTTAGCCTCAATATTGGAAGAACTACTCTGAGAATTATTGAAAGTGCCAGCTGACAGCCTGGTCTTGCATTGAGATATTTGTTCCCCCTCCAAGTTGGAGATGTGGAATTTATGTATACCTATTGAAAGAGATCAATCCAACTGGAAATATTGAATGTTCCTTGTAAGTGCTCACATGGTACATTTGGAAATGAACCTGACACCTTAAAGTAGTCCTGGGGACTGCCATTTGGGAATCTCTGTGTGGATTCATAGGGTACATATAGAATCTATATGATTTACTTATTATCCTTAATATTAATTTTATTTTCGGATATCCACAGTGAACATTTACTCTGTTTACATCCAGTCATACCATTCTACTGAATTTTTTCCATGAGGAATTAAGATTGTGTTAACTTGCCATCTAGGCTTAAGGTGTTACTAAACCTACAAGGGTAAAATCAGTCTGTATATGCAGTAAAGCATGCTTGTTATACGCACTGTGAAACCTAGGGGTTAATTATCCACATTGTGTAAAAAGGATGTTTGATCCTCTCTTCTCTAATCCTCCCCTTCTTCCATTCTCCCCTAAATATCTCCTGACAGAAAAAAGCTTTGGAGTCACTCTGCACATGCTCATTTTGGTGTGTTTTGCTAGAGAGAGTTTTTTTTTTCTTGGGAGAGTGCATGTGATCAGCACAGGGCCAATCAGCACTGTCCAAACAGAGGTCAGGGGTCCTGCATGCTCCTAGAGGAGAATGAAAACTCCTCCTATACGCTTTTAACCAGTGCTCTGCTGGACACTGATAGAAGTCACAAGACTGCTCTAACTGCTGATGAGAAAAAGTATTTAGCAGTTTATATTTACTAAACTAATTGCATTTCCATGTTCTGTGTACTGTGGGAGACCAGATATAGTGAGTGCAGGGTCCTGGGTTTAGAAACACTTTAAATATCATTATATGCTGAAGCACGGTTTATATCTTTAAGGGATGAGGAATAATGAATTTAAATGAATCTGTCAAATTAACTGTCCATGTTAACCCTACTCAATTTTGGACTTTAAATAGTGCAATGTGGGCTTTATATTGCTAGGTTTTGCAGTTAGTACTTTATAGATATCTATATTATATTGTTTGTTATTTTTGAATTGCTCCATGTGTATGCCCAGATTCGATTGTTACTTAGGAACTAACAGCCTATTGTATACAGTTTATCTGGGGATATTCTAGATATAGGGAGAGGGGGATTATGTGTGGAATAGATGGGGTTGATTTTAATGGGAACAAGATATTATTATTATTATTATTATTATTATATAGTATTTATATAGCGCCAAAAAGTTTGCTCAGCGCTGTACATTATAGTGGGGGACAGTACATGAGACAATACAGTAACAATACAATACACAAGGGGTTCAAGGGCCCTGCTCCTTGGAGCTTACAATCTAGGAGATATGTTCCTACATGTTGGTATGATTTTAATACTGTACTGTTATATAGATGTTCATTAAGGGGACATGCTTGTTGTCTGTTTATTTTTATTTTTTTAGGTGTTTTTTGATAACTTTTTCCACTTTCTGTATGTATATTTTTGAATGTGGCTGTTGGGAAGCATAACAAATATGTAGGGCACAGACAGCTATAAAAATCTAAGGGCCCTTTCACATGGGTAGACTTCGCCAAGCAGATCTGCCTTCTCATCGTGGTAATTATTTTGAAATTACCTAATGAAGGTCTCAGTCTTTAAAAGATCAACTTGTCCATAGTCAATATTTGGTTAAAACCAAAACCAAGGCCAAAACCACAGGGACAGCTCCCTGTGGTACATACCTTTTTGTAGGTTTATAATGAAAGCCCAACAAATAACCTTACCAAATGGCTGTCTTTTTACTCCCAGATTCTTTGCTGATTGTTAAACAACTGGCATAGTGTACTATATGACATCTGAGTGTAGGGCCTTCTACATTCTAAAAACTAAAAGAGATTTCTTTCAACTGATTTGTGACCATGTTGCCATTATTTAAAAAAAAAAGAAAGAAAGAAAAGTGAAACCCCAATTAGTCGCCACGTGGGGCTGTACCGTGGATTTGATTTATTAAAGATTTAATTTTTGCTTTAGAGTACATACCCCTGCACGAGAGGAGGAGATGTTGATAAGCTGTTGTTACAGCATGAAACTAAACCAATTTATAATCTGGCAGCAACCAAATTTCCAGGACTTACTGATGCTTCAAATCTTTGCAATGTTCTTGCCTCTAGCAGTGCTTGCAAATGAGGTCTAGCCTTACATACATATTTGTGGGCGTATTAAAATGCTAAACATTCTCTTTTGCAACCAATCAATATATTTATTTGTTGTGCAGTTGTAAGGATCCTTTGGGGTGGCATTAGGTTTACTGAGGTTGCTCATTGTAGGCTCATTGTAGGATCAATATAGGGCTTCTTTAATTATAGCATTTGAATACTGGGATTGTTATGTAGATTGTTTCATCATTATAATAATGTTTTTTTTTGTCTCCTGGTCCAAGGGATATTTTTTGCCATCTAGGTTGTCCCCTTGGCCTGTGGTTTACTGCAAGAAGTGGTTTGGTGTATTGCCTATTGAGAGACCCGCTCTGAGTCTGGTCTCTGGGAAAGGGAACTTCCAATATGGTAAGTGGGTGCTGATGCACATGTGTGTGACAACACCTATGGGAAGGTGTGCATGTGCACGTTGGTGCTACTGGGCATTCGCGTCCTTCCGGTGACATCAAGCGGCAGCAGGATGGGAGGGCTATTATTTCAATTTGTGGTGGTTTTTGTCTTTGGAGAGGCTACTGGAACCATCCTTGATCTGGCAACTTAATTTTGGTAAGAATAATATGCAAAGGCTCTTTGGATATCTGATCCTGGGATGGATGTGACTTTTGAGTTCTTTGGGCATGTATATAATAGTGCCTTTTTTAATTTTATCTTTTGTAGTATTTCAATGCAAACAGTGGTGGATTTTCCATTTCTAGCTCGTGGAAATGTTTGTTCTGTACATGCTTATGGGTTAGGTCCCCATTTTGGAATACTGTGCAAGGCTTGTGAACTGTAATCCAAAGGACTTCCTATGTTGTTTCATGTTTTATTCCACTAATTGGTGTTTATAACCTAAGTGGAATGATGCATGACACATTTGCTTATTTCTAGAAATCAAGTGCTCTTTTTGGGCAATTGTTGGGTGACAGTTTTAAAATCTCCACATTTTGCCTATCTATAGGATTAGGTTTTTGTGAGCTGTATCCCTCCTATAGCTTGCTGATATCTTCATGGGGATCCTAGTGGACCACAAATAAGGGTCTTTGACTATTACCCATTAAATGGATAACTAGTAACTAGTTATTACCCATTAAATGATCCTTAGCATCCCTGATAAGATGCCCCCAGGCGATCCAGTTTCTTTTTGTATATACTGTTTTCATGTGTGTATTATTCATGTGTTTGTAATTATTGTTTTTTTGCTTGTAGTGGCATCTATATGCAGTACTCCAATCTCCCAACGAAGGCAATGATTGGCAAAACATGTCTAGTTGAAATCACTGCACATTTCAAGCTGCATCAAAATATTTTTGTGATGGTTTTATCTATCAGTACCATTAAATTTCTGTTTTTAACAATGTTTCATTTTGTAATAAAATTTTGATATTTTTTGTATACTATATGATTTGTCTATACTTTTGGCACCTTACAAATCGATTTTTCCTATATAGCTTCATTTTGTTTAATATACGAAAGTTATGCAGGTGTTTGTAGTATGTTCAGAGCTAGGATATCAACTTTGCTCCTGTTCTCTGTCTATATTTTAGCATAAATGGACATTTACAAACCCTGATTCCACTGTCACTAGAAGAACATTATGTTTTGCTCATAAATAATGAGTTTAATTTTCAGTCATGGACTTCAGATCTGAGTGTGTTTTCAAAGTTTCAATTTGATGTACTGGTGTTGTGATCAGTCATGCATTTGTTGTCTTCTGCTGCCAAACTTCATCAAGAATAAATTATCATCAGGCTACAGTGATAGGACAAATTACATATAATTAAGTTGTTTACTAAGATTATCTAAATGTAAATGTTACAAATTAGGTATTGTCCACACTGTACAATGAAAACATATGTTTTTTTAAGTGTACAGTATATACAACCTACAAACAATTTTTTATTTTTTCGTTTTATATGGAGTAGGAAGAATAGGACCCATTGTCAAGCATTATTGCTTTTTGTGTTCCTGCTAGGTAAATTCACCCTTATTGTTTTGCTTGTTCTGATAGCCATTGTTTTAGATACAGAAAGTGTTGGGAAATCCAACATTTTAGAATTGTCACAAGAACAATAAATGGGGGGAAATCTTCCAATATGGACACTTGTTTCAATGACAAGTATATACAAGGGGCAGCAGGAAAAAAGTGCATTGTTTGAACAACAGTAGCTGCATACATTTAAAACGATATCACGCTATTGGCCTCCTCTTCTTGGGGCTCTTTGTGAGCTTCTAACCACCCACAGAGCTACATGAGAGGAGAGGCAGAGCCATTGCTGACAGCAGGAGTTGAGCAGTGAGGGACATCAGACCAGACCAGACCATATTCACCTTAAAGGAGCCTCCAGTTTGCCACTGAGAGTGCTATCTCTAAATGCCCACATTGATTGCGCATCTGGTGAGTGCGCAGTATTTATACTTTTCGCCACATCACCACCTCATTGGTTAGACAACCAGTTATTGGAAATCTTCATGATCTTCCATGCACCTATATTGGACATTTGCTGATTATCATTTCCAGCACTATATTGTATGCACTGCTGGTCACCACATAGTGACAGAGTTTCATGTTGCCACTGAGTCACTTTATTCATTTTTGGTAGCACCTTGTCACTGGTCACTTTAACAGATTTCTTATTGATTTTCAATTGTATATGTGGTTATGCATATAGCGACAACTTTTTATGTCATCACTAAGTCACTTTATTCAAATTTATCTGCTAGCACCTTGTCACTGGTCACTTTAACAGATGCTTTTATTGTCATTTATTTATATACATATTTTACACATGTGGTTATGTTCATTTTAGCGCTGCACCCAATTTTATGTTGATGCTTTGGAGGTGTTTTTGGTACCTTTTGGTGTCTTAGCAGCTATATTGACTTCAAGCGCTTACATATCTCTTTGTGCTTTTTAATATACAAGGGGAATGCCCCTCATTTTGTAGAGATTTCTTTTCAATTTCTATTCCATCTCTCAGACAAGAAGTGAAGGGAAATATCCCCAACTGGACATAGTGTCAGGGCAGGAGCCGAGGAACGGACAGGCAGGCCTAACAATGTAACGCACTGGCTGACGACAACCACCACCCACAGACCGGAGTCCCTCAGGGCGCGGAGTCTAAGTCCCAGGCTGCCCTTCACCAGGGCCCCTGATGGTGGGGATGGACTTTACGCAGCCAGGAACCAGGTCGCGGCCCCCGAGACACCTCAGCTGCGGTAATGGCCGCCGCCAATGGCGTGTAGCTGGTGGAAGAAACAAAAGAGTAGTCAGACAAGCCGGGGTCAACAACAACAGGACAAAACAGTACAGGACAGCAGACGAGAATCACAGGTCACAAGCCGGGTTCAGCAACAGAGGGTCAGATCAAAGGAGAATACAAAGAATAGTCAAGTCACAAGCCGAATCAGAATACCAGGAGAGTCACGAGAGTCAGAACAGAGTAATAGTAACACAAAGACACAAGACACAAGTGCAAAGAGCATGTGCGGGCCACAGGTTTATATGTCATCAGCCACGCCCCTCTGGGGGGTGGACCTCAGAGACCTGAAGGCATAAAAAGGACTCCCATCATGCACAGCAGAATCCAAGATGGACGCCAGCACATGGAGTAACATAACCTCAGGGAAAAGGCAGGACCTTGACACATAGACAACACAAATAACCTGACATTTCGCAACTTTATCCAAACTTAAAAACCTTTTCTCCAGATGTATTTTATATTGTTGTCTGATTGTCATGCTGACCCATTGGCTTTAGTGCTTTCCAGAACACTGATATGGAACGAATATACAGGTTAGGAGTTTTGATTCACTCCAACTCACCCTGCAACATACTTGTTTCAGGTAGGTATCTTAAAAAGTGTTAAAGCTAATGACTCAGCATGAAAAATAGGCAACTTGCATTTTCAGAAACACATCAGCAGTTACATCTTATATTTCCCTTAATACACTTTTCCTTGAGAGCCAGAGCACAACCACATTTTTTACAGACAGCACAAATTAAATCAATATGCTCTGTAAATATCTATTGGTGCAGTCCAGACCTGATTTCCCTCACTCCCCTTCCTCCCTATTTCCCTAGTTCAGACATATGCCCCAAATATTTAATTGGAATTTATTAGCTTTGATTCTTGATCATTTGGCACCATACATTTGATTGCCATTTCAAAGTGGTCAATGCGCTCTGTGAAGGTGGCTGAAAAAGTTAACACCTTGTCAGATAGAGCCACATACCCTAATTACTCTTTATACCAAATGCTTTTCCGTTGAGTCCCAAAACTATTTCTTAGATTATTATGTTATCTTTTCTTAAAGCAGCCAGCAATGGCAACACAAATTTGTATAATAGCCATTAGGCCAACAAGAAGCGATTCTGTAATTGCTCACTACTTTAACCACTTCAAGTCTGGAGATTTTCACCCCCTTCCTGTCCAGGCCAATTTTCAGCTTTCAGTGCTATCACACTTTGAATGACAATTGCGCGGTCATGCAACACTGTATCCATATGAATTTTTTAGCATTTTTTGAGACAGATAAAACTTTATTTTGGTGGTATTTATTCACCACTGGGATTTTTATTTTTTTTGCTATATAAATGAAAAAGTTCAAACATTTTGAAAAAAAAGTGTTTTTCTTATAAAATTTTGCAAATAAATAATCTTTTATAGTGACACTGTACTACTTGTGAGGGGTGATGACAACTTTTCTTTTTTACACTGATTGCTTTTACACCCATAAAGGCTGTAAAAGCAAGCATTTCTCCTTTTCTCTGGCTGAATTCTTGGATCTATTGAGAAATACTGTGAGATCTGTGATTGGTCACAGCTTGTCACATGGTACAAGGCTGTTGGGAGTAGCCTTGTACCATGTGACCTCTGTGATCATTCACAGATTTCACTAGTAGTAAGCAATGATGTCAGGAAGTTACATTTTGCTTACTACTATTCATGTGATCACCGACTGGCCAATCAGCGATCACATGATCGGGACCTCACACAGAGGTTCCGTACAGCAATCGGTGTTCCCCTGCATCCTCCGGACACAGCGGGCACCTGATCGTGGTGCTGTGTGTTTCCAGGGAGCGCGCACCGGCAGGGAAGCGGGAGGACGTTTATAAATGACCACCCGGTCCTGCACTGCTCCTGTCAGGCCGTTTATGTACATAGCCTGGACGGGAAGTGGTTAATCTATGTCTGTTGTTTTTATTCTTGGATGTATTGTTGGTAGTGTAACTACACTTTTTTACATAAAGTGTGGATAGGTTAGAAGCTTTATCATGATACTCAAGAGATAAAACTATATTTCCACAGTTTACAAAACTTTGGTGCGACCGCATCTTGAGTTTGCCATCCAGTTTTGGTCTCCAGACCTCAGGAGGAATGTGCTGGAACTAGAGAGAGTCCAGAGAAGGGCAACAAAACTAATAAGGGGGCTGGAGGATCTCAGTTATGAGGAACGATTACAAACATTAAGCTTATTATCCCTAGAGAAGAGACACCCAAGAGAGGATGTGATAGCGATATACAAATATCTTAATAGTGATTCTCGAATTTGGAGGAAACTATGCCATTTCAGGTCAGTCAAAAAGACACTTGGCCAGTCAATGAAGTTGGATGAGAAGCGGTTGTGTGAACAAAAGTGTAAAACCAGCGGATATCTACAGAAAACTTCAAGCACAGAACGGTGATGAAACGCTCAGCCGCAGTAAGACATTTGAATGGTGTAAATGTTTCAAAGACAGCCGAAAGGTCCGTCAGTGACAATCTCGGCCGTGTTGGTTCCCAGCCCACAGCAGTCATTCCTGTGAACATTCAGCATGTGGAACGCCTGATCCTGGATAATCAATGCATAACCTGTCCCGAAACTGCAATGCTCTAACATTGGGAGGCAACTATGTAGTCTCAGGTCACTCAGAAAGACACTTGGCCACTCAATGAAGTTGGATGAGAAGCGGTTTAACTTTCAGCTGTGTAAGGGATTCTTTGCTCTCAGAGCGGTAAGGATGCGGAATTCCCTTTCACAATCTGTGGTTTCAGCGGGAAGTGTCGCTAATTTCATAAAATTCTTAGATCAGCATCTTACTGAACTCAATGTTCAGGGATATAAGAGGTTGTAGAGATATAATTACACACACACACATTGAACTGGATGAACTGGTGTCTTTATTCAACCGTACCAACTATGTAAGAGGGGTGTTCAAGTCAAACCGGAACTTTTGATTTTACAGGTATAAAAAGGGATGCTAGTGTGGCGGTACTACACACAGTAGTAAGTGGCAAATGTGTCCTATTGCTGATAGGTGCCACACACGTGACCTGTCCAGAGACCGTTAATCAAGATGGCAGACAACAGTGTTAGTGCG
Organism: Staurois parvus; assembly: GCF_062004578.1. Classification (NCBI taxonomy): domain Eukaryota; kingdom Metazoa; phylum Chordata; class Amphibia; order Anura; family Ranidae; genus Staurois; species Staurois parvus. The sequence goes on from NW_028317874.1 coordinate 8,685,079, forward strand.
TGCATGGAACAGCATGTGATGAAGTTTCTTGTGAATGAAGGCGTAAAGCCAGCGGATATCTACAGAAGACTTCAAGCACAATACGGTGATTAAACGTTCAGCTGCAGTAAGACATTTGAATGGTGTAAATGTTTCAAAGACGACAGAACGTCCATCAGTGACGAGCTCGGCCGTGTTGGTTCCCAGCCCACAGCAGTCATTGCTGTGAACATTCAGCATGTGGAATGCCTAATCCTGGATATGCATAACGTGTCGTAAAATTGCACAATTTCTGTGGGAATTGTGAAGTCCCTTGAGGAACTTGAGCGCCCTTTGTAACTATATAAAACTATATATGATTTTTACTTATGCCTAGGTCTTCATTGTGGATATATCATTGATTTGCAGGTGACCACTGTCAGAACAGAACTTCTAACCTTGTTAAATTGTAATAAAATGATATGTGTTAATGTATCTTTGTCCATGTTGGATATATGATTCCTCCTTTTTTGTCTCAATGAAAGGTGCCATTGGGCCAGGAAATGAGGGATATCCTTTTCAGCAGAGAGAAATCCACATATGACCATACTTGTCTGTTATGGCTGAAGACCAATTTTGCTCTGAGATACAATGGCATTTTTTATAACACCGGGCATCTTAAAGTGACAGTTTACAATAATATGTAGCTGCTAAGGTATAATTTAAACTTAAATTATAGGCAGCATTACTGTTCATTGTTAAGAGAGAAACACCAAGTACATACAACAATGTTTTATACTGTAAGTGTACTGAAAGTTTGCTAAACAAGCCTACATACTGGTTAATGTTTTTTTTTCCTTTTTTTAACTCCCATAGTAGCACAAGGTACTTTGTCACTGTAGTGTCATGAAGGTAAAAAGTCTTCAGTATGCAGCTCCCTCAGCAGCCCCCCCTAATACTTACATGAACCAGCGATGTGCACAAGAGCGGCTACTTCTTGGCTCTATGACTTCTCATTGGCTCAGAGATAGCAGGGGGGAGGAGCCAGGGGAGCTGGCAGGGGACCTGAGAAGAGAAGGATCAGGGCTGATCTGTGCAAAATTCTTGCACAGAGCAGGTAAGTGTGACATGTTTGCTATTTTAAAAATAGTATAGTGTTTCCAAACCCTCAACAGTAAAATCAGTCTGAATTGCAGTAAAGCAAGCTTGTTATACTCACTGTGGAACCTAAGTGGTTAATCCTCCACATTGTGTAAAAAGGCTGTTTGATCCTGTCTTCTCTGATATTCCCCTTCTTCTACAGAACCTAATCCATCTGGTGATAGTACAGAAGTCTAGGAGCCACTCTGCACATGCTCGGTTTAGTGTGTATTGCTAGAGCTTTTTTTATTTGGGAAAGGTGCATGTGATCGGCACAGGGCCAATCAGCATTGTTCAGGCAGAGGGTCAGGGGTCATGCAGACCCATAGGACAGTCAGAGGAGAATGAAAACCCCTCCTAGAAGCTTTAACCAGTGTTCAGCTGGAAACTAATAGAAGTCACACAACTGCTATATACTGCTGATGAGAAAAAGTATTTAGCAGTTTGTATTTTCTAAAATAATCGCATTTCATGTTCTGTGTACCGTGGGAGACCAGATATAGTGAATGCGAGGTCATGGGTTTATTAACACTTTAAGCACTTTCATCCCTCAGATACAGATGTGTAAAACATAGTTTTTGCATCAGCTATACCCTTCCTGGACTGTGGCTTCCAGTGCTGTTGGCTCTGTCACTTTGCCATAAATTGACAAAATTACAGATTTTTAATGAATATTTTTTAATTTAATTTGGGTGACACAGTTTTGTATTTATATACTAACGAAATAGCAGCCCTGCTGTTCATCAGCCTGTGTGCCACACCACGTGGATTATTATATTTATATTAACTCTGAACAGGACATGAATAATTGAAAGTGACCTTAGTGAGCCACTACTTCTACAACACTATAACGTCATAGCATTTGTGTGTGACGAATTGCCACACTCACCCAAACAGCTGTTATTGTCTGCAGCAGACAAACCTTAATAAGTATTTCATATACAAATGGACAACAGAAAATATAAAACATCCTGTAGTAAATGCTGTACTTCAATAGATAAATGCTTAACCACCTGAGGTGTCCATTTATGAACCAGAGGTAAATGATCGCTGCTCAGTTTTCCGGCATTGTCGGAGAACACAGTTCTCCTGTGAATGCCTTTTATGAAGCAGTTCTCCGAACGAAGGGAGAACAGTCTCCAAACGCTGGAGAACGGTCTACAAACGCTGGAAAACGGTCTACAAACGCTGGAAAACGGCTGATTTTACTATAATGTCGCAAGATTACAGTAAAAGATCAGTTTACTAAACAGAGTTAATTATCGTTGCTTAGCTTGCGGTCCCTCCAATTCTCCAGCTCTGGGCTGGAGAATCTGGAGGGAGAACACAGATCTCCAGTGAAGGGCTGAATATGTTCTCCGCTGATCTCCTGAGTGTCATAAACTGTGAATGACCAGAGAATAGCTGCGATCCTCTGAATCGCAGCTATTTTCTGTGTCATAAACGGACACCTGAGTCCCTTGGCCTTTATCTCCTTAACTGCCCTTGAGTCCCAGATTTGGATACATATATTTTTATTTCCTTAGTTTTTATTTTAAATAAATAGTAAACAATAGAAATAAAAAGCATTTTTCCTGTAATCTTTTCCCAACACAACCTTTTATAATCTGCACACTCCAAAATATAATCAACAAAGTCGATTGAATAAAATGTTATCCCATTAGTGGGACTTTTATGCAACGTAAAGCTCTAAGTGAACTAAATGTTTTAGTTTAGTAAAGCTTGCACATGCAGAAGGGAAAAAAATTGTTTGCAGAAATTTTTAGCATAAAATTTTCATAGGATTAATCTGGGTAGGGTATGTATATATATATATATATATATATATATATACATACATACATAAATATATTATATATATATATATATATATATATATACATCATAAATATATTATATATATATATATATATAATATATTTATTTTTAATAAATACTGTATTGGTATTTATGTTTCTATTTTTTTCTATTCATGCTTTTTTTTTACAATTTTTTTTATTTAACTTTTTTTCATTAGATATTTGGATCTAATCAGTGCAGATCTGATCCAGATCCCATATGCAGATTTGCAGCAACAGATAACTTCTGATCTATTGCTGCAGGGATACTCTGAACAAAGTTTTAACAACTCTGCCCCAGCCTCTGTACAGACAGGAAATGTGACATTGTTGCACTCACAATAGAAACACAACATGGAAGTACCAATAATGTAAATGTGAAAACCTGCGAGCAATCCCCCCCAAAAATTTATACAAATAAAACATTTAAAGTAGAAAAGCAGCTTACACCTACACATACGCATAAAAATGTGCAAAATACAGAAAAACATAAAATAATTGTGCCACACTTCTCTTAATAATGTATATAAAATTCCAGTGTGAAAGAATTGCATAAATATAAACATAAAACTACTAAATAAAAAAAGTCCATCTCCATATTGTGATTTTTTTCAATATATAATGATAGTTTGTGCCATTCAGATCTTCTTTTTAACATATAGAGTGTGCTTTCATAGAGATCTTTCCACTTAATGTCCATTTAATGGGCGCAAGCCATTTTTAGAAAACTTAATTGTGCGGTCAAAAATCTCAGGTTAGAGCACAACCAGTGTCGGTGTTGGTGAAGGCACACTGTATATGTTAAAAAGAAGATTTGAATGGCACAAATTATCATTGTATAATTAAAGAATCAAGATATGGAGATGGACTTTTTAATTTTGTAGTTTTTTGTTTATATTTATACAATTCTGTCACATTGGAATATTATATACATTATTTATTAAGAGAAGCGCGGCACGATTATTTTGTTTTTACAACATGGAAGTGTTTAAATATGCTTCCACAGAAGCTGAGGAACTGATCGTTTTAGCTCCTGGGCCTAGCTCTGGATTTGGGCTGTTTGTAATAGCTGGCGGCTCCAGAGTCAATGCTGGCAGGGGTACCCAAGAGCTGCTGAGTCCAGCTGACATTTTATAATGGCACTGGGACAAATACTCACTATTCCAGAGACATTTTAAATGGTGGCTGGAACTCATGTGGTTAGGAAAGCTGTGTGACAATTATCAATGGATCATCATCTCAATGCAATCTTTTCAGGTGTAACAAGGTGGTTTTAAATAGAGTAGGTATATAGCTAAAACCCCTGTCAGTTGTTTTTTTTTTTTTGCTGCGTTCCCTTAAAAAGATTTATCTTTGCTTTCTATCCTACAGATGCAGCAGGAAGTGAGATGAAATATCCACAGAGGAAGTGGAAATCCCCTTTTAGACAGTTGTCACCACAACAGATGCCCACATTGCAAGATTTACCCTCACCTGTTCTAGTGACAATTCTAAAATTTTGAATTTCCCCTCACTTTTTGTCTCAGTGACAATAACCACAAGCCAAATAGCATGGTGAATCTTTCCAATAGGGAAAGCAATAGAAACCTGTTTTGGGTTCTAATCCTTCCCCACTACATTTTGTTTTTACATTTTTATTTTTAAATACACTTTAATGATAACTGAGCTTAGTAAATAAAGAGAAGTTTTTTTTTTCAGGCTGACTGCCCAATCATGTGCAGGAAAGATAAAAAAAAAGATTTTTCCTGAAAATAAAAGCACAACTGAAGTGAGCATAGCATTCCCTTATCTTCTAAACTTAATGACTGTCTACCTTGCTTTCTGTGAGTAAATTAAACCTCATTAGAGTCATGGCAAGATTGGTCAGAACCAATATCAGTTCACAGCACTTTCATTGAGCAACTGCATCTAAAAGTTTGCATTACAAAAAACTGCAAAGCGTACAGTACAGGTATCCCCTAAAACATAACAGCTGCTATCCTTTATTTAACATTCAAGCACTTTTTTTATGGAATGGCATGTTACACTCACTTTAGATATGAATTACCTTCCTACAATACACCAAGGTACACTGGACATCAAAATCACCACTTTTAAGCGAGTTTGACATTTTTTCCTGCCTCTAAATGCCCTTCCATGTTAGATTATATTTCCATGCAAACATGGAAGGTGTTTCTCTTGTTTAGGAGCAAAAAAAAAAAAACGCAGAGCCAGTGCGTTCAGGAGAGGAACATTTTGCAGCTAAAAACTGCCCCAAATGCTAGTCGTGTCAGGTGCTTGAGCATTCATTCTCTTCAATGGCTAGAATAAATTAATATTCTGGCTAATTAAATGATTCAAAGCCCAAGCGCTTGACGCGTTAGACGCATTTTGGATACTGCTTGTTTCCTGCCAGAAGAAAGGTGTTTAGAAGAGCTGGGAAAATGCCCATTGTGAATAGAACCTAAATCATAAATAGCTACACAGCACACCAAAACTGTTATATTAAAGACTATATACCTTTATTACTGGGGTTGAAATGTCACAATTAACATGCTAATTGAATGTAAAGCAAAACCTTTCCAATTACATTGCATACCTAATATTTATCCAGTGATGCACTCCCTGTGCATTTCTACGCAACACAGGCTAATCATGACTGGTGAGACACATGTTAGGGTGCTGTACATAGCTTTCCATCATCACAGAACCCTGCCTTAGATAATCAAAAATGAAACTTAATTGGTAGGTCTGAGTCTGGTGAAGGAGGTGATCCTAGGCAGGCTGCATTTGCATGCAGACCTGTAAGCAGGTGGATGTAAAGCATTTTATGGTTTGTTAAACTGTTGAATTGTTTCCAAGTTAATATATGTGGGTTAAATTGTGTAATGTCATTAAGATAAAGTGCTATCTTAAAAGCCATTTGCATTAAATAACATCCTCAGCCTGCCTCTGGGGGCACTAGTTCCCCTATGGGCACGCCCCACAGACCAGAACAGGAGAAAAACACAGCACCTCTTGGTGTAGACTAGAGATGAGCGAAGAAATGAAAAATTCGATTCGACTGATTCGGCGAATTCGTAGACAATATTCGATTCGAGTCGAATAAATTCGCTGTGAATTTAACTTAAAAAAGGGTGTTTCTAGGCTTCAGAGAGACTTAATATTAGTGCAGAACACTGTACCTTTAATTTAAATGCCCTTGGAGTCTGCTGGGGAAGAGAAATAATACTGTCTGTCAGTATGACATGCAGATGAGTGCCGTCGATCTTAGAATCACTGCACACTTCACTCCTTTGGCCAGTCACGGGGCCAAAACCAGTGTTTGGAGCCACAGTGTGGCGGTGGAGGCAGCAGCAATGGGAGGCCATACAGCAACCTATGACAAAATGGAAACCAGCAGGAGCGTGAGGAGACCTGAAAGTGGCACATGGCAGAGTGGGAGCAATGGGAGGCGGTACAGGGACCCAGGTCACACTGTGGGCCCAGCAGCAGCGTGACCAGGCGGTACGGGGGCCCATGGCCGATATGGGGCTTGGTGGCACCTATGGAAGGCCTGTAATCTGCCAGCAACCTATGACAAAATGGACAACCGCAGGAGTGTGAGGAGATTTCAAAGTGGCACATGGCAGAGTGGAAGCAATGGGAGGCCGTACAGGGACCCAGGTCACACTGTGGGCTCAGCAGCAGCGTGACCAGGAGGTACGGGGGCCCATGGTCGATATGGGGCCTGGCGGCACCTATGGAAGGCCGCTAATCTGCCAGCAACCTATGACAAAATGGAAAACCGCAGGAGTGTAAGGAGACCTCAAAGTGGCACATGGCAGAGTGGAAGCAATGGGAGGCCGTACAGGGACCCAGGTCACACTGTGGGACCAGCAGCAGCGTGACCAGGAGGTACGGGGGCCCATGGCCGATATGGGGCCTGGCGGCACCTATGGAAGGCCGCTAATCTGCCAGCAACCTATGACAAAATGGAAAACCGCAGGAGTGTAAGGAGACCTCAAAGTGGCACATGGCAGAGTGGAAGCAATGGGAGGCCGTACAGGGACCCAGGTCACACTGTGGGACCAGCAGCAGCGTGACCAGGAGGTACGGGGGCCCATGGCCGATATGGGGCCTGGCGTAACCTATGGAAGGCCGCTAATCTGCCAGCACCCTATGACAAAATGGAACCCTGGGCTGGGGCAGGCAGAACCGCCGTATCTTTATCACGTTTTTCACAGGCCACCGAATGGCGACGCTGCATATGCTGACGCAACGCTGTAGTCCCAACATGGGCCCCCTGGCCACGCTTGACTTTCTGGCCACATAGTCGACATACGGCTACGTTTACTTCCTCGGGCGGCTTGACGAAAACTTGCCACACCGCCGAGTAGGAAACTTTGCACCCGCTACTCCTCACTGGCTGACTGCTACTTCCTCCGTGCACACCGGCACCACTACTGGCTGTGGTGGTAGGCTGCAGTGGAGCTGCTGCTCTACTCCGTGGCCGTTTGCCTCCACTGACACAGCTGCGACCCTGCTGCCTCCTGGCAGCAGCAATGGGAGGCCGTACAGGGACCCAGGTCACACTGTGGGCCCAGCAGCAGCGTGACCAGGCGGTACGGGGGCCCATGGCCGATATGGGGCCTGGCGGCACCTATGGGAGGCCGCTAATCTGCCAGCAACCTATGACAAAATGGACAACCGCAGGAGTGTGAGGAGATTTCAAAGAGGTACATGGCAGAGTGGAAGCAATGGGAGGCCGTACAGGGACCCAGGTCACACTGTGGGACCAGCATCAGCGTGAACAGGCGGTACGGGGGCCCATGGCCGATTTGACCTCATTCATCCCATAGTCCTGCCGACTCACGAATAGCGTGGCCTCCTCAAAGGGCCTGAGCAAGCGCAGGTGTCACACATGAGCTGACAATGGCTGACATCTAAGTTACACAGGGAGTACCTTTATCCGCTTTTAACATCAGGAAATCTGTGATGGCCTTTAGCTGTTCGTAAAGGCGGTCTAACATATGTAGGGTTGAATTACACCTTGTTGCAACGTCACAGCATGAGGAGTCGGTACGGGGGCCCATGGCAGATTACATGTCTGGCAGCAGCAATGGGAGGCCCGTAATCTGCCAGCACCCTATGTCAAAAAATTCAACACACCAGCAGTGTGAGGAGACCTGAAAGTGGCACATGGCAGAGTGTGGCGATGGAGACAGCAGCAATGGGAGGCCGTACAGGGACCCATGAGAGACTCTGGACCTAGCAGCAGCATGAGGAGGCGGTATATAGGGGCCTATGGCAGATTAGGGGCCTGGCAGCAGCTATGGGAGGCCCGTAATCTGCCAGCACCCTATGTCAAAAAATTAAACACACCAGCAGTGTGAGGAGACCTGAAAGTGGCACATGGCAGAGTGTGGCGATGGAGACAGCAGCAATGGGAGGCCGTACAGGGACCCATGAGAGACTCTGGACCTAGCAGCAGCATGAGGAGGCGGTATATAGGGGCCTATGGCAGATTAGGGGCCTGGCAGCAGCTATGGGAGGCCCGTTATCTTGCAGCACCCTATGTCAAAAAATTAAACACACCAGCAGTGTGAAGAGACCTGAAAGTGGCACATGGCAGCAGAGTGTGGCGATGGAGACAGCAGCAATGGGAGGCCGTACAGGGACCCATGAGAGACTCTAGACTTGGCAGCAGCATGAGGAGGCGGTATATAGGGGCCCATGGCAGATTAGGGGCCTGGCAGCAGCTATGTGAGGCCCGTAATCTGCCTGCACCCTATGTCAAAAAATTAAACACACCAGCAGTGTGAAGAGACCTGAAAGTGGCACATGGCAGCAGAGTGTGGCGATGGAGACAGCAGCAATGGGAGGCCGTACAGGGACCCATGAGAGACTCTAGACTTGGCAGCAGCATGAGGAGGCGGTATATAGGGGCCCATGGCAGATTAGGGGCCTGGCAGCAGCTATGTGAGGCCCGTAATCTGCCTGCACCCTATGTCAAAAAATTAAACACACCAGCAGTGTGAAGAGACCTGAAAGTGGCACATGGCAGCAGAGTGTGGCGATGGAGACAGCAGCAATGGGAGGCCGTACAGGGACCCATGAGAGACTCTGGACTTGGCAGCAGCATGAGGAGGCGGTATATAGGTGCCCATGGCAGATTAGGGGCCTGGCAGCAGCTATGTGATGCCCGTAATCTGCCTGCACCCTATGTCAAAAAATTAAACACACCAGCAGTGTGAAGAGACCTGAAAGTGGCACATGGCAGCAGAGTGTGGCGATGGAGACAGCAGCAATGGGAGGCCGTACAGGGACCCATGAGAGACTCTAGACTTGGCAGCAGCATGAGGAGGCGGTATATAGGGGCCCATGGCAGATTAGGGGCCTGGCAGCAGCTATGTGAGGCCCGTAATCTGCCTGCACCCTATGTCAAAAAATTAAACACACCAGCAGTGTGAAGAGACCTGAAAGTGGCACATGGCAGCAGAGTGTGGCGATGGAGACAGCCTCAATGGGAGGCCGTACAGGGACCCATGAGAGACTCTGGACTTGGCAGCAGCATGAGGAGGCGGTATATAGGGGCCCATGGCAGATTAGGGGCCTGGCAGCAGCTATGTGAGGCCCGTTATCTTGCAGCACCCTATGTCAAAAAATTAAACACACCAGCAGTGTGAAGAGACCTGAAAGTGGCACATGGCAGCAGAGTGTGGCGATGGAGACAGCAGCAATGGGAGGCCGTACAGGGACCCATGAGAGACTCTAGACTTGGCAGCAGCATGAGGAGGCGGTATATAGGGGCCCATGGCAGATTAGGGGCCTGGCAGCAGCTATGTGAGGCCCGTAATCTGCCTGCACCCTATGTCAAAAAATTTAACACACCAGCAGTGTGAAGAGACCTGAAAGTGGCACATGGCAGCAGAGTGTGGCGATGGAGACAGCAGCAATGGGAGGCCGTACAGGGACCCATGAGAGACTCTGGACTTGGCAGCAGCATGAGGAGGCGGTATATAGGGGCCCATGGCAGATTAGGGGCCTGGCAGCAGCTATGTGAGGCCCGTAATCTGCCTGCACCCTATGTCAAAAAATTAAACACACCAGCAGTGTGAAGAGACCTGAAAGTGGCACATGGCAGCAGAGTGTGGCGATGGAGACAGCAGCAATGGGAGGCCGTACAGGGACCCATGAGAGACTCTGGACTTGGCAGCAGCATGAGGAGGCGGTATATAGGGGCCCATGGCAGATTAGGGGCCTGGCAGCAGCTATGTGAGGCCCGTAATCTGCCTGCACCCTATGTCAAAAAATTAAACACACCAGCAGTGTGAAGAGACCTGAAAGTGGCACATGGCAGCAGAGTGTGGCGATGGAGACAGCAGCAATGGGAGGCCGTACAGGGACCCATGAGAGACTCTAGACTTGGCAGCAGCATGAGGAGGCGGTATATAGGGGCCCATGGCAGATTAGGGGCCTGGCAGCAGCTATGTGAGGCCCGTAATCTGCCTGCACCCTATGTCAAAAAATTAAACACACCAGCAGTGTGAAGAGACCTGAAAGTGGCACATGGCAGCAGAGTGTGGCGATGGAGACAGCAGCAATGGGAGGCCGTACAGGGACCCATGACAGACTCTGGACCTGGCAGCAGCATGAGGAGGCGGTATATAGGGGCCTATGGCAGATTAGGGGCCTGGCAGCAGCTATGGGAGGCCCGTAATCTGCCAGCACCCTATGTCAAAAAATTCTACACACCAGCAGTGTGAGGAGACCTGAAAGTGGCACATGGCAGCAGAGTGTGGCGATGGAGACAGCAGCAATGGGAGGCCGTACAGGGACCCATGAGAGACTCTGGACTTGGCAGCAGCATGAGGAGGCGGTATATAGGGGCCCATGGCAGATTAGGGGCCTGGCAGCAGCTATGTGAGGCCCGTAATCTGCCTGCACCCTATGTCAAAAAATTAAACACACCAGCAGTGTGAAGAGACCTGAAAGTGGCACATGGCAGCAGAGTGTGGCGATGGAGACAGCAGCAATGGGAGGCCGTACAGGGACCCATGAGAGACTCTAGACTTGGCAGCAGCATGAGGAGGCGGTATATAGGGGCCCATGGCAGATTAGGCGCCTGGCAGCAGCTATGTGAGGCCCGTAATCTGCCTGCACCCTATGTCAAAAAATTAAACACACCAGCAGTGTGAAGAGACCTGAAAGTGGCACATGGCAGCAGAGTGTGGCGATGGAGACAGCAGCAATGGGAGGCCGTACAGGGACCCATGAGAGACTCTGGACCTAGCAGCAGCATGAGGAGGCGGTATATAGGGGCCTATGGCAGATTAGGGGCCTGGCAGCAGCTATAGGAGGCCCGTAATCTGCCAGCACCCTATGTCAAAAAATTAAACACACCAGCAGTGTGAGGAGACCTGAAAGTGGCACATGTTTGAGGCATGATTCATGGCGGATTTAGTCAGTTGTGTCAGGAACTGGTGGTTTGAAATCCAGACTAATCCACGCCTGATTCATTTTCACAAACGTGAGTCTCTCCACACTTTGGGTGGACAGTCGTGTCCTCCGCGGAGTTACAATACCTCCTGCCGCACTAAACACGCGCTCCGATGCCACGCTACTGGCCGGGCATGACAGCCTTTCAAGGGCAAATTCAGCTAGTTGGGGCCAAAGGTCAAGTTTCGTTGCCCAGTAGTCAAGGGGATTGTCTACCTTGGTTGGCAGGGTGCTGTCCAAGTAGGCCCAAGCCTGTTGTTTGAGCTCCTGCTCCAGGTCCACCTGATGCTGCTGCTGCTGCTGCGGCTGGTTAGTAGTTTCCTCACTGCGCTGGTGAAGAAAGCTACTCATCATCGACTGCAGACTGAGGCAGCCACTGCTGGTGGAGCTGCCACTGCTCCTACCACCCCACCCCTCCCCTGCTGCCATGCCAGCGGAACGCGAGCGCACAGGGCCCACAGTGTCTGAGGATGGACGTTGGCGCACAAAGGCAGAGACCAACTGACTACATAGGTGGTTTTTATAGTACGTAATTTTGGCCTCCCTCTCAGCAGGTGTGAAAAAGGCCACCATTTTGGACCGGTAGCGAGGGTCCAACAAGGTGGACAGCCAAAAGTCATCCCTCTGTCTGATGGTTATTATTCGGCTGTCGCTACGCAAGCAACCGAGCATGCTATGGGCCATTTGTGCCAAGGAATGCGAGGGACTCCCTGCCTCCATCTCCACAGCATACTGCCACGGTGCGTCTGGGTCCTCTGTCTCCTCCTCCTCCTCCTCTACCAGATGCTCCTGCTCCTCCACTCCTGTCCGCTGAGTGGAAAAACCACCCATTTCACTCAATAATTCCTGAGCACAAATGTCCTCCTCTACCTCCTCCTCTTCTTCCTGTCCTGCCCCCACAGGGGTCATGTGGCGTTGAGATCTGTGCGCCACGTCTACCGCACCCTGACCAGCCATTGTTAACAGCATTTGTTCCAGGACGTGCAACAGAGGAATGACGTCGTTCATCCCATAGTCCTGCCGACTCACGAATAGCGTGGCCTCCTCAAAGGGCCTGAGCAAGCGGCAGGTGTCACGCATGAGCTGCCAATGGCTGACATCTAAGTTACACAGGGGAGTACCTTTATCCGCTTGTAACATCAGGAAATCGGTGATGGCCTTTCGCTGCTCGTAAAGGCGGTCTAACATGTGTAGGGTTGAATTCCACCTTGTTGCAACGTCGCAGATCAGGCGATGCTGTGGAATTCCGTTCTGCCGCTGCAGCTCAATGAGGGTGTTCTTTGCGGTGTAGGAATGGCTGAAATGCATGCACAGTTTACGTGACATTTTAAGGATGTCTTGCAGTGGGATGGTGGATTTTAGGAACCGCTTGACAACCAGATTGAACACGTGAGCCATGCATGGCGCATGGCACAACCTTCCTTGACGCAGAGCAGACACCATGTTCTTTCCGTTGTCAGTCAACATGGTTCCGATTTTTAGTTTGCGCGGAGACAGCCATCTGTCGATTTCTCTGTTCATTACACTCAGCAGTTCCTCCCCTGTGTGACTACGTTCGCCAAGGCATACCAGGTGCAGCACAGCGTGACACCGTTGCGCCCTGCACATGTGATATGCCGGTCGGGTAATGGGACTTGGCACGGGGGTGGCGGCTGAGGACACGGCGGAAAAAGAGGTGGTAGAGGCGGACATGCTTGCTGGACCAAGGACGTGCAAACGTGGAGGCAAAAGCGTCGTGACCTGTCCAAGTTGCTGGTGCGGCTGTGCCGGCACCACGTTCACCCAGTGGGCCGTAAATGACATGTACTGTCCCTGACCGTAGTTACAGCTCCACACGTCGGCGCTGCCGTGCACTTTGGCAGAGACCGACATGCTCAAAGACTGGCCCACCATCTCTTCTACATGTGAATGCAGGGCTGGCACTGCCTTTTGGGCAAAGAAATGACGGCTTGGCACTCTCCACCGCGGCGCGGCACAAGCCATCATTTCTCGGAAAGGTGCTGAGTCCACCAGTTGGAAAGGGAGGGACTGCAGCACCAGCAACTTGGACAGGAGGACGTTCAGCTTTTGCACCGTCGGGTGCGTGCTCGCAAACTGTTGTCTCTTGGATACGGATTCCAAGAAAGACTGTTGACGGAATCCGAGAAGAGGAGTAGCAGGAGAAGGAGCATCTGAACGAGCGGAAGATGCCAACGAGCGACAACTCCCCTCAGCAGAGGTGTTGGAGCCTTGACTGGCTGATAGAGGGCGATTGACGACGTCGGGTGACGGAGCAAGTAACGGAGCGGGTGATGGAGCGGGGGCTGGGGCAGGCAGAACCGCCGTATGTTTATCACGGTTTTCCCAGGCCACCGAATGGTGACGCTGCATATGCTGACGCAACGCTGTAGTCCCAACATGGGCCCCCTGGCCACGCTTGCATTTCTGGCCACATAGTCGACATACGGCTACGTTTACTTCCTCGGGCGGCTTGAGGAAAAATTGCCACACCACCGAGTAGGAAACTTTGCCCCCGCTACTCTTCACTGGCTGACTGCTACTTCCTCCGTGCGCACCGGCACCACTACTGGCCGTGGTGGTAGGCTGCAGTGGAGCTGGTGCTCTACTCCGTGGACGTTTGGCTCCACTGACACTGATGCGACCCTGCTGCTGTCTCCTGGGCAACCCACCGACTGTTTTGCTCGCTGCCAAGCTGCCACCCTCTTCTCCTGATGATGCGGAAGAAATTGCCTGATGACGACGAGGCTGCCAAGTGCGATCAACCTCCTCATCATCAAGTAGGGTCTCCGCCTCACTACTAGCCCCCTCGGCTGCGTCTGGGTCAGGAGACAGACCTGTCTCTAGACCGGCTACCGAGCCACTCTCCTCGCCAGTACTTGTTCGCTTGGCTGCTGAAAAGGCCGATGTCTCCCCCCGTTCCTGACCGCCCTCTGTTAGCTCTTCCTCACTGTACAGTGGGGCTGAGCCCACAGCATGCGATACTTCGCTTGGTGAGGGAACAGCAAAGGACAGGGGCAGGTAGAGGACACGTGATTTCAGTGGGCTTGCTCCCGGGCCATGCCAACTAACGGTTGTGTCTGACGTACCCACCGACCGTTGGCTGTAGGTGTCAGAGGTGACCTGGGAAGAGGAAGACGACCGAGCCAACCAATCAATGACGGCAGGGTTGTCGGTGGAGACACGACCGCTGGATGACACCGGGAGCACTGGCCTCTGGCTGCGAATACTGCTGCCTCGACCCCTTCCTCTGCTGCCACGTCTGCTCGCTCCTAAAACATTGCCTCCTCTGCCACTCCTCTGCATGTTGTCTGACATACTATTTAATTCAACGATTAGGTGTCCCTGAGTAACAATTCTCTGGCACTCAGTAACAATTCTGTCTGTCCCTGAGTATGAATTCTGTGGCCCTGAGTAACAATTCTGTGTCTGTGCGAGTAACAATTCTGTGTCTGTGCGAGTAACAATTCTGTGTCTGTGCAAGTAACAATTTTGTGTCTGTGCGAGTAACAATTCTCTGGCACTCAGTAACAATTCTGTCTGTCCCTGAGTAACAATTCTCTGGCACTCAGTAACAATTCTGTCTGTCCCTGAGTAACAATTCTCTGGCACTCAGTAACAATTCTGTCTGTCCCTGAGTATGAATTCTGTGGCCCTGAGTAACAATTCTGTGTCTGTGCGAGTAACAATTCTGTGTCTGTGCAAGTAACAATTTTGTGTCTGTGCGAGTAACAATTCTCTGGCACTCCGTAACAATTCTGTCTGTCCCTGAGTAACTATTCTCTGGCACTCAGTAACAATTCTGTCTGTCCCTGAGTATGAATTCTGTGGCCCTGAGTAACAATTCTGTGTCTGTGCGAGTAACAATTCTGTGTCTGTGCAAGTAACAATTTTGTGTCTGTGCGAGTAACAATTCTCTGGCACTCAGTAACAATTCTGTCTGTCCCTGAGTAACAATTCTCTGGCACTCAGTAACAATTCTGTCTGTCCCTGAGTAACAATTCTCTGGCACTCAGTAACAATTCTGTCTGTCCCTGAGTAACAATTCTCTGGCACTCAGTAACAATTCTGTGTCTGTGCGAGTAACAATTCTGTGTCTGTGCAAGTAACAATTTTGTGTCTGTGCGAGTAACAATTCTCTGGCACTCAGTAACAATTCTGTCTGTCCCTGAGTAACAATTCTCTGGCACTCAGTAACAATTCTGTCTGTCCCTGAGTAACAATTCTCTGGCACTCAGTAACAATTCTGTCTGTCCCTGAGTAACAATTCTCTGGCACTGAGTAACAATTCTGTGTCTGTGCGAGTAACAATTCTGTGTCTGTGCAAGTAACAATTTTGTGTCTGTGCGAGTAACAATTCTCTGGCACTCAGTAACAATTCTGTCTGTCCCTGAGTAACAATTCTCTGGCACTCAGTAACAATTCTGTCTGTCCCTGAGTAACAATTCTCTGGCACTCAGTAACAATTCTGTCTGTCCCTGAGTATGAATTCTGTGGCCCTGAGTAACAATTCTGTGTCTGTGCGAGTAACAATTCTGTGTCTGTGCAAGTAACAATTTTGTGTCTGTGCGAGTAACAATTCTCTGGCACTCAGTAACAATTCTGTCTGTCCCTGAGTAACAATTCTCTGGCACTCAGTAACAATTCTGTCTGTCCCTGAGTAACAATTCTCTGGCACTCAGTAACAATTCTGTCTGTCCCTGAGTAACAATTCTCTGGCACTCAGTAACAATTCTGTCTGTCCCTGAGTAACAATTCTCTGGCACTCAGTAACAATTCTGTCTGTCCCTGAGTATGAATTCTGTGGCCCTGAGTAACAATTCTGTGTCTGTGCGAGTAACAATTCTGTGTCTGTGCAAGTAACAATTTTGTGTCTGTGCGAGTAACAATTCTCTGGCACTCAGTAACAATTCTGTCTGTCCCTGAGTAACAATTCTCTGGCACTCAGTAACAATTCTGTCTGTCCCTGAGTAACAATTCTCTGGCACTCAGTAACAATTCTGTCTGTCCCTGAGTATGAATTCTGTGGCCCTGAGTAACAATTCTGTGTCTGTGCGAGTAACAATTCTGTGTCTGTGCAAGTAACAATTCTGTGTCTGTGCGAGTAACAATTCTGTGTCTGTGCAAGTAACAATTTTGTGTCTGTGCGAGTAACAATTCTCTGGCACTCAGTAACAATTCTGTCTGTCCCTGAGTAACAATTCTCTGGCACTCAGTAACAATTCTGTCTGTCCCTGAGTAACAATTCTCTGGCACTCAGTAACAATTCTGTCTGTCCCTGAGTAACAATTCTCTGGCACTCAGTAACAATTCTGTGTCTGTGCGAATAACAATTCTGTGTCTGTGCAAGTAACAATTTTGTGTCTGTGCGAGTAACAATTCTCTGGCACTCAGTAACAATTCTGTCTGTCCCTGAGTAACAATTCTCTGGCACTCAGTAACAATTCTGTCTGTCCCTGAGTAACAATTCTCTGGCACTCAGTAACAATTCTGTCTGTCCCTGAGTATGAATTCTGTGGCCCTGAGTAACAATTCTGTGTCTGTGCGAGTAACAATTCTGTGTCTGTGCAAGTAACAATTTTGTGTCTGTGCGAGTAACAATTCTCTGGCACTCAGTAACAATTCTGTCTGTCCCTGAGTAACAATTCTCTGGCACTCAGTAACAATTCTGTCTGTCCCTGAGTAACAATTCTCTGGCACTCAGTAACAATTCTGTCTGTCCCTGAGTAACAATTCTCTGGCACTCAGTAACAATTCTGTCTGTCCCTGAGTAACAATTCTCTGGCACTCAGTAACAATTCTGTCTGTCCCTGAGTATGAATTCTGTGGCCCTGAGTAACAATTCTGTGTCTGTGCGAGTAACAATTCTGTGTCTGTGCAAGTAACAATTTTGTGTCTGTGCGAGTAACAATTCTCTGGCACTCAGTAACAATTCTGTCTGTCCCTGAGTAACAATTCTCTGGCACTCAGTAACAATTCTGTCTGTCCCTGAGTAACAATTCTCTGGCACTCAGTAACAATTCTGTCTGTCCCTGAGTATGAATTCTGTGGCCCTGAGTAACAATTCTGTGTCTGTGCGAGTAACAATTCTGTGTCTGTGCAAGTAACAATTTTGTGTCTGTGCGAGTAACAATTCTCTGGCACTCAGTAACAATTCTGTCTGTCCCTGAGTAACAATTCTCTGGCACTCAGTAACAATTCTGTCTGTCCCTGAGTAACAATTCTCTGGCACTCAGTAACAATTCTGTCTGTCCCTGAGTAACAATTCTCTGGCACTCAGTAACAATTCTGTCTGTCCCTGAGTATGAATTCTGTGGCCCTGAGTAACAATTCTGTCTGTGCGAGTAACAATTCTGTGTCTGTGCAAGTAACAATTTTGTGTCTGTGCGAGTAACAATTCTCTGGCACTCAGTAACAATTCTGTCTGTCCCTGAGTAACAATTCTCTGGCACTCAGTAACAATTCTGTCTGTCCCTGAGTAACAATTCTCTGGCACTCAGTAACAATTCTGTCTGTCCCTGAGTAACAATTCTCTGGCACTCAGTAACAATTCTGTCTGTCCCTGAGTAACAATTCTGTCTGTCCCTGAGTATGAATTCTGTGGCCCTGAGTAAGAATTCTCTGGCACTCAGTAACAATTCTGTCTGTCCCTGAGTAACAATTCTCTGGCACTCAGTAACAATTCTGTCTGTCCCTGAGTAAAAATTCTGTGGCCCTAATAACGTTTCTGTGGCCCTAAGTAACAATTCTCTGGCACTGAGTGAAAATTCTGTCTGTCCCTGAGTATGAATTCTGTGGCCCTAACTAGCGTTTCTTTGTCCCTAAATAACGATTCTGTGGCCCTCATTAACAAGTCTGTGTCCCTGAGTAATGGTTCTCTGTCCCTAAGTAACTTCTCTCTGTCCCCAATTCTCGTTTCTGTGGCCCTAACTCTGTCCCTGTCCCTAGTACAGAGCGGTCTGCCTCTGTTCAATGACTGCAGGCAAATGAAGATTTCCAAAATGGCCGCTATATATACCTCGACCATTACACAGTGCTGGCTGGCTGGCTGCTGATTGGCTGATGCGATCACATGTCGTTGAGGAATGCATTATGGGGCAGCGCGCCTTGTCTGCGCGCCTTCCCCGACATCCCCGCTCCGTCGCCGCACATGTCAGCCGCCATTTTCGGAAAAATTTCGATTCGCGCGTCCGAATTAGGCTGTTTTTCGGATTCGGCACGAATCGAAATTTTTCCGATATTCGACTCGAATTCCACTTCGGATACTTCGATTCGCTCATCTCTAGTGTAGACCTTCAGAGACTTTAATATCAAAATAAGTTAGGCAGCTCACATGGTTGATAAAACAACAGGCTCATCCAACAAATAGTGACAGGACCACCATTCCAATATGGAGGAGACACTGTAGAGACCAGGGGATGCATCCGGCGTTGATTGAGGAAGCTGGATGGCAACTCTGCTGGTCCAAGACAAAGGCTGGAATGCATCTTGGACCACAACATTCGCATATGTGACAGCACTCGGGTGTGACGCGTTTTTGAGCATGCGCAAAATCCGCAATGGACAGGCGCACTCCTTTCTCAAGCTGTTAGTACAAGGAGTTGAGGAGCCTCAAAAGGACAATGGTGGAGGGACACTGCTGAAAAATGATGGGATTACAGGGCTCAGTGAGGACACATATCATAAATATTAAAAAAAACAAATTCATCGTACAATATGCACATAAATATATAAAAAGTAATTGATATGTTGAAACATAATTATAATTCACATATATTATAATATATATATATATATATATATATATATATACCGTATTTTTCGCACCATAAGACGCACTTTTTTCCCCCCAAAAAAGGGGGGAAAATGTCAGTGCGTCTTATGGAGCGAATATGGAGCGGCCGGTCCGGTATTTCCACTGCCGCCGTGTCAGAATACCGGGCCGGCCGCTCAGCTCTACAGCGGGACCTTATAGAGATGACTGCTGACCTTTGGGGAGGGGGGGGAGCGGGTACCTGAATTTGACAGATACCCGCTCCCACTTCCGTGGAGTTGTTCTTTCATCTTACCCGTTCCTCTATCCAGCGGCGCGGTCTTCCCGGCTTCTGTAGTGTGGGCATGACAGCCGGGTGCCAAGTGCGCATGCGCAGGAAGCGGTGCTTTTTGTGAATGGTAAGGCGGCACCTGGGACACATGACAGATCCCAGAAGCCACCGGACCAATCACAAAGCGCAAGTGCTTCTCGCTCATGCGCACTGGGCACCCGGCTGTCATGCCGAGCGCCATTACAGAAGCCGGGAAGACAGCGCGCGGCTGGATAGAGGAACAGGTAAGATGAAAGAACAACTCCTCGGAAGTGGGAGCGGGTATCTGTCAAATTCAGGTACCCGCTCCCCCCCCTCCCCAAAGGTCAGCAGTCATCCCTGTACTGTCCACAGTCTCTGGTCATCCCTGTACTATCCACAGTCTCTGGTCATCCCTGTGCTGTCCGCAGTCTCTGGTCATCCCTGTACTGTGTCCGCAGTCTCTGGTCATCCCTGCACTGTGTCCGCAGTCTCTGGTCATCCCTGCACTGTGTCCGCAGTCTCTGGTCATCCCTGCACTGTGTCCGCAGTCTCTGGTCATCCCTGCACTGTGTCCGCAGTCTCTGGTCATCCCTGCACTGTGTCCGCAGTCTCTGGTCATCCCCTGCACTGTGTCCGCAGTCTCTGGTCATCCCCTGCACTGTGTCCGCAGTCTCTGGTCATCTCCTGCACTGTGTCCGCAGTCTCTGGTCATCTCCTGTACTGTGTCCGCAGTCTCTGGTCATCTCCTGTACTATGTCTGCAGTCCATTAGTTCAGAATTTTTTTTTCCTGTTTTCTGCCTCTAAAACCTAGGTGCGTCTTATGGTCAGGTGCGTCTTATGGAGCGAAAAATACGGTATATATATATATATACATATATGATCCTGATATATTCATAATACAAAATTCCATGGGTAAAAATATGTCATATCATATAGAGATAGACTGACAAACAGATACATTATAATTTCATAAATGAATAATAAAAAATAAAAACGCATGGAATAATTACAAAGATTGTAAAGGAGGTGTGATAAAGATACAGTATATATTTATTTCAGGTACTTATATAGCGCTGTCAATTTATGCAGCACTTTACATATATATTATACATTCACATCAGTCCCTAACTCTCAAGGGGTGTACAATCTAAGGTCCCTAACTTACAATCATACATACACATACTAGGGATAATTTAGACAGGATCCAATTAACCTACCAGCATGTCTTTGGAGTGTGGGAGGAAACCAGAGTACCCAGAGAAAACCCACACAGGCACAGGGAGAACATGCACACTCCAGGCAGGTGATGCCATGGCTGGGATTTGAACCAACGACCCTAGTACTGCCAGGTGGAAGTGCTAACCATTTAGCCACTGTGCTGCCCATATATATATATATATATATATATATCTATCTATAAGAAATTATTATACAAGGACTTATGTGAAAAAAATCTATTGGTTATGTAAAAATAATAATTATGTATGAGACAAGCTAACTAACAATAAATATAAAAAAACCAGAAAGATTAAAATGTGCTCGTCATGTGTACAGAAAAAGATCAGTAAATAGGATTAATTATAAACATAAATGTGTGATGATTGTGCAAAATAGAGACACGGACACTGACAGCCATCTTGTTAGGTCACGGCTATGTTGTCTCTCCTGTCCTCCCTCCTCCCTCCTCCCTTTTGAATGGAATGTGAGGCTGTAAGTGAACAGAAGTCAAAAAGTGCCTCTTATCCTAAATAAGCACAGCTAGATGAGCTCCATGGCTGTAAACCACTAATCGAGGGGATCTTCTTTGAAAAACCACTTTCCTCTGCCTTATACTAAAGCAATAACTCTGTCAGTCATGACATGTTAGGCCATTAGGGCTAGATCGTGCCATAAAATGTACATTCCACATGAGTAATTTTTCATACACTTCAGCAGAAGCTGGGCACATTAATATGAAGTACATATTCGGATAGGTCATTTTAATATGAGTCAAACGAGACCTTGCATGACTATATAAGTACCTACAAAAGAGAAAGCAGTCTCTTTTGTCCTGAGTGGCAAAGATATGCTAGGTTTGGTATCTTTGCGTTTGGAATATGATTCCAAATACTAGAAAAGCTACAATATCTGGGGAAATTGTGTGAAGTGTTCTTGCCTCCACCAGTAGTCTACAACTGGAGTGGGTGGAGTAACTGGGTGGAGTGGCTTGTCACTCTGATGCCTGCTCACACACCTGGGTTCATATGGCAACTCACTCTACAGCAAGGGCAGAGAAGAGCGGTTAAAAACAAACTGCTCCAACTTGCTCACTTCACTGGCGGTTGCCATCTTCAAACGGTTGTAGTTTAAAAATTATAAATCCTACACTGAAGAGCTTTATATTGTGAGAATCACAAGACCCAGACCTACATTTTGATGCATAGTTTGTCTCTGAAATATTAAAAATGAAGGCACAGTCGCAGGTTAGAAATTGCCCTTCAAATTTGAGGTGGCTAGAGTGGAGTTTCAATGAATGTCAATGGGTGGTGTGAGTTGCAAACAAATGTTCATATTGTGAAAACTATCAGGACTATGGCTTAGCCGCGGACATTTTTAGTGGCAGCGGGGATAGCTGAACGTTTTGATATACGATTTGTGTAGGTGGGCTTGAAAATGAGAGAGTGATGGCAGGTTATAAATCATGTCCTGATTTTTCAGCTCACACTCTAGCTTTTGTCAGCTCCCACTCTAGTTTTGAACATTCCGCCATTCATTCCTATGGGACCAATTTCACCACAAAAACGCCGATATTTTGTGAACCATTCGGCGAAATGTTCCACAAAGTAATAACACACCAATCGGGAACAATTTGCACGTTTCGGTATATTACTGTCTATGTAGTGTAAAAACTGTGGGAGGAGTTAGGGTGGTAAATTTGGCTATAATAAGAATATATATGTGAGATAACAGTAAGTGGTCTTGCCATGAAAGAACACTTAATTAATCTGCCAGTTGCTAGGATGCTACCTGTACCTATTGAAGGTTATTGACCTTAGTATGAAATAGTAAGGAATTTGGTCATAACCTTGGTTGCCGCCTAACACCCACCCCCAGACTGGATGATTGGTCATTTGTTCTCAGGAGACACCCCTTTGAGATGATAGAAAAAGACTGACAGCCTGGGGAAAAATGAGCTCTCCTTTTAACATTGATCAGGAACCATCTAACAGACTTGAGAGCAAAGGCAACCTTTTGTTCGGACACTTGGACTCTGCTCAAACCAAGGACAGTGCAAGTATTCTGCCTTCTGAACTCCTTTCTTTTATTTCTCTGTTGTTTTATTGCTCTCTTTATATCTTTGTTACATCTTTTTTCTGTAAATATTTTAATTGCACCATTTTGACCTTTTTAGTAATAAATGCTATTTTCTGAGTGTTGAAATGTCTCTAATGCTTTTAATGCAAACTAAAGAATCCCTGTCTCTGAAGAGTGCCACTGTATGTAATAACCCTCTGAATCTGTCTGCGGTGGCAGTGTGCGTTACAGACGCTTATACTAATATCATAGTGTTACTGATAAGATTTGTGAGTTTCCTCCTTCTCTGTAAAAAGGTGGGGGTGGCAGTGTGAAGGGTTAATTGCATAATTAACCTGACCCGGTAACAATCGCTCTCAGGCTGCTGGCACATAGATTGTGGTCCCGCGAGCTGGAAAATGTTTGTACAGGGCGCAGCTGAGATTGGCATTGTTACGCAAGTGACAGCGCGGTGTGAGATTGGCTGGTCCTTCGGTCACGAGTTTGTGAGAGGGACGGGGGTCGGACACCGCATACCGACATAACATGGATCATAGTAAAAACATACATTGATATCTATATTTTATTATGTACTTACTAAAAAGACCACCCAAGTAAATAAGTTTCAGACCACCCAGAAAATCAAATGGGTAAATAATGATGAAATGGTTATTATGGTATGTGAACAATTGGTACCAGAAATAAAAAAAAAAACAGAGGGATAATTAAATTGTGTGGATGTTAACAGTGGATGAAGCATCCCTTCTAAAAGGAGGCAAAAGTAGTTTTTAGATTGAATTATATAAAATGGTAGCAACCTCAAGTTCCTCATTGAGGCCTGCGGGGGACAGGATGTCAAGGACATAAAACCAATAAGTCTCCCTTTGGAAGAGCCTTTGAAAGTGCTCCACCTTAGGGAGACTACTGAACATAGATTCCACAACCCACACGCAAAACCCCACAGTAGATGTATTATGAACCTCTGAAAAAAGGCAGGGAACACTATTTTCATCTTTTGCTCCCTCAATAAGACAGTGATGTTCGCCGAATCTCCATCTAGGAGTACAAGTGGTGTGAACCACATAAAGAAGGCCACAGGGACGGGATATAGGCAGTAAATTACAAAGTCAGATGAGCAGTTATAAAAATCATGCAACATATAATTCCTGCCTTTGGCAACAAACTGGTTTTGGCCATGTTGTACAAAATGGCAGGTTTTTCAGGCATTGATACATGCCTTTGATGGGGGTGAGAAATAAGGAAGGTACTGTATAGTGTTGAATGTAATGGATTTCAATTTACTAGAGGCAATGTTTTTTAAATTAAGGGTGCTCCTGTATGTTACTTGCAGTTTTTTTAATGGATGACTGTTTTTAGATGAGCATCTTCTAGTGAAATGTCCTAATGTTTTGTAAGAATGTGCTTCATTTGGCAGTGTTGTTCACTGGACCCTAGTTGTAAATCTAATAGAATGGTCAGTTTCTTTATTAATTGTTTTTTCAGGTTTACCATTCATATACATGGTCTATGCTTGTTTGACCAAAGTGTCTAGTCTTTTTCCAAAAATTTTCTTTTGAGGATCGAACTCTGTTGGAAATAATCAGAGTTTTTTTCTCAGTTGTTTCTAAGGTGACAAAACTGCCCTTTATGGATATTTTGAATCCACTTGGGGCAGTGACAGCTGTGAAAGTGCAAAAAAGAATTGCCCGCAGTGGGCTTAGTGTAATTCCTAGCAATATTTCTCCCGCTCTCATGCCCCATTTCAAGGTCTAAAAAGGCAGAATCCTGCTCTCAAACTCCTGGTCTGTGTAGATGATCACAGACAGCAGTTTAATTACATTTATATTGGATTTCCAGGCTTACTCACCATTATATAATAAAGAGAGATCCTCTTTGAACCCATCTGGTGGACCCATGTCTTAGGATGCAACTGTTCCAGATTTCACCCTCTCTGTACTTTGCAGGTAACATCTGATACTAAGGCTACTGCAGTCAGATATAATAATGCTCTAGAAGAACAAAATGTGTGAAATGAACATCAAGTAAATGTAATCTAAATGCATAAAGGAAATATATATAAATACATACATGTAATCTGTTACACATCCCAGAGGATTTGTAATTCTGGTCAGCCAGTGTTATGATCTTATGCACCTGCCAGACAGAACAGCCCACTGTCTGACCTCACATTACTCCACTGCAGTTAAGTCATACAGCTTGGCCAAGTACACACCCCCAGCCTGCCGATTGGACAATGAAGGTCCAGCAGCATGCCAGTGGGGTCAAGCCTTTGATGTCCTGTAAGACTGACAGCATTAAAAATAATTTTTGCTACCCATTGGTTTCTAGTTGGGGAGATTTTTCTTTACTTCCTGTCCCATAGCCACAACAGAAAGCTACAGGAAATTACTCCAAATTGAGGGAAATCCCTGCTTGTCACCAGGGTCACCAGAACTAGTGCCCCACTGGAAGTTTCCACATTTATTCCTGTTCTGATGACAACTGACTTTGCAAGGGCAAGGAGGAAAGGAGCTAAGTTGTTAAAATAGCAAAAAGGGCTGGCAGTAATCTAGACTAATGAGAAAGGTAATGGTATCCAGGTGAATCATTGTGGAGATAACAGGTGGCTGGTAATTAACAGACAGCTGAGCAGCTTCTTAGTGCTGAAAGAAAAGAGCTGCTCGTTAAGTAGCAGGAGCCCAGCCCTGGCAATTTCACTATGTAGTGAGGTAAGTGGTCGTGGGGCCTTTGCAATCACTGGGCCCCTGGTGTCGACCTGGTTTGGCCTAATGTAGTCTTGGTCTTGATGTATTGGTCTTGGTGATGTCAGAGGACCTTAAGCCACTGGAGTTTAGGGAAGAAAAAGCTGCAGGGAACGGTGTCGCAGCATGGAGGAGCCTTTGGTAGTGGAGGGTCAGGTAATAAAAACTGCAGAACCCAGTCTCCCTAAATGAATATTTAACCCATGCAGTGCAAGAACAGCTCCACTGCAAGGATTTACTTTCAGTTATCCCAGAGCTCAGCTTTAAGAAAAATCAGCAAGTTAATTTGTTAATTATAAAATGAAATAAATGATAACACGTATTTTAATCTCAGTATTTATTCAGTAATATTTTCTTCCAGTATTTTAATATAATAAATGAGAAACAAATCCCACTGATTATGCTATCATTCTTTATGATTATGAATGTCAAGTAACTGTACATAGTGTTTTGCTCCTTTTAGAGGAAGTGAAAATTCTAACAAAAGACATATCAGAATGGATAGGAAAAGAACACGCTGTGCTGTTTCATTCAGAATATCCTTAAAAGGATTATTTTACTGTGTATACACTGTGTTAATGTTGCTTCTGTATGAGATCTGAGCACAGCTGTCACTTAAAGCAATGTAAATAGTCCTTACATTCAAATTATGTTCCATTGGTAACATCTGTTTCTTAGAATTATGAGGAATAAAAGTGAGCCATGCGATGAAAAGTGGTGCTTAAAAGAAAGCATATTTTTGTAATAAATGTTTTCTTTTCCTTTCATTTACCATGTACAGTACATTGTACACAGGCTCAGTCTATTATGAGACAGTATAGGCAGATAAAATGAAAAAGCAGCTTTTTGTTGCAATATTCCCTTTCAATCCAGGAGTTCTCTCCACAGTACAAGATGCCCAGCATCATTCAACCCACGTCCTCTAAGCCTGGACTGTCCCTGACTTGCCCTACCCTGTGACTGGACAGTGAAAAGAGAAGCTGCAGAGTGCTGAGCTCATTTCCCTGTCACTCTACTTGCTCTTCCTATCAGCTTGCTCTTGGTCAGCACATTGGCTGATTGGCTACTTCTATTACTTTTTCCTTTCACACCTGAGTCTTGCTGAACAAGGACTGCATAAGGATGATACCAGGTCAGGTTCAGGTGCTAACTGCTGGCATTACAATATACCTTTAATTATGTGTTAATGATTACAGAGTTGCATTCATTTGTGTCTATTATAGTTACTTAGAGTTCAGATTTAAGCACTTGTTTGCCACCCTATAGTAGAAGTACTGCTACAGGGTGGCAGGGCTGTGCAAAATCACATATATAAACGTGATTTGAATTTCCGGGTAAGAGGCGCACGCACGCGCTGCCCTACCTGCTCTGCTGTTGGAGGCTACGGATATCAATTGCCGGGTCCTGGCTGGCGATTCCCAGACAGCAATCAGCGATCGTTGAAGAAAGCTGTCAGGGGAGAGACCTGTGTGTAAACAACACGGGTTTGTCCTGTCAGCAAGGACATGCTGCTTTGTATTTCTTTGTCTCTGTAGTAAAACACACAAAGCACATAATGTGAAACACACACAGCACACAGTTAACCCTTTGATCGCCCCAGATGTTAACCCCTTCCTGCCAAGTGTCATTAGTTCAGTGTCACTGTATTAGTGTCACTGGGGTTGTCAGTGGCAGTTAGTGTCATGCACTGCCTGGCGGTATCTCTAGCAACCCACAGCGCCGGGTTCCTCAGGGCGTGGGGTCTAAGTCCCAATCTGCTTATTCACCAGGGCCCCTGATGGTGAGGATGGACTTGGAGCAGACTGAGACCAGGTCGCGACCCCTGAGTACGTCCGGCAGTGGTAGAGAGCACTGTCAGAGGTGTGCGGGTAATGGAGCCTGACATGAAGAGGCTGGTAGGCCTAGCAGCAGGGACTGGTCCGTACGGGATGGATGGACCGTCAGGGTAACGTAAGGTGTAGTCAGGCAGGCCAGGTCAGCAACGTGAGGGCAGCGAGGTACCAGAGGAGCAGGCAGAGAATGGTCAGCGTCACGAGCCAGGTTCAGCAACTAACGGGCAGCAAGGTACAGAGGATCAGGCAGAAGAATGGTCGGGTCAAGCCAGGGGTCAAGCAGGAGACAATCAGCAGGGTCAGGATCAATGCAGAGGTCGGCAACAGGAAGCTTCACAGATCAGATTACAAGAACAGGACAATAAGACCAAACGGCAATTGCACATACCTCCTGTCCCGTTTAAATAGCGCGCCCTGCGCTGTCATTGGGGCCAGGCACGTGTCCGCCATCGCGAGTGCGCATGCACGGCCGTCGCGATCGCCCAGGTCCCGCTGCCTGCTGGCTAGAGCGTGTCGGTGTTCTGCTCATGCGCCGCCCCGCGTATCGCGGCAGAACACCCGACCCCTGACAGTTAGTCAGTTGCCACCCTGAGTCAGAATGCCTGCCGCAGTCCCGCTATAAGTCGCTGATCACCGCCATTACTAGTATAAAGAAAAAAAAAATTCCAGTATATATACCGCCATTTATAGGTTCTATAACTTTCAAGTAAGCCGATTAGTTTACACGTCTTGGGATTCTATTTTGGCAAAGACATGTAGCAGAATACATTTTGGACTAAATTTTTATTGGATATGTTTTATAGCAAAAAGTTAAAAGTATAGTTTTTTTTCAAAATTGTTGGGGTTTTTAGTGCAAAAAATAAAAAATGCAGAGGTGATCAGATACCACCGAAAGAAAGCTCTATTTGTGGGAAAGAAAGGACATTTATTTCAGGTACTTATATAGCGCTGTCAATTTACACAGCGCTTTACATATATATTGTACATTCACATCAGTCCCTAACCCTCAAGGGGTGTACAATCTAAGGTCCCTAACTCACATTCATACATACTATGGACAATTTAGACAGGATCCAATTAACCTACCTGCATGTCTTTGGAGTGTGGGAGGAAACCGGAGTACCCAGGGGAAACCCACGCAGGCGCAGAGAGAACATGCAAACTCCAGGCAAGTGATGCTGTGGTTGGGATTTGAACCAATGACCCTAGTACTGCCAGGTGGAAGTGCTAACCACTAATCCACTGTGCCACCCATAAGTTTCATTTATGTACAGCGTTGCATGACCGTGCAATTTTCAGTTAAAGTAACGCAGCACCATATCGCAAAAAATTACCTGGTCAGGAAGGGGGGCAAATCTTCTGGAGGGCAAGTGGTTAAAGCCTAACCCCAGGTTTACTTTCACTTTAAATAGTTTGGCCAAGCAGTCTCAAATGAACTACAGTAAGTCCCATACATGTGAGTTCCATTCTGAGAGCATGTTCGTACGTTCAATTTGTTCATAAGTCAAACAAAGTCAGTGCCTGCAGCCAATGGCTGATCAGTGTGTTCTGGTGGAGAGGAGTTCTCCTTTCAGAACACAAAGGCACAGTGGGGGAGATCACTGCACTAAAATTGCTTGTGTTGATACAGTGATCTGTCAGGTTTTTTTTTCTGTTCAGCCCACTGAATTGAACAAAAAAAACTGAATATGTGTATCCAGCTTTACATGATTGGACATGCAAACACATGTTCGTATCTTTGAATGTTCACAACCTGAACATTCGTATGTAATGGATTTACTGTATTTCCTTTACTAAGTAATGCAGCCACTGTCAATGCTGTAAAACTGTATGTAGCATCAGCTCCATGCAGTATGAAGTGCTGTGTTCCCATCTGCTGCTGGAACAAAATTATATTCGACTGAAAGGTTTTCAGCCACTCACAGGTAGCTTTGTATTTTATCAATGAATAGAAGGCTTCCTCTGATTAGCTGAGGTGGAGATTGTGATGTCATCTACTGGCCTCTCCACCTCAGCCAATCAGAGAAAGCCGTGTATTCATTGCTAAAATATAAGGCCTTCCATGAATGGCTGAGAAGCACTCACCCCAACTCCATTTTGTTCTGGCATCAGAAAGGAAGTCCCTGTACCCATGCTGGAACACAGCAGTGAACACTTTTTTTTAGCTGATGCTACATACAGTTTATACAGAGCTGACAGAGACTGCATTGGTTAATAAAGGAAATAGTTTGGGCCATATTGGTCTAAAAAACTATTTAACCACTGTAGCTCCAGAAGATTTTACCCTCTTCATGAATAGGCCAGTTTTTGCTATTCAGCACTGTACAAATTTAATTGTCAGTGTATAATTTTTTTCACACAAATAGAGCTTTCTTTTGGTGGTATTTGATCACCAGTTTTTTTTATTATTTAACATATAAGCGTAGAAACACTAAAAATTTGAAAAAAACCCCCCAATATTTTCTATTTTCTGTTATAAAACAAATCCACAAGAAAAAAAGAGCAAAACAAAAATCTAATTTCTTCATAAATTTAGGCCAAAATGTATTCTGCTACATGCCATTGGTAACAGAAAATCCCAATAAGTGTATATTAATTGGTTTGTGTGACAGATATAGTGTGTCAAACTGTGGCATATATATTTGAAAATTGATCAATCCTGATGTACTGATAGCCTATCTCATTTCTTGACGCCCTTAAAATGCCAGGATGGTACACATTCCCCCCAAATGACCCCTTTTTGGAAAGTAGTCACAACTTTTTTTGGAAAATAAAGAATTTAAATAAAATTTATTTTTTACATTTTTTTTTTATATACTGTCAACAATGCAGTTCAGTGTCAGTATATAACCGGTGTGACGGTGATCAGGGACACTTACTGGTGACAGTATGTTAAAAAAAAAATTATAACTATAACTATAATTTATAACAAAAAATTTATAACAAAAAATGTATAAAAAAATTATAACTATAATATATAACAATTTATAACTTTTTTTATTCAATCTTTTTTTACATTTTTATGTTTTTGTATCATTTTTTACATACTTTCATCAGAGTAGTTCAGTGTGACCATTGTAACGCTGTACTACTCTGGGGAGTGATCAGGGACTTTTTGTTAACTTTGATTGCTGATACAATGCAGATCATTGTACCAGAAATGCTTTGATCTGTCATGAATGAGTTTCATTCATGACAGCTGTGATTACTAGTGATGCATGTTTAGCTACATCTAATTACATGGTACAGTATAATGTGACTGGCCCAGGTACCATGTGATAGCTGTGGGCCAATCACAGCTTACTAGTATTGGAAAAAGAGCTGTTATAAATTAAATTCATTCATAACAGCTTTGTTGACATTGTGTTATTGTGTTCATGTGATTGCATAGTGATCACATGATCCCTGGGCCACTCAAAGTGTGATCTGCAATCCGTTGATTCGCAATCTGTTGTGTCCTGTGGACACAGTGGTCGTGGGGATGGGGGGCGCATTGCATGCCCCAGCAGGCACAGAGTGCCCCCCTTAGCATGAGCAGGTACAATGAAGTATATGTACATGATTGTGCCTGCAAGAGCCACCCCACCTCAGTTAATGTACTGTGGCGGGTTTGACAAATGGTTAAAGCGAATGTAATCCTGGAGTTAGGCTTTAAAGAATATGTAAAATCAACATTTCATATTCCTGATATGTGCCTGCTGTATCGTGTACTTGTATGAAAACATATCCTGTTCTCTTCATATCGCTTCCTTTGCTCCAACCAGTCCTCTGCTTTCCTATTAGCAGAAACAAACAGAGCAATAAATACAAGAGACACTGCTCCAAAAGATCATATCAAACATGAACACGTCACATTCCAATTCTGTCAGACTGTTCCACAAATACATATCAGAAGTAAAAAACAAAAACTCTTAGACAAATGTGGAAGTTGTTACCTGCAGTCTACATAGCTTATGACACTTAGAAGACATTCCTCAATGTGTGGCATAGAACAACTGTCTAAGTGGCCTATTTGTACCCAGTCATATATTAAGTGATTCTCTAGCCTAATTTAAGATCAAGTAGAGAATGGTTAGAACACCTGTTGTTTTTTTTTTCTTTGCTGTCTTTTTCTCAGTGGGGAAATTTCCTCTCTAATCCTGTCCTAGAGACGCAAAAGAAAGTAAGTTAAAAATCTCTCTAGAGCAGTGTTTCTCAACTCCAGTCCTCATGGACCCCCAACAGGTCATGTTTTCAGGATTTCCATTATTTTGCACAGGTGATTTGATCAGTTTCACTGCCTTAGTAATTACCACAGCTGTTTCATCTGAGGGAAATCCTGAAAACATGACCTGTTGGGGGTCCATGAGGACTGGAGTTGAGAAACACTGCTCTAGAGTGAGAGGAATTCCCTCTTAGACAGCTGTCACAAGAAGTGTCCCCATTGGAAGTTTTCCTGACCCACCTCTTATTCCAATGATAATTTAAAATGTTGAATTCCCATTACTTTCTGCCCCAGTGACCATAATCACCAGGACAAATAAAGAGGGTGAATCCCTCCAGCAGGGATTGTTTCCTACTCTATTAAAAGAAAACCATTTTTTAGTTAGAGATACCTGTAAAAAATTGCATACAATTATCAGGGCTTTAAGAGTGTCAGGTGAAAAACTGTATATGACTAAATGGATATCATTTTTTTTTAAATCTATTTTTATTGCACAAAATCACAAAACACTTTTAAAACAATGGAGAAAAAAGTTAGGGTCCAAGATATATGGCTTATAATTTAACGCATCACTTTCCAAGGCCAAAACTTCAATTTATTGCTTCCTGTGTTCCATATACACTAGAGAGTTTGAGGGAAATGTATCAAAACTGGAGCATAGAGAAACAGAAGCAGCTGTGCATGGCAACCAATTAGTTTCTGTCTTCAGCTTGTCCAGTAAAGCTTTGAAAATGAAACATAGAAGCCCATTGGTTGCAACATGTCCGACGGATCCAGATTCTGTCTACTCCAGTTTTGATAAATTTCCCCCTTAGTTTTGGCTAGAGATGCACTTTAATTTGCAATTTCAAGGTATTTAAAGTCCAACAGCAGCAAAAAATGTTGTAGTTTTGGAAGGAAACAGAAAAGACTAGAACCCATTTTAATGGGGTTCTAACCCATTTCTGACTCAATCCAAAACTGAAAAAAAAAATGGTTTGCTTTCACATGGTTGGATGATAGATATTAGCAAAGCTTCACCGCTTCACTAAACTCTGGAAAAAATTCCATTGAAAAGTGCAACTTCTCTTACAAAGTGAACATTCTATTTACCTTTAGTAAATCAACCTTGCTCATATTTGGTGTAGGAAATGGAATTATCCCAATGCTCACAAGTTTGATTTTCTGATCTGAATATATGAGATTAATGAGATGAATGGCAGACTTAACTTTTGAAAATGATAAATATTAAGTATGGACAGTTTTATTATTTTTAATTGAAGCTTAACTGTGGAGAAATTGTACCATAAATAAAGCCTATTAGCTACCATATGTGTAGCTTTTTATTTTTTAGTGCCAGATGGGTAAAAATGTTACATAGTTATAGTTTTGCAGTTCAATAATCTTATTAAATTATACATTGCTTTTCTTGCACTACAATGAATTTAAAGACAAGATTATGAACTAACTCTCTGTGGGTTTATAAAGGGTCTGTAGCAGTTGTGTATGTTACTGAACTTGCTTCTTTGATTTATATACATACATACATACATACATTTTCTTAGAACAGCTAAATTAATCTTGGATTTCATCCCTCTGGTAGTCCAGTATCTTAAAGGTCGGGTTGTTTTTCTGATAATGCAGATCGCATGTTTCACTTAATCAGATTTTAAATATGATGCAAGTGATGAAAGATTCTCTCCTAGGGAGCTGCATATTAATAGATAAATTTGGCACTATGTATGTCAAGAACAGTTAAGACCACAGGGAATTAGCCATAGCAAATTAATTGATGTTACAAGAACTTCCGCATGCATCACATTAATAGTGGTACACATGGAAATGAAGACAATGTTTGTACAATTTGGTTATCTGTCATATGTACAGCTTGTGGTGTACTAGGCAGACACTAGTATATACTACTTGATCTTATCGTAGAGATGACTAAGTTGACTTTTCTGTAAGGATGGTTCGAAACTCCTTCAAAAAACAAATTCCTGGGATTCACATAAGAACATTTGTACAGCGATAATCAGGAAATGTACAGCATACGGCAATGGATATATGAATAACATCTGTGGTGCTTTGTGCCAACAATCATGCAATATGACTTTTCAAGCAAAACAGCCTGGCCGTGGGAACTCACATTGTTGTGTCCTTTTATTTTATGTCTTCACTCACTTAATATGATACTATAGCATCTGTATACAAGATATAGCTTAGTTTTATATTTTTTGTCCTAATGTAAATAAAGCAAATCTTATTAGACCATTTATTTTTGATGTGCTGCATTTTATTTTTCATATACACTATATTACCAAAAGTATTGGGACACCCCTCCAAATCATTGGATTCAGGTGTTCCAATCACCTCCATGGCCACAGGTATATAAAATCAAGCACCTAGGTGTGAAGACTGCTTCTACAAACATTTGTGAAAGAATGTGCAATAATTCATCCATGAAATTTCCTTGCTACTAAATAGTCCATGATCAACTGTTAGTGAATATAACGAAGTGGAAACTGGGAAAAACAGCAACTCAGCCATGAAGTGGTAGGCCACATAAAATGACAGAGCTGGGTCAGCGCGTGCTGAAGTGCACAATGTGCAGAATTTGCTAACTGTCTGTAGAGTCGATAGCTAAAGACCTGCAAACTTCATGTGGCCTTCAGATTAGCACAACAACAGTGCATAGAGAGCTTCATGGAATGGGTCTCCATGGCCGAGTAGATGCAAGCCTTTCTTCAACAAGTGCAACGCAAAGCATCAAATGCAGTGGGGTAGAACATGCTGCCACTGAACTCTAGAGCAGTGGAGATGTGTTCTCTGGGGTAATGAATCACGCTTCTCTGTCTGGCAATCTGATGGACGTGTCTGGGTTTAGCAGTTGCCAGGAGAATGGTACTTGCCTGACTGCATTGTGCCAAGTGTAAAGTTTAGTGGAGAGGTGTTAGGGTGTGGGGGTGTTTTTAAGGGGTTGGGCTTGGCCCCTTAGTTTCAGTGAAGGGAACTCTTAAGGCATCAGCATACCAAGACATTTTGGACAATTTCATGCTCCCAACTTTGTGGGAACAGTTTGGGGATGGCCCCTTCCTGTTCCAACAGGACTGCACACCAGTGCACAAAGCAAGGTCCATAAAGACATGAATGAGCATCAGCTCATCCCCCCACAGCTATTACCTTTTGTGTCACTCAACCCTTCCTCCTAGATTGTAAGCTCTAATGAGCAGGACCCTCTGTTTCTTCTTGTACCAAATTGTATTTCAACTGTAATGTCTACCTTCACCTTGTAAAGTGCTGCGCAAATTGTTGGCGCTATATAAATCCTGTATTATAATAATAATAATGAGCGAGTTTGGGGTGGAGGAACTTGACTGACTTGCACACAGTCCTGACCTCAACCTCAATAGAACATGTTTGAAATGAATTAGAGCGGAGATCAGGCCTTCTCGTCCGACATCAGTGCCTGACCTCGCAAATGCGCTTCTGGAAGAATGGTCAAACATTCCCATAGACACACTCCTAAACCTTGTGGACAGCCTTCCCAGAAGAGTTGAAGCTGTTATAGCTGCAAAGAGTGGGCCAACCTAATATTGAACCCTACAGATTAAGACTGGGATGCCACTAACATTCATGTAAAGGCAGGCATTCCAATACTTTTGGCAATATAGTGTATTTATTTATACATATTTACCCACAAGGAAGAAAAAATATATTTGAAATATATTTTAAAAATATTCTTCCCAAATATATTGACATATATTTGAAATGCTACAATTTTGCCCATATTCAATATATTTCAAAATATATTTCAATAAATATCTTCCATATGGTTATGCAAGTTGTTATAGTAAAATCTCTGTTTTTACAAATAACAGAAGTGCATTAACGGATTAATAATTATTTTATACAGAAATGCTGAGAAGAACTATATCAAGGAGACATTTAATGTTATTATACATTGGGGTAGATTTACTGAAGCATTCAGAATTTTGCGCAGATATGCTTGGTAGCCAATCAACTTCTAACTTCAACTTGTTTAATTAAGCTTTGGCAATAAAACCCGGAAGCTGATTGGCTTCTATGCAGAGTTACACCAGATTTTGCACTCTTCAGGTTTAGTAAATAACGCATGGAATTAATATGACTGCGTATCGTTTTTGAATGTTTTAAAATGTATTTAAAATTATATTTAAAAAGTAGAACTAAAGTTTGTAGAAAGTAAAGACTAATATACAGTACTTTCCTCAACACACTGCATAAGAGATATGGATAAGGAATGGTGAGAAAAATACATTATGGAATAGTAAACCTTTTTTTCTCTTTGAAGTAAGAAGATGATCTGCTCATCTGTGCAGACTTCTGAGGTGTTAACAACTAATAGAAGGTATAAATGGCTAAAGTAGAAAATCCAAAGAAGTTACTCTCTTATGGTAGAGTTGGAGGGAAGGGGTATAAAAAGAATAGGGGGCTAAAGAGGGAAGGGGGATAAAGACACAGGGAATAGGAATGAAAGCTTAGGAAAAACAAGAGGAAGGAAGCACACGAAGGCCAAAAGAGGAGGGTTCCCCTTCTTACTGGCAGTTGCAGACAAATACATTTATTTTCTGATATATATGGTTTGGATCAGGGGAGCTTTTAAAATACATCCAAGATGCCCAAGTTTGAGTGAGGGAGTGCAATACACCATCCACTGTTGCATTCTTACATCCATCTTCAGAACTCATTCCCTGGCAGTGGGAGTCTATTGTGTGAAAATGGTATAACAACCCAAGTTATATTAGAACATAGCAGAAGATCGTATTTTTAGGGAGGCTACACATCTTTGACACAAAATGGCATTAGGCTCAAATCACAATTTATTTTTCACAAGGATACAGATATTATTTTTGGACATGTGACTGTATTTCTAATCTAAAGTGTTCTCAGCTAAAATTACCTGTCACTTTCTTAAATACTGTATAAATATCTATATCACATGTGTTGATTTTGGGAATTGAAGCTATTGTTTTGAAAAAGGGAAAAGGATTTAAAGAAACATTTTACTATCTATATATATATATACAGTGGGGATCGAAAGTTTGGGCACCCCAGCTATAAATTTGTATTAATGTGCATAAAGAAGCCAAGGAAAGATGGAAAAATCTCCAAAAGGCCTCAAATTACAGATTAGACATTCTTATAATATGTCAACAAAAGTTAGATTTTATTTCCATCATTTACACTTTCAAAACAACAGAAAACAAAAAAATGGCGTCTGCAAAAGTTTGGGAACCCTGCAGAATTTATAGCATGCACTGCCCCCTTTGCCAAGCTGAGACCTGCCAGTGTCATGGATTGTTCTCAATCATCGTCTGGGAAGACAAGGTGATGTCAAGCTCAAAGGTTTTAAATGCCCAGACTCATCAGACCTTGCCCTAACAATCAGCACCATGGGTTCTTCTAAGCAGTTGTCTAGAAAACTGAAACTGAAAATAGTTGACGCTCACAAAGCTGGAGAAGGCTATAAGAAGATAGCAAAGCGTTTTCAGATGTCAATATCCTCTGTTCGGAATGTAATTAAGAAATGGCAGTCATCAGGAACAGTGGAAGTTAAAGCAAGATCTGGAAGAGCAAGAAAAATATCAGACAGAACAGCTCCCAGGATTGTGAGAAAAACAATTCAAAACCCACGTTTGACTGCACGTTCCCTCCAGAAAGATCTGGCAGACACTGGAGTTGTGGTACACTATTCCACTATAAAGAGATACTTGTACAAATATGGTCTTCATGGAAGAGTCATCAGAAGAAAACCTCTTCTACGTCCTCACCACAAAAATCATCGCTTGAACTTTGCAAATTAACATATAGACAAGCCTGATGCATTTTGGAAACAAGTTCTGTGGACCGATGAGGTTAAAATTGAACTTTTTGGCCGGAATGAGCAAAGGTACGTTTGGAGAAGAAGGGGCACAGAATTTAATGAAAAGAACCTCTGTCCAACTGTTAAGCATGGGGTTGGATCAATCATGCTTTGGGGTTGTGTTGCAGCCAGTGGCACAGGGAACATCTCACGAGTAGAAGGAAAAATGGATTCAATAAAATTTCCGCAAATTTTGGATGGTAACTTGATGCCATCTGTGAAAAAGCTGAAGTTAAAGAGAAGATGGCTTCTACAAATGGATAATGATCTTAAACACACCTCAAAATCCACGGGGGATTACATCAAGAGGCGTAAACTGAAGGTTTTGCCATGGCCTTCACAATCTCCTGACCTCAACATAATTGAAAATCTATGGATAGACCTTAAAAGAGCAGTGCGTGACAGACAGCCCAGAAATCTCCAAGAACTGGAAGACTTTTGTAAGGAAGAATGGGCAAAGATACCTCAAACAAGAATTGAAAGACTCTTGGCTGGCTACAAAAAGCGTTTACAAGCTGTGATACTTGGCAAAGGGGGCAGTACAAGATATTAACTCTGCAGAGTGCCCAAACTTTTGCAGACGCCATTTTTTTGTTTTCTGTTATTTTGAAAGTGTAAATGATGGAAATAAAATCTAACTTTTGTTGACATATTATAAGAATGTCTAATCTGTAATTTGATGCCTTTTGGAGATTTTTCTATCTTTCCTTGGCTTCTTTATGCACATTAATACAAATTTTTAGCTGGGGTGCCCAAACTTTCGATCCCCACTGTATATATATATATATATATATATATATTTTTTTTATTGAGCAGTTTTGAAAATGTAAACACATATTCCTAGTTTGTTTGCAATAAGCATGCAATCCATGATCTGAATCCCTCAGTGCATAATGTGTCAGTATTTGTTCCTGGTTCAAACCAGCTCATCTGTGACATGATGAGGATTAGCATCCCTAGCCCTTTTTTAATTCTTTCAAATTTGTCTGCATGTGAAATCTATGCAACCCCATAAAATGAGTGTATTTTTGTTTCTAGACAAGTTTGTGATTTCTGTTGGACTGTATTGTTAGGATTATGTGGCTGCTTAAGATCTAGACAATACACAAAAAAGCCCTTTTAATAACTTTTCACAAAATACATAAACTTTGCTTTCAGAACAGTTGGATTTTTGAACAATTACATATGCACTTTAGATACCCATCTTGCATAAAGCTGTTTCAAGCCTTATGTATACTTTAGGCCATTTTAATTCATTTTGGGCGGAGTAATAAGTGTTTAAACTTGTTATATTTTTGTCCTTTGTGTCCCATTGGGGGATCTCTTCTCACTTTTGGTCTCTTAGGTACAAACAAAACTGAGAGAAAAAATAAACTTTTGACGAAAATGTGTGAGAAACACTGGACCTTTCAAGTGGATAGATCATTTGGGTTTCATGCTGATTCGGTGGTCACAGGTAGGATTCCGGTTCCCTTGGGGTGTTTAACCTGTGTAAAGCCACTGCAAAGGTTATTTTCTTCAAGTA
The DNA here is from genome assembly GCF_062004578.1 of Staurois parvus. NCBI lineage: Eukaryota > Metazoa > Chordata > Amphibia > Anura > Ranidae > Staurois > Staurois parvus. The sequence goes on from NW_028317874.1 coordinate 8,724,016, forward strand.
GTAACTGTGATTGAATAGTCTCAAGCATTCAGTTATGAGGGCATAGGGATTTTATTTAATAAAACCATGCAAAAAAGTACACCCAGTATATCTTGTTTCTCCACTTCTTTAGTTTGTGGTTGCCTTATTGCACATGTGATTAAAGGGGTTGTAAACCCAAAAGAACAATTCCCCATTTTAATACATTTTCTAACATTCCAAGCTATTCTTTTCATTAAACACAGTTTGAAACATGTAACATACTTAGCTTTCCTGCTAGGTTTTTCACTCAGCCCCATTTCCCATCCTCTCCTGTCAATGCTAATCACAATCACTAAACACATGGTAGCATTGACAGACAATGTCACTGTGGAAAGGACTGGGAACAGCAGGACACGATGTTCTTATGCTTCCCAAGTAACTGCAGGCAGAGTGTGAATGCTGGGATGAAGCAGTGAATCAGAGGCCAATCAGATCTAGTAGAACTAAGGAATGCATAACAGAATTCAGGAAAGATATAATTTCTTGAAGGCAGTTATGTTGCTGCACTGGCCATGCCCCCCACCCTTGAAGGGAGTAAATGGGGTCACTGGACTGCTTAATGAAAGAAGATGATTTTAGGAGGCGGTTTTTAAAACAATAGTGGTGTTTTCGGGGGAATAGGCTTTCAATGACATGGTAACCTGCATGGAATTACTTTACTTCACATCTGTTTTAATGTGTCTGCCAGGAGTTGGTGTCTCTGCACTCCATTCCTGTGACTGCTTGCATTGGTGAACAGCTAAAACGTCCTTCTTCCAGTAGACACCTGAAATAAACGTGTGATTGCCCTGGAAAAGGTGGAAGACCCTGAAACATGTTGGCTGAATATTTGCACACATTTTTACCAATAATATTACATAAAGGTAATCTTATGCCTATTGACTTACACGGCTTGTTTGCTTTGGATCGTTGCTTAAATTTAATTTTTACTGAATATTTGGTATTTTGGAGTGACGTTTTTCAATTTTTTGTGTACCTAATACCTTTTTCTGTGTTCAGTCTGTAGTTTGTGGTTTAGCATTCATTCTTTCAATTGTTTAATGGTAGTAGGGGGTGAACGTTGCTGAAGTTGAGGGGGTGAAAGGGCAGTGGCTATTTTTTTGTACTGTATGGTCCGACAACAAGTGTTTTCATGTAATGAATGACAGCCTATACATTTTCTCTAGGAAAGGGTAATTTTAAAAAGCAATTCCATGCAACATGTGAACTAAAATCAGCTAGCTACACATTTTATTTAACATAATCTTCAGCAGTAATCAAAGTGGAAGGTTCATTTACTTTACTTTACTGGTGTTCTACACAAACCTTTGAAGTCAGATACCAGAGAGAATCTCACATGTTCACTGTTTCTTTTATCACTAGTCGCATTAAAACTTTCAAAGCAGGTTTGAATTTGGTTGGTAGTTGCAGGAAACCTATTAATATTGACATTTTATATACTGCTTTGTGTGTCATGCGTCATAGGTGCATTTTGCGTTTCAGCATCACAAGCAGACACTCTCAGATCAACAGATTACAGACAAAAGGATCTGGTTTACTAGATCAATGCCTGAAACAAAAAAAAAACTAATCACTGAGTAGGTAGTATGTGCTCCCTGTATTAATTTCTTAGTTTAAGTTACAATTTTGGTTAGATTACCTTTAAAGAGGCACTGTCAATTTTCCCATTCAGGGCAAAGTGTCAGTCTCTCCTGATTTCCATTTCCCTAGCAAGGTATGATCATTGATCCATGCTTCCTCTTTTGCCTCCTTGCTTAACGCTATAAAAGCATGGGGCTTCTGGGATGAGTATATGATCTCCCTCATTGTGACACTGGTCAGACCTAAACTGAGTAACCAATTACCAGGCTTGAACATTTTCATTACTTTAGTGACGTTATCCACCTGGATAAGCTCCAACACCAGAGCTTACTTAGACTGAAATTCTACAGTCATGAGGTGGTGAGAGAGTATGGATTAGTGAGTATACTTTGACATGGGGATAGTTGGTAGGCTATTGAAAGGCACTGCCACTTTGCTAGGATTGGGTAAGTGACAGTGGGGGTGTGGGGGTTATTTACTTAAATTGGAAAGTGCAAAATCTGGTGCAGCTCTGCAAAGAAACCAATTGGCTTTCAGGTTTTATTGCCAAAGCTTAAATGAACAAGCTGAAGGTAAAAATCTACCCAGTGTCTTTTAGGAAATAATCTGGTTTGTAGACCAATAGAAGTCTCAGTTTAGCTTCTCAACTTATGGATCAAGTTCAGTCTTGGGGATGTGGCAGGTACATCATCTGAGATCACAGGGGGAACTAATGTACATAGTGTTAACTCCCATTCACCTTAATAGGTATACTCTCTTCCACTACATTGTAATCTGCATAGCTATATAGTGGGGCAATGCATAAGTATCCATCATCTTGGAACCTCTTAGAGATAGTTACAATCAGACGAATGTATGCTATAAGTAACACCCAAACTTACAAAATGAAAATGTTATATATCAATCTCTGGCTCCTAATGTTAGTGTTTTTTGAATTTCTGCCCAGCAGAAGTTGTCAGTATAGACAACATTTTGTGAATAATTTTGCCAAGTTACTGAATATTAAATTACATCCAAAATACAGCAACATTATTGTTAGACAGATGGATTTGAAAAATAAGCATTATTTTTAACCACATAGCCAGACAGATTAACAGTAGTCTGTTACCCTTAACCATAAGAGGGTAAGTGTGGATATTAAAGAATTTATATAAACATTTCTACTTCCATCCTGTTGTAGTACAAGTAAAATACTTAAAATAAAGCAAGTAAAATAAACTAAGATAATTAGGCAAAGTTCACATCATGCTTGTTTAAGAGCTGGGCCTTCAAACCACAGTGTTAGCTCTGGATCTGTTTTTGCTTGGGAAAATAGAAAATACCTAAAAACAGGCAAAAAAACTTTACCATATGTTGACTCATAAAGGAATTACAATATTCACAAATGTAAACTTAAAGTGTTACTAAACCCACAACAGTAAAATCAGTCTGTATATGCAGTAAAGCATGCTTGATATACTCACTGTGGAACCTAAGGGGCTAATCCTCTTCACTCTCTAAAAAATGCTGTTTGATCCTGACTTCTATGGTCCTCCCCTTTTCCAGTGCCCTCCTGTTATCTTCTGATAAGACATATCGTGTGGAGACACGCTGCACATGCAGAGTTTGGTGTGTATTCCTAAAGAGGTTTTTGTTTCCTTGGGAGAGTGCATGTGATCAGCACAGAGACACTCAGCACTTTCCAGACAGAGGTCAGAGGTTCTGCATCCTCCAAGAGCAGAAAGAAAACTCTTCCTATAAGCTTTAACCAGTGCCTGCTCAACACTGATAGAAGTCACAAAACTGCTCTAACTGCTGATGGGAGAAGGTATTTAGCAGTTTATATTTACTAAAATAATTGCATTTCCATGTTCTGTGTACTCTGGGAGACCAGATATAGTGAATGCAGGGTCCTGGGTTTAGTAACACTTTAAAAGCACAAGTGTATATTCCAATCAACATGCTCTGGCACTGGGGAGGAGTTTAATGATACAATGCCACCTACATACTCAGAAACTCTAAACATTATTGCTGTATATGCTATGCTTCTGTTGGCTGCCTCTATGGCCTCTGAAGCTCTATTGGTGATTCCAGCATGGGTCCTATAAGCTTCATGTTCTATGTATAATTGTAAACTCTGTAACCTGCTTTATTCATTCGTACCTTGAAATGTTCCATACCAGTCCATGTAAACAAAGTTATATTTTTCTTCTGCTTTGTAGGTGGCTTTAGGTCTCCTTGAGGTTATTGTAAGATATCTGCAGAATACTTTGAACCTCAACCAAACGTTCTACCTAGCAATGTTCCTTGGCTAAAGGTGTGTTTAAAAAAAAATAAATAAAAGTTTAGAGTATCCGTATTTCACTCATGACCCAATTGTATTCTATACCTTTCATAATCTTCACCTTCACAAACTAAAGTAAAATCCAATAGTTTATCTCTTGCAATCATTTAAGACTTACTGTGTAGTAATATCTGTGTTCATCTTCAATGTGGTGCATTTTTCTATTTAGTTTTTATTAATATGACCTTCATTTCTTACATGCTAATGCAATACAAGTTTGTTTGGATCCCAATGCCCTGCTCCAGTGATGACTAGCCCTGTATCTGGACCTAATGGACATTGAAATACCTGTAACTATATAACTAGGCTTTATTAAAGAAGGAAAAAGCCCTATGAAGGAAGTAACATTAGAGAGCAGTTTCAATACACAATACATACTCATTGTCACAGGATACAGTTCTAATACTGTTTGTTCCCCAGCAGCCAGAGCACTCCAGACTGAAGTAAGGGAATAGCACCAACTCACCTATAGCCGAAGCATTAATCTCGACCCTTTAAAAGTATCTATGGGGTGAAATATCAATAATGCCAGTATAAATAATGACAACAGTGTAGCCTAACTGCTGTAAATAAGCCCTGACTAACCACTGGCCAATGGGCAACAGTAACACACTATGGTGGCCAGTAGGCCTCTTACTAAGTTTGAATTGTGGTGAATTTGTGTTGCTGTCCAGCCCTTAGCCACTCTTTTGATCACATTGGTTGTGGAGTAGATCAAATTGCATCCCCTGAGTGGGGGAGAATACAGGACATGGTCCAGCACCTCTCTGTATCTCTGGAGTTTCTCTGAAGCTTTATTTCACAGTAGCACATGGCCAAGCTGCTGTCTTCTGCCCAGACTTATCCATCTTCCAGAAACTCGGCCTGCAGCCCTAAGCCTACCCAGGCTATGGGCTCATATACTCTGCAGGTACATCAGAGCCCTGTATACAGGCTTCCAGCTTAACAGCAGTCCTGGCACATACCCTGGACACATCACCAGTCTCCCCAACGTAAGGAGACATGTACACCCTCTCTCCCTGTGCTCCCTTGCACTGAAACGTGTGAAGGGTGGGCCATGACACCATTAGCAGTCTTCTAAATTTTTTTCTATCTCCAGATACATGGAAAAATGATCTGTTAGGATCCCTACATCGCACACCAGACCGATTTACACCCAATGACAGGGTGCTGGAGCAACTGGTGGATGGCCACGCAGCAGTCATTTTAAAGATATTTAGTCAGCATACCTTAATGCTCTGTGAAAAGAACCACATTTATTGACAAGCAATCGCCAATAAACACAGGTCATTTCATAGTAAATTAGGGTATGCTGGCAGCATATCTTTTACAGAACTACATGACCCATGATCATTTGGGACTCTAGTCATGGTGATAGTCTGGCATGATCGACATGATGCCAGACTAGCAGTGGGCAGGGAAAGATTGATGTGGATCCATAGAAAGGATCCATCCTCTCCATGCAACATCATCACACCAATGCTGCTGTCTACAATGGGCTGGTACATGACCAACTGCCCTACATAAGTGAGAAAGCAGCGACTGGCCATTAAAAAAATAAAAAAAATGAAAAAAAAATAATTGCAGAACATTTTTCAGGTTAGCCATTAGATGTCTTTTGCTAACACACTGTTATTGTTTTGCCAGGAGTTTAGCATTAAAGTACAACTAAAGGCAAGCTTTGGATAGCGTGGAAAGGGAATAGAACACCTGCTACATTTTTTTCTTTTTTATATCCAAACAAATTCTATTGATGATAAACACCAATTACATGCAGTTTTACAACCATCCAATAATCAGAAGATTTTACAACAAATAAACTTTAGGTGATTGCCACATATAATGTCATAGCTAATGGTCAATATATGTTTTATATAGAAGACTGGATATGAGTAATAACAAGAATAGAGACACCACATTTGGCTTATAGCCTCCATCAAAGAAATATATACAGTACATATTCATGAAGGCTCATTTATAGCACATGGCACTGTGGGACAACCTATACACCTGCTAGGGTATTTTTTTTTTTTTTGCAACCTCTGACCCCATTAGGGAGACTCTCCCTCTTTACTTGTCCTATTTCTTGTTATTATCAAAAGTGAAAATGAAAGAAAATCCCAAATTTTGGGATGTCCCCAGAAAAGTAATAGAGGGGACATCTTCCAAAGGAGGCACTAGTTCTGATGACCTGTGGGGGGGGGGGGAGGGGCAATGGATGGTAACGCTTTCTGTTTTGGCAGGAAATGAAGGTAAATACCCTAATGGGAGCTTTAACCCTTCCTTACGCCATCCAAAATAATTAAAAAAATGTTTTGGCTATAGTTCTATTTTAAGATCAATTTAACGTTTGCTTTTCTGCTCTTTAACCACCTCACAAAGAAAATGGAAATAGAGCAGGTTGTGCTAATTTTGAAGCTAAGGAAGGGGCAAATGTATATAGCAGAGAATCTGACATTCAGAAAACATTCTCTGCAGATGAATCTTCTAGATGCATTTGTTTTAAATGTCAGTGATTGATTCTCCATTAGAGAATGTTTGTTAAAAGTCACATGCACTGCTTTTTTTAAAATAAATTCCTTAGTGTAATGCTTCAGTTAATATTGCTATTCATTTCTTGTATGATGGTTTATAGATTCCTTTATTAAATAGACTATGCCATCTGTATTAATACGCTAGTAATGGCAGTGCTTTTAATAGATGTGTTAATTTGCTTCAAACTGTGAAGAAGAAAGCAGAAAAGCTGTTTGTCAGAAATGGTCAGGAACTTCAATTATTTAGAGATTTAAATACCAATTGGGGAATTTCAAGAAATTTAATTAACTATACTTTATACAAGTGATTTAAATATAATAGTTTGCTCTTGTTCACTGGCTTGAAGCATTGCATAATGCCTAATTTTCAAACACAAGAAGTGGAGACATTAACTTGCTCTTTAATTGGTGGTATAGAAAGCCCCATCCACAATGTAATGACAGTGCAGTACAATTAAAGCTGTTGAAATGTGTTTAAAGGCTAAGTTCACCCTTTGCGTTATGTTACACCTGTATTTAGGGTAAACATGTAACATGGTACAAATGCACCCCCCACCCCATCCCATGCTCAGGCTGCCATCCATCCTTCTTCTCCATGACAGCAAAGAAGAGTTTTTCTCCCCTTCAGCCACTATCACATTTAAAATTGGTGCAGCTGCATGATTCATTCACAGTGATGAGTGAATGAATGAATCACAAGTCCATCTGCTGCAGTGACTTGTATTGCTCAGTAAACTGCAATTATGTGCATACTCATAGTCTATTGAATCTTCTTCCAGTTCTCCAACTGATAGCCTGTAGAGCAGTACAGGCAGATAGTTTGAGGAAGTGTTTGCAGGAGCCTGACATACAATGGTTTGCAGGCTCCTGATAAAAAAAAACAATAACAATATTAAATGCACATTTTTTTCTGTAAAATGTTGTAATCTATTTTTTTTTTCAAAGGTGATCCTAGCTTTTAAATAAATGAAGAAGTTTCCATTTTAATTTGCCTCTATTTGGATTTAGCCCTTTTTTTTAAATCTTCATCACTTACCTTCAAAGCTGATCTCCAGGTAACACCCTACTTAACTTAAAAGTAGAACCATAACAACTTGTTAAAAAACTAATGTTCTTTAGCAAGAAGCATACTTTACATTCCATATGAATAATTATGCTACCAAAATAAATGTGTGCTGTAAATTTCCTCCAACTTGTTCCTGTTTCTTCTTCATGGAGGCTTCCATTTTGCTGAAGCCTAAAACCCCTGAGCAGCAGTAAATCTTTAGTCTGTCAGCAGATTGACCTCTACAAATTCTGCACAGTGCCCAAAAATAGAGAGCAATTGAGCATGGGCAGAACAGGGCTAGTCAGTGTATTACTGGATTCTAAACAATATAGGCAGTGATTTTGTTTATTTTGTGTTTTACATAGCTATACCTGAAAAAGGAGCCAGTCTGAAGTGAGCTAGCAGGACTTAATATTCTGACTAAAGTTCCACTTCATTTACCCTTCTACCCTCTAGCTGTCATCCAATTAGACTTTAAAAAATAGTAAATAGCCAAATTTCTTACCAGACTATGTGATCACTTGACGCTGACTCCTTCTTGATTGCAGTGTGGGATTTGCTTTTCTGAATGCCCACATTACTAGAAAAAAACTGAAAAAAAACATCCTTTGTATGGCACTTATCTGAAGTAAACGTATGTTGGATTAAACTTGTGTGGCAGAGTTAAGTTGCCTGTAGATTCTGCCAAGTCAGAAAGTGGTGCTGCTGACTGCATGAATCGTATCTCTGAAGATATGTTATTGTATCTATCAGCATTTAAACCAATTAATTAAAGTAGGTGAAACACTAAGAAAGCTCAGCTAGGTTTTCCTTTCCTTGTCCGTTTGTCCGTCGTATATATATATATCCTCTAGTGTGCTACTAGAATCGTGTAGGCAAATCTATTGTGTATGACTCATGATAACTGTGTGAGTCTGTAATTAAGGTTGGGTTACTGCAAGTCAAACTGGATGGCTTAACAGGACCATTGGACCTTCCAGAAGCTAGTGGAGGGAAGAGGTGGAGACCTAATCTGCATGTTTATGGCAATCTAACCAATTCCAGAGTGGTGGACCAGTCCATAAATATGGGAGAGTCAGACTGGCAGGGGAGATGGAGTGATGAGGAGATATCTGCCCTACTGGCTGGACTCGAGCTGGCTCAGGAGGGTCCATTCAGCAGTGTGGCATGAACAGGATCAATGCCTGGGAGCAGTAGGAGCAAGGAGGACAGAGTAAGTACATCAACACACCCAGGAATTCACAAGGAGGAAGACTGCCACATATAGCAAGCTTTCAAAGGATAGTGCTGTACTTAATCCTTTAGCCTTGTCCTGGGAGACGTTCAGAGCAGCCAGGAGGGCTGGTAGTGTGTGCAGGCTGTGGAGCTTGGAGCAGTTCTACAGGGGAGAGGAGACATCTCTGCATGTAGTTTGCAGGCCAGTTCACACCATAGAATTGCAGTCCAGATGCATTCACTCAACAGAACTATAAATCAATTTAGCATTTAAAACAAAAAACAGATGATGATTTGAAGCCTGATAGAGATGACGGTGATTGGGTGTAGGACTTTGAATTTTCTGTTGCTACATGAAAATTTGGTAAACATTTGGTCCTGTGAGGATCATCAGAGTGAAACATTCATGTGGAGTTGCTCTATCCTTGGCTTCATTGCAAACTTCCTAACCATGGCACCATTTTTTGCTTTTCAGTAAAAGTTTCTATAAGTTTCTCATGTGCTCTGTTTTTCTGTTAACTGCAATTTTAGGCTTAGAAAAGATGGTGATCGCTCTCTGGGGAAGAAGTCTTTTATGTTTGTATGTATGGAAAAATATTGTCCAGTTTTTCCACATTTGCAAAAAAATGCATTTTGTGCTGAATGTCCTTTTTTTATCTTTCAGGTTAAAAACCTGTTCATGTAAACCAGGAATCTCCAAGCATTCAAAACAAGGGCCAGTTTTCTGCCCTTCCAACATTAAGGAGACAAGACTGTGGCCAGTGAAGGTAATAAATGGCATTGGTAGGAGTAAACAATGCCAATCATTTGGTGGTCAGTGGGGAGAGTTAGTTTCCCATCCCTGGTGTCAGTGGAAGAAATAATACTCCATTGATGGTGTCAGTGGGATGATTAGTGCCCCCTCTTTTGTGTCAGTGGGAGGGATAGTGCCTTGCATCAATGGAAGGAATAGTGCCCTGGGGGCCGGATAAAGTTGAGCAAAGGGCCACATCCAGCCTGCAGGCAGCAGTTCAGAGACTACTGATGTAAACCAATATGTCATTTATTTTTAAAAAAACATTTTTAATGTACCAAGTGAAAGAAACTTCTCTTTCTACCATGCACAATATATTTGTCAGGTGCCCGACTGTATTGCTGTCATTTCCATGCATGTAATTTTGGAGTTGCAATAAAATTGTTATGACTAGAAAGAGGGAATGTGTGTCTGGGGAAATGAGTAAGAGAGCTTATTTCCAAGTTACAAACAGATAATGATCACTGCTTCAGTTTGTAGTCAGATTTGAATTGCATCCAATTACACAGACACAACATAAGTATAACATAATTTTAAAAGTAGCATTTATTTGCAAATTCATTTTAAGCTTAGTAGCATGATTACAAGGATTAAAAAACACAGTTTAAGCCAAAAATAAGGTGGCATTAACATGCTTTATCATTATGATTTCTTAAAGCTAAACTCCAGGCAGAAATGTAACAGCATTCTAATAAAAAACATGTCATATCTTTCATAGATAGGTGCCTCTTTTTTCATTTCTTGCAGAAGCCATTGAGATATCACTGTAGGAGTCTTGTATTTATAGGGCTTGTTGCCACTGATTTCCTGTTAGAAAGACCAATGGCCGCAGTTCCTATTCCTTCCTCTGGCCACCAGTTGGCTAATAGCCTTTTTGGAATTTTAGGATATAAGCAGCAACGTAAATATGTTGCAGTTGGAGAACCCATTCTGCTCTTGCTCATGGTTTATCTTGCACACTGTAACAATACACTTTGAATGAGAGGCCAGAAGATTCTTAGTCTGTCACACCTATTCAAACCTGGATAGATCGACAACATATAAAAATGAACTCCTTGATACACTGCTGACCCGTGTGCAGCAATGTGGGTGGAGACACAAGACTAAGAGTTACATGTCTATGACGACGCACAATTCTGCCCACTGCCAGCAATAATGTACATTGCATGATGGAACGTAGCTTGCTAATGTGGCGCCAACTAGAGAATGAATATAACATTGGCGCATCGGTGAGCCCTCCTCCAAGTGCCCAGCTATAGTTCCAATTTATTCAGAAAAGCATTATTGTTCAGGACTTTTAAAATTACATTTTCTGCAGAAAAAATGCTCTTTTTTTGTTGTGCCTATGGAGGGGAAGCATTGAACAAAGTCTCTAAGTATCCTGGGGTTAAGCTTTAATGTATATGACCTAAAGTGAATGAAACTAAAAGGAGGACCAAAATGCAGAAGAGGCAGAGTAGTACAGGGGCTTTTGGTGGGTTTATGGCCTTTCGTATGAGGAGAGAAGGGAGGACCTTGTGGAGTATTGACAACATCAGACAGGTTTCTCTTGACCCCCCCACCCCCATCCCTTCCCTGGAGACCTTTGTTTTTGGCATTTTTTATAACGTATTAATTTGTCTATTTTATTTGGACTTTTGGTAAGTGTTTTGTTTCCTACTAATTTTGTCACCCCTTTAGTGTTCTGGTCATTTGGTTCACCTGTCATAGCAGCAAGCAGGGCTCTCAAATTTTGACGAATTATGGGTTGAGGCAATCTCAGCTCTGGGTACCACTCCGCAACAATAGTTTACGTTGGCAACATTGGGAGGAAGTGTTGTATTTGGGGTTAACGGGTTGCAGGTAATTGTGAGACAAGGTATTCTGCAAGTCCCAAACCTATTTCTACCTTGGTAAAAAATAAAAATAGTAGATTTTGCAGACTCTCCACTCTGGCTCTTAATAGCATCTTCTTTTCCAGGTTGAATGACACTCGGAGCTCAAAGTTGGGCTTTAAAGCCCAAAAAAGTCACAGAAATAAATATGCAGTCAGTCAATGTGCTAGCAATCTCTACTTTCTGCAGTCCAGTTAGACTCAGAATTATATCCAGTAATCTTGGTCATCAGCACTCAAATAATATTGGTCTGGTGCACCCCCTCTCTTTCTCTATAGGTCTGTGTGAGGACTCTTGGGCTGGTAGGTGCGGCCATCACAGAGAACTGCAGTGGGAAAGCAGCAGTGTCACTGCCAGAAAAATGTATTTTTCAGTAAATTAGTCACAAACCATAACATTCAGTCGTAAAGGACTATAATGAAATAAGCATGTGTGAGATTTCAACTGAACGGAAACTTGTGATTCAAGGTAAAAACTAAGTAGCAGTAAAGTAGGTAATAGCAAACCCCTTAACGTGTAAATATAGGACAGAATATTGGTATATCTTATGAATATAATGTAACACCACTACCCCTCTCACTCTGCAGTTGCTGTCACACAAAACATACCCTTCAAGGTCTGCAGGTTGTTGCTATGAGTATCCACATTATTTCTGTGTGTGACAACACACTCTGAAAGTTCTGTTCTGGTCAAACTATAAACACTTGGTTCACACTGCATTATAAGTTCAAATAAACTGCTGCATATACAACAAACTACTCATAGTAGTCCTTTCACTGCATATATTGTATGCAAGAGTAAGATGTTACTTCCCTTATTCTACTCAGTTCCAATAGAAATCTTGTAGAGATCTCACATCATTTTACTGGCTGAATTCTCCAGCAGTCTTAGCTCTCACTTGACCTGCTTCTGAGGCACAGAAAGATTGGGGTACTGCTCCAGATAGCCATCCAGAGCTTCAGTGACTCTTACTCATGAGATTAAGAGCAGGTATGCTTGGAGGGAGCCAACCCCTCCTTAAAGGTATAGGGATGCATTGTACACTCAGCAATAGCACAATGGCACAGAAGGTCTCCAGTGCATCCCCTCACCAACTAACCAACAGTATAATCAAATGGCAACCATCCCAACCTATACCTGGCCTTTGTAGCAAGGAGCACATAGACAGGTCACGCATGTCAAAAAACAACAAAAACAATTCCCAGCTCGCTTACCAGCCAGTCTGCAACCAACCAAATTATCCTGTCTAACAATTTTCATTAACCACATTCTCACCACCCTATAGCAGGTAGAGGGCGCGCGCAGGGTGTGCACATGCCCTACCAGCACCGCCATTCGCAGCCGTGGCTGTCAATCACTGGGACCTGGCCAGTGATTACTCGCCGGCACCCAGTGATTGCCAAGCATCCCTGACAGGGAGGGAGAACTGTTTGTGAACAAAACAATTCTCCTCCCTGTCATACAAAGCAGTGTGCTTACAGTGAAGCACAAACACACAGCCGCTAGTAAAACAGCACACAGTTAACCCTTTGACCGCCCCACATGTTAACCCCTCCCTGCCCAGTGTCATTAGTACATTGTCAGTGCTTTTTATTAGCACCGATCACTGTATTGGTGTCACTGGGGATGTCGGTGACTAGAAGTCAGTTCCCTCCTCTGTCAGAATGCCCACTATAAGTCGCTGATAGTAAAAATAAAACAAATAATAATCCCAGTATATATACCGCCATATATAAACGCTATAACTTATATGTAAACCAATTAATTTACACGTATTGGGATTTTTTTAAGCAAAGACATGTAGCAGAATAGATTTTGGCCTACATTTATGATGAAATTTGATTTTTTACATTTTATTACTGGACATGTTTAATAGAAGAGGGTCAAAAATATAGTTTTTTTCTCAAAATAGTCGGTCTTTTTTTTTTTTTATAACCATGTACTGATGTGTTTCATCATATCCAACATCATCACAGGGGGTGTCCCCATGTAACAAAGTCAGATATGATAAAATGCGACTTTTTAATGGCAGAGATCACTTGGGGAGGTTGTGTGTGCACCTGGGATGCCAGGTATCATCACTGAGCCATCTGGAGAAGTAGTAGGCCCATCAATGAGGCACGAAAGAAGGAGACTGCCAAACTGATGCCCATCCTCCTCCTTTTCACCAAACTAATCCCAACATCAAGGTTGCTGATTTGCTGTAGTGATTCAAACACCAAGTCTTATTTGCTTGTTTATTTGTTTGGGACCTTGAATTAAAAGCTTTAAGAACCCCTGCTTTAGTGGATTGAGCCCAAAAGTCAAGTCATTCGAGAGGTACAGTGAAATTGCTGCACCAAAATATCAGAAAAAAAAATCCAGATAACAGTGTGATAGCTCCTGCCTCTGGGGATTAGCACCATGGTGATATTTCTGGCAAATATTCAGCACACAGTATCAAAAAGGAACATTCTTCAAGAGCCAGAAACAATTTAGAAAAAAATATGTAATGAAAACATGACTGAATCATGCAAACATAGACACGTCATTTTTAATTTGAAGGTGTCAGGAAATAAATGGATGAGGGTCCCATCAGATATCATAGATAAGATCCAGCACCGGACCCAGTAGATAGAACAAGTGGCATGTTATAAGGTGGAGGTATATGTTATCAGTAAGCAAACTTGAGTCTTTTAAAAAATGTAGTTTACTTTATCTTTGAGATATAATTTTACACCTTGTCTACCCTATTGTGAAAACCTGCTTCCCTCCTATATATCTATGTTCCTCATATTCAGACAAAAAAGTGAAAAAAATTTGGATTACATACTCCACTTAAAACATGTGACTTTAAAATGCTTACAGGAGATCAACCCTACCTACCCAGGTATTTCTATTTTCATATATACATAGTTACAGGCCACTCCATTGTCTAAAATTGTGTTTTTGCTATTAATCTGGTGCCTTCGGATTACAGCCAAAGGAATCACAGCCAAGCTTGGCAGTGTATAGCTTGGCTGTGCTAGACTTTGCAAATTACTGTCGCCCTGCTTTCAATAATGAGATATTGCAACATAAAACTCAGGGTAAAGTAGATGTAACCTCAAGAATAAAAAAGAAATATACTGCAGCTTACAAGTCTTTAAATGTAATGGTGACATTAGGTTTCTTTTCAATTCTTACAGCTCTGTATATTCTGTTCCTAAGGAAAATATCTAAATGTTGATGGCTCAACTATGGAATGCACCTACTATTATCGGCTGTCAGTCACAGGCAAGGAAGACCTAACTGGGAACTAGTCTTGGGGTTCCACATCAGGTTTTGCCCACTGTCAGTTCCATTTCATCTGCGTCCTTGGTTTCTAGGACATGGGCAGCCTTCGTCCTAGCAACCATTGAAGCATATGAAAAACACAGTCAAATATGTTAATAATATATTGAACACACAACACTCCCCCTATACTCCAACTTTGAGTTGATCTTAATTACAGCCAGTTTGCTTATTTGTGAATTTGTGGTATTTATTTTAGAATCTGTTGCAGCCATAGTGATAGATTCTAAAAGTGACGTTAAGAAGAACTAACCAAATCTGGAGCACATGTCAGTATTTGTAAGGTTTTAATGAACTAGGAACAGGGCATTATAAAGGGGCCATGCCACCAGAAAAATGATGCTACGTCTTTAATAAATTTCCCTCACTGTTGTTTAAAATGTACAATATATGTATATTGTAAAGTTTTAGTAAAACAGTCCATGGCTGGATATAAAATTACCTGATGCTGGAAAACATCATAGTGACAGGAAAGTAACCAGACCTTGTCATGGTGCTCCGGATAATACTGTGATGACTACTAGATGGCACTTAAACAGTACGTGACTAAAGGCATTAAAAGCAGCATATAGCACAATGTGGACATTAATCTTTTTGCCTCACTTGTTTGTCCATTGGATACTCTGTGCAGATACTATTAAATATGGTTGTTATTAGTGATCAGTAACTGCCTGCCTACGTGTACAAATAGGAATACACTATCATGTTTTAGTGATTAGAGAGCTTTGCAACTAAAATCTTTAGTGAAATGTGATGAGTTCTCTGTATGCCACCTCATGTGTACCTCTTTATTTTACGTGATGATTTATTACAAATGAGAGAACTGTAAACCAACTGTCATACTGTAATGTGGCAACTGAGCACAATTCTTTTTGTTGTTGGAGTTCATTTTCTAAGAGGGAAGAAACATTTCCTACAGCCAGTGATGCTGAATGCAATAATGTGCAAGGTAAAATCCATTTTTTTCTTATCAGCTTTATTAAAATGGTTGTAAACCCTCACATATACCTAGTGAAGTGACTGGCCTCAAGTGATACCCATAGATAAAACAAAACCTCCTTCATATGTTGTACCTGTTTATCTGTAGTGTTTTTCTCTCTATATCTGTTAAAAGTTCAGAATTTATACAGCTTGTCTGAGCTTCCAGAAAGCAGGGGGTAGGGAGCTCAAGTTGCACTCTGAATAACTAAATGAGAGCTGTTTGGAGGGAAGGAATAAACCCCCTTCACACAGAGCACAGGAACAGAGCTAGGGCTGTCAATCACAGGTTGTGTGTTGATGTTCCCTCCCCTGTCACCTTTTTTACTCTTGCTGTCAGGAGAACTTGCAGAAATTACTCATGCAGATAGCAGAGGAATGAGGCAGCAGAGAAAAATAGCACCTAGTGCTTTGGATTGAGACAAGTACACACTATAGAAGGATATGCTTTGTTCATATTTCATGTCTGGGCTTTTTCCCTTCAAATCAACTTTATTGAAAATGCTTCTTAATTACATACACACACTGGATACATTTACAGCCCCCTCCTTCCCTTCCTCCCCCCCTCCCCCCAAAAAAAACAAACAAACTGTAGATCCCTTACTAAAATATACCTTTATATCAAAACCAAAATTCCTCAAATCCCATTTACAATCTTATACCCTTCATTTGCTTTTCTAATAACACAATCTTATTGTAAACCTTCTAAATTTCTATTTTCAACAGTGTATTCAATATTATCTAGGTTAAGGCAATATGTTTCCATTTTCTCTCACCGCTCAAACCAATTGATGCACGAAACGCTTAACATTAAATAAAAAGTCTACCTACAGTTGCAGATCCAGGTACCAGTCCTGGGCATTTAGCCAGGGTTTCCACAGTTTATCAAATTTCTTTACACATCCCCATCTCACGTAAGTAAATTTCTCTCTCACTAGTGTTTTATTCACCACTTTCAACCATGCTGAATAAGAAGGTGGTTGGGAAGATAACCACTACTGGACTATAAGTGTATGAGTGTTGTACAGAAAAAGCTGGACTTCTATCTGTGTAGAGAGAGGCACAACTACAAACTCCATGTAAGCCAATACACATAACTTAGGATCTTACAGCAGAAATGCTTTGAATGCTGAGTATATTGTATTCAGTATATCTACCCAGTATCTGTACAACTTGCATCTCCACAACACAAGAATGAGAGTCCCAGGTGAGCCCCCACACCTTGGTCAAGAAGCATTGTATACAAAAATAATTTTTGTGTTGTGCGATATACTCCATGGAGTATAAAATGTTGCGTCAATTTTTGAGATGAAGATACTGAATTTAAGGAAATTGATTCTAAAAATGTAATTCCACTGTTCATCCAACAAATCTACCAAATCCTCTACCCAAGGTATTCTGCATGGAAGATCTCTATCACTACATAATGCCACCAAGCGTATACTGGAATATACAGTACCTCTGACATTAGCCCCTTTGTCGAAATAGCTGTTGCTTACAAATGGAGAAAGGGAGCCTTACACCATGCCAATGGTGTTATTTTAAACTGAGCTGTTAAAGTGTGCCTAAGCTGTAAATACTGATAGAAGCACTGGTTCCCAAGAGAATACTAGTCTTTTAAATCCTGAAATACAGTGGGGCAAAAAAGTATTTAGTCAGCCACCAATTGTGCAAGTTCTCCCACTTAAAAAGATAAGAGAGGCCTGTAATTGGCATCATAGGTAGACCTCAACTATGAGAGACAAAATGAGAAAAAAAAATCAAGACAATCACATTGGCTGATTTGGAAAGAATTTATTTGCAAATTATGGTGGAAAATAAGTATTTGGTCACATACAAACAAGCAAGATTTTTGGCTCTCACAGACCTGAACCTTCTTCTTTAAGAGGCTCCTCTGTCCTACACTCATTACCTGTATCAATGGCACCTTTTTGAACTTGTTATCAGCATAAAAGACACCTGTCCACAACCTCAAACAGTCACACTCCAAACTCCACTATGGTGAAGACCAAAGAGCTGTCGAAGGACACCAGAAACAAAATTGCACACCTGCAACAGGCTGGAAAGACTGAATATGCAATAGGCAAGCAGCTTGGTGTGAACAAATCAACTGTGGAAGCAATAATTAGAAAATGGAAGACATACAAGACCACTGATAATCTCCCTCGATCTGGGGCTCCACGCAAGATCTCACCCCGTGGGGTCAAAATGATCACAAGAACGGTGGGCAAAAATCCCAGGACCACATGGGGGGGCCTAATGAATGACCTGCAGAGAGCTAGGACCAACGTAACAAAGGCTACCATCAGTAACACACTACACCGCCAGGAACTCAGATCCTGCAGTGCAAGATATGTCCCCCTGCTTAAGCCAGTACATGTCCGGGCCCATCTGAGGTTTGCTAGAGAGCATTTGGATGATCCAGAAGAGGATTGGGAGAATGTCATATAGTCAGATGAAACCAAAATAGAACTGTTTGGTAGAAACACAACTCGTCATGTTTGGAGGAGAGAGAATGCTGAGTTGCATCCAAAGAACTCCATACCTACTGTGAAGCATGGGGGTGGCAACATCATGCTTTGGGGCTGTTTCTCCGCAAAGGGACCAGGACGACTGATCCATGTACAGGACAGAATGAATGGGGCCATGTATCATGAGATTTTGAGTGCAAACCTCCTTCCATCAGCAAGGGCATTGAAGATGAAACGTGGCTGTGTCTTCCAACATGACAATGATCCCAAACATACGGCAACGAAGGAGTGGCTTCGTAAGAAGCATTTCAAGGTCCTGGAGTGGCCTAGCCAGTCTCCAGATCTCAACCCCATAGAAAACCTTTGGAGGGAGTTGAAAGTCCGTGTTGCCCAGCGACAGCCCCAAAACATCACTGCTCTAGAGGAGATCTGCATGGAGGAATGGGCCAACATACCAGCAACAGTGTGTGCCAACCTTGTGAAGACTTACAGGGAATGTTTGACCTCTGTCATTGCCAACAAAGGATATATAACAAAGTATTGAGATGAACTTTTGATATTGACCAAATACTTATTTTCCACCATAATTTGAAAATAAATTCTTTCCAAATCAGCCAATGTAATTTGTCTGGATTTTTTTTCTCATTTTGTCTCTCATAGTTGAGGTCTACCTATGATGCCAATGACAGGCCTCTCTCATCTTTTTAAGTGGGAGAACTTGCACAATTGGTGGCTGACTAAATACTTTTTTGCCCCACTGTATTTCAATATAAAGGAAGTATATCATTGAGAAAGTTGCATACGCATTACGTGTCCAATTCCTAAAGTTATCCAAACCCTTGAGCTCTGGTAGATTTTTATGGTCCCAAATAGGAAAGCAGTCTGTAAATCCTCTATATTTCAATAATGACAGCACCATCATCAATAATAGGTGAAATGTTGGCCATTGTGGATCAGATCTTAATGACTCTGCTGCCTGGCCTTCAATTAGTGTGGAATGTATAGTACAAGTCAACAATATACATCTAGAATGATAGTCTTCTAACAAAGCACACTTTTGTAGATGTTGCAATTAAGCTGGTACACAATAGCTCCAAGGATGTAGTAGAGCCACTCCACCTCTAACTTTTGGCAGTTGTAAAGTACAAAGGTGTATCCTAGCTTGACCCTTTTTCCACACCATGTCACTGAATAGAGTGTCCAGCTTCCTAAGCCATGCCCCTACTTGTTATGAAGTATATAAAGAAGCTGGGGCATTCATATAATTTTTATTAAATTACAATGGCTTATCACCCATAATGGTAAATGACACCACGTCTTATACTTTTCTCTAAATCCCTCCAACAAAGGATCTAATTTATATGACAAATATAACTTAGGATCCACAATTTCATGCACACCAAATATTTAAACCTTTCAACAATCTGAATAAATCTGGCTCTAGTAAGCAAATCCTACTTTAAAGGGTCCACTGGGAGAAGGGTAGATTTGTCCCAATTAATAGAAAGTCCAGAGAAGGAACCAAAATCCGTTATTATATCCATAGCTGCTATTAACGACTGATCTGTATCTCCCAAAAATAGGAGAATATAGTCAGAGTATAGTGCAATTTTTTCACGAGCTCCCCTTGCTGAAAGCATTGGACTTCCTAATGGTCCTTACAGCTAATGGCTACAGCTAATAGATATTGTACCAGAGCAAAAAAAAAAACAGAGGTGACAAGAGACACCCCTGCCTCATCCCCCTTTAACACTTTACATAACAATGAATATGCATAAACAACATTTTTACATTCAGCCACAGTTCAAAATAGTACAATGAGCAGTAACACACACTGCACATATTATGACACATATTGAGTCACCCATTGTTTCTGTCTGTTGGCTAGTCAGGGGCGGACTGACCATTTGGAAACTCGGGCACTGCCCGAGGGCCCAGGGTCAGTAGGGGGCCCCATGAGATGCCCCTGGTACCTTTTTCATAGGCGTTTTTGAGTTTGGGCAAGGACACACGGGCCCCATGATCCCCTATTGCCCCATGAGTTGTCAGTCCGCCCCTGTGGCTAGTCCTCCTGGAAGTTCGTACATGATGGGATTTGTCTGGTGTCAACTTGACTTTGTTACCTACTTAGTGTGGGCTGTTTATCCCAATGTGTAATGTTTGTTTTTATTGTTTATGCGGGGACTGCCCTTATTTCTGAAGTGTTTAAAAACCTGTATTTCTGTTCAATAAACAGTTCCAGTTGCACCTACTCTAGTGTAGTCTAGTCCTTGGGTGCAATGCCCAGCTATAATTCCTTGGTCCTGTGTCCTAGCAGCGATTAAACAGTTCTCTGATGAAAGTACCCAGGCAGGGTGCCAGGCGGTCCATCACAGGGCCCATCTGCACTGCGAAGATTACATGCTCATTTAGTCTAGGAGGTTGCAAAAGAGGCTGTATTACTTACATGACTCCTTGTTCTGGCAAGCTATGGTGCTCTCCTCCTCTTCCCAAAGCTCCAGTCTGTGAGTAGACTCTTGGCATTATCTTGTACAGTGCAGGGCTATTCACTCTATATTGTATGTGATGAAGGCAAGTGTGCTACCGTAGCCAAGAGCAGCTTACAGAGGGGAACAGGGGGGGAAACGTCACATGGATAGAGGGAGCTTGCTGCAGCAGGGAGTCAGGTAGGTAATACAGCCTCTTCTGTAACCCCCTAGACGTAACATGCATTTAACCCATGCAGTGTAGGGGGCCCCAGTGCAAATGTATTTATTTGTTGTGCCCAGGGTTGGGACTTAATTGGAGTAGGCTGAGGCTAAATGAAATTCAATGTGGAAATTAATCTATGAATTTTACATTTTGACCTTAGATACACTTTGATTTATGTATTGCTGCGTGCTTAAGCAATATTATCTCCTATTGACCTTGAACAGAAAAATCAGCAAAGCACATATTATGCACATCTATTTTTATAGATTTTTCTCTGAATCATTACATTTATCAGGCTTTGTTTTCTTTCTAAACACAGACACATATAAGATTCATTTGTAAAGATTAATGCAACTTTTCCTCTTTTCCACTGTGATGTATAAAAGAAAGCCTTTTCCTGAAATCCACAGCAAATGAAGTGAACGTTACTTATAGCAATCATTTTCTCTCATCAATGTGCTTTACCTTTTATATTATTGCTTTTCAGCCAGCCCTCTTGGTTTGTTAGATGTTAATTCTTAAATCCAATCTATGTCAGATCCTGTGGGCTGAAGTAGTATCTCCTCAATAAAATGGCAGCAGTTGTGTGACGTTCGGTATCACCATGGCTCATCTTGTGCGCTGAGGGTGAAAGCTCCCAGTGATATAAACACATCTTCACCTCTCCTTCTATTGATATGGTCATGAGATTGTACACCCAATTAACACCCATCATACAATACCAACTTACCTAAATCATCTAAAAAACACACGTCAAGGATTGTGGGAAAGTTTAGGCCGCAGCCCCTTTACTGGGTTTAAATCAATTTTAATTATGAAATAAACTTTAACCTTTAACCTCCCTGGCGGTATGATTATTTCAGATTTTTGGTGCTAAAAGCGGTACCATTATTTTGCATGGAAATATGTAGTTTTTTTATTGTAGGCTGTAATATTTAGGAATAACTCACTGAAATCTGTCTGAACAAGAGTCTATTAAACATCCCGGGTATGATAAAATTTGAAACACAAAATCATAAATTATAATTAAATAAATAATCATAAAAAATAATAATATCATAATAATACATTTAATTCAATAATATAATCAAACCAAAAACACTGAAATTTGAAATATAGCGCCAGGGTCGCACATCGCTGAACAAAGTCGCAAAATTGTTTTCAGTGTCTGATGACGAATTTCTCCACAAATCATTATCACTCAATTCTGCAAGTGGTTCTGATTTACTATCGCTGTTCTCTAGCTGATCTAAACCGCTTTTGACCTAAAGGGACACTTTTTGGACGCCATGGACTTTTCTAAGTTTCCAGGCAGAAAGAACAATCAAAATGCAGACAGGGGACAGGACAAAGCACTAGGGACAAAATGTATGTGAAATGGTTTGAAACAGCAATGTTTTTTTCCGAGTTGATTGGAAGGGGGTGGAGCCTGAACATGGCGACAATGGAGAGTGTAGAGTGAACACTCTCCGTTAACCTCCCCCGACTATCTCCTCCTCAAGTGTCCCTGTTTGTGGACCGGCTGCCCCGGAGATATGTGGACCCACCTGCTTGGCTGAAGAAGCTCTCTGGAGACGGTGGGGAGCCGAGCCTGGACTGTGACAGCGAGCAACAGCGAGCGCCCGCTTCCCTGGGGATCATCTCGCGGTAGTGGCGAGAGAAGGAGAGCGGTTGCCGGGAGACAGGAAGGCGCAGTCACGTGTGCAGCCGCGGAGGATCACTGGAAGACAGAGTTGCCGGCCGGCCAGCGTTTTGGGAGGCCGAAGGCCGGAGCAAAGCCGGCTGTTGATCGGAAGGCTCCGCGGTGGTCTGGGTAAGTGCATCCCTAGCACCCCATACCAGTTTTTCCCGGACTCAGTGAATCTCCAGGCTTCCCCTAGAGGCTTTGGAGAAGGCTCCTGCTCCCTTGGGGTTATTGGCGGTGACGGAGCGACGAGGAGAGCGGCTGTCAGGAGACGGCTAGGATGGCGTAGCCACACGAGAGAGACGCCGTTCCCCCGGCTTATACCCTGGAAGACAGATACAGTAAGAGTGGAGAAGTCCAGCTAGCCCAGTGAGGAGAGAAACCCGTGACCGGGTACCCTGTGGGTGGAACACAGATATACTGCCTCTGTATTGCCTCCATATTGCTACTGTTTCCGTGGGATTAAATATTATATATATCATCGAACTATAATACTATACTCCTTACCTCCCTCCTCCATACCTCTATATCACCCCATATGTTTATTCTACCCTGTTAACAAATTATACTATCTTTATGCTACTATAGATACATCTCTAGCCTTTATTTCCACACCATTGGGAAATCACATATTGTTCCTAGAAGAAGAAGTTAACCCCACAAAGAGCAACCCCCCAGGAGAAGATCGCCGCAGAAGAGATTCGCACCCTGAAGGACATTACAACTTGGAGGGTGAGTGATAACAGTAGTTCTACTGCAGAGTGGGGTTTTTTTTTTTTTTTCTCCTCGCTCTGCATCCGCTGTTTAAGGAATTTGGACTTTGAATTCGGAGAGTCCTTGGGTGGGTTCAAGGATCCGATAGAGTATAAGGAAAGGAGGAGGGATAAAACTTCAAAAATAATTATGAAAGGTAAAAACACCAAAGGGGTTGGGTCTAGGAACCCCCAATCTGGCACGATCAAAAAATTTACGACACAGGGAAATCTCACGCCAGATAGAACCCAGGGAATCAGTGAAAAAAGTGAATTGGAAATAAGCCTGGATAACAGCCCGAGACTTTCCCTGGGACCGGTGTACAACAGCCAACAATTATTGGAAGGCATTGAGTCGAGAGAAATTGAAAGGGACCTTCAAATACCAAATAAAAAGGAAATGGCGGAGATGTTTAAAGGTCTGGAAATATCAATAAAGCAGGAGATGGGTATAATTCGGGAAGATCTGGAGCAATTGTTAACCAGGGTGGAGGAAACGGAGGAGAAAGTTCAAAAGCATGCCCAAATTATCCCAAACTTGAAAAAAGGGATAATAGACAATAGAAAGGACCTAAAAAGACTGCTTTATATGATGGAACAACAAGAAAACAGAGCAAGGAGGAACAATCTAAGAGTGAGAGGTGTCCTAGAGTTGACCATGGGGGAAGATTTAAAAGAGTTAATTGGCAAAATTTTGACCTTCATAATGGATAATCAGGACATGGCGATATGTAAACTGGATGAAGTATATAGGTTAGGGAGGTTTCAATGAGAAAAAGGAGTAGAGAAACCAAGAGACATAATTGTTAAATTTCATAATTACGGTGATAAAGAAGAGATATGGAAAAAGGTGAAAGGAAGAACAAGTATTGTATATGAAGGGAAAAACATCCAAATTTTTGCGGACTTAACAGCAGAGACTTTGCGGAAAAAGAGATCACTGAAACCCCTATTGGAAGTATTGAAAAAGCATAATGTGAACTATAGATGGGGTCGTACAGCGGGTTTAATTGGCTGGAGGGAAGGAATTACAGCGGTCCTGAGGGTCCCAGAAGATGTGGGGGATTTCTGTGATAAATTTGGCATACAGAAACTAGAGATCCCGGGTTGGGAAGGGGAGGAGGGAGAGTTATATAATTTGGAGGAAGAAAATTGGCAGCCGGTTAGAAAAAGAAATAGAGAAGCAATGGATAAAGGGACACGGGGGAGGAGGAGGGGGGGAGTGCGGTCATGGGAGGAGTTGAACCCCTGAGGTAGGGATCTAAGGTGGATAAAGATTCATAGGCAGAGGAGGCCTGGAGGAGAAGGGGAGGGGGGGAGGGGGGGGATGTGGGGGGGAGGAGGGGAGGGGAGATGGGGAGTGGGGGGGATGGATGGGTAATACTCTGCATAGGAGGGGTAAGGGTAAGAGAACGGGTAGAGGAAAGAGAGAGAAAAGAAAGAGGAGGCCAACATGGAAGAAGTTCAGTTTGTAACCTTTAATGTAAAAGGACTAAGATGCCCCGGAAAGAGATTTAGATTATTGAAGGAGTTACAACACAGGACAGCCTCAGTGGTTTTTTTGCAGGAGACACATTTGGATTTGGAATCTAAGATTGGGCTGCGCTCAAGATATTTTCCGACATGGTATTATGCGGACTCACCAATTAGAAGAGCAAAAGGGGTAGCTATAGGGTTTGCAAAAAATATTAGGTTTGATGTGGAGAAGAGAATAACAGACCCAGAGGGCAGGTTTTTGTTCCTAAGGGGTAAGTTGCAGGATATTGATTGTACAGTGGCTAGTATATATTGCCCAAATAAGAAACCAGAGATATTCCTAAGGGAAGTATTGCAGAGGCTGATGGATTTTAGAAGAGGTCGATTGATAGTAGCGGGGGATTTTAACCTTTGTATGGATCCACGGCTGGATACTACCACCCAAGTGAGGAAAGAGGAGTATAGGTCCTTGAGATTATTAAAGAAATCATTAAATGAGTGTCAGCTGGTGGATATATGGAGAATTAGGCATATGAAGGATAGAGATTATACATTTTATTCACATGTTCACGAGACTTACTCCAGATTGGATTATGTATTGGTAGAACATCAATTTATAGACTCCGTGGCAGAGGTTATGATTGGAGGGAGTTCTATCTCAGACCACTCTCCGGTTGCAATGAAGTTAAGATGGGGTAGTGAAGACAGAGGTGGTTTTGTGTGGCGGATGAATGAAGCACTTCTTTTGGATGAGGAGGTCGACCAAAAGATTAAAACAGAAATTGAAAGATATTTTGAAGAGAATGACACTGAGGAAGTTTCGGTCGCAACATTGTGGGAAGCCCATAAAGCCTATATCAGAGGATTACTTATTGCAATAGGGGCAAAAAAGAAAAGAGAAAGGAGAGAAAAGATCAATAGACTTTTAAATAAAATAGCTGATCTGGAACAGGCCCATAAAAGGAATATCTTGAAAGAACTAAGGCAGAAGATAACAAAAAAGAAAGATGAATTAGAGAGGATAATGGAGGAGGAAAAAAGAAGAGTCTTTAATAAATTATCAAGTGAAAGGTATAGATGGGGAGATAGACCGGGAAAACACCTAATGAGGGCATTGAGAGAAAAGAAAAATAGGAATTATATAGAAAAAATAAGAAACTCCAAGGGTGAAATGGTCCACTCAACTAAAAGAATCGCTAGAGTATTTAAAGATTATTATAGTGAATTATACAACATAATACCCCAGGACACCCCCAATAACATTGATACAGTAAATAAAGAAAAAAGAAGTATATTTTTAAAAAATGCAGGTCTAACAAAATTAAGTAAAATTCAACTGAATTCTTTGGATTCAGAAATCACGTCAGAAGAAATAGAAATAGCATTGAAGGATACAGTGGTGGGGAAAAGTCCGGGCCCAGACGGGTTTACTGTAAAATATTATAAAAAATATAAAGA
Source organism: Staurois parvus (assembly GCF_062004578.1). Classification (NCBI taxonomy): domain Eukaryota; kingdom Metazoa; phylum Chordata; class Amphibia; order Anura; family Ranidae; genus Staurois; species Staurois parvus. Next base: position 8,750,227 of record NW_028317874.1, read on the forward strand.
GTTATTAATACCTAGATTGAAGACATATATGAACGCCCTTGGAGATAAGTTGGAAATTAGGGGAGAGTCCTTACAGGCCAATATAGTTTTAATTCACAAGGAAGATAAAGACCCTTCTCAGTGTGCAAGCTATAGACCTATTGCGCTGCTGAATGTAGACACAAAATTGGCAAAATTGGCAAACAGGCTTAAGGTCTTGTTGCCAGAATGGATACATGGGGATCAGGTGGGATTTGTCCCGGGAAGGGAGGGTAGAGACAACGGATTAAGATCAAAGGGAAGACCCCAGTAATATTATTGTCAATTGATGCAGAGAAAGCATTTGATAAAGTGAATTGGAGCTTTATGATGGACACCTTGGTGGAGTTGGGGTTGGGGGATAGAATTAGGAAGTGGATTGGTAATTTATATAAAGGCCCCACAGCCACTGTCTTGGTAAATGGAGGAAGATCAGAGCTCTTTAGGATGACAAATGGAACTAGACAGGGATGCCCCCTATCCCCATTATTGTTTGTTTTGTCCCTGGAACCATTGTTGTCAATGATAAGAAAGAACATCAATATAAAAGGAATAAAGATAGGTGATAGAGAACATAAGGTAGCGGCCTATGCGGACGACTTATTGTTCTTCGTTGGAAACCCTCGTATTTCTCTACCAAACTTAATGAAAACACTGAAAGAGTATGGGGAAATATCAAACTTAAAAATTAATCCAACAAAATCAGAAATTTTAAATATAAATCTTAAAAATAGTGAAAAAGAAAAAATACAAGAAGAATTCCCCTTTGTGTGGAGAGAGAAAGAACTAAAGTATCTTGGGGTAAAATTGTCTGCCTCAATTAATAATATGTATAAGATTAATTACATTTCACTTTTAAATGAGATAAAAGAGGAATTGAAGAGGTTGGGAACTGGAAATCCGTCTTGGATGGGCCATATAAATCTGATAAAAATGATAATTTTGCCCAAAGTCCTATACAAGTTTCAAATGATCCCAATTAAACTTCCAGAGGTTTTTTTTAGTACACTAAGGAAAATGCTCTTGGGGTATATATGGAGGAAAAAAAAACCGAGGATATGCTATGAAACACTGACTAGAATTAAAGAGAGAGGAGGCTTAGGGCTCCCAGATTTTAAGAGATATTATAAAGCAACCTTGATCGCGAGAATATTTGACTGGACTCATAACCCAGGGAAAAGTTGGGTCAAAATTGAAAATATACTGAGTGGGTCCAATCTGAATAGAATTATATGGTTACCTATACATCATCGCGGACTAGATGTTAACACAAGTACATACACTTCTATTGTTTTAAAAGTTTGGCAGATGTTACACAGACAAAGGGGATGGGTTTTTAATTCACAGTTAATGCCACTTAAAAATACAGATTACTTTGCACCGGGGAAGGAAGATATCACGGGGAATTGGATTATTAAACAGGACGCGCAACTGAGAGATATAATGGTGGGTGAGGAATTAAGATCTTATAGAGAGATGGAGAAATTAAAGGGAGAGGTTTTTAGTAGAATGGACGAGGTTCGATACCACCAATTAAAACACTTTTTTGAGAGTCTCCCAAAACCGGTGAGAACAAAAAAGGATTGGAATCTATTTGAAAGTTTATTAGACACAAGGGGAGATGGGAGACATGGTGTTGCTAAAATATATAGAATCTTAACGGCACTAGACACTGACACAAAATTAATTTATATAGAGAAATGGGGAAAAGATATGGGGAGGGAGATTAGTGAGGAGCAACAGAGGAAAATGTTTAGATTAATTCACGAAAATATTAGTATGAGAGAAGTGGAATTAAATTATAAGTGTTTAGTTAGATGGCACATTGCACCGAGTGTGGAGCACAAGATGAACGGGGAGAACTCTCCACTATGTTGGAGAGGCTGTGGAGAAGTGGGTACACTATATCACATTTGGTGGGAATGTTCAAAGATACAGGTGTTCTGGGGGAAAATCGTCCATTTAATGAGGAAAATTACTAAGATCAATATTAGATTGGACCCAGAGTTATGTCTCCTTCATATCTCTGAGCTCACAGTAAGATCATATAAGGACTCAGGGATTTGGCACTTTCTGAGTGCAGCTAAAAGCTTGATTCCTAAGTTTTGGAAAAAAAGGGAGGTCCCGACGGAAGAAGATTGGTTGATCAGAACGAGTCAGTTATGTGAGATAGAAAGACTTTATTATACACACATAGATGGGATGGAGATGTACCATAAAAAGTGGGGAAAATGAGAAGTATTTAGACAAGAAAGTGAAATGTAGTTGATTTACACCTCTTGACGAACAATGATTTTTTTAGAAATGAGTTTTAGAAAAAAAAAAAAAAAGGGGATAGTGCTATATATTTATTTATTCTTTCTCCCTCTTTCGGACTTGAAAAGAAATGGCAGAGCGGGATGGAGGGGGGAGGGGGGATACGGGGATAGGTGTGGGTGGGGAGGGGCTTAGGGGGGACTCGGGTTTTGGGAATTAAATAAATCATGAGGAATATAATGATTATTTTATGAAGAAAATGTTTGTTAATTATATCTGATTGAAATCTAATAAATATTTATAAAAAAAAAAAAAAGAAACAGCAATGTTTTACTATGTAAAATCGGTTTGAAAAAAATTACATTTTTTTTAAATTTTCAAATTTCCCGCCGCCGGCGGCGCACATACGTCCCGACGTCATAGGGACCGGAACACAGGAGCCGGATGCTGGCATCAGCTGGAGGAGATGGCCGGGGATGCAGCAGGGGACACATCGCGGGAGCGAAGGACAAGGTAAGTGCTGCAGGGACTCCCTATGCAGCGCCGCATGGTAAGCCCGAGTGTAGCTCGGGGTTAACGCTTTTGGTACAGACATTTTACCCCGAGCTACACTCAGGAATACCGTTAGGGAGGTTAATACTAGAGATGAGCGAAGTATTCAAAAATTCGATTCGACTGATTCGGCGAATTCGTAGAAAAAATTCGATTCGAGTCGAATATATTCGCTGTGAATTTAACTTAAAAAAGGGTGTTTCTAGGCTTCAGAGAGACTTAATATTAGTGCTGAACACTGTACCTTTAATTTAAATGCCCTTGGAGTCTGCTGGGGAAGAGAAATAATACTGTCAGGCAGTATGACATGCAGATGAGTGCCGTAGATCTTAGAATCACCGCACACTTCACTCATTTGGCCAGTCACGGGGCCAAAACCAGAGTGTGGAGCCACAGTGTGGCGGTGGAGGCAGCAGCAATGGGAGGCCATGCAGCACCCTATGACAAAAATGGAAACCACCAGCAGTGTGAGGAGACCTGAAAGTGGCACATGGCAGAGTGTGGCGATAGAGACAGCAGCAATGGGAGGCCGTACAGGGACCCATGACACACTCTGGACCTGGCAGCAGCATGAGGAGGCGGTACAGGGGCCCATGGCAGATTACGGGCCTGGCAGCAGCATGAGGAGTCGGTAGGGGGGCCCATGGCAGATTACAGGCCTGGCAGCAGCAATGGGAGGCCGTACAGGGACCCATGACACAATCTGGACCTGGCAGCAGCATGGGGAGGTGGTACAGGGGCCCATGACAGATTACGGGCCTGGCAGCAGCATTTGGAGTCGGTACGGGGGCCCATGACACACTCTGGACCTGGCAGCAGCATGAGGAGGCGGTACAGGGGCGCATGACAGATTACAAGCCTGGCAGCAGCAACTTGGACAGGAGGACGTTCAGTTTCTGCACCGTCTGGTGCGTGCTCGCAAACTGTTGTCTCTTGGAAACGGATTCCAAGAAAGACTGCTGACGGAATCCGTGAAGAGGAGTAGCAGGAGAAGGAGCATCTGAACGAGCGGAATATGCCAACAAGCGACAACAGGGGCCCATGACAGATTACGGGCCTGGCAGCAGCATGAGGAGTCGGTACGGGGGCCCATGGCAGATTAGGGGCCTGGCAGCAGCTATGGGAGGCCCGTAATCTGCCAGCACCCTATGACAAAAAATGGAACCCACCAGCAGTGTGAGGAGACCTGAAAGTGGCACATGGCAGAGTGTGGCGATGGAGACAGCAGCAATGGGAGGCCGTACAGGGACCCATGACACACTCTGGACCTGGCAGCAGCATGAGGAGGCGGTATAGGGGCCCATGGCAGATTAGGGGCCTGGCAGCAGCTATGGGAGGCCCGTAATCTGCCAGCACCCTATGACAAAAAATGGAATACACCAGCAGTGTGAGGAGACCTGAAAGTGGCACATGGCAGAGTGTGGCGATGGAGACAGCAGCAATGGGAGGCCGTACAGGGACCCATGAGAGACTCTGGACTTGGCAGCAGCATGAGGAGGCGGTATAGGGGCCCATGGCAGATTAGGGGCCTGGCAGCAGCTATGGGAGGCCCGTAATCTGCCAGCACCCTATGACAAAAAATGGAACACACCAGCAGTGTGAGGAGACCTGAAAGTGGCACATGTTTGGGGCATGATTCATGGCGGATTTAGTCAGTTGTGTCAGGAACTGGTGGTTTGAAATCCAGACTAATCCACGCCTGATTCATTTTCACAAACGTCAGTCTCTCCACACTTTGGGTGGACAGTCGTGTCCTCCGCGGAGTTGCAATACCTCCTGCCGCACTAAACACGCGCTCCGATGCCACGCTACTGGCCGGGCATGACAGCCTTTCAAGGGCAAATTCAGCTAGTTGGGGCCAAAGGTCAAGTTTCGTTGCCCAGTAGTCAAGGGGATTGTCTACCTCGGTTGGCAGGGTGCTGTCCAAGTAGGCCTAAGCCTGTTGTTTGAGGTCCTGCTCCAGGTCCACCTGATGCTGCTGCTGCTGCTGCGGCTGGTTAGTAGTTTCCTCACTGCGCTGGTGAAGAAAGCTACTCATCATCGACTGCAGACTGAGGCAGCCGCTGCTGGTGGAGCTGCCACTGCTCCTACCACCCCACCCCTCCCCTGCTGCCATGGCAGCGGAACGCGAGCGCACAGGGCCCACAGTGTCTGAGGATGGACGTTGGCGCAGACAGGCAGAGACCAGCTGACTACATAGGTGGTTTTTATAGTACGTTATTTTGGCCTCCCTCTCAGCAGGTGTGAAAAAGGCCACCATTTTGGAACGGTAGCGAGGGTCCAACAAGGTGGACAGCCAAAAGTCATCCCTCTGTCTGATGGTTATTATTCGGCTGTCGCTACGCAAGCAACCAAGCATGCTATGGGCCATTTGTGCCAAGGAATGCGAGGGACTCCCTGCCTCCATCTCCACAGCATACTGCCACGGTGCGTCTGGGTCCTCTGTCTCCTCCTCCTCCTCCTCTACCAGATGCTCCTGCTCCTCCACTCCTGTCCGCTGAGTGGAAAAACCACCCATTTCACTCAATAATTCCTGAGCACCAATGTCCTCCTCTACCTCCTCCTCTTCTTCCTGTCCTGCCCCCACAGGGGTCATGTGGCGTTGAGATCTGTGCGCCACGTCTACCGCACCCTGACCAGCCATTGTTAACAGCATTTGTTCCAGGACGTGCAACAGAGGAATGACGTCGTTCATCCCATAGTCCTGCCGACTCACGAATAGCGTGGCCTCCTCAAAGGGCCTGAGCAAGCGCAGGTGTCACGCATGAGCTGCCAATGGCTGACATCTAAGTTACACAGGGAATACCTTTATCCGCTTTTAACATCAGGAAATCTGTGATGGCCTTTTGCTGTTCGTAAAGGCGGTCTAACATATGTAGGGTTGAATTCCACCTTGTTGCAACGTCACAGCATGAGGAGTCGGTATAGGGGCCCATGGCAGATTAGGGGCCTGGCAGCAGCTATGGGAGGCCCGTAATCTGCCAGCACCCTATGTCAAAAAATTATACACACCAGCAGTGTGTGAGGAGACCTGAAAGTGGCACATGGCAGAGTGTGGCGATGGAGACAGCAGCAATGGGAGGCCGTACAGGGACCCATGACAGACTCTGGACCTGGCAGCAGCATGAGGAGGCGGTATATAGGGGCCTATGGCAGATTAGGGGCCTGGCAGCAGCTATAGGAGGCCCATAATCTGCCAGCACCCTATGTCAAAAAAATTCTACACACCAGCAGTGTGAGGAGACCTGAAAGTGGCACATGGCATGAGAGACTCTGGACCTGGCAGCAGCATGAGGAAGCGGTATATAGGGGCCTATGGCAGATTAGGGGCCTGGCAGCAGCTATAGGAGGCCCATAATCTGCCAGCACCCTATGTCAAAAAATTCAACACACCAGCAGTGTGAGGAGACCTGAAAGTGGCACATGGCAGAGTGTGGCGATGGAGACAGCAGCAATGGGAGGCCGTACAGGGACCCATGACAGACTCTGGACCTGGCAGCAGCATGAGGAGGCGGTATATAGGGGCCTATGGCAGATTAGGGGCCTGGCAGCAGCTATGGGAGGCCCTTAATCTGCCAGCACCCTATGTCAAAAAATTCAACACACCAGCAGTGTGAGGAGACCTGAAAGTGGCACATGGCAGAGTGTGGCGATGGAGACAGCAGCAATGGGAGGCCGTACAGGGACCCATGACAGACTCTGGACCTGGCAGCAACATGAGGAGGCGGTATATAGGGGCCCATGGCAGATTAGGGGCCTGGCAGCAGCTATGGGAGGCCCTTAATCTGCCAGCACCCTATGTCAAAAAAATTCTACACACCAGCAGTGTGAGGAGACCTGAAAGTGGCACATGGCATGAGAGACTCTGGACCTGGCAGCAGCATGAGGAAGCGGTATATAGGGGCCTATGGCAGATTAGGGGCCTGGCAGCAGCAATGGGAGGCCCATAATCTGCCAGCACCCTATGTCAAAAAATTCTACACACCAGCAGTGTGTGAGGAGACCTGAAAGTGGCACATGGCAGAGTGTGGCGATGGAGACAGCAGCAATGGGAGGCCGTACAGGGACCCATGAGAGACTCTGGACCTGGCAGCAGCATGAGGAGGCGGTATATAGGGGCCTATGGCAGATTAGGGGCCTGGCAGCAGCTATGGGAGGCCCTTAATCTGCCAGCACCCTATGTCAAAAAATTCAACACACCAGCAGTGTGAGGAGACCTGAAAGTGGCACATGGCAGAGTGTGGCGATGGAGACAGCAGCAATGGGAGGCCGTACAGGGACCCATGACAGACTCTGGACCTGGCAGCAGCATGAGGAGGCGGTATATAGGGGCCTATGGCAGATTAGGGGCCTGGCAGCAGCAATGGGAGGCCCGTAATCTGCCAGCACCCTATGTCAAAAAATTCTACACACCAGCAGTGTGTGAGGAGACCTGAAAGTGGCACATGGCAGAGTGTGGCGATGGAGACAGCAGCAATGGGAGGCCGTACAGGGACCCATGACAGACTCTGGACCTGGCAGCAGCATGAGGAGGCGGTATATAGGGGCCTATGGCAGATTAGGGGCCTGGCAGCAGCAATGGGAGGCCCGTAATCTGCCAGCACCCTATGTCAAAAAATTCTACACACCAGCAGTGTGTGAGGAGACCTGAAAGTGGCACATGGCAGAGTGTGGCGATGGAGACAGCAGCAATGGGAGGCCGTACAGGGACCCATGACAGACTCTGGACCTGGCAGCAACATGAGGAGGCGGTATATAGGGGCCCATGGCAGATTAGGGGCCTGGCAGCAGCTATGGGAGGCCCTTAATCTGCCAGCACCCTATGTCAAAAAAATTCTACACACCAGCAGTGTGAGGAGACCTGAAAGTGGCACATGGCATGAGAGACTCTGGACCTGGCAGCAGCATGAGGAAGCGGTATATAGGGGCCTATGGCAGATTAGGGGCCTGGCAGCAGCAATGGGAGGCCCATAATCTGCCAGCACCCTATGTCAAAAAATTCTACACACCAGCAGTGTGTGAGGAGACCTGAAAGTGGCACATGGCAGAGTGTGGCGATGGAGACAGCAGCAATGGGAGGCCGTACAGGGACCCATGAGAGACTCTGGACCTGGCAGCAGCATGAGGAGGCGGTATATAGGGGCCTATGGCAGATTAGGGGCCTGGCAGCAGCTATGGGAGGCCCTTAATCTGCCAGCACCCTATGTCAAAAAATTCAACACACCAGCAGTGTGAGGAGACCTGAAAGTGGCACATGGCAGAGTGTGGCGATGGAGACAGCAGCAATGGGAGGCCGTACAGGGACCCATGACAGACTCTGGACCTGGCAGCAGCATGAGGAGGCGGTATATAGGGGCCTATGGCAGATTAGGGGCCTGACAGCAGCAATGGGAGGCCCGTAATCTGCCAGCACCCTATGTCAAAAAATTCTACACACCAGCAGTGTGTGAGGAGACCTGAAAGTGGCACATGGCAGAGTGTGGCGATGGAGACAGCAGCAATGGGAGGCCGTACAGGGACCCATGACAGACTCTGGACCTGGCAGCAACATGAGGAGGCGGTATATAGGGGCCCATGGCAGATTAGGGGCCTGGCAGCAGCTATGGGAGGCCCTTAATCTGCCAGCACCCTATGTCAAAAAAATTCTACACACCAGCAGTGTGAGGAGACCTGAAAGTGGCACATGGCATGAGAGACTCTGGACCTGGCAGCAGCATGAGGAAGCGGTATATAGGGGCCTATGGCAGATTAGGGGCCTGGCAGCAGCAATGGGAGGCCCATAATCTGCCAGCACCCTATGTCAAAAAATTCTACACACCAGCAGTGTGTGAGGAGACCTGAAAGTGGCACATGGCAGAGTGTGGCGATGGAGACAGCAGCAATGGGAGGCCGTACAGGGACCCATGAGAGACTCTGGACCTGGCAGCAGCATGAGGAGGCGGTATATAGGGGCCTATGGCAGATTAGGGGCCTGGCAGCAGCTATGGGAGGCCCTTAATCTGCCAGCACCCTATGTCAAAAAATTCAACACACCAGCAGTGTGAGGAGACCTGAAAGTGGCACATGGCAGAGTGTGGCGATGGAGACAGCAGCAATGGGAGGCCGTACAGGGACCCATGACAGACTCTGGACCTGGCAGCAGCATGAGGAGGCGGTATATAGGGGCCTATGGCAGATTAGGGGCCTGGCAGCAGCAATGGGAGGCCCGTAATCTGCCAGCACCCTATGTCAAAAAATTCTACACACCAGCAGTGTGTGAGGAGACCTGAAAGTGGCACATGGCAGAGTGTGGCGATGGAGACAGCAGCAATGGGAGGCCGTACAGGGACCCATGACAGACTCTGGACCTGGCAGCAGCATGAGGAGGCGGTATATAGGGGCCTATGGCAGATTAGGGGCCTGGCAGCAGCTATGGGAGGCCCTTAATCTGCCAGCACCCTATGTCAAAAAATTCTACACACCAGCAGTGTGAGGAGACCTGAAAGTGGCACATGGCAGAGTGTGGCGATGGAGACAGCAGCAATGGCAGGCCGTACAGGGACCCATGAGAGACTCTGGACCTGGCAGCAGCATGAGGAGGCGGTATATAGGGGCCTATGGCAGATTAGGGGCCTGGCAGCAGCTATGGGAGGCCCTTAATCTGCCAGCACCCTATGTCAAAAAATTCAACACACCAGCAGTGTGAGGAGACCTGAAAGTGGCACATGGCAGAGTGTGGCGATGGAGACAGCAGCAATGGGAGGCCGTACAGGGACCCATGACAGACTCTGGACCTGGCAGCAGCATGAGGAGGCGGTATATAGGGGCCTATGGCAGATTAGGGGCCTGGCAGCAGCTATGGGAGGCCCTTAATCTGCCAGCACCCTATGTCAAAAAATTCAACACACCAGCAGTGTGAGGAGACCTGAAAGTGGCACATGGCAGAGTGTGGCGATGGAGACAGCAGCAATGGGAGGCCGTACAGGGACCCATGACAGACTCTGGACCTGGCAGCAGCATGAGGAGGCGGTATATAGGGGCCTATGGCAGATTAGGGGCCTGGCAGCAGCAATGGGAGGCCCGTAATCTGCCAGCACCCTATGTCAAAAAATTCTACACACCAGCAGTGTGTGAGGAGACCTGAAAGTGGCACATGGCAGAGTGTGGCGATGGAGACAGCAGCAATGGGAGGCCGTACAGGGACCCATGACAGACTCTGGACCTGGCAGCAGCATGAGGAGGCGGTATATAGGGGCCTATGGCAGATTAGGGGCCTGGCAGCAGCTATGGGAGGCCCTTAATCTGCCAGCACCCTATGTCAAAAAATTCAACACACCAGCAGTGTGAGGAGACCTGAAAGTGGCACATGGCAGAGTGTGGCGATGGAGACAGCAGCAATGGCAGGCCGTACAGGGACCCATGAGAGACTCTGGACCTGGCAGCAGCATGAGGAGGCGGTATATAGGGGCCTATGGCAGATTAGGGGCCTGGCAGCAGCTATGGGAGGCCCTTAATCTGCCAGCACCCTATGTCAAAAAATTCAACACACCAGCAGTGTGAGGAGACCTGAAAGTGGCACATGGCAGAGTGTGGCGATGGAGACAGCAGCAATGGGAGGCCGTACAGGGACCCATGACAGACTCTGGACCTGGCAGCAGCATGAGGAGGCGGTATATAGGGGCCTATGGCAGATTAGGGGCCTGGCAGCAGCTATGGGAGGCCCTTAATCTGCCAGCACCCTATGTCAAAAAATTCAACACACCAGCAGTGTGAGGAGACCTGAAAGTGGCACATGGCAGAGTGTGGCGATGGAGACAGCAGCAATGGGAGGCCGTACAGGGACCCATGACAGACTCTGGACCTGGCAGCAGCATGAGGAGGCGGTATATAGGGGCCTATGGCAGATTAGGGGCCTGGCAGCAGCAATGGGAGGCCCGTAATCTGCCAGCACCCTATGTCAAAAAATTCTACACACCAGCAGTGTGTGAGGAGACCTGAAAGTGGCACATGGCAGAGTGTGGCGATGGAGACAGCAGCAATGGGAGGCCGTACAGGGACCCATGACAGACTCTGGACCTGGCAGCAGCATGAGGAGGCGGTATATAGGGGCCTATGGCAGATTAGGGGCCTGGCAGCAGCTATGGGAGGCCCTTAATCTGCCAGCACCCTATGTCAAAAAATTCTACACACCAGCAGTGTGAGGAGACCTGAAAGTGGCACATGGCATGAGAGACTCTGGACCTGGCAGCAGCATGAGGAAGCGGTATATAGGGGCCTATGGCAGATTAGGGGCCTGGCAGCAGCAATGGGAGGCCCATAATCTGCCAGCACCCTATGTCAAAAAATTCTACACACCAGCAGTGTGTGAGGAGACCTGAAAGTGGCACATGGCAGAGTGTGGCGATGGAGACAGCAGCAATGGGAGGCCGTACAGGGACCCATGAGAGACTCTGGACCTGGCAGCAGCATGAGGAAGCGGTATATAGGGGCCTATGGCAGATTAGGGGCCTGGCAGCAGCTATAGGAGGCCCATAATCTGCCAGCACCCTATGTCAAAAAAATCTACACACCAGCAGTGTGTGAGGAGACCTCAAAGTGGCACATGTTTGAGGCATGATTCATGGCGGATTTAGTCAGTTGTGTCAGGAACTGGTGGTTTGAAATCCAGACTAATCCACGCCTGATTCATTTTCACAAACGTGAGTCTCTCCACACTTTGGGTGGACAGTCGTGTCCTCCGCGGAGTTACAATACCTCCTGCCGCACTAAACACGCGCTCCGATGCCACGCTACTGGCTGGGCATGACAGCCTTTCAAGGGCAAATTCAGCTAGTTGGGGCCAAAGGTCAAGTTTCGTTGCCCAGTAGTCAAGGGGATTGTCTACCTCGGTTGGCATGGTGCTGTCCAAGTAGGCCCAAGCCTGTTGTTTGAGGTCCTGCTCCAGGTCCACCTGATGCTGCTGCTGCTGCTGCGGCTGGTTAGTAGTTTCCTCACTGCGCTGGTGAAGAAAGCTACTCATCATCGACTGCAGACTGAGGCAGCTGCTGCTGGTGGAGCTGCCACTGCTCCTACCACCCCACCCCTCCCCTGCTGCCATGGCAGCGGAACGCGAGCGCACAGGGCCCACAGTGTCTGAGGATGGACGTTGGCGCACAAAGGCAGAGACCAACTGACTACATAGGTGGTTTTTATAGTACGTTATTTTGGCCTCCCTCTCAGCAGGTGTGAAAAAGGCCACCATTTTGGAACGGTAGCGAGGGTCCAACAAGGTGGACAGCCAAAAGTCATCCCTCTGTCTGATGGTTATTATTCGGCTGTCGCTACGCAAGCAACCGAGCATGCTATGGGCCATTTGTGCCAAGGAATGCGAGGGACTCCCTGCCTCCATCTCCACAGCATACTGCCACGGTGCGTCTGGGTCCTCTGTCTCCTCCTCCTCCTCCTCTACCAGATGCTCCTGCTCCTCCACTCCTGTCCGCTGAGTGGAAAAACCACCCATTTCACTCAATAATTCCTGAGCACAAATGTCCTCCTCTACCTCCTCCTCTTCTTCCTGTCCTGCCCCCACAGGGGTCATGTGGCGTTGAGATCTGTGCGCCACGTCTACCGCACCCTGACCAGCCATTGTTAACAGCATTTGTTCAAGGACGTGCAACAGAGGAATGACGTCGTTCATCCCATAGTCCTGCCGACTCACGAATAGCGTGGCCTCCTCAAAGGGCCTGAGCAAGCGGCAGGTGTCACGCATGAGCTGCCAATGGCTGACATCTAAGTTACACAGGGGAGTACCTTTATCCGCTTGTAACATCAGGAAATCGGTGATGGCCTTTCGCTGTTCGTAAAGGCGGTCTAACATGTGTAGTGTTGAATTCCACCTTGTTGCAACGTCGCAGATCAGGCGATGCTGTGGAATTCCGTTCTGCCGCTGCAGCTCAAGGAGGGTGTGCTTTGCGGTGTAGGAATGGCTGAAATGCATGCAAAGTTTACGTGACATTTTAAGGATGTCTTGCAGTGGGATGGTGGATTTTAAGAACCGCTTGACAACCAGATTGAACACGTGAGCCATGCATGGCGCATGGCACAACCTTCCTTGACGCAGAGCAGACACCATGTTCTTTCCGTTGTCGGTCAACATGGTTCCGATTTTCAGTTTGCGCGGAGACAGCCATCTGTCGATTTCTCTGTTCATTACACTCAGAAGTTCCTCCCCTGTGTGACTACGTTCGCCAAGGCATACCAGGTGCAGAACAGCGTGACACCGTTGCGCCCTGCACATGTGATATGCCGGTCGGGTAATGGGACTTGGCACGGGGGTGGCGGCTGAGGACACGGCGGAAGAAGAGGTGGTAGAGGCGGACATCTTTGCCGGACCAAGGACGTGCAAACGTGGAGGCAAAAGCGGCGTGACCTGTCCAAGTTGCTGGTGCGGCTGTGACGGCACCACGTTCACCCAGTGGGCCGTAAATGACATGTACTGTCCCTGACCGTAGTTACAGCTCCACACGTCGGCGCTGCCGTGCACTTTGGCAGAGACCGACATGCTCAAAGACTGGCCCACCATGTCTTCTACATGTGAATGCAGGGCTGGCACTGCCTTTTTGGCGAAGAAATGACGGCTTGGCACTCTCCACCGAGGCGCGGCACAAGCCATCATTTCTCTGAAAGGTGCTGAGTCCACCACTTGGAAAGGGAGGGACTGCAGCACCAGCAACTTGGACAGGAGGACGTTCAGCTTTTGCACCGTCGGGTGCGTGCTCGCAAACTGTTGTCTCTTGGAAACGGATTCCAAGAAAGACTGCTGACGGAATCCGTGAAGAGGAGTAGCAGGAGAAGGAGCATCTGAACGAGCGGAAGATGCCAACGAGCGACAACTCCCCTCAGCAGAGGTGTTGGAGCCTTGACTGGCTGATGGAGGGCGATTGACGTCGGGTGACGGAGCAAGTAACGGAGCGGGTGATGGAGCGGGGGCTGGGGCGGGCAGAACCGCCGTATCTTTATCACGGTTTTCCCAGGCCACCAAATGGCGACGCTGCATATGCTGCCGCAACGCTGTAGTCCCAACATGGGCCCCCTGGCCACGCTTGACTTTCTGGCCACATAGTCGACATACGGCTACGTTTACTTCCTCGGGCGGCTTGACGAAAAATTGCCACACCGCCGAGTAGGAAACTTTGCCCCCGATACTCCTCACTGGCTGACTGCTGCTTCCTCCGTGCACACCGGCACCACTACTGGCCGTGGTGGTAGGCTGCAGTGGAGCTGGTGCTCTACTCCGTGGCCGTTTGGCTCCACTTACACTGCTGCGACCCTGCTGCTGTCTCCTGGGCAACCCACCGACTGTTTTGCTCGCTGCCAAGCTGCCACCCTCTTCTCCTGATGATGCGGAAGAAATTGCCTGATGACGACGAGGCTGCCAAGTGCGATCAACCTCCTCATCATCAAGTAGGGTCTCCGCCTCACTACTAGCCCCCTCGGCTGCGTCTGGGTCAGGAGACAGACCTGTCTCTAGACCGGCTACCGAGCCACTCTCCTCGCCACTACTTCTTCGCCTGGCTGCTGAAAAGGCGGATGTCTCCCCCCGTTCCTGACCGCCCTCTGTTAGCTCTTCCTCACTGTACAGTGGGGCTGAGCCCACAGCATGTGATACTTCGCTTGGTGAGGGAACACCAAAGGACAGGGGCAGGTAGAGGACACGTGATTTCAGTGGGCTTGGTCCCGGGCCATGCCAACTAACGGTTGTGTCTGACGTACCCACCGACCGTTGGCTGTAGGTGTCAGAGGTGACCTGGGAAGAGGAAGACGACCGAGCCAACCAATCGACGACGGCAGGGTTGTCGGTGGAGACACGACCGCTGGATGACACCGGGAGCACTGGCCTCTGGCTGCGAATAGTGCTGCCTCGACCCCTTCCTCTGCTGCCACGTCTGCTCGCTCCTAAAACATTGCCTCCTCTGCCACTCCTCTGCATGTTGTCTGACATACTCTTTAATTAAACGATTATGTGTCCCTGAGTAACAATTCTGTGTCCCTGAGTAACAATTCTGTGTCTGTGCGAGTAACAATTCTGTGGCCCTAAGTAACAGTTCTGTGGCCCTCAGTAACAATTCTGTGTCCCTGATTAACGTTTCTGTGGCCCCAAGTAACAGTTCTGTGGCCCTCAGTAACAATTCTGTGTCTGTGCGAGTAACAATTCTGTGTCTGTGCGAGAAACAATTCTGTGGCCCTAAGTAAAGTTTCTGTGGCCCTAAGTAACAATTCTCTGGCACTCAGTAACAATTCTGTCTGTCCCTGAGTAACAATTCTCTGGCACTCAGTAACAATTCTGTCTGTCCCTGAGTAAAAATTCTGTGGCCCTAAGTAAAGTTTCTGGGGCCCTGAGTAACAATTCTCTGGCACTCCGTAACAATTCTGTCTGTCCCTGAGTAACAATTCTCTGGCACTCAGTAACAATTCTGTCTGTCCCTGAGTAAAAATTCTCTGGCCCTAAGTAAAGTTTCTGTGGCCCTGAGTAACAATTCTCTGGCACTCCGTAACAATTCTGTCTGTCCCTGAGTAACAATTCTCTGGCACTCAGTAACAATTCTGTCTGTCCCTGAGTAAAAATTCTGTGGCCCTAATTAAAGTTTCTGTGGCCCTAAGTAACAATTCTCTGGCACTCCGTAACAATTCTGTCTGTCCCTGAGTAACAATTCTCTGGCACTCAGTAACAATTCTGTCTGTCCCTGAGTAAAAATTCTCTGGCCTTAAGTAAAGTTTCTGTGGCCCTGAGTAACAATTCTCTGGCACTCCGTAACAATTCTGTCTGTCCCTGAGTAACAATTCTCTGGCACTCAGTAACAATTCTGTCTGTCCCTGAGTAAAAATTCTGTGGCCCTAATTAAAGTTTCTGTGGCCCTAAGTAACAATTCTCTGGCACTCAGTAACAATTCTGTCTGTCCCTGAGTAACAATTCTCTGGCACTCCGTAACAATTCTGTCTGTCCCTGAGTAACAATTCTCTGGCACTCAGTAACAATTCTGTCTGTCCCTGAGTAAAAATTCTGTGGCCCTAATTAAAGTTTCTGTGGCCCTAAGTAACAATTCTCTGGCACTCAGTAACAATTCTGTCTGTCCCTGAGTAACAATTCTCTGGCACTCCGTAACAATTCTGTCTGTCCCTGAGTAACAATTCTCTGGCACTCAGTAACAATTCTGTCTGTCCCTGAGTAAAAATTCTGTGGCCCTAAGTAAAGTTTCTGTGGCCCTGAGTAACAATTCTCTGGCACTCCGTAACAATTCTGTCTGTCCCTGAGTAACAATTCTCTGGCACTCCGTAACAATTCTGTCTGTCCCTGAGTAAAAATTCTGTGGCCCTAATTAAAGTTTCTGTGGCCCTAAGTAACAATTCTCTGGCACTCAGTAACAATTCTGTCTGTCCCTGAGTAACAATTCTCTGGCACTCGGTAACAATTCTGTCTGTCCCTGAGTAACAATTCTCTGGCACTCAGTAACAATTCTGTCTGTCCCTGAGTAAAAATTCTGTGGCCCTAATTAAAGTTTCTGTGGCCCTAAGTAACAATTCTCTGGCACTCAGTAACAATTCTGTCTGTCCCTGAGTAACAATTCTCTGGCACTCCGTAACAATTCTGTCTGTCCCTGAGTAACAATTCTCTGGCACTCAGTAACAATTCTGTCTGTCCCTGAGTAAAAATTCTGTGGCCCTAATTCAAGTTTCTGTGGCCCTAAGTAACAATTCTCTGGCACTCAGTAACAATTCTGTCTGTCCCTGAGTAACAATTCTCTGGCACTCAGTAACAATTCTGTCTGTCCCTGAGTAAAAATTCTGTGGCCCTAAGTAAAGTTTCTGGGCCCTGAGTAACAATTATCTGGCACTCAGTAACAATTCTGTCTGTCCCTGAGTAACAATTCTCTGGCACTCAGTAACAATTCTGTCTGTCCCTGAGTAACAATTCTCTGGCACTCAGTAACAATTCTGTCTGTCCCTGAGTAAAAATTCTGTGGCCCTAAGTAAAGTTTCTGGGGCCCTGAGTAACAATTATCTGGCACTCCGTAACAATTCTGTCTGTCCCTGAGTAACAATTCTCTGGCACTCAGTAACAATTCTGTCTGTCCCTGAGTAAAAATTCTCTGGCCCTAAGTAAAGTTTCTGTGGCCCTGAGTAACAATTCTCTGGCACTCCGTAACAATTCTGTCTGTCCCTGAGTAACAATTCTCTGGCACTCAGTAACAATTCTGTCTGTCCCTGAGTAAAAATTCTGTGGCCCTAATTAAAGTTTCTGTGGCCCTAAGTAACAATTCTCTGGCACTCAGTAACAATTCTGTCTGTCCCTGAGTAACAATTCTCTGGCACTCGGTAACAATTCTGTCTGTCCCTGAGTAACAATTCTCTGGCACTCAGTAACAATTCTGTCTGTCCCTGAGTAAAAATTCTGTGGCCCTAATTAAAGTTTCTGTGGCCCTAAGTAACAATTCTCTGGCACTCAGTAACAATTCTGTCTGTCCCTGAGTAACAATTCTCTGGCACTCCGTAACAATTCTGTCTGTCCCTGAGTAACAATTCTCTGGCACTCAGTAACAATTCTGTCTGTCCCTGAGTAAAAATTCTGTGGCCCTAATTCAAGTTTCTGTGGCCCTAAGTAACAATTCTCTGGCACTCAGTAACAATTCTGTCTGTCCCTGAGTAACAATTCTCTGGCACTCAGTAACAATTCTGTCTGTCCCTGAGTAAAAATTCTGTGGCCCTAAGTAAAGTTTCTGGGCCCTGAGTAACAATTATCTGGCACTCAGTAACAATTCTGTCTGTCCCTGAGTAACAATTCTCTGGCACTCAGTAACAATTCTGTCTGTCCCTGAGTAACAATTCTCTGGCACTCAGTAACAATTCTGTCTGTCCCTGAGTAAAAATTCTGTGGCCCTAAGTAAAGTTTCTGGGGCCCTGAGTAACAATTATCTGGCACTCCGTAACAATTCTGTCTGTCCCTGAGTAACAATTCTCTGGCACTCAGTAACAATTCTGTCTGTCCCTGAGTAAAAATTCTCTGGCCCTAAGTAAAGTTTCTGTGGCCCTGAGTAACAATTCTCTGGCACTCCGTAACAATTCTGTCTGTCCCTGAGTAACAATTCTCTGGCACTCAGTAACAATTCTGTCTGTCCCTGAGTAAAAATTCTGTGGCCCTAATTAAAGTTTCTGTGGCCCTAAGTAACAATTCTCTGGCACTCAGTAACAATTCTGTCTGTCCCTGAGTAACAATTCTCTGGCACTCGGTAACAATTCTGTCTGTCCCTGAGTAACAATGCTCTGGCACTCAGTAACAATTCTGTCTGTCCCTGAGTAAAAATTCTGTGGCCCTAATTAAAGTTTCTGTGGCCCTAAGTAACAATTATCTGGCACTCAGTAACAATTCTGTCTGTCCCTGAGTAACAATTCTCTGGCACTCCGTAACAATTCTGTCTGTCCCTGAGTAACAATTCTCTGGCACTCAGTAACAATTCTGTCTGTCCCTGAGTAAAAATTCTGTGGCCCTAAGTAAAGTTTCTGTGGCCCTGAGTAACAATTCTCTGGCACTCCGTAACAATTCTGTCTGTCCCTGAGTAACAATTCTCTGGCACTCCGTAACAATTCTGTCTGTCCCTGAGTAAAAATTCTGTGGCCCTAATTAAAGTTTCTGTGGCCCTAAGTAACAATTCTCTGGCACTCAGTAACAATTCTGTCTGTCCCTGAGTAACAATTCTCTGGCACTCGGTAACAATTCTGTCTGTCCCTGAGTAACAATTCTCTGGCACTCAGTAACAATTCTGTCTGTCCCTGAGTAAAAATTCTTTGGGCCTAATTAAAGTTTCTGTGGCCCTAAGTAACAATTCTCTGGCACTCAGTAACAATTCTCTCTGTCCCTGAGTAACAATTCTCTGGCACTCAGTAACAATTCTGTCTGTCCCTGAGTAAAAATTCTGTGGGCCTAATTAAAGTTTCTGTGGCCCTAAGTAACAATTCTCTGGCACTCAGTAACAATTCTCTCTGTCCCTGAGTAACAATTCTCTGGCACTCAGTAACAATTCTGTCTTTCCCTGAGTAAAAATTCTGTGGCCCTAATGAAAGTTTCTGTGGCCCTAAGTAACAATTCTCTGGCACTCAGTAACAATTCTGTCTGTCCCTGAGTAACAATT
Organism: Staurois parvus; assembly: GCF_062004578.1. Taxonomy (NCBI): domain Eukaryota; kingdom Metazoa; phylum Chordata; class Amphibia; order Anura; family Ranidae; genus Staurois; species Staurois parvus. The sequence goes on from NW_028317874.1 coordinate 8,769,195, forward strand.
CTCTGGCACTCGGTAACAATTCTGTCTGTCCCTGAGTAACAATTCTCTGGCACTCAGTAACAATTCTGTCTGTCCCTGAGTAAAAATTCTGTGGCCCTAATTAAAGTTTCTGTGGCCCTAAGTAACAATTCTCTGGCACTCATTAACAATTCTGTCTGTCCCTGAGTAACAATTCTCTGGCACTCGGTAACAATTCTGTCTGTCCCTGAGTAACAATTCTCTGGCACTCAGTAACAATTCTGTCTGTCCCTGAGTAACAATTCTCTGGCACTGAGTAACAATTCTGTCTGTCCCTGAGTAAAAATTCTGTGGCCCTAATTAAAGTTTCTGTGGCCCTAAGTAACAATTCTCTGGCACCCAGTAACAATTCTGTCTGTCCCTGAGTAACAATTCTCTGGCACTCCGTAACAATTCTGTCTGTCCCTGAGTAACAATTCTCTGGCACTCAGTAACAATTCTGTCTGTCCCTGAGTAAAAATTCTGTGGCCCTAATGAAAGTTTCTGTGGCCCTAAGTAACAATTCTCTGGCACTCAGTAACAATTCTGTCTGTCCCTGAGTAACAATTCTCTGGCACTCGGTAACAATTCTGTCTGTCCCTGAGTAACAATTCTCTGGCACTCAGTAACAATTCTGTCTGTCCCTGAGTAAAAATTCTGTGGCCCTAATTAAAGTTTCTGTGGCCCTAAGTAACAATTCTCTGGCACTCATTAACAATTCTGTCTGTCCCTGAGTAACAATTCTCTGGCACTCGGTAACAATTCTGTCTGTCCCTGAGTAACAATTCTCTGGCACTCAGTAACAATTCTGTCTGTCCCTGAGTAAAAATTCTGTGGCCCTAATTAAAGTTTCTGTGGCCCTAAGTAACAATTCTCTGGCACTCAGTAACAATTCTGTCTGTCCCTGAGTAACAATTCTCTGGCACTCCGTAACAATTCTGTCTGTCCCTGAGTAACAATTCTCTGGCACTCCGTAACAATTCTGTCTGTCCCTGAGTATGAATTCTGTGGCCCTAACTAGCGTTTCTTTGTCCCTAAGTAACAGTTCTGTGGCCCTCAGTAACAGTTCTGTGTCTGTGCGAGTAACAATTCTGTGTCTGTGCGAGTAACAATTCTGTGGCCCTAAGTAACAGTTCTGTGGCCTTCAGTAACAATTCTGTGTCTGTGCGAGTAACAATTCTGTGTCTGTGCGAGTAACAATTCTGTGGCCCTAAGTAAAGTTTCTGTGGCCCTAAGTAACAATTCTCTGGCACTCAGTAACAATTCTGTCTGTCCCTGAGTAACAATTCTCTGGCACTCAGTAACAATTCTGTCTGTCCCTGAGTAAAAATTCTGTGGCCCTAAGTAAAGTTTCTGTGGCCCTGAGTAACAATTCTCTGGCACTCAGTAACAATTCTGTCTGTCCCTGAGTAACAATTCTCTGGCACTGAGTAACAATTCTGTCTGTCCCTGAGTAAAAATTCTGTGGCCCTAATTAAAGTTTCTGTGGCCCTAAGTAACAATTCTCTGGCACTCAGTAACAATTCTGTCTGTCCCTGAGTAACAATTCTCTGGCACTCAGTAACAATTCTGTCTGTCCCTGAGTAACAATTCTGTGGCCCTAATAACGTTTCTGTGGCCCTAAGTAACAATTCTCTGGCACTGAGTAACAATTCTGTCTGTCCCTGATTATGAATTCTGTGGCCCTAACTAGCGTTTCTTTGTCCCTAAATAACGATTCTGTGGCCCTCATTAACAAGTCTGTGTCCCTGAGTAATGGTTCTCTGTCCCTAAGTAACTTTTCTCTGTCCCCAATTATCGTTTCTGTGGCCCTAACTCTGTCCCTGTCCCTAGTACAGAGCGGTCTGCCTCTGTTCAATAACTGCAGGCAAATGAAGAATTCCAAAATGGCCGCTATTTATAGCTCGACCATTACACAGTGCTGGCTGGCTGGCTGCTGATAGGCTGATGCGATCACATGTAGTTGAGGCATGCATTATGGGTCAGCGCGCCTTGTCTGCGCGCCTTCCCAGACATTCCCGCTCCGTCGCCGCACATGTCAGCCGCCATTTTCTGAAAAATTTCGATTCGCGCGTCCGAATTAGGCTATTTTTCGGATTCGGCACGAATCGAAATTTTTCAGATATTCGACTCGAATTCCACTTCGGATACTTCGATTCGCTCATCTCTAGTTAATACCATACAGAACCACTGTTAACCATTAACAGCCTGACATGTTTGGTCACCAAGACTCACGCAGCAATATCTTATACCATCCAAGTACAAGTTTACCAACCACTATCCACCCAGAAAGTGACATTACCCCATAAAGTTTGACTGTAAAAAGGGAAAAATAGAACAATTGGGAGCTGGGCAGGGGAGCAGGTCAAAATATCCAAAAGGAGGCAGAAGAAAATCCAGAGGTCAGTCCAGATGACCGTCAGCTGTTTCCCACCAAAATATTTGTCTCCAATCCAGCACTCAGCTGACTGAAGATCTGCCCAACAACTGAAGTAATATTTTTCTAGCAACAGCAGACAGCTTGGAACCTGAAACACAAAACAGAAAGAACCAGCAAAGCAGCCACAGAGAGACATATACTGTACATCACAGTCACCATAGTTCTCTAATAAGAACAGAATTCATTTAAACAACAAATGAGTGACTGTTTTCGTATGCAATTGATATTTGTATGGCATATTGTCTGCTGATGCTTTAACATTGTACCTTTATTTTTGCAATATGGGGTTTTTCTTGCATGAGATTGGGTATTCTTTGCAAAGTGAAATTTTAACACATTTACTGAGCTCTGAGGATGTTTCCTTTGCAAAGTGCAACTTCCCCTGCAAAGCAAATAGCCTGCTGCCTTAAGTAAATCAACTCCTATGTGTTAGGATGGAATCAGAAGAAGACGTGTATGTAGAAGTACAATAAAAAATCATATCTGATTATAGCTACTCCGAGGTGACTTGAATTTCCTGCAATGGACCTAAACCCCATCTGTTGCTTGTATTATTTCTGGTAACAGGACTGTGACTTTTAGTTCCCTATCTTCATTAGGCTAGTCATTTAAAAACTACTAGTTGATGAACTGCTTCCTGAATGGATGTTTCCCATCTCTCCATGATTCCAAAGGTCAAATCCATAGCTTAAGGATGTAATGCAGATATAGATTTTAAGACAGAGGTCAATGGGAAAATTTACTCTCTGTAAATAAACCTACATTACACCATTATTTTTAAAACATTATGGAATTTAAAACATTGCAGCAATGTTTTACATGATAGTTAACAGCAATGTGCAGAGGAAACTTAAAGTGAACCTAGCACCAAAAATGTGATTCCATGTTTAAATTTGCAGATAAAAAAAATGATGCTAAATAATATCCTTAATTTTCAAAAATAATCCACACATATCTATTGCTCTGTAATGTATTTTTCTCTTTTTCCTTTATCCTCCCACTTCAGTTTGTTTGAATAGAGCAATGCACATTAGTTACAGTCATGTGCACTGCTCTATGCACACTACACATCCCTTAGTCCACAGTTCTTTTCTGGAGTGAGAAAGACAGGGTGACATTGGAACTAAAGGGAATGAACATAGCCATTTTGTAACAGCAAGTCAGATCACAGCAGCAAAAAAAAAAAGGAATTTTTTTGAGGCGGCTGAGAACGTACCATTTTCAGTTAACGATGCATACTTGAATATAATAAATATATATATATATATATATATAGAGAGAGAGAGAGAGAGAGAGAGAGAGAGAGAGAGTTAATTTCACTTTAAGAAACGGTGTACGTTTGACAGTTACAGGTAATTATTTTTTATGAAATAGATCATTTTTCTCCATCTAAAATTAAATGTACCACCATGTAAATCTCCATACATGTGATGCAGACTTAAAACACATCCCCCTACTTCTGCCTCTTAATCTGTAACTAATCACTGTAAAATGATCAGCTTTTATTATTAAACCTTTATCATACTGTATACTTCAATGTGTAAAAAGGCTGAATGTTTTTGCATGGGTGTCTTTGTATACAGCTCTCACAGTGGAAGTCACAATTCAGCATATTTGTAAAGTAGCTTTCAGTAGGTTCCTTTCTGTCATTACATATTTTGTCTACATTATGCTACAGATCTTAGTATTTAGCAGAAAAGCCTGCATTCACATTATAGGATTAATGAATGTGTGCAAAGATATTGATGGCACTTTTCTAAGTATTTCTGATCTGTCCACCAGGGATTTTCCTTTCAACATTTTTTATTCTAAATTAACAACATGTGTTTCCCTAACTTTTTTTTTAAGGAGGTTTCTCCCCATCTAAATCTAATCCATATGAGCAAATAATAGTTGTTTTCAGTTCTTCCTGGCTTTCACCTCCCTATTACAAAATGTATGTTTAGTCTCACAAAAATATACACTAATCACTACTTTCTGAAAGAACTCATCATACCTCTCATGCCTTGACAAAAATTGAGTTGAGGGTGCCAATTAACTGTCAGTGACACGTGTCTGTGTGGCAAAACTTGACTGCCTTATTTTTTCCAGCACACCCTGGGACGGGAGTCATTTTGGGTGGGGGCCCATGGAACCCAGCTCACTTTGGAGAGGTGGGGAGACCCCTGTCTCAACTCCCCATATCCCTCTTATGTGTAAATCACCCTGTGCCTGTTAGGGGTACAGGGTGATCTGTCCTAATATGCTGTGGGCTTTGTCTCAGACTATGTAGACATGTTTAGGAGATAGGTGGGGGTTGTTGATTGTTTAATGTTATGTGGCTGCATCCCATTGTTCTATTGTGTCTGGCTTGGGAGCAAACTATTATGGGATGTATGTGTTTATGTGTATTAGCTTAGTGTGTGTAGGGGGGGTGTCTCCAGCAGCCCTCCCTCCTGATGAGACTGTCTGCTGGTGTGAAGTTTGAATGCCTGTGTGTCTCTTGTTACTAAATGTAGATTGCCCCACCCTGTGTCATTATGCAGGGAGGGGGGGATTGTATCTGTATCTGTGTTTAAATAAAGTAGTCTACCTCCTGGTTTACTTCAAGACTGGTGTTGTCTAGTCTTGTATGGTTGGCTGTGGTGTCTGTTGTCAGTGTTCGGATGGGGAAGGGGTATTCTAACGGAAGTACTCAAGCGCAGTCTGGGTCAGTTCCGTTACACACCCCAAGGCAATTCTTTTGTTCTTTATTGCATGTATTGGGTGTGCAGAGGGGCAGCTGTGTTTGTTTTTGCCTATGAACCTTGGGGTGCCATTGAAAATTAATGTTTATTCAGTTTGTAATTGTTAGAGAAATAAACCAGTCAATCCAAACAACCACTGCCTGATCCTAATATTATACAGTATATACAGAAAGCACCACTATTATTGTTATTAATATACAGTATTTATATAGCGCCAAAAGGTTTGCTCAGAGCTGTACATTATAGTGGGAGACAGTACATGAGACAATACAGTAACAAAACAAAGCACGAGTGGTTCGAGGGGCCCTGCTATTTCGAGCTTACAATCTAGGAGGGAGGGGAGAGTGGTACAGGAGGAAGTGGCTGTGGGGGATGGAGATGTGCAGATCTCCTCTGTCACATCTGCTGGTTATCAGCAGTACTTTCTTCACGCTATGACAGCATGAAGAAAGTGCAGCTGATAACCGGCAACTGTATTTACATTGTGATCTGCTGTGTCACTGGACACAGCTGATCACATGGTAAAAGGCCGCTGTGATTGGCCTTTTACCTTATCAAGTGATCAGCTGTGTCCATAGGACAAAGTGCGTGTCGCTGGGGGTGCGCAGGGGGTGGGTTCTGGGAGGACATCCATGGACACCCTCCCAGAACTAAACAAACGCGCTGTAGCCATCTTTCGGTTATAGCGCGGTTGGGAAGCAGTTAAACCAGATGATTGGTCAATTGTTCTCTGGTGACACCCCTTTTATATCACAGAAAAAGGGGATGACAGGACTTGGTTAGAATGCTCGCATTTAACATCAACCAAGGACACATCTTAACGAACTTGAGAGCCACGGCAATGTTTTTGCTTGGACTATTAGACCCTGCTAAACCAGGACTTTGCAAGTGTTCTCCATTTTCACCTCCTTTTATTTCTCTGTTGCATTATTGTTCTATTTATGTCTTTGCAACATCCTTTTCTGTAAATATTTTAATTGCACCATTTGACCTTTTCATTAATAAACCCTATTTTGAAAAGTGTTAAAACTATCTCTAAGGCTTTTAATGAAAACCCTGTCTCTTGAAGAGTGGTACTGATAATAATCCTCTGAATATACCTGTCTGTAGTGACAGTGTGTGTTGCAGACGTTTATGCTAAAATCATAGTGATTGCTAAGATTGCGAGTTTCCTCCTTCTCGGCAAAAAGGCGGTGGTGGCAGTTTAAAGAGTTAATTGCTAATTAACCTAACCTGGTGACAATCACTCTCAGGCTGCTGGCACATAGATTGTAGTCCCGTGAGCTGGAAAATCTTTGTGAAGGGTGCAACTGAGAGTGGCATTGTTACGCAAGGGACAGCGCAGTGTGAGATCGGCTGGTCATTTGTCACATGTTGGTGAGAAGGGCAGGGGTTGGGCACCGTGTTCGTCACACACTTGTATTCATTTATTTCATCTGGATAATATGATGCGGTAGTTTGGGACTTCTGTTAATATTTGAAGTATCCAAAATAACCTAACGACATATTGAATTAATCCAAAAATTATTTTGTTCCATTCTTTCTTTTGTTTCATTTTGTTTTTTATTTTGCATTAACATTTTTCATTATTATAAAAAAATGCACTACATATAAAATAGAGGCATAAATACAGTAAGGTATAAAAGTGAAATAAGACGATGATTCCAATTTCATGCTTATTGTCTTTGGGTTGGATTACGGTGGATCCATCAGAACCTCCGGATCATAACAGAACAAAATGAATTTTGTTCCATTAATTCTTTCGGATATCATCCAATCAGCTCATTCCATTTCTCTTGGATTAGCCGAATTCGAATATGTGAAATGAACCCGAATATATAAAATTAATCTGAATATTTGAAACAAATTCCAAAAACAAATCATTCTAACATAAAGAATATGGCAAAACAAAATTATTAACTTAATGAATGAATCAGAAATACATTTTTTGATTTTGCACATCCCTAGCTAGCAGAACAACAAGCTAAGCTCCATTTGACTGAGCGTGATCTTTGCTGGGGCAGGTTAAAGTGGCTGTAAACCTCGGACATGAAATATGGACAAAGCATTTCCCTCTATACTGTGTACTTGTCTCTATTAAGAACACTAAGTGTAATTTCTGTCTGCTGCTTTGCTTATCTGCTATCAGCTTTTTCTGGCACCAAGAGAGAAATGGTGATAAGGGAGGTAGCTCCAGCACACAACCTTGATTGACAGCCTCAGCTCTGTTCCTGTGTGCTGTGTGAACAGGGGAGTGTCTTTTCCTTCCAATCAGCTCTCAGAACTCCCCTCACTGAGCTCTGCAGTGTGAAACTTCAGCTCTCCACTCCCCTTTTCTGAAAGCTCAGATAAGCTGTACAAATTCTGGACTTTGAACAGGTATAGAATAAAGAAGACTTCAGATAAACTGGTACAACTTATGTGGGAGGGTTTTTTAATCTCTGTGTATCACCTGGGGCCATCACTTCGCTGGGTATACAGTATGTAAGGGTTTACAACCACTTTAAGTCTGCAGTTAGCTTTTTATACACAAAAATGGTTGATACCATGTCTTTTAATGGAAACACACACTGTTCACAGAAATTGCTGAAGCGATTCTGACCTTTAACTCTGTGACATTCACTGCCATGCCCAGACAGGAATGTAACAGAGTTTACAAATTGTTAGCCTTTTTAAAAAAATAAGTTATTTTGGGTTACAGCCTTCAGAGTTTCAGTTATCTATTCAAATTATAATTTTAATGAAAAGAAAAACAGAGTAAAAAAATAGTAAAAAAGTAAAACAGACAACAGTAAAATACATGAAACTAAAAATGAAAAGTACCTAATGCCTTATGCAGGCTATAGATCGGCCGAAAAAAAAATCGGCCGCTGTTCGCACCGTTAATGAATTAATTGGTTGGACGTTTTCTGGATTTTGGCACATTTTTTTATCAGTAAAGTTGGAAAAAAATTGGCCGAATTTGCCGATCAGCCGATTTTCACGGCAATGATGGGCAAATCGGACGATCTTTTTACTGATAAAAAATCTGCGCATGAGCCGTGACCTGCAAGAAAAAGAAGAAGAAAAAGAAGCAGAAAAAGAAGAAGAATAATAGGAAGAAGAAAAAGAAGAAGAAGAAGAAAAAGAAAAAGAAGAAGAATTCCAGTCCGCTATCATATTTGACATGAAAAAGTATTGCTGTTGCAACAATGTATCTATTTGTATCCGAATAAAAACATCTGTATCCGGAATGGATACAAATAGATACAATGTTGCAACCACTATACTTTTTAATGTCAAATATAATAGCGGAGCTCTCTGCAGGAATAGAAGTAATTAAATGCCGGCCGTAGATGGGACGAAAATTGGCCAATTTTTTTTACCGTTGGTGGTAACGTCGGCCTATTGAACGACCGATTTTTCCTTTTTTTTTAAAAAAAAACATCCGGTTTTCAACTCATCTATGGCCTGCATAATTCCAGTTTTTCTGTCACTTTAAATAGTGTGTTTGCTGGCCCAAGCAAACTATTTTCTTTACTAAGTGATGTGGCTGCTGTGAAGGCTGTATTTTAGTGTATTTAGCATTAGCTACACACAGTATGCAGCACTGTGTTTTGGCAGCATCTCAGAAGACTTCCGTCTGCTTCTAGAACAAAATTGAGTCAGGCTCAAGTGCTTCTCAACAATTCACAGTAAGCCTTGCATTTTTATCAATGAGTACATTGACTGACTGAATGCAGGGGAGATTGGGACGTCCTCTGCCCACCTTTTCCGCCTCAGCCAATCAGAGAAATGCTTTTATTAACTGATAAACATACAGAGCTTCTTGTGAGTGCATGAGGAGCACTCAGCCCAACTTGATTTTGTTCTGTTAAAAGACGAGACGTCTCCCACGATGCTGCTTGAACACATTGCTGTATACCATAAGTTGCTGAGGATACATACATGTAGCCATACACCAACACTAACTTTTTTTTTAGAAAAGACTAACTTAATTACATTGCGCTGGAGTGGGACAACAAGGCCCAGCATGTCCATCTGCCATGTTCCTATTAACTGTTTTTACTCCTTTTTTATTGACCACAGCGGGTGCTATGTAGGGAAAAGTACTAATAAAGGGATTATAGGATGTGTAGGTCTGTCACCCCTGCGTGGAACTGCACTCTTTGGGAAAAGAAACTACAGTTTCAAGCAGTTGCTACAGCCAAGGAGGAGGGGGAAAAAATAACTTTTGGAAAGGCTGTCTGGGAAGATCTGGGCACTTGGCGCCAGACTGGGAAAAGAGAAAGAGTGCTGAGTCTGTAGCACCTGTATGCCCGCATGGCCTACTTCCGGTAGCACAGAGCCACTGAGTGGAATCCTCAACCTGCCTTCAGTTGTATCAGAGGCGCAGAATGGAGGCTGGACCAACTTCATGTAAATGTGTAAGCCCATGAGCTGCTATACCAGTGTATTACTCTATTAAACAGTGTAAATAAATGTGTGTAGCAAATATCCTCCTAATATATAGATGATAATAAATAAAACGACATGTGACCCTATGTTATCTAGGACTCCTGCTATCACTACTGCAGTGTACTCACACACTACTACAGGAAAATACTTGAACCTAAAAATGAAATGGTGTGCTGTCCCTTAAATATTATAGCTAGTGATACAAACCATACATAAATTCACCAGGATAGATAATACCAAAATAATTATATTGTTATATCACCTTCTGAGACAGACTCAATATTTATGTCATGGAACCCCTCATGTGTGATGGGAGGATACCAGTAAACCCACTTGGCTCTTCTGGGATGGTTGGGATGGATTATCAACTGTTTCTTTAGAAAGTTGGGGAATAGACCAGTGATTCCAGTCTGTGTCTCTGAATGGCTGAAGTTGGTCCATCAACTCTACACTGTGCCTCTGGTATAGCTGAAGTTGGTCCAGCTTAGATAATGCCAAATAAATTATGTTGTATCACACTAACTCACTATTAAACTGGTAAATATACCATGTGACCATAAAATGGAGAAATAATGTGCATAAATGCAAACAAAAGTCCTTAAAGTTTAAAATGAGTGTCCACGCACATTAAGTGTTCTTATTCCGTGACATAAATTCTTTCCCAAAGTACTTTCTCTAAGGTGCTCCAGTGCCAACCCACCTCTATGTGCAATGCTAACCTTAATTTTTGACCTACAAGAAATAGGTCACTTGTGATTTGTTTGGTACTTACTGTGGTTCCATTTCCAAGTATTAGCCACAATTTTCCTTCTGGGGTCCCTTTAAAAGACCAAACCCTGCCGCCTCCAATATGGATATAGCTAAAGAGAAAGGAAGATATCTCATTCAGTCAGTGAAAGTGTTTGATGCCAGACTCATAACTTTTTCAAAAGAAGGTAAGTTATCCTTGGTATTACCTTTACTTTTTAACATGCATGGTATTAATTTATTAAGGAATCATATTTCAATTGCAGTTTTAATTGTAATTGATGGATGACATAATTTGATATTTACTAATCTGAAATTCTCCAATGTCTGAAAAACTGTCACCAGTTCAGAAGCAAAATGTCCCAAGAAATTATTTCATATCTGCTGATCACGTATGTAGCACTAGAATAAATAAGCCACCACATGCTACAATACTTTTCTGTTTTTTCTTTTTTTTTAGCAAAGAACCCTATAGTTTTTCTGAGAAAGAAATGCATTGTCCCAAATAGGGCCATGCAGGTCCAAATATTGTAGCAGCTGTTTTCTAAATTCTAAACATTAGCTGAGAGCCAGAGAAGGCTCCCACTGGTCCTAACTGGAATACAAGGAGAAGTATTTTGCAGTCTGATAACTAAAATAACCCCCTTAAAATAAAAATTTCTTTTGATCCATATAGCAAATGTTAATATTATAAAATGTCAGTGTACACTCAGACAACACATTTATCTTATTCAGAACCAGTAGTCAATGCTTTCAATGAGCCTGTAACTCAAAGCAAAATGAACTGCATCTATATATAATTGTGAATATTATTGCTAATGTATTTATCATTTTGGGATTTCAGCCAAATGCTTTGTGCCAACACAATTGTTATTATAATGAACTGTAAAAGAAACGCACACTTCTAGAAAGAAAGCCATCATTTGTAAAAATCAAGTCCTCTAAGGAACATATGGTAAATCTTTATACTCACAAATGTTTCCTATGTGATTAGGTGGCTCCATTTTGCCAGATGAGTCTCAGAATTAATGGACATTACTTGATAATTCATTCAATTTTCCACGCTTCCATCTGCATGCAAGTAAATTGTAGACATATGAAATGAACATCTAATAGTCTCTTTGGTCTGCTTCTTTTTGTTGTTGTTGACAAACAATTATTACTGATGACAAAATCAATAAACCAAAAAGACATTTGAATACAGTGCTGATGTGAATATTTCAAAATAACATATTTAATTAAATACTCAAAGAGATTAACAGTTGGGACATTAGAGAAAAGCTATGCATGTTTTTCTTTTTTTGGAAAAGGTGGTGTTAGCTTCCCTAAGTGCACTTACACTTCCTACAGCAGGTATACGGAAAGCCACTCTGCCAACCAAAACTGTGTGAAATATATTATGTGGCCTCAGCCAGTGCTACTCCACTGGCCCCGCCCCTGATGAATTTAGCTCCAAACATCATGGCTTAGTCATGGAACAAAGGTAAAGAATCCTATGAATCAAAAATTTTAAAAAATTAAAAATTAAATCTGGAAACCAAAAATCACCCAAACAAAAACAAAAAATAATAATTATGAATCAACCAATGCTGGCCAGCCTGAAAGTCAAGAGAGCTTTTTTGACAGCCTAACAAAGTAGAGGGTACAATTATGGATGACACCACAACGTTTATAAGGAGGAAGCATACTTTGAAGACCTCATTTAACAAGCTGATCTTCTGAGTCCAATTGGGACCAAAAGTGCAGTTAGACTGTAACATTGACTTTTTTGGTTGATTCAAAATTATTATGTTTTGTTTTGGTTTGGGTGATTTTTGGTTTTCGGATTTAATTTATTATTTTCACATTTGTTGATTCATAGGTATTGTGTATTTTTTTGATGTAGCACAACATTTTTTCTTCACCTTTATTCTTATTTGCCCCATTGGGACATGGGTTGTGTGCACTAGCGGCTACAGTATTTATATTTATATATGTATAATTTTTGTTTTTTATTCACCATAGTAAGTGCTTGAGTTATTTAATTTATATTGGTGTTAGTCATAGAACACCTCTATGACTAAGCCCCCCGGTGGGTGGAGCTAAATGCATCAGACCATGCCCTCTGATGCATTTTTGCATTTTGCTCCACCGAGGTTTAGTCATAGAGGTCCTCTATGACTAATCCCCAGTGGGTGAGGCTAAATGCATCAGACCATGCCCTCTGATGCATTTTTGCATTTTGCTCCACCGAGGTTTAGTCATAGAGGTCCTCTATGACTAATCCCCAGTGGGTGAGGCTAAATGCATCAGGGGCATGGTCAGTTGAGTAGCTCTGGCTGAGGCCATATAATACATCTCAAATGGCTTGGGTTGGAGTTCGGCGTTCCAGATACCTGGTATTAATAGCTCTGAATATGTAAGTCTAAACACTGGCACCCCTACACTGGAGGGCCAGGTGGAGAGAAGATGCACACTTGCTTGGAGATGCCCTGCAAAACTTGTCAGTACCTCTCTTATATGTCACTTAAAGTGTAAGTTCACCTTTTCAGAAGAAATTAAAACGTGAACTAACACCCTACACCCTTCCCACCCCACCTGGTCCCAGCTGTACTTACCTCTATGGGTGATGAGTGGTCAGTGCCCACACAGACAGTGTAGCAGTTCGATCATTTGAAATACCTGCTCTTCTTCTTCTTTCTGCAATACTTTCAGGATTAATCAGAGCGATTCTGATTGGTCAGTGCCAACACAGAGCATCAGTTTGATCCATCACAAAAGTGCTGCAGAAAGAAAAGGGAGAAGAGTGGGCCCGAAAGCAAGCATACACAAATGTATAAGAAAATAACAATCAGACACCAAACACAACTAAATTATGTGGGGTACCTTCTGAGAAAGACTCAATATTTATGTAATGAAACCCCTCATGTGGTGATGGGATGATTCTAGTGAACCCACTTGGCTCTTCTGGAATTGTTGGGATGGACTACCAACTCCATTCTGTCACTTTAGAAAGTGGGGGAATAGACCAGTGATTCTGCTCTGTGTCTCTAGAATTGCTGAAGTTGGTCCAGCAGCTCTGCATTGTGCCTCTGGTACAGCTGAAGTTGGTCCAGCTTAGATAATATCAAAACAATTATAAATAAAATGAATGTGCTTGTGAGCCACCAGGATATACAAAATAATATATATACTGTATCGCCGGTTTTGCTGCCCACTCTCCCTGGATGTGCGTTTGTTAACCAATAATCAAATTTGAAAAAGTGCTTTGTGCTTATAATAAAGAATAAAAATATAAGATAATCACCAATACTAAATTAATTGATATATCACTGTGCAAAAAAATCACTAATAAATCAGTGCACCTAGTGTTGATACATGCAAAAAATATATATATGCAAAAAATATATATGTGAAGATACAAATAAATAATTAAAAATTAATAAGGAATAATCAATATTAAATCATAATCAAAGTTCCAATTTCAAAAAAGTGCTGAAATGTTCCAACCAAATTAGATGACACTCTCCTTCCAATGAATGGTATACTTCAATCTTGCAGCTTTGCAAATAGCCTGTGTGCTTGTGAGGGATAATCCCTCCTTTAATCCACTCCTTGCTACAATCACTGAATGCTCCTCGCCAAGATCATGTAAAAAAGAGAGAAGAAATAGTGCCTTATCCCAGAGATATATTGAGCCATTTATTTGCTTCCATAATGCACTCACATTTAGTAAAACAACATAACGCTTTGCAATGTAAAAGAGCCGCTGTCTGCGGTGAAGATCGGACTAGAGGGTGTGTACCCCACGCTGTCAGTACTCGCCGTGTCAGATGTGCAGTGACGTCACTGCCCCCTCCCCAACGCATCACATCATCCCCCAGACGAAGCTACGCAGTCCCTGTGGCGCAACGCGTTGGGGATGTATAATGGGGTAACATGTTATTTCCCAATTTTAGCAACTTTTTTAATGTTATATGAATAAAAGTGACATGTACTTTTAACATAACAATGTGTCTTCTCTTAGTACCAGTAAAGTCTCCTTTTTTCTCCCTATATCGGATTTTTTATGGTACATAATTAGGCAGCAGTATCTCTTGCTTGTTGCATTTAACCCCGATAAAGGGCTGTGGCCTAATATTTTCCAAAATGGCTTTTGTTTTTCATTTAATTCACTCTTCTATTTAAAGTGATTTGGTTGTTTGGTTAAGGGATCTGTAATCCCATGAGAGGATTACCTGATGCCTGCTTCAAAGTTATTAGCAAGCAATCCTGTCTCGGTGGTTTTTCCAAATTTTTTCACCCTGTCAATTGATATGCATTTCTTTTTCACAAGCTAAGATCACAGATCCAAGAGGTTTAAAGAATCCTAATTCCCAAACCTTCCCCTTGTGAGCTGGGGATCGGTAGCCAGTATATAAGCCTCCTGGGGTAAGCAAACTCTCATGCACAGACACCATATCCAGTGAAGTGGTGACAAACAGTTCAGTGGTTATTGATGATATTTACAAGACTCTGCACAGGTGCTGTACAGTGGTTCAGAAAATGAACAAGGAAAAAAAAAGAAACACCAAAATAAAAGCCTAGCTGTATCCCGGCACTAACTACACAAAAATACAGGTCCAAATTAACAGGCTAAGCAATCCTACCACTTGTCAGCTTCCACATATACAGCTTGTTAGCTTTTACCAACCTTACCGCTTTTTCAGACAGGACTTGTTTGATCCCCAGGCCGAGATCTCTGGCTACAGTTTTCAGGTGAGATTAAATTGCCAGTGGAAAGAGGACTAAACCTTGGATCACAGATCAGAAATCCTTAAATGTATATGAGAGGAACCTAGGAGACCTATAAACCCTGAACAGAACTTTTCCAGGCACCCTCTGGGATGCTCTGTTACATATCTTCCCCCTTGTTTCAACCCCAGGGTTGGAATACCTTCGGCCCAATAGGAATGAACCTGGGATAAGGCATCAAAATTTCCCATTTTAAAGTGTTACTAAACCCACAATAGTAAAATTAGCCTGTATATGCAGTAAAGCATGCTTGTTATACTCACTGTGGAAGCTAAGGGGTTAATCCTCTGCATTGTGTAAAAAGGCTGTTTGATACTTTCTTCTTTGCCCCACCTCTTGTTGGAATGACCAGACTGAACCTGTGGTCACATGCACATGCTCGGTTTGGTGTGTATTCCTAGAGAGGTTTTTTTGTTTTTTTTTATCTTGGGAGAATGCATGTGATCAGCACAGGGCCAATCAGACAGAGGGTGAGAGGTTTCACATCCTCCTAGAGCAGAAAGAAAACTCCTCCTACAAGCTTTAACCAGTGCTCTGCTGAAGTCACAAATTTGCTCTAACTGCTGATGAGAAAAGGTATTTAGCAGTTTATATTTACTAAAATAGTTGCATTTCCATGTTGTGTGTACTGTGGGAGACCAGGTGTCAGGGATCCCGGCCGCTCAGCGTCGCGCGCATGCGCAGATCGCCGATTCTTCCTGGCCGGTGAACACAGAGATCGTGGCGGCGGCCGCGCATGCGCACTAGCAATCGCGGCCGCGCATGCGCAGTAGCAATCGCGGCCGCACCAATGGAAACACAGGGCGCCCTATTTAAAATTGCCCTGTGCATCTCGAAATTGCCGCAAGATCTTGTTCCTGTTCCCGTGTTCCTGCTAGTACGTTTCCTTGTTGCCAAACTCTGCCTGTTCTGATTTATGCTGACCCTCTCCTGCTCTGATCCCGGCTCGTCCTTGACTATTCCTTGCCTGTCGTTACTACTATTGGACCCTCTGTTACTGAACCCGGCGTGTGACCTGACTACTCTTTTGTCTGCTGCTTAGTACCGCATCTGCCCCCACTGTTACCGACCCAGCTAGTCTGACCACGCTCACTCCGGCAGTCATCCATCCATCCCGCTCGGACCTGTCATCCCCTTTACAGCAGGCTCATCCCGGGCACATACCCTCAGCATAGTTGGGTGCACCCAGGGGTCGCGACCTGGTTCCAGTCGGGCATCAAGTCCATTCCCACCATCAGGGGCTCTGGTGAAGAGGCAGACTGGGACTTAGACTCCGCGCCCTGGGGAACCCCGTTCTGTGGACCACTAGAGATCCTGTTGGGCGGAGCCTGACACCAGGTATAGTGAATTCAGGGTTCTGGGTTTAGTAACACTTTAAGCCCTGGTCTGTGCTTTACAAAGAAAGCATAGTCGTGAAGGGCCGGAAACCACCAGTTCACCCCTTGTCAAGGAAGACCTGCCCATAGTACAGGTGAAGCTCCACGGCGCACAAATATGCGCATGTGCAGGGTCCTAGCAAGCCGAGCAGATGTGCGGGCACCTGGACAGAGGCACGCGCAGTTGCGCTCGCGCATGCGCACTCACACATGCGGGCACGCGCCTGTCATTAATGCTGGCGCCAAGAGAACTATTTAAACTGACTGCTGTGGTTGTCTCATTGCCGTATGGTCTTTTTCTCCTGCTCGTGTTTCCTGACCTCTGTGATTGATTCCTGTTGCCAAACCAGCCTGTTCCTGACTTTTTCTTGATCGCCTCCTGCCCTGACTTCTGGCCTGTCCTCGGATTATTCCTCTGCCTGCTCCTATCTGATTGACCTGCTGTTACTGAACCCGGCCTGTGACTCGACCATTCTCCTGCCTGCCGTTTAAGCCTGATCTGTCTTGACTCTGCTTCTTCAGCACACGGTGCTCCAGCATCCATCCATCCTGCATGGATACATCTGCACCCTGCTTTGGCCTGCTACTCATCAGCCCAATAGCTGTTACCGGACAGATCTCAGGCCCTCATACCCCGCTGAGCTCCTGCGACCACTGTCCCACTATCAGCAGTCCCTGAGCCAGAGTTGTACGAGAGGTCTGCCTCTTCACGTCAGGCTCACTAGCCAGGTACGTGACACCCCTCTAGTTGTTTACTTATTTTGTGCAATCCACTTGAGGGGAGCATGGTCAGTTACTGAATCAATGTGGCGCCCCAATAGATAATACTGTAGTGCATCTAAGGCCCAGTTAGTGGCTAAGCATTCCTTTTTTTTAATAGTAAGTTTCTCTCATGCTCATTAAATTGGTTCTAAACGCTCAAGGTTTTTTACCTTAGTGCATTCAATGCATGAAGGTAAAAACCTTTCTTATGCAGCATCTCCCCAACCCCCCCTAATACTCAGCTAACCCCCTCTCAATCCAGCGATGTGCACTGAAGTCTCGGCTATCCCCTGTGGGGGCACCTGCAAGGAAGGAGGGGCCAGGAGCACCATCGGGGGACCCAAGAAGAGGAGGATCCGGGCTGCTCTGTTTACAACCACTGCACACAGCAGGTAAGTATAAACATGTTTGTTATTTTTTCTTAAAAAAAAAAGCCTTTAGAATCACGTTAAAGTGGTTGTAAAGACTCAAGGTTTTGGTTTTTTACATTCATGCATTTTACCTTCATCCCGCTGCTGTCGATCACAGCCAGTCAGCCAATGAGAAGAGAGAGGGGGCAGGGACACATGGAGCAGCGGGTTCTCCCATAGCAAGCTGTTTGCTGTGGGGGCACCCGACAGGAAGGAGGAGCGAGGAAAGCCTTTGAGGGACCCGAGTAGAGCAGGATCCAGGCTGCTCTGTGCAAAACCACTGCACACAGTACATAAGTATAACGTTTGTTATTTTCCCCAAAAAATTAACCTTTAGAATTGCTCTAAGCCTTCTGCTCAGGTACACTAAAGGGTGTTCTTCCTGAATGCGTACTTGTGACAATACTGCCCCAATGCCAACATCAGACTCATCGATCTGGACCAAAAATCCTTGAGAAATTGGGGGAGTACAACACTGGCTGTACACAAAGGGCCTCCTTCAAGATTTGGAAAGGCTCCTGCTTCTGGGGACCATTTTACCCTTAAGGAGTCTTTCCTTTTGTAAGGTCAGTCAGTGGAGCTGCTAGAGTGGCAAAAATCAGGATGAACCTTCTATAGTACCTCCTGCTACCCAAAAACGCTCTGACCTGCTTCTGGTTTACATAGCCACTCTTGGATGGCTTCTACTTTGTTTATTATTATGACTTCTCGACCAATAGTGTAGCCCAAATACCTGGCTTCTTCTTAACCAATGGCACGTTTTTTTGGATTCGCCATAAACCCTTCCTTGAAAAGGGAATCCAAGACCACCTGGACACAGGGCAAGTGAGATGCCCAGTCAGTGCTATGTATCACTATGTTGCCCAGATAAGCTGTTACTGTTGGTGAGGTCTTAGGGTTCTGTCCATGGCCCTCTTAAATGTTTTGCAACCAAAAAGACATCTTTCTATACTGAAACAAACCCTCAAGGGTCACGAATGCAGTCTTTTCTTTGGCACTATCAGTCAGGAGTCAGGATTTACCAATATCCTTTGGTCAAGTCCAAAATGGTCAGATAGTAGGCCTCGCCAAGTCTGTCTATAAGCTCGTCTACCCTGGGCATTGGGCAGGTGTCAAATTTTGTCACTGAATTAAGTTTCCTGAAGTCATTACAAAACTTCCATGTGCTGTCTGATTTTGGGACTAACACAATGGGACTTGACCAGTCACTATTGGATTCCTCAATGACATCTAGGTCAAGTATCCTTTTGACTTCATCACTGATGCCCTTTCTCCTAGTTTCAGGAATTTGGTACTTAGCCAGGAACTTGCCTTCAACCGTGGGATCTAAAACCAGGACCCTGTCACCAGGCATGAAAACAGTCAGGCCCCACTGTTCTATATTCTTTGTTGGGCTGCTTGGGCCTGGAGTAAGTGTTCTTTAACCATAGGCATGATCACTGCAATCCTGTCCTGCATCTGAGCAATATGCTAAATGACACTTTTGTGGGGTGTCTGCTCCCCCTCCCATGTTTCCTTGGCTATGTCTAAGAGTCCTTGAGGGTGTCTTCCATAGAGCAACTTGAATGGAGAGTACCCGGTAGAGGACTAGGGAATCTACGTCATGGCAAACATCAGGTACGGAAGCAGGAAGTCCCAGTTTTTTCCATCCTTGTCAGCAACCTTTTTCAACATATTCTTTAAAGTTTTAGTAAAGTGTTCCACCAAGCCATCAGTTTAAGGGTGGTACACAGATGTGAGCAACTGTGTCATCCTAAACAATTTGCACAACTCTCTAGTTACTTGTGACATGGAAGGGATGCCTTGGTCTGTGAGGGCCTCCTTAGGGATCTCCACATGTCTGAACACAATGAACAACTCTTTGGCAATGTCCTTAGCAGATGCATTGCGCAAAGGCACTGCCTTGGAGTAATGAGTAGCATAATCCATGATTAGGAGAATATACTGATGGTCCTGGGCAGACTTGGGCAGTGGACCCACAAGGTCCATGGCAATCCTCTCAAAGCGGTTTTCAATAATAGGCACTAAAGGACTTTGGAAGTGGGGTAGTGGTGCTGACATTTGACACACATGACAGGATTGACAATAGTTCTCTGTCTTTCTGTACCCTGGGCCGGCAAAACCTGTGTAACACCCTTTCAGTTGTTTTCTCAACCCCTAAAAGACCTTCTAGCAAGTGTCCCTGGGCAAGCTACAACACCACCCTTCTGTACAGCTTAGGGACCACCAACTGTTAAACAATGTCATCATTCTTTTTGTTTACACTAAACAATATACCATTGTTGCTGCAGAAATAAGGAAAACAGTACCTGTCCCCTGGTTCAACAGGTACACCATTATTCACAACTACATTTTCCCAGGCCCTGGCAAGGGTAGGGTCTTTTCTCTGCTCCATACCAATGTTTTTCTTGTGAACATTAAGATCAGCAAACTCTAGTGCAGCCTCAGTGTCAGCTGAAGGGTGTCCACTTTCACTGTGTGTGGGGATTTCCTCAGACTTCCCCAGTTCTCCCACCATAACTGAGAAAGGAAAACCTTTGGGAACCCTGAGAGGAGTTCCTTGAGCCCACGTTGTCAGTTCTGACCAAAGGTTCTGGCTCCTCCACTGAGTACGTTACAATCCCAAAACTTAGAGAAGTCCCTACTATTAATGGCCTCAAGTCCAACCTGATGAGTCACAGTACCTCAGTCAGTTTCAAATTCAACAGTGGCTATAGGATACTCCATGGTATCCCCATGTACACAGATCACAATAACTTTTCTGGCATGACAGTTCACAGTTTCAACCATCTCAGCTTTAACCAAAGTAACCAGACTTCCTGAGCCCAGCAAAGCCATAGTAAGCTTACTATTGACAGTCAGTTGACACATGTGTCTTCCCACACTTTGCACTGCAGTGTATGAAACAGCAGCAAACATAGACTGCCACGTGAGAGATATGTCACATTACATTGGCTCATCAATCAATGGACAGCCTGCTGCAACATGTCCCAGTTCATGGCAACAGAAAAACCTGAGATTGCCCCAGCTTGGTTTGCTAACTGGCACTGATTTCCCTTGTTTGGGACACCAAACATCAGACCTGGCACCAACATACCTTCTGCCTGTCTCCTTGCCACGCTTACCACCCACTTCCCCTGGAACAGTCTTACCAGCTTCCTGGGAGACCGTGGCCTTGGGCGGAAAGTCCGGGAGGCTGTAGAGGTGGTGGTCAGGCACTGTGTGACAAAGTACCTCTCGACAAGCTCACCAGGTTTTCCACTGTCTAGAGGATCCCTTGGCTCACCCACTTCTGCAGGGAGATTGGTAGTGACCTCAGGATCCGGTCCATGGCCACACGCTCCACTATTTGTGGTCCGGACAGAGATTCCAGCTGCAGCCAATTCATTACCACACCAGGTGGATTAGTTGAAAGATTTGTGATCTTAGGGGCCTCTTATCTCAGAAGGTCTAGCTGCTGACCCGTTGTGTGTAAATGGCCAAGGTGACACCGAGACATGCCAGGATTTCCTGCTTGACCTTCTCACAGTCTCTTGCTTCTGCTGACTCCAGATCATAGTTGACCTTCTTCAATTCTCCAGTAAGTAAGGGGGTGACCAGCTTGGCCCATTAGGTTTTAAGCCAACTTTTCCTCTCTGTGGTCCTTTCAAACGACAGCGAAAAGGCCTCTGGGTTATCATCTACAGTCATTTTGGAAAGGAAGCGACCCACATGGATGGCTGAGGGGACACCCTCACTTTTGGAAGGTGAGGACTGTGCCAGTGTCTGCACGACCTCAATTAGGGTTTTCTTGTCTGCTTCTGCAGCAGTGACTAGCTGTTCAAACATCTTCTGCATTTGGTTCTGTACAGCACCAATCTGTTGGCACAGCACCTTTGTTTACTCCTGCCCAATAGGGTTGGCTTGCTGTTGTGCAGCGTTAGATAACATCAACTAACATCACTGGTTCCATACCTCTGATGATGCGCACGTAACGCGTAAGGAGGAGCCTGGACATCGAGACGCTACGCCGCCGGAGCCACGTGGAGGCCCGGCGGTCATTATTTCATCTTCTAGGGTTAGGTCAACCTTTACACCTGGATGACACGTTTTTCAAAGTTGTTACTATTGTCCTTAATAAAATAATTGATTCTATGAATACTACACTATGGGGGTCCTTCCCTGACTCCCTGAGAGGAGTACCTTTTTGCAGAGTCCTTCACTGAGAATTCAGGCCTTTACCAAGAGGATGAAGACCCCCCCTTTAAGCAGGAGACCCCTTCCGTCCATCCAGCTGTAGGAGACCTCTGGCTACCTGGATCTGCTCTGGATTAGCTCTGCATCTTTAAGGGAAGATCAACCCACTTTGACCGGACCAGTTCTCTCTTTGATTGAGGATCTATGGGCTTTGATGCATACCGCTTACTTACATCTGTCTTCTGGTGAGTGCGCATTTCTGCTTTTCTTCACAGACCGCCACCATTGATTTTCTACTTGTCATCTGGCACGTTTTTATGAATAGACTTTAGTGGACTTTCTTTCAGACTTTATTATCTAGCGCTGCACTTTTGTTTATATTACTCTGTTTAAGTATTTTTTGGTTGCTTAGAGTGCTTAGCTGCTTTTTTGGATTAGCGCTCACTTTTTTATTATTATATACATAGATAACATCAACTGTTTGAGGATCTCCTCCATGTTTAGCCACTCCAGGTACTGGCCCTTTAAATAGCATTTCCTTGCTAAAAGTACCCGTGTTCCTTAACCATATGTGATCTGGGGATTGGTAGCCAATACATAAACCCCCCTCTGCTATACCCTTATGATGAAGTTAAAACAAACCCCAACAACTGAAGCCATTTTTGCAACTTTGGCATTTGTTAGTAAAACTGTTCATATGATCACAACTACTTAGGATATCCAGGTAAATTATACCTTGTTTTTTCAGGACAAATTGTGCCTTCATTTGTTGGTAAATGGTAATGGATATATCCTATTTTTACTATCCAAGGAAAAGTGGCCCAAAGTGCTCTAAAAATATAATTTTTTGAAATTAAGCAGTATATTTCTTGCCATTACCTTGACCTACCACCAAAGAACAACCCAAAACAAATTCTCTTAATTGTCGATTTCAGCAATGCCTTGTATGTATGTTATTTTTTGCTCTGTACCTATAGCAGGGTCAAGAAAAAATTGTGCACATTTCAGTTTTTCTTATCCTACCCAAAGCACACTGACAGTGATCTATCACCCCAACCCTTGACCCTGACTCTAACCTTGGACAATAACCCTGACATTGATTTAAATGTAGCTCTTTTTCTGAATTCTATTTATTTATATTTTGTACAAATCTTTTTTGTTTACAAACTGCTGCTCTAGTAAGGAAAAAAGGATACAATGTATATTTTTATCCATTCAAAACAAGAGAGCGAGAACAGGGGTGGGCTGTACAGTCACTGATCACTGTGAGCTGGTCCTCCTGCCTCCTGATCACTAAGTACGAGATCCGTGTTGTCATTGAAGTAAGTGTTCTGTATACTTAACAGGTACATGAAGTCATAGAGCTTGACAATGTGGTCCCTGGTCAAAGTAATAAGATAAAGCTAACATTTTATTCATCTTCTTTTAAAATGCACATGGTAGGTTAATAAAAAGCATATGACTTAATTCTGTTTTAGTCTTCAGAAATACAATTTATTACTGATAATTCATTGGTACTTGTAATTGGGCCAACAATATTTCTGTTTTTGATTTGTTACCCCTGAGATCTGTGGGAGTGTGATCTCATCTCAATTTTTTTATTTTTAAAACAAAGGGAAAGCAACAATTCCTTTTCATCTGCTGCAATGTGCACAGTGCTAAACAGACATAAACAGACCAATCTATATAAGGCATTGTGGCAGCTGGTCAGGAAAAACAGTCATTACGAAAACATGTCACTCCACTAATGAATGTCTTCAAGGACTAATAATCTATGTTTATGTCAATAACAATCAGTTAGGTTAGAGTGGAACATTGAGTGACTTCGAGAAACAGAAATAGAATGAGGTTGTATGTAATAATTTATTGTTCCCGGGACAGAATGTATCAGAGTTTGACATATTTCAAAGATTTTCCATTTATACTTAAATTTCAGAGAAAACTTTTTATTTAGTTTTGGCTACAGGTTGGTTGGGGGGGCTCTCTGCCAGGTTTTTCTTAGGGACATTTCCCCTCTTGTCAGAACGCCAAGGATTAATAAAAAACAAAAACTCATTGGGGTTGATTTACTAAAGGCATATACAGTAAGCTGTTCGCTTTGCAAGGTTAGCTACACTTTGCAAGTGAATTTGCCACAGAGCTTAGTAAATTTGGCAAGTTTCAGTCTGCCCGATCACATGCAAGGAATATACAAAATAGCATTTTTTCTTGAACATGATTAGATGATGAAAACCAGCAGAACTTCTCAATGTGTGCATTAAAATCTGCAAGTCAGATAAAACTCACCTTATTTCTGGGATGGAGAGTATGCAGCATCATCTAGCCCCTTCTTACTGGCTCTCTTCTACTATTCTTTGGATTTCAGTTATTTTATCATGATGGCTCAGCAACAAATATGAGCATTAGGAATGTTGTCAGCAAAGCAGTCAGATGTGGAGTCAGCTCAATATAAATGCACAATAGTTTTGTGCACAAAGTTTCCGTGCATTTTCCAGCTCCAATTCAAAACAAGCCACAACATTCACCAAACTAACCCACCAAATTTTCATCAATATTACAAGCCATCACCACACAACCACAGCAAAACAAAGCCCAAAACAGAAACCAAACACAATACCAACACATGCACACAAGAAACAGCCATAGCCAAATGTACGACAAGACACAGCACAAAAATAAAATAATCCCACACCAACAAATGAACATTTCGTGAGCTCATATCTGTCAAATATTGGATTGATGTTATTAATTTGTTATTATTTATCTGCTTATTTTTGTAGATGCATTGATGTCATTTTGAAAACTTATATGAAAGCACATCCTTAGTCCTAAGGAAACACATTCAAAATGGATAGACTACTAAACAACGTATTATTGGAAAGTGTTGATCTTTCTAATGTTTATCTTGCAATCTGATATGTTTTATTATGTGAATAGTGCATTTTAATAATTTTATGATAAAAATAATATACTTTTTATCTGAAAATATTATTCTGATGTTTTATTAATATTTTCTTGGGGCGTATATCTTAAAGTTCCTACTAGTATTTTGCGATATTGTATTATTTTGGAAAGCTTACACGCAAATACAGTCTGCCTAGGAATACCCACTCTTTTAGATTGACAGCCACTTATGAAGGCATTTTGATATTTGCATAACTTCTCCAAAGAGCAAGCTCACTGTATCAGGGCTCTTAAGAGGAGTACTGAAGCAGTGTGCCGTGATGTTCATAAGAATTTACAAACAGAACCTTGCTAATCTATCCCACCAGCTCTGATTTGCCTGAATTGACAGACAAGCATTAAATCGCAGTAATGAAAATAAGGTATGTAATGAAAATAGCAAGTTTTATTCAAAATATCATTAGTATGTCAAGAGTGGAGGGAAGCTAGGGAAAGAGAACTATAAGACTAAATCTGGAATGGCAGCAAAGTAATTTAAAGCTCAACTTCACCTTTCTATTGAAATAGGAAATATTAAAATCAATGGCCCAGTGGCTTCAATACACATCTCTTCTCTTGCACTGTTCCTCACAGACTCAACTCACATGGTAAAAGAATCAATTTACATGTAGTAAACAGGCATCTCAGTCCTCTGAGGTCCCACGGTGTGGTATACTTGTCGCCCTCAATGATGTGTGTGACACAGGAAGCCGACCGGAAGCCTAAACCTCTCCAAAGAGAGGTGAAACAATCCTGGAGTGCAAGGACAGTGCAGGAGCAAAAATGACGCCAACCTGAGATGATGCATTGATAGGGGACATGGCTACGCATTTCAGAGCATGTGCACTCCTTTCTCAAGGCTATGTTTACAAAGAGTGATTCTTGCTCTGAGGATCAGCTGCCTTGAGTGTCATGAACATTTGTTACATTCATTTTGTATTGGACTTTTTAATAGACGTTTATTGATATGTTTTACTTAGAGTCTATCAGGTAATGTTTTATCCCTTGAGTGCCATTATTTATCACAAATTACTTTTTGGTGCTTGTGTCCCTAGGTGTGCCATTCTTTTTTACTATGATCCTCTTGTGGAAGTAACTGGTGTGAATTGCTCAATTCACTTGCTAAACAGCTGCAAAAGATATATGTGTAATAATAAGGATCAAAAATCAACAATAGCTCAATCACATGGGCATCAAAGGGACAGTAAAAGCACATGGATAAGTCATGGTTTTTCCGCACGCCCCAACCACCCACCTAAACTAAGAAATACAGACTCTAAGGGTTGTACGCATACCGCATACGTGATTCTTTACTCCGTGGCAAAAATGTAACAGCATGTTGCATTAGTCAAACAGTGCTGCCTATCAATGCAATTAATTTAAGGGAATGGTGTGCTTTCTTCAACAACAGTTTGTTCCTCCAGTTCATCCTCGGGTGATGAACAAGGAATGGCTTAGCCTCCGAAATGCATTCCTGATTGCACTGTGGCTCTGTCATCTAAGCAGTTCCTACACAGCTGGGACATACTTTGGCTGCTTCACACTGAGCTGTACAATCTGCTTCTGCGGATGTTTGTGGTTGTATTTTATTGTATACTTATGTTCATTTGAACAAAACTGTGCTACACCATTGGCGGCTTGGCGCCTCTTTCTCCCCATCCTAACTCTTTTGAAGCACCTGATTACATGTGAAGTTCAAAGTTTTTTTTTTGGAAATGGTTAGCTTGTCCAAGGTCCACAACTGATTATTCTCCCTTTTGTTACCAATTTTGTAAATATTTTTATATACTGTGGTTTTGTTATGTTTTTTTTACTGCCTGTCTCCCGTATTTCTTAATATTTGTTTTTCTTTATTTGAAAAAAAAAAGCAAAACCTCAAAGTATGTGTGCAAGTGGTTAGCTCCTAAATAAATTAGAAATAAACTCAAAATTAAATGATAACAAATTATTATTTCAATAATGTACAGTAATATTGCAATTGTGTAGTGAAAACATACAATACATGTAGCGATAACACAAAATAGATACACATTTTAGTAGTCTGAATATGCATAACTCCCAAAAATGATAACATATAAAAAAAACTCCTTTATTTACAAATGGTTTTTTTTTTTTGCAAGAGCCTAAAACTTTTTGACAGCATTGTATAGACTGAGGTACTGGCTGGCAGGATTGTGCATGTTACATATGTATCACATAGATTGATTACCTACACTTGGCGAGGGGCCTCAGGTTCAAGAACTGATATGGAGGAAACATACCTGTTGCTTTACCAGACTCCTAATAAGTCCTGTTCTGGTCCTGGAGCCCAGAGGCTTTGTAGCACAGTATTGACCATAGTATTAGTCTGAGCTGTGAACAAGCCTCTAAATATATATTAGGGATGCACCAAAATATCGGCGGCTGAAATGTATTGGCCGAAAAAAGTGTTATCAGCATTTTGCAGGTAGGAAAAAAGATGCCAATAATGGCCATCAAAAATGCAAGATTTTACCAGTGATTTTACCACATTTAAGGTGTGTTTTTCAACAGTCATGTGACTCAAAAAACACACGCAAAATGCAACACGTGTGCGATTTTTAATGTTTTTTTTAAGGCAGTTTTTGTTTTGTTCGTTTTGCAGTGCTTTTTGCAGTGCATTTTGTGTTTTTTGCATGTATGTTTTTGACCCATTTTTTATGTGTTTTGAGCTTTTTGTGGCCATCTTGTTGCTGGGCAGATTAAAAATGTGAAACACATAAAAAATTAGCATTTTTGCTCTGTTTTTGCTGCAGTTTCAGCAGTGCAGTTTGTGTTTTGTCCTTTTTACAGAACGTTTTGTGCTTTTGCATGTAAGTTTTTGCAAGCACACTTTTGATGCATTTTTTGATGCATATTGCATTTTTTAAATGCCTTTTTGGGGGTGGGGGGCAACTTGTTGCTGGGCAGATTAAAAATGCAAAACATCAAAAAACACAATATGCGTGCATTTTTTTATGCTTTTTGATGCATTCTCAATGCATTTCAAGCCTGATTCACAGCAATGCAGTTTGAATTTTGTCCATTTTGCAGTGCTTTTTGCACTTTTTACGCATTTTTTGATGCATTTTTCATTTTTTATGTTTTTATCAAGTTTTGCTGGGTATATTAAAATTGCAAAACATTAAAAAAATGCGGCAAATGCATGAAAACATGTTTAAAATGCACTAAGTGCTTTTTCTGCTGCATCTCATGTCAACATGTTCCATAGAAAACCATGCTAAATGGACTGTAGTGTGTTACTGCAAAAAGCCCTAAAAAATGCATTGGTGTGAACCAGGCACATTTTTGGTGCATTTTTTTTAACCAGATATGCACCAAAAAGGCGGCAAGGAAGATTTATAACACCGCAAGGGACACACAAGGGACCAGTGTGAAGACATGCTTTGAATTAAAAGGGATGCATTTTTATTGAGCTTTTCTTGTCTTTTTTTTTTTTTTTTCACACAAAAGCGTTGCAAAAACTGCTTAGTGTAAAAAAAGCCTATTGGCCAAAAGGTGCTGAAATAAAATACACATTCATTTAAATTCATGATATTAATTAAGAAATTGAATATTATACAATTATACAATTATATATATATTAAAAATATATTAAAAAACCTGGCCATTTCGGTTTCAATTGTAATTTTGGTGCACTACTAATATATATATATATGTGTGTGTGTGTATATGTATATATATATATATATATATACTGTATGCTCAGGGCTCTAAGTCCCTTCTGTCTCTCTCTGCTGTGGGAGCCTGCTGCTGGGTGAGGCTGAGTGCTAAAAAAAAGTGCCTATTTGTTTTCTTCTTTTAGGGGATACCCTGTTAGGCTCTGTTCACACCAATGCATTTGTTAGTGCTTTTTGCTTTTTGCAGGAACACACTACAGTCCATTTAACATGGTTTCCTATGGAACATGTTCACATCTAGGCTTTTGATATGCTGCATTTTTGGAAAGGGTCAGGGACTTTTTTAAAAGCAAAAAGCAGTGTTTTTGCTACAATAGAGTTCAATGGAAAATCTGCTGAAATGTATGGTAGTGCGTTTTTCAGCGTTTTGCCACGTTTTTGCTGCATTGTGCATTTTTATTCTGCCCAGCAAAAATTTTTTTTAACTTAAAGCAAAAAAAAAGCTAGCCACACATGACTTGAACTCTGTCCAATTCACCAGCAAGCTGTCCAGTTCGAAATGTGGGTGGCACGGTTGGCATCACCAGGCTAGCAAAAGCCATTTTAAAATAGACTAATTTGAGTAGAAATATGTTGGTCGAACAGTGACTAAATACTGTCTGATGCAGTTACTGTTCAGGTATTCAGAGAATCGAGGGTGCAGCCAGGGGCGGACTGACCATTTGGAAACTCGGCCACTTGGCCCGGGGTCAGTAGGGGGCCCCATGAGATGCCCCTGGTACCTTTTTCATAGGCTTTTTTGAGTTTGGGCAAGGACACAGGGGCCACATGATTCCCTATTGCCCGGGGGCCCCATGCGTTGTCAGTCCGCCCCTGGGTGCAGCAGCTATGTATCACTTAATACAATAGCTAGTGTGACAATGGCACTTACAGGCCAACCCTGCACAGATATTTTCCAGCTTAAAGAACAAAAGTTTAAAGGATAAGTTCATCATTCGTAACATGTTACATATTACACCCATATTCAGAGTGTAACATTTAACATGCTATGATCAGACCGCCCCCCTCCTCACAGCTCCCTGTTGTGACAGCTGATGAAGGGGCTAGCTGTCACAATTTTTTTAAAACTTATTATTATTATAATAATGAAGGGGCTAGCTGTCACATTTTTTTTTAAAATGTGGCCATGCGGGGCTCTGCCTGCTTGGCTACATCACGCACTCACAGTATCCTGTACTACAAGCCCTTGCAGCCTTTGCTGCTGTTGGCTTGTAGTTTTCAATGGACTACCATGGCGCTCCACAGCGTTGCAAAACATTGCGCACAAAATATTTACAGAAAAAATATTACAATATAGACAATAACAACAGCAAAAAAATAAATGTAATTAAAAATGAAAAGTGCTTAACACGTTTTCTATTTATTGTTGCCAGCAGAGTCTAGTTCAATGCAGCATCAGTTCAAAGTGGTGTATCAATGTTAATGGCTCTTTGAATGACTCTCAGCATGTGTGGATTATTTCAATAAAAAATGGAGAGCTCCAAAGTTGCAGTTGCTTTAGTTTTGTTTTGGTCGCTAAGGAGGGTGTTTGCAGGAATAACAAGACCAATTAAAGGGTGTGATATGGTGGGAGGTAGGAATGCTAAACCATTTATGATATTTTTCAATAAACGCTCAACCAATGTCAGTTTTCCAAATGCAGTCATATTTTTATTTTACCACATATTTCAGGCTGCACATCATGAAATTACTATTTAATAGAGACTAAATGTTATGTGCATCTAGATCACACAGGAGAAGGAATGCATCTCATCTGCCTCCTGTACATGATAAGGTAGTTATGTTTAGTATTAAATCAAGCAGTGATGAACTTACACATTCAGATAGATACTTGTGTGGTACTACTGTGTCAGGATTTATGAATTATGTGTGAATTTTGTGAACCAGGAGTTTGAGAGAGCGCATTTTCAGTTCCTGTGACCCAGACTATCATTGAGAATTGTCCCTAAATGGCTATATGTCATCAATTACCAATTGTGCTAGATGTTTTAGGGCATGCCATTTTAGGATATTAGTGTTCTGGCTTTCCAGGTAACCACTAACGGATTTAACTACATCCATT
The DNA here is from genome assembly GCF_062004578.1 of Staurois parvus. NCBI lineage: Eukaryota > Metazoa > Chordata > Amphibia > Anura > Ranidae > Staurois > Staurois parvus. Next base: position 8,799,742 of record NW_028317874.1, read on the forward strand.
GAGCCATTCATAAAATACCAGATCAAAGAATGTGTAATGTTTATTTTATGATAGGCTTAATAAAGGTCCTTCAAACTTTGTAGACCATATGAATGATGTTTACTAAATGTAATCAGTCTGGTCTGATTGTAATGGAGTTTAGGAGGCCAGCTGTGTTGGATGAAACACACAGGATTTTACACTCGATAGTAAGTTGCAGAGTTGTACATTTTCAGGACATCATTCCACTGGCCACACAGTTTTGTGAATCCTCAAATCCCATTATCTTCACAGCTAGTAGAGCAGACTCTTTGATCCAAGCTGTTTAATGTGGATGGGAAATGATTGATTTCTCTCACTCAGCCCACAGGGTTGGTTTTCCTCAGTTTCTTGGACAATCAGATATTATATTTGTTCTAACTGTGTTTGTTTGCTACCTTCCTTAATAACACTATAGAACAAACCTGCTTGGACCGTTCATGGATATCTCTGTCCTGTGCAAAATCAACGGATAGTGTTAGGATATAGGCTAATATACTATATTGCCAAATGTATTTGGCAATCTTTTGGATTCAGGTGTTCCAATCACCTCCATGGCCACAGGTGGATAAAATCAAGCACGTTGGCATAAAGACTTCCACAAACATTTGTGAAAGAATGGGTTGCTCAGGAGCTCAGTGAATTCAAGCATGGTACCGTTATAGATTGACACCTGTGCAATAAGTCCATCCATGAAATTTCCTTGCTACTAAATATTCCATGGTCAACTGTTAGTGGTATTGTAACAAAGTGGAAGCAACTGGGAACAACAGAAACTCAGCCACAAAGTGGTAGGCCACGTAAAATGAGTGCGGTCAGCACATGTTGAAGGTCAATAGCTAAAGGCGTTTAAACTTTGTGTGGCTTTCAGATTAGCAAAACAACAGTGCATAGAGAGCTTCATGGAATGGGTTTCCATGATCGAGCAGCTGCATCCAAGCCTTATATCACCAAGTGCAATGCAAAGCATTGGATGCAGTGGCATAAAGCACGCCACCATTGGACTCTAGAGCAGTGGAGACATGCTCTCTGGAGTGGCCAATCATGCTTCTCTGTCTGGCAATCTGATGGATGTGTCTGAGTTTGGCAGTTGTCAGGAGAACGGTACTTGCCTGACTGCATTGTGCCAATTGTAAAGTTTGGTGGAGGGGGTATTATGGTGTGGGTTTTTTTTTCATGGGTTGGGCTTGGCCCCCAAGTCATCAGCATACCAAGACATTTTATACACTTTCATGCTCCCTAGTATGTAGTAACAGTTTGGGGATGGCCCCTTCCTGTTCCAACATGACTGCGCACCAGTGCACAAAGCAAGGTCCATAAAGACATGGATGAACAAGTTTTGGGGGTGGAGGAACTTGATTGGCCTGCACAGAGTCCTGACCTCAACCCAATAGAAAACTTTTGGGATGAATTAGAGTGGAGATTGGGAGCCAGGCCTTCTTGTTTGACATCAGTCCGACCTCACTAATGTGCTTCTGGAAGAATGGTCAAACATTCCCATTGACACACTCCTAAACTTTGTGAACAGCCTTCCCAGAAGAGTTGAAGCTGTTATAGCTGCAAAGAGTGGGCCAACTCAATATTGAACCCTACGGATTAAGATTGGGATGCCATTAAAGTTAATGTGCATGTAAAGGCAGGCGTCCTAATACTTTTGGCAAATATACAGGTGAAACTCGAAAAATTAGAATATCGTGCAAAAGTTCATTTATTTCAGGAATGCAACTTAAAAGAGGAAACTAATATATGAGATAGACTCGGTACATGCAAAGCAAGATACTTCAAGCTGTGATTTGTCATAATTGTGATGATTATGGCTTACAGATCATGAAAACCCCAAATCCACAATCTCAGAAAATGAGAATATTGTGAAAAGGTGCAATATTCTAGGCTCAAAGTGTCCCACTCTAATCAGCTAATTAAGCCATAACACCTGCAAAGGGTTCCTGAGCCTTTAAATGGTCTCTCAGTCTGGTTCAGTAGGAATTACAATCATGGGGAAGACTGCTGACCTGACAGTTGTGCAGAAAACCGTCATTGACACCCTCCATAAGGAGGGAAAGCCTCAAAAGTTAATTGCAAAAGAAGTTGGATGTTCCCAAAGTGCTGTATCAAAGCACATTAATAGAAAGTTATGTGGAAAGGAAAAGTGTAGAAGAAAAAGGTGTACAAGCAGCTGGGATGACCGCAGCCTGGAGAGGATTGTCAGGAAAAGGGCCATTCAAAAGTGTTGGGGACTTTCACAAGGAGTGGACCGAGGCTGGAGTCAGTGCATCAAGAGCCACAACACACAGACGGATCCTGGAAATGTCGTATTCCTCTTGTCAAGTCGCTCCTGAACAACAAACAACGTCAGAAGTGTCTTACCTGGGCTAAAGAAAAACAGACCTGGTCTGTTGTTCAGTGGTCCAAAGTCCTCTTTTCTGATGAGAGCAACTTTTGCATCTCATTTAGAAACCAAGGACCCAAAAGATGGAGGAAGAATGGAGAGGCACACACTGCAAGATGCTTGAAGTCCAGTGTGAAGTTTCCACAGTCTGTGTTGATTTGGGGAGCCATGCCATATGCTGGTGTTGGTCCACTGTGCTTCATCAAGTCCAGGTTCAACGCAGCCGTCTATCAGGAGATTTTGGAGCACTTCATGCTTCCTTTCGCAGATGAGCTTTATGGGGATGCTGACTTCATTTTCCAGCAGGACTTGGCACCTGCCCACACTGCCAAAAGCACCAAAACCTGGTTCAATGACCGTGGGATTACTGTGCTTGATTGGCCAGAAAACTCGCCTGACCTGAACCCCATAGAGAATCTATGGGGCATTGCCAAGAGAAAGATGAGAGACATGAGACTGAACAATGCAGAAGAGCTGAAGGCCACTATTGAAGCATCCTGGTCTTCCATAACACCTCAGCAGTGCCACAGGCTGATAGCTTCCATGCCACGCCGCATTGAGGCAGTAATTGCTGCAAAAGGGGCCCAAACCAAGTACTGAGTATATATGCATGCTTATACTTTTCAGAGGTCCGATATTGTTCTATGTACAATCCTTGTTTTATTAATTGTATGTAATATTCAAATTTTCTGAGATTGTGGATTTGGGGTTTTCATGAGCTGTAAGCCATAATCATCACAATTATGACAAATCACGGCTTGAACTATCTTGCTTTGCAAGTAATGAGTCTATCTCATATATTAGTTTCACCTTTTAAGATGCATTACTGAAATAAATGAACTTTTGCACGATATTTTAATTTTTCGAGTTTCACCTGTAGTGTATATTGTATTTTTCCTCAACAACAGACATGAAATGTTAGCTCCTTGCTGGATGTTAACTATGGGTAATTATTACAGAGTCCCTTTGGAATCATTATTAGAAGTACTAAAAGAAAATGACTTGTAACTTTCTGGCTGGCGGCAGAACATTAATTATTAGTAGAGCATTTAAGTTTAAGAAGAATCTTAAATAAAGTTAATGCTCCTTATAAAGCTCCATTTAAGTAAATGATCTATGTTATTTGAATAAGATGTATTTGAATGTTATTTATGTGAATTGTTCATTCACGCATATAGGTATACCATCCTCTGTGAATGCCACTGTTTGTAGAATTTGTAATATTTTATTTGAGGTTGATAGAATTTATAGCTTTCATTGAAACTATGGGGATAAGAGGGTAAATGGGTGATATTTTTTGTGCACACTAGTTACTGCACAGAAATGCACTGGTGTGCTGAGTAGAAATGGCAGCTCCAACACCCATTCAGCAACAAATGTATGATGTATATGAGGTATACAACATAAAATAAAGGCCTGGCAGCATAAAATAAAATGTACGCCCAATATACTTTATATAAACCCTAAAATACTTGCACCACCAAAATAATAGCCCAACAATAAATCAAAATAGAAAGAGGGTAAATCTAAAATAAAGACCCCAACAAATGACAGAAACCAGAAAACAATCAGGAAGTATACGGCAGCTAACAAGCCAGTATACTGTTTGCTAGTACAGAAAACAGTAGTCTTAAGAAGGAGTTAGGTCTATAGAAGAAATTTGAATATGGATGGTGGTGGTAATGGTGGAGGACAGGAGGGTCAAAGGTACCAGAAGGCACGTAGCTCACCATTGCAATCCATAGTAGACATCACTATCTCTCTATACACTCGATTTACCCAGAATTTTGAGCTCTCCCTAACAGGTCCCACACACTTACAATATGGCTTCTGAGCCCACCTTTGTATAGTAAGGGGATTCATACTTGATTCCTTTTCATAGATCAACTAACCAAAATAGAAGGCTAAGCGTTGCATTTTCGAATGTCCTCAATTTCTGGTGCAAACTTATTGGCCAGTAGTTAGGGATTCACGCTGAATGCAAACCATGGGGATCCAAGTGAGTTTGAGGTGAACCAAAATCTAATGCCAAAATTTGACAGACTGCAATTTTCTGTTCACGTATGGCAGTTTGCTTCCTGAATGGAGATGTGTCATGAGTAAAAAAAAAAACTTAGACTGTCATTACTGTACTATCCTTCAAAAAATGTTAGTTGTCTTGCTTCCAGCATGGTGATCTTGCCTCAAAACTATAACAAGTATATTGTGTAATAAAGTCAGGCAGTGGCCAGTGGGTGGAACCTCAGTGAACAGCAGGGAACCAGGCATCAGAAGCTGCCTGAAGTGTTTTGGATGCTGAAGGTTCTTCAACCAGTGTAGCTCTTCAAGAGAGGGAAGATCCAAGGTATGCAATGGTGAGATAGATAAGTATACCTTTTATTAACAGGATTTTTTTCTGCAACAGTCACTTTAAAAACTATAAAAGGTATGTCAGTAGAAACAGAAAATCAACAGCATATACAATATCAATAAAAGTGATAACAAAATATGCTAAGTTGTATCATAAAAATAAAATAATTGTGAAAAAAACATGTATAAGCAGTTTTTATTACCCAAGTCAGATTTGTCTCTCTCGCCAGCCAAGGGGTGAAGTTGAGGCATCGTAAAAAGTGTAGTATAATGTTCATGTTTACTATGTTACACTCTTATAGAAAATGAGAGGCAAAATATTAGCCTACTCTGTTGGAAAAGAAGAGAAAGAAAAAAAAAGAGAGTATCAAGAGCAGTTAAGGTGATGCCTCACAAGCCTCACTCCTTCAGTGGCAGATATCGCACCCATGGTTGCCACATCTTTTCAAACTTAGTTTGGTTATTGTGGAGGGTGCATGAAAGTTTATTATAAATACCTTCCCGCCCGGCCTATAACAGATTGATGGCGAGGCGGGAGTGGACATCATATGACATCCTGTCATATGGGGCCATGCAGTGGCATGATCTGTCATGTCCACGGGACACAATCACAGCAGATCACATGTCAATTGTATACAATGGATGGCTTCCTTTCATGCCATACATTATATACAATTGTGTTGTTAGCTGTGATTGGTCAAAGCAATCACATGGTACAGACAGGGCCAATCACAGCCCATCTGTATCATGTGATGAGCTTTTCCCAATCACAGCTAATCACAACAAAAGACTGAATGAATCAGTTTCACTCAGTAACAATGGTTGCGAATATCAATTAAATACATTGGTATTAGCAATTAAACTGTGTAAAAAAAAATCCTGATCACTTGCCTAGAGTAGTACAATGTTACAATGGTAACATTGTATTGCTCTGGCCGCAGTGTGTTGAAAAAAAAAAATAGTAAAACAAAGAAAGAAATGTAATAAAAAAGAAAAAAATAGAAAAGTGAAACAAAATTCAATTATTATTATACTTATTTTTTTACATACTGTCACAAGTCAGTGTCTCTGATCACCACTACACCAGTTATATAATAACGCTGTACTGTACTCGTGACAATATGTAAAAAAAATTGTGCATTTTTTTTTTCATTTTCCATAAAATTGTAGCAACAAAATTACATCTTCAAAAAACTCACCATGCCTCTTACTAAATACCTTGGACTATTTTCTAAAAATGGGTCTTTTTGGAGGTATTTGTACTATCCTGGCATTTTTGGGCCTCAAAAAATTAGATTGGCCTGGAATACAGGACCTGTTAATAGGTCCTGTATTCATGTCCTGGTGTTTTGTGTGTCCTATGGATCAATAAATATACACTATATTCATCAATCCTCAGATGTACGGCTGACCCTTCTTCCTGTTGCATCGTATGTGGTGGCAAGCCAGAGCCTGCACCTCTCGTGGATTGATCTGGATTCTTTGCCTTAGCGATATACCTCTGTTCTTTGGATTCAGCCCTCATGGCCACAACTTGAAACAAATAGAAGAATCCTGTGAGCTCATCTTTGCTATCCTAGCTGGGACTATATGCCTTCTCAGTGGAGTTTTGTGGATAGATTCCACCAGATTACTTCCCTTTAAAAAAACATATGGGATTTCGTTTCAGGAGGTATTATTTTGGGGTTTTCATTTATTTTGGGTTATACTGTTTTCTATTGTATGTTGTTAGGACCTTATTTTTAGGGTACATTTCCAGTATTAATTTGTTTATTTTCCTTCCTGCTAAGCTATTGTACTTTGACAGAGGTGAGATTTCCCCAGCATCAGAATACAGTGATTAGTACTGCTGGGTATAGCCCAGTGATTCCTCAGAATCAATCCCCCGAGGCACCCCAGAGCCTATTCAAGGGCCCAGGAAAACCACTGCCACACTGCTTTGCTGAATTTTGAATTTACAGCTGATCCTTTTCCAACTGTTTGTGTTGGTCCCCTTCTGCCAATTTATGGCCTGTTCTGCACCACAGTGGCAGATACCAAGCCACCATTTTTTGCTCAGAAGACCTTACCTGCCCTACACCAGCATGTGCAATGCTAAGGTCTTGTAATCACTGGACCCAATGACCATATACACGATTGAACAAGCAGTAACAGTACATCTCCTGCATGTCATACATGGCAAATTTGATGGCCGCTGAGACAGGGCACATTGCTGGAGCTGGTGGTGCCAGCCTGGTGCACCTTGGTGATGGTGAAAGTCACCTCTCCCCCCTTCTCCTCAATAGCCTTAGGCAATGACTCCTACAATCTACCAATCTCCCACATGAGCCTATGTAACATTCTAGACAAAATGCTATCATAATTCTTGACAGCTGATATGCCTGGTGAACAAGAGGTTGACTTTAATCCAGCTTGTGCTAGTCCATGCATTCTGTGACAATGGCAACAAATTGATGGTCAATCTTCAGCAGAGAAAATTTACACACATACTTTGGCTTGGCCAGAAGAATAGGTGGTCATACCCAGAAAGTGTTTACCTGGCTGAAATTAATTGGAAGGCCAGGTTGCCTGCCCAGCCCCATGATATCTGATACACACATTGTGATTATACTTCACAATGGCACTGCTGCAGTAGAAGCACCAGTAGCACCAGACCATCACATCAGTGCCTCCTTATTCAGGACCTATGCAATATCTTGTCACCATTGGAAGACCAGATTGATCAATGATCCTTCTGGTGTTCTTGATGGAGCACACACTTCACAATGTAGTATGTTGGGCAATGGAGGCACTGTCGTAGGAAAAGAAAGAAGAGGCAGAGGGAGACAGAGGTTGAGAGTTGAGAGAGTTGGGGTATGGGCAGAAAGTGTAAAGAGTGTTGGAGTGCTGGAGATGAAGAGGAGGTTTATGGTTCTGGTGTTGATGAGGAGGAGAAAATCTAATGCAGTTTCAAGGAGGATGTTTCACCCCCCCCCCCTGCACACTCTATGATCATACTTGGCCTCATATAGGATGGAGCACAGAGCACCTCAATCTCAGGTAGTGCAGCAAAGAACCCCTTTGTTTCATCTCCTGATGATGAATGAGTCCATTGGCTTGGAAGCAAAGGTGAAGGCAGGGGCAGACTGACAACTCATGGGGCCCCCCGGGCAATAGGAGATCATGGGGCCCCTGTGACCTTGCCCAAACTCAAAAAAGCCTATTAAAAAGGTACCAGGGGCATCTCATGGGTCCCCCTACTGACCCCGGGCCCTCGGGCAGTGCCCGGGTTTCCAAATGGTCAGTCCGCCCCTGGGTGAAGGTAAATTGCTGACACAAGCAAAGCTGCCCTTTGTATGAGCTCTTTTGAGCAGCAGAGGTGTGCTCCAGAGCAGTAATGAAACCAGTGAAAGTTTCTTCATCCTCCCTGGACAAAAGAAGAGACTCTCATTGGTCAGTGCTGTTCCACGACTATGCTGACTAATGACAGCTAGCCATTGTCTGCATTATGCTGCTACACAGCCTCCAGTGCTGTGTGTGGAATTTTAAACATTTACAGATAGCAGATGTGGGTGGTGGGAGATTAATGGCAGAGCAAATAAGTGCAGCAGGGATTAGGGGAGTAGTTATGGTGTTGGGAATTCAGCTTTAATTTTTTGGTGGAAAGGTGGAATTACCCTTTAAGAAGGCTGCAGTTTCACAGAGAGGAAAAAGACAGGTTTGTTATCAAGAAATTAAAATTGTAGTGATTTACTGAAAAAAGCAGAAACATTTTATTATTTTTTAGGCAATCAAGACACATATTGAATCTACATGTTTAATACGTTCACTCCTATAGGTCCTAATCAGCTTGAAACAAGTACTATTTTCTAACAACTTGCTGCCAGATAGTATCCATTTATTCAATTTGATCTCACTCCATGATAATATCTGCCATTTTATATGTTTAGTCCGTGTCCCATTTTTATTTTATTATTTTATTATTCATATTATTACTATTATTTTGGTCTATTATTGTTTACTAAGTGACCTTAATGAAATTCTGCATGCTTTTATCTAGTTTGTTATGAATTATGTAAGTCCAATTGGTCTAAAATCACTGTACAAATGTGTTGGTTATAGTATCTTTTTGTATCCCTTTGTAACTCATGATATCTCTTCATTGCTGTGTAAGTATTCCTGAGGGTATATGTCTCCCCCCAGTGGTCACTTTTGCTAATAACATTTTATTTCTTGTATGATTGAACTTTATACACCAATTTTTTAGTCACCATCTAATATTGAGTTTTTGTGTAAGTTGAGATTTGTGTGTCAGTTGAGATTTGTGTGTCAGTTTTATTCAATTACAGAAACTTCAACCACTATTAGCAATTTGTTATTTATAGACTTCTCCTGCTGTTCTGTAGCTAAGTCTGAGAAAGTGGTGGAGCTGTAAAAGGCATCACCAATAGCAACACTTGAGGAAGTAATTCTTCCCTGAAGCCATCTAGTTAACTGAGAATGCCATGCACATAACACATCTGAGTGGGTCTCTCACCAGGGGAAGCCACTGACAATTGACATTTCCAGTAAACAGCCCCATGAACGGTTGTGCTTAAATAATATGTTACCACAACATTTCATATTCCTGATATGTGTCTGTTGTACCAGGTTCTTGTATAAAAAAATATCCTCTTCTCTTTGTATTGCTTCCTTTCTGTGAAATCCCTGGTGCCCTGCCAGTCCTCCTGCTTTACAGTTTCTAACTGACCATGCTAGGTATGAGAGTACATCCATGTCAGTGTGGTCAGTTTTCTGGCTGTGCTGGGAGCATAGCCTGCTCTCCTCCAATGGTCAGACTTGTACTGACATGCCCCCTCCCTCCACCAACACAGGCATTCACTTGAAAGATCAGTGTATTGCTGGTTTCCAAGTGCAGCAAAGAACAGAGTTCATGTAATCACTTTTTAAATATATACATAAACATTTTGCCTTACATTTCTATTTTTAACTGAATGGGTTGTTTTGCAAGGTAAGCGTTCACATATACTTTACCCACCTCCCGCACACCCTATAAACCAGCCAGGCAGGAGCACATCCTGGGTGGACATCATATGACATCCTCCGAACACAGTGGAAAACATATTGCTATACCGGGTTTGCCTTGGTACCATGTGATTGCTGTGACCAATCACAGTGATTACATGTCAGTTGTTCACAATGGCTTTCATTCATAGCCATTCATTGTTTACTATTGTGATCTCTGTGATTGGTTACCGGGATCACCTTACACAAACACAGCACACCTGTACCATATGATAGCCATGGCCAATCACAGCTATCACAATTGTACACAATGGCGCATGAATGGATGCAATTCATAAAAATGATTGCTTATAATAGAGATCATTACTGTAAAAAGAAATCATAGTGTAAAAAAAAGTCCTGATCACCTCTCCAGAGCAGTACAGTGTTACTATGGTGACATTGTACTGCTTTGGTCACAGTATGTGAAACATTTTTTTAAATTTTTTTTTTTTTTTTTACATACTGTCACCAGTCAGTATCCCTTGATCATCTTGCCAGTCATATGATGATGCTGTACTGCTCTGGTGTTAAAAAACAAACAAAAAAAAAACATTTTATTTTATTTCTTTTTCCAATTTAAATTTGTTTACATTTAAATTAATTTTCCAACAAATTGTGAAAAAAAATTGCAACTTCTAAAAACTCGTCATGCCTCTTACTAAATACCTTGGACTGTCTACTTTCCAAAAAGGGGTCATTTGGGGGGTATTTCTACTGTCCTGGCATTTCACGGCCTCAGGAATTGAAGCTGTCAGTAGATCAGGATTGATCAATTTTCAAATATATATATATATATATATATATGAAGAATTATTTATTTGCAAAATCTTATAACAAAAATAATTTTTTTTTTTATATTTTTTATGTTTATATGCCAAAAAAACCCAGTGGTGATCAAATACCACCAAAGGAAAAGCTCTATCTGTCTCAAAAAATGATAAAAAAATGTCATTTGGGTACAGTGTTATTGTATAATAATGACTGAATAATTTGCATTTAAAGTGTGAGAGCTGAAAATTGGCCTGGGCAGGGCAGGGGGTTAAAATGTCAGGTATTGAAGTGGTTAAACTGCTGCTGATCTCCCTGATTTCCTCTAATGAGCTGATACATGGATATCTAATTGTCTTTATACTGTAAACAATTTGTTATTAACTCATCTTTTAATACAATATTTCTCTCTGTGAAGACTGTGCAATCTCTCCCTATTAGATCCAGGTCTACAAGAAACACTGACTGTGTATATAACTGACTGTAAATAAAGTCGTTTCAAGCAGCAAACACCCCACAAACACTTGTTGATCTTCACTAATCTGTTCCAGGTCTGTGAGGGGGCTGGGACATTAGAAAAATCCCCTGATTGGCCTTTCTAAGTCTGGCAATTTTCCTCTGACCTCTGACCTCAACAAGGCATTTTCAGCCACACAACTGCTGCTTACTAGATATTTTCTCTTTTTTGGACCTTTCTCTGTAAACCCTAGAGATGGTTAGATGGTTGTGTGTAAAAATCCCAGTAGATCAGCAGTTTTTGAAATACTCAAACCAGCCTGTCTGGCACCAAAAACCATGCCACGTTCGAAGTCACTTAAATCCCCTTTCTTCCCCATTCTGATGTTCCGTTTGAACTTCAGCAAGTAACCTTCATCACGTCTAGATGCCTAAATGCATTGAGTTGCTGTCATATGATTGGCTGATTAGCAATTTGTGTTACCAAGCAATTGAACAGGTGTGCCTAATAAAGTGGCCAGTGAGTGTATTTTTTCATATCACGGACATCCATGGATAGCAATGTGTAAGTGTAAAGCCTATGGGACTTAGTTACCTTTTACAGAACTCCTAATAATGTCTTCATATAGTTTACTCTCCAAAAGGACAACGTCAGCTTTGTTCAGACATAATCCAGGGAAAGCATCTTTTTCCTGGACTGATATGATGGCTTATGGATGACAAATGCATAAATCTTGGTACTTCTACAGTTCTTGGCCGTGTTAACACATGTCTGACACAGACCAGCCCTGGCTGCAGCCTCCCACCTTGTTGACATTTTATAAATATACAGTGCTGTAGTCTTATCATTGGGGCAGTGTTATCAGGGGCGGACTGACCATTTGGAAACTTGGGCACTGCCTGAGGGCCCGGGGTCAATAGGGGCCCCATGAGATGCCCCTGGTACCTTTTTCATAGGCTTTTTTGAGTTTGAGCAAGGACACAGGGGCCCCATGATCCCCTATTGCCCGGGGGCCTCATGAGTTGTCAGTCCGTACCCTTGAGTGTTATCACTGTCCATGAATTGCTGCTGTGCTGAGCCTGTACTTTCAACAAAAGAAAAGGACCTTCTCCTTTATAGTCAACAAGAACTAAGCTAGCCCAGGAAGGTATATTGATACACAAAGATGTGTGATGCACTTCTCAGAGCCTGGGTCAGTAATTAACATGATATTTCATTAACAGGGGAACCTGATAATTATAGCGAGTGTGAAATTTTTGTAGCCCATTTTTAGAGATAAACTGGTCTCCTCTCTACCTCTGTGCCCCATAACAATCCCATGGACTACAATGGCTGTTGCTTGAATGTTATTGAATGAAAGCAATCTCTGGAGCAAGAAAACAGCTCCTTGTCCTGTTCAGCAATGTCAGGTCCTATTTTCAATTGAAGGCCTGTTATATGTGGGTGTTTAGTCAATTTGCAACTATATGCAAACAGCCAATAACAGGACATAGCTTTTCATGTTACATAATTACATAGTTAATCTTGTTGAAAAAAAAACTTGTCCATCCAGTTCAACCAACATAAAAAACAAAACAAAACACCACACACACACAAACAAAAAGAAAACCTCCATATACACTATCCTATACCCACAGTTCTTCCAGAGAAAGGCAACAAAAACCCCAATAAAGCATGATCCAATTTGCTCCAGTGGAGGAAAGAAAATTCCTTCTTGATCCTTCAAGAGGCAATCAGATAATCCCTGGATCAACGTTACCTATAAATATTAGTATCCTGTATATTATGTGTATCTAAGAAAAAATCCAGGCCTTTTTTTTTAAATAATCTACTGAGCTGGCCAGAACCAACTCTTGAGGAAGTCTATTCCACATTTTCACAGCTCTTACTTTTTGTATTTGGAGATTAAATCTCTTTTCCTCCAGACGTAAAGAGTACCCCCTTGTCCTCTGTGATGACCTCAAGGTGAATAACTCTACACCAAGTTCACTATATAGGACACTTATGTATTTATACATGTTCATCATATCCCCCTTTAATTCCCTCTTCTCATGAAAGAATAAATTCAGTTCAGCTAATTGTTCATCGTAGCTGAGCTCCTCCATGTCTCTTATCAGTTCTGTTACCCTTCTCTGCACTTTCTCCAGTTCCCCTATATCCTTTTTGTGAATTGGTACCCAAAATTGCCTCCTAGTATGTAAGATACATGCGTGTTTTTAGCCCCCAAGTCCATAACTTTACATTTATCAACATTAAACCTCATTTGCCACATTGTTGCCCAATTAAACAGTGCATTGAGGTCGACTTGTAAGTTGAAGACATCCTGTAAGGACGTTATTCCACTGCACAGCTTGGTGTCATCTGAAAAGACCAAAATGGTATTTTTAATCCCAGACCCTATATTGTTTATAAATATATTAAAAAGTAAGGGTCCCAACACTGAACCTTGGAGTACACCAATAACAACCCTAGACCATGAAGAGTATGAATCATTAACCACTACTCTCTTTAACCACTACTCACTACTATCTTTTAGCTAGTTTTCTATCCTTTCACAAACTGATTTTTCCAATCCTGTAGACTTTACCTTACACATTAGCCATGTGTGGGGAACTGTGTCAAATGCTTTTGCAAAATCCAAGTATACCACATCCACTGCCATCCCACTGTCCAAGGTTTTTCTTACCTTCTAATAAAAAGAAATCAGATTTGTCTGACAAGTTGTCTTTCATGAATCCATGCTGACTTTTGATAAAAAAAAATGTTTTCTAGCAAAAACTCTATATGTGGTCTTTTATTAAACTCTCCAGTATCTTCCCAACTAACTAAACTAACAGGTCTGTAATTACTTGGAAAAGACTTTGACACCTTTTTAAATATAAGCACCACATTGGCCTTACGCAGGGGCAGACTGACAACTCATGGGGCCACTGGGCAATAAGAGATAATGGGGACCCCTGTGCCTTCACCTACACTCAAGACAAAGCCACACCCACACAACACCCCAATTGCATATTGCAGCTCAGCTACATAGTAAGGGCAATCAAAATAATTAAAAAATAATAAAAAACAACGTGGCGCCCCCCTCCCATAGATACCAAGCCCTTGGGGACTGGTATGGGTTTTGAGGGGAACCCCATGCCAAAATTAAAAAAAATAGTGCAGAGTCACCCCCAAGATCCATAATAGACCCTTATCCGAGCATGCAGCTCAGCAGGTCAGGAAAGGGGGGGGACGAGCGAGTGCCCCCCCTCCTGAAACATACTAGGCCACATGCCCTCTACATGGGGGGGTGCTTTGGGGAGTCCCCCCCAAAGCACCTTGTCCCCATGTTGATGGGGACAAGGGCCTTTTCCCCACAACCTGGCCTGTGGTTGTGGGGGTCTGCGGGCACGGGCTTTTCGAAATCTGGAAGCCCCCTTTAGCAAGGAGGCCCCCAGTGTAGTGTGAAAAAAGTTAGGAGACAGTCTTTGACAAGTCCTTTATTAAAAGAAGAAAAATCTTAAAAAGTCCCCCGAAGCAGAACCAACGTCAATCACGATGCCCTCCGCCGCTGCTAAAAAAGAAAAAAAGAAATGGCTCCGCTCCCGATGCTGGTTCCCGGCCATCTGACTGCTCCTCTGGCTTGACAGTTCTTAAATATGTAAGGGGTGGGGCCACCCAGTGACATCACGTGTGTGGCCCCACCTCCTTGTGACATAATTGACCCAGCATGCCCCGGTTGATGATGCCACAAGAGGAGTGGTCACACATGTGATGTCCCTGGGTGGCCCCACCCCTTACATATTTAAGAACTGTCAAGCCAGCGGAGCAGTCAGACAGCCGGGAGCCAGCGTCGGGAGCAGAGCCTTTTGTTGTCTTTTTTAGCAGCAGTGGTGGGCATCATGATTGACATTGGTTCTACTTCGGGGGACTTTTAAAAATGTTTCTTCTTTTAATAAAGGACTTTTCGGGTAGCGGTGGCATCATGACTGACGTTGGATCTACTTCGGGGGACATTCTTTTATTTTTCTTCTTTTAATATAGGACTTGTCAAAGACTGTCTCCTGTCTTTTTCCACACTACAAAAAAGCACACAAGGCTATCTAATTCAACAAAAAGTAAATAAATAAATAGAAAACCTCGATTTATACAATCCTATGAAGCATGGTCCAATTTATTCCATGGGGAAAAAATGCTCCTGATTCCTCAAGAGGCAAACATATATTCTCTGGATCAACACTTTGTAGTGTTATTACCTATAAATGTTAATATCCTGTTATATTGTGTCCATTTAGGAATGTGTACAGCTCTTTTTTTAACTGTCAGCTGAGCTGGCCAAAATTAGTCCTTGAGGAAGCCCTATCCACATTTTCACTTATTGTGAATAATTCTTTATATTTGTGGAGGTTTAATATATTTTCCTCCAGATGTAAATAATGTCCCCTTGTCCTCTGTAGTGAAAGTGAAAAACAACTCCAAGTTCACTTAATGGGCCATTAATGTATTTATACATGATGATCATATTCTCCCTTAACTGTCTCTTCTCAAAAAAGAATACATTCAGTTCAGTTAATCTTTTCTCAAAGCTGAACTCCCCCCATGCCTCTTATCAGCTTGGTTGCAATTCTCTGCTTTCTCTTCCTTTCCCTAGTATCTTTATTATGTACTGGTGCTCAAAACTGAACTGCTACTCATATTCCATATGAGGTCTTACTAATGATTTCTACAGGTGTAAAATTATGTCTCTCCAGAGTCTATACCTCTTTTAATACAAGAGAGGATTTTGCTCGCTTTAGAAACTGCAGTTGGCATTGCATGCCATTATTAAATTGGTTCTAAACAACAATTTTTTTTACCTTAATGCATTCCTTACATTAACCACTTGGCAACCGCGCTATAGCCGAATGACAGCTACAGCATGGTTTTCCAGTTCTGGGAGGGCGTCATATGACATCCTCCCAGAACGCGCCCTCCCACGCACCCCCAGCGGCGCGCACCTGGCAATCTCCATGATTGCTGTGTCTTAGGGACACAGCTGATCACTTGATGTGGTAGAAGCCCAATCACAGTGGCCTTTTACCACATGATCAGCTGTGTCCAATGACACAGCAGATCACCGGGTAAATAGCGTGAGGAAAGTACTGCCGATAATAAGCAATTGTCAGAGAACAGATCGACACTGATCATCAGGGCATGGAAGATCAGTGCTCTGATGATCAGTGCCCAGCAGTGCCACCCACCAATGCAAAGCAGTGACAACCATCAGTGCCCAGCAGTGCCACCCACCTGTTCTCATCAGTTCCCATCAGTGCCACCCACCAGTGCCCAACAGTGCCACCCACCTGTGCCCAGCAGTGCCACCCACCAGTGCCCAGCAGTGCCACCTATCAGTGCTGCCCAGAAATACCACCCATCAGTGCCCAGCAGTGCCCCCTCATCAGTGCCACCCAGCAGTGCTGCCCATCAGTGCCGCTCATCAGTGCCCTGCAGTGTCACCAGTCAGTGCCATCCAGGGGCGGAATGATCATTTGGAAACTCGGGCACTGCCCAAGGGCATGGGGTCAGTAGGGGGCCCCATGAGATGCCCCTGGTACCTTTTTCATAGGCTTTTTTGAGTTTGGGCAAGGACACAGGGGCCCCATGATCCCCTATTGCCCAGGGGCCCCATGAGTTGTCAGTCCGCCCCTGGTGCCATCAGTCAATGCTGCCCATCAGTGTCCATCAGTGCTGCCCATCAGTGCCGTCTATCAGTGCCCATCAGTGCCACCTATCAGTACTTATCATTGCTGCATATCAGTGAAGCCTCACCAGTGCCCATCTGTGCTGCCTATCTGGGCCACCTCATCAGTGCCCATCAGTGCTGCCTATCAGTGCCCATCAGTGCTGCCTACAAGTGCAGCCTCATCAACGCACATCAGTGAAGGAGAAAAATTACCTGTTTGCAAAATGTTATAATAGAAACAAAGAAAAACTTTTTTTTAAAATTTTTTGCTCTTTTTTTGTTTATAGTGCAAAAAATAAAACACTCAGTGGCGATACCACCAAATACCACCAAAGGAAAGCTCTATTTGTATGAAAAAAATGATAAAAATTTAGTATGGGTACAATATTGTATGATCGCGCAATTGTCATTCAAATTACGACAGCGCTGAATTGACCTGGGCAGGAAGGGGGTAAAGGTGCCCAGTAGGCAAGTGATTAAGGTGCACAGCAGAGCAATACAAAGCAGCTTGTCTTCATAGTAAAACACACACAGCACACTATGTAAAACACACACAGCATACAGTTAACCCTTTGATCGCCCCAGATGTTAACCCCTTCTTGCCCAGTGTCATTAGTACAGTGTCAGTGCTTTTTATTAGCAACGATCACTGTATTAGTGTCACTGTGGATGTTAGTGCCAGTTAGTCAGTCCCCCCCAGTGTCAGAATGCCCCCCTCAGTCCCGCAATAAGTCGCTGATTCGACCAGTACTAGTAAAAGAGATAAAAAAAAATTTCCAGTATATATACTGCCATTTCTAGACACTACAACTTTCACGTAAACCAATTAATTTACACGTATTTGGATTTTTTTTTTAGCAAAGACATGTAGCAGAATACATTTGGCTTAAATTTATGATGAAATTAGATTTTTTTTTTTTTTTATTGGACGTGTTTAATTGCAAAAAGTCAAAAGTATGTTTTTTTTTCAAAATTGTCATTCTTATTTTGTCTATAGTGCAAAAAATAAAAAATCAAATTAAATACCACTGAAATAAAGCTCTATTTGTGGGGAAAAAAAGACATACATTTAATTTATGTACAACATTGCATGACCGTGCAGTTGTCAGTTAAAGTAATGCAGCACTGTATCGCATACAATGGCCTGGTCAGGAAGGGGGGTAAATTGTCTGGAGGGCAAGTGGTTAAAGAATATAGCTATCTATCAACTGTGGGTATAGGATTATACCTTTTTTTTTTTTTAATGGTAAACTGGATGGACTTTTGTCTTTTTTCAGCCAGACTAACTATGTAACTATCTCTTTAACAGGCAGGCCAATGCATAACAGTGTGTTTATTCGTTGTATAGCCCAGTCTGCATCACTGACAGGAAAAGAGTTCTGTGTCTGAGCAGCAGAGGAGATCATACACAGGAACAACTGGAAAAAGAGGCTCATATTACAGGACTGAGAGAAGCCAGTGTTCAGCCTGCCCTCCATCCACTATATCCCTGTGCATATAGATTGCTAAAGATTCTGGAGAGAGGTGTGGAGTATTGTGAGAAAGTAGTAACATATAAACTAAGCTGCTTTATGGATTGAGCAAAAAGAACTACAGATCCAACAATTAGGAGTGTTCTCAGCAGAGAGGAAGAGGAGGAGGGTTGTTTCTGGCCAGAGGCTGATGGAAGGCAGTCATTTGGAGAGTGTGTGTGTCTCTGGTCACTGGTGAAATGCTGATTGCCACATCTTTGATGGAGAAAGGCACTGGAGAGGAGACCCTCTAATACCAGAGATCATCACTGACCTAGCCCACTGCCTAGCTGTTGGGGGAGAGCGTTGCAGTTTTAGACCAGATTGAATCATTGACAGGCATGGAGAGAGGCCACCCACTGTCATCACAAGAGTTGGTGAGAGGCTGCTGGCCAATCCTGCACTACACCTTGATAAGAAAGGGACAGAGTTGTCTACAAGAAACACAGTGTCAGTGGCTGCATCAGTTCTTAAAGGGACAGTACCCTAAGCACTGCACCATAATGGTTGGACCTCAACAAGCTGGCCAGCAGAAAAAATAGAGTAGTATATATTGACCGCTGAACTGTTATAATAGTATAACTTCCTCTAGTTAGGACTGCCTCACTATAGCATTTGGGGGGGGGGGGGGAGTTGTGCTTTATACCAGTTATTGTTTCTGCAGTTTATTTCTACTGTTTATCTACTTTTCAGTATATTCTCTTACTGCTTACCTTATTGCAGTACATTTCTTGCTACTGCTCAACCATTTGCTGTGTCATTTTTGGTGTCTATATACCTTGAGCCTTTTGGGTTTATGAATCTATATCTGCAATAAATATCCCCCACCCAGCCAGGTGTGTCAATGTGCATGGAGCTATTTCCAGATTTGGGTACAGAGAAACAGAGGACCTAAAACATTCAGTGGCTTCTTTGGGGTAAGCACTACAATTTCTATAAAGAGATTGCTACATGTAAGCACATATGTCTATCATCAAAAGACCTAAAACTCCTAGTCCACAATTTGATTCACTCAGATTTGGAAAGCTATATGCTCCATTCTTTTTTTCTAGATATCCTTAGCTTACTAAGTGTCTACATTCATAGTACAAAAATGTGTGTTGCAACAAAGAGTCTGTAACTGCTTGAAAACCTTGTAATCCATAGGAGAACCTTTTTACACATAAAGTAGGAATACGTTAAAATGCTGGGTAGATGAAATTAGTTAATATATTTAGATAAGGGTTTACTGTAATACTTAAGCATATGCCAATGATAGGTTCTGGTTTTTACTCTTCCAACAATTATAAACATATTCCCAAGACATATTTCAAAAGATCAAGGTTTGGTTAACGGTTGCTGAGCTAAATAGCAGGAAAGGAATACATCTCATGAGATACAGATCAGTGTCAGGTTGGCAACAAAATACCTCCATATGGTCAGATCTGGCACAATGGACTTCCAAGTAGTTGGGCCGGTTTTCAGATAGTTTCTGCTTATACTGCCTCTTCAATGTAGCTGGACGGATTACAACAATGTATATTAAAGTTTGATTTCCACATGACTGTCATTTGAAAAAATTAACCTTGTACTGAATTATCAGAACTAAGACTTTTCTATTTGAGAAAGGCAAAATTGTGTGTTCTCTATAAACCTTTCACCTCCTTACTATACCACAAATGCAATTTCTTTAATAAATTGGACCTTTTAAGGTAACCAGTTGAAGCCCACTGTTGGCTGATGAGACAGAGCTGGTCCAAGTTATGGAAAGATCCAGACTTTAATGTTGGGATCCACCCTGATGCCTGACTGGCAGCTGACTCAGCTTGTCAGCATACCTCTGAGAGCCTGAGCGAGCTGCTCCTGCCCCCTCTACAGCCTGGCACTCCAGTGAGCGCTGGAGGGGCAGAGCAGAGAGCTGGTCACTGTCAGTCACAGCTGAAGACCAGCATTGAAGACCAAGAACTGCGCAATCAGTGGTGTTTGATTGCTCAGTTCTCAGTCTTAGGAGTGTTGGGGAACAGATGCAGCATTGGACCAAAGCTGCATTCACCTAGGTGAGTATGAATTTTTTTTTTTCAGAATCCCAAACTTCTCTTTTAAGGGCTAAGTTCACTTTTTTTTTTCTAAAGTACAGATTGCCTATGTACCAGTATACCATGAATGTACCTCTGTTGCAGAAAAGAAAAAGCTGTCCCTGAGTTCTGGGGAAGGCCATACCTTAGACAGCTTTTTCTTCTCTAGAAAATTCCTTCATGACTTTCTAGTATCCATCCTGCAGGATGCAAATCCATTAGAGTGAGGACGTTCTTTATCTGACACACACATTGCACTTGCTCTCCTCCTCCAGGAGATTGTCCCCACCAACTTCCCCACAACCTTAGTTCAGCCCAGTGCTGTAGTGCTTTCTAAAACTCACAACTTTAATACAGTAATGCTCTAATGATATATGTCCTACCTACCTTGTTCATTTGTGCACACTGGAGCAGGTGATGGAGCTGAGCGATCACATAACAGCCTATTTGGACAAGAGCTGTAGTATTTAAGAGTGTGTCAGAGTGTGTCATTACTTTAATACAGTAATGCTCTAATGATATATGTCCTACCTACCTTGTTCATTTGTGCACACTGGAGCAGGTGATGGAGCTGAGCGATCACATAACAGCCTATTTGGACAAGAGCTGTAGTATTTAAGAGTGTGTCAGAGTGTGTCATTACTTTAATACAGTAATGCTCTAATGATATATGTCCTACCTACCTTGTTCATTTGTGCACACTGGAGCAGGTGATGGAGCTGAGCGATCACATAACAGCCTATTTGGACAAGAGCTGTAGTATTTAAGAGTGTGTCCTTGGAAGTCTGTAAAGCTCATCATACAATATACAATCTGATTGCACAATTTCCTTTAGATCTATCAACTATGTAGTGCAAGGGCCTGCCTGACTGGATACAGAGTAACTGGATAAATGGTGTGTCCTCTTTATATATAGTTTTGGTAAAGCTAAAAGAGATTGTACATATATCATACAATCAGATTGTATAATGTATGGCCACCTTTATACATCTGAAATAAAATATTTTACATGTATCTATGGGGGCAGGGAGAGAGAGAGAGAGAGCGCTCGCACGAAAGAGAAGAGACTGCAGAGAATACATAGAGAGGGAAAGAGTTTCCTTGGTCACATTCTCAGGTGTTTAGCTCATATGCATTGATTAGCAGATTCGCGGCTCATTCCAATGGGTACTGAGACTCGTCCTCTGTGCTGAGCCTATATGCAGATGAAGCAGTTGAACAGACACAGGTGTTGATTTATTAAAGGCAGATAGACTGTGCACTTTTCAAAGTGCAGTTGAACTCTGCAAATGCAGTTGATCCAGAGCTTAGTAAATGAGGTAAAGCTCCACTTTGTAAAGAATACCCAATCACGTGCAAGGAAAGTAAAAAAAACAGTATTTTTGCTTGGACATGATTGGATGATAACAGTAAGCAGAACTTCTGTTCATTTACTAAGCTCTAGAGTAACTGCTCTTGCAGAGTGCAACTGCACTTTGCAAACTGCACAGTTTATTTGTCTTTAGTAAATCAACCCCATAGATCCATGTTGAATTTTGACATGCGACTGTGTCCGTGTAGCTGCTGCATCTACATACACTTCCATAGGCTGCCTATGTGCACCTCTGAGACGGTCACATCAAATGGTGGGCGTGCCCAAATTGCAGTAACAGTGGGAGGGTCATAAAGGAGCATTAATACATAATAATAATAATTATACATACATAATAATAATTACTAATAAACACAGCACATTACGAAGCACTAGACATATGGACTTTATTTTGCAATGTGCTATTTTTATTAGTAATTATTATTATGTATTCGTATATTTCACTTTTGAGCAGCACCATTCTTTAGCACAATTTGTTCAGTTGGCACAATTATTTTAGTCACATGTTGTTTGGTGTATAGTAGAGTGGGTTAGTTGTTGTTTACATAATGGGGCATTGTTTAATACCAGGATGGTTTTACAGTGAGGCTCCGTGTACATCTGCACATTCCCACAAAATGTGAAAAACGGTGTCGTGCTTGCGGTGCCATTATTTGTTTATACCACCCCAAACGCAGAACCAAATGTGTATTTTTCCACATGCAAAAAATGCAGCCTGTAAATGTAAACTTAGCATTTAATCTATATTATTGTATACTAGGTATTCAAAAATGCTTACTTGCAGCTTTTTTTTTCCTTTCCTTTCCTAAAAATAAATATTAACTCGCAATGTGCCGCTGAACTTGCTAGACAATTTGACTAGTCAACTATATAGCAAAGTGCCCAGTTGCTGGCTGGCCCAACTCCTTCTGCCTTCTGAAGATGCCCAAACATCTTCCCTGCCCTGTCCACTCCTTTGCATGAAATATGACATTGTTTTAGTGTTAGTTTTACATTAGTCATCCATTTTCTTGTATTTTACCCTTCACTGCATTCCCCATCTCTTTCAGCTTTTTTTGCCTGTGTACAATAGAGAATAAGAATTTTGTACTAAGGATGTAATTACAATCAGCAGAGTTTACAAATATATTCAGCAACTTTCAAGTTATGTTCAGCATATGTACAGTATATATATATTTCTGATTGATTGCATTGAATCACCATAACCCAACACTCTAGGCCCACATATGGCAACAAATAGTTTAAAAGAGTTTGGCATTACATTTTTTTTATTTCTAGACCATAATAAAACCACTTTTGATGCCAACTGCTTGCATACATTCAAATGTGTAGCTGTTTAAGGCAAAAACAAAGTACTTGATTTATGTGTGTATTATTATTAAAATGTGAAATAACATAATGCAAAATATAAAAAGAGATATGTAACGAAAATGGGAAAAAATTATCAAGCATGCCCAATACTGTGCAACTATTATTTTAGATCAAATTAAGTTATAATATTCCTTAAATGTAAACATCAGAGAACCAATATTGAAGCAATTATTCATTCTGCAGCCAATTAAAATAAAAACAATTTAGTACATTTAATTTTTAAGAAAACATACCTCTAGGCATTGAACCATACTATTATATTTAAACTGAGGTTATGTAAAATAAAAACTATTGTATTTGAGTACATTGCCATCTAGTGTTCACAATTCAAATTGTAAGATTGTGATTTACTTGTGTATTAGTTACGTTTGGAATTCAGTAAAGAAGTGAATTGACTGTTCATTTTCCCTTCTGCAAAGATCCTTTTTACATGCCTAATTAGCAGGCTTTGTACTGTGCTGGATTCATTCCATTTCAGAGGGGCACTTGCAGAAGTCTGGTTAAAGATGGCCACACATATAATAATCTGTGTGATTTTAAAGGACAATTTCAAGCAAGGCTGCACAATGAAGAACTTATGAATGAGTTGGATAGTAACTATTTTGGAAGGTGGCTGTCAACAGTGCCAGTACAAGGTCCTATGGCACCAAAAGATAAATGCCAAAATGAGCCCACAGGGACAGATTTATTTATTTCAGGTACTTACATAGCACTGTCAATTTATGAAGTGCTTTGCATACATATATTGTACATGCACATCAGTCCCTAGCCCTCAAGGATTATACAATCTAAGGTCCCTAACTCACATTCATACATACACAGGCCAATTTAGACAGGAGCCAATTAACCTACCAGCATGTCTTTGGAGCGTGGGGGGAAACCCACGCAGGCACAGGGAGAACATGCAAACTCCAGGCAGGTGATGTTGTGTTTGGGATTTGAGCTAGTGACCCTGGTACTGCCAGGTGGAAGGGCTAACCATTAAGCCACTGTGCTGCCCCAGATGGAGCATGCAAAACCGTGAGTAAATTGGCTGGACAAGAGCAGAAATAACGGCACTGAAATTACCATGTTTTGGTCCATGGAAAACTGAGTGGATGGAGGAGGTGTTACAACATGGTTAGATTATTGTGATTAAGGGCTCATGTGCACTGGATGGTTAAATTGGGTGCATGAGACTCCAGTGTTTAGCTGTGGCTGGAGGCCACAGACCAGCCTCGCTGTCAAACTCTGGGAGATTAACAAGTCACTGTGGTGGGATGAGGCTAGTGGTATGTACATTACAGGAGGTGGTGTATATTTGGGGTGCCAGAGCAATGAAGTTTATATAGGGGTAAATTTACTAAAACTGGTGCACTCGAAATCTGGTGCAGCTCCGCATAATAGTCAACTTAAGCTTGTTCAATTAAAGCGATTCTAAGGTTCTATTTTTATTTTTTTTTTAAATAAAATAATGTCTATACTTAGCTGTTGTGTGCAGTGGTTTTGCACAATGCAGCCTGGTACCTCATCTTCTCAGGTCCCTTGCAGGCTTTCCTGGCTCCATCTTTCTGTAGGGTGCCCCCACAGCAAGCAGCTTGGGGGGCACCCACTGCTCCATATGTCCATTCACACATCGAGCCACTTCTTGGCTCTGCCCCCTCTCTCCTCATTGGCTGACTGGTTGTGATTGACAGCAGGGGGAGCCAATGGCTCCCGCTTGCTGTCTCAGCCAACGAGGAGTCAGAGACCCAGGACAGCTGAGGCTGTTGTGAACATTGCTGAATTTCAATTAGGCTCAGGTAAGAATTGAGGGGGCTGGGGGCACTGCTGCACACAGAAGGCTTTTTACCTTCATGCATAGAATGCATGAAGATAAAAAACCTTGAGCTTTCACAACCACTTTAAGCTTCGGCAATAAAATCTGGAAGCTACTTGGTTTCTATGCAGAGTTGCATCAGATTTTGCACTCTCCGCTTTTTAGTAAATAACCCCACAGTCTGTGGATTGTTAGCATTTCATTTTCACTTAACACATGGGCCATGTTTTTGAATGTTTCAAATAACAAGTTTACTGAATTTTGTTCACTACTGTGGTTTTTATATAGTTAGTCTTTACCACCACGAAAATATTACTCCTATTCAAGAGAGTGGTCCCACGATATGAAGAGCTTATAGTGGCTGCACTTTCTTTCTATTTGTCTTATGTTTTTTTTTTTATATATACATATATTGTTTATTTTATGTCATATGGAATTTATATAGGGTGGAGCAATCATTGGACAAATTGTGTTTTTCACATATTTTTGCACTTTAATTAAATTAAAGCATTTTGGTGATTCAATCTTTCAAAAATTTTTTTTGGTTAAAGGGACAACTATTTTCATCTAGTCTATATCAGTGGCTGCATTCTAGCAATTATAGAGTGCTGCTGTCCTTTCCTTTGTTAACCAAGCGTGGAGTTTTTATTGAGATATAGAATTTTTTTAACATTCTATTTGGCGTTGGGCAGTGATTTTAATATTCCTCAAAGTGAAACCTTAACAATGCAAAACTCAACTTTTGCCAACTAAAGTATTATGCCATGATGTATATGACATTTATACTGTGAGTTAACTGCCAGTTGTTGTATGTTTTTCTATTTTCTTTTGAAAAAACAAAAACTCTAACAGAAAATCTGATTAAAATGATAAAACTCCTGTAAATAACATACCTGGGGATGACCTTAACATGCCTGTGCAGTGGCACATCTGTGCGCCACTCCTCCCCAAACCATACTAGGCCACCTGCCTCAACAAGGGGAGGGTACTTGCCAAGGGGAAAAGCCACCTTGCTCCCACGTTGATGAGCAGAAGGGCCTCTTCCCCACAACCTTGGCCTGAGGGGGGCTTTTTAATACCACCTCTCCCCATGTGAATGAGTAAGGGTTACATAGTATATAGTACAAATAGTAAAAATTTTTTTAAAAAAAGTACATAAACACACTGACACTTTTTTGACAAATCCTTTCTTACAAAAAAAAAACAAAAAAACAGTCACACAATGTAAATCCATTGTCAATTACAATGAATGGCGCCTGCTGACCCACCGAAAAAAAATTACCACCATTACTGACCATATTTTTATATGATGTCATATTTGGTCAATTACCTTACTCGGGATACCTGCCCTTTGATTACATGCTGCTGTATAATGGAGGACTTGTCAAAAAGTTTGTTTATTTTCCATTTATTTTTTTTGTGAATGAGTAGGGGTGCCTAGTCCCATGGGAGTCCGGCGTCTGAGAGCCCCCTTATTTACCTGTTTGCAACATTTTACAAATGAAAACAAAGAAAAACTTTTTTTTTTCAAATTGTTTGGTCTTTTTTTTGTTTATAGTGCAAAAAATAAAAACCCAGTGGAGATTAAATACCACCAAAAGAAAGCTATATTTGTGTGAAAAAAATGATAAAAATGTCATATGGGTACAATGTTGCATGACCACGCAATTGTCATTCAAAGTGCGACAGCACTGAAAGCCAAAAATTGGCCTGGGCAGGAAGGGGGTAAAAGTGCCCTGTAGGCAAGTAGTCTATCTTGTAAAAACTGTCAGGATAATCTAACTTTTCCTGAATTCTGATCAGTGAATGTATATGTCATTGCTGAATGCTAGCTGCTGAAATTTAGTAGCATGGACTTTCTTTATTGTTTTAAGTTTTTGACAACTTGCTGCCAGCTAGCTCTACTTTGAATGATAGGTCTCAATATATATCAAGCTGGGTTTGATGAGATTTGCAGTTTAGATTGGTAGAAACAGTTTGCAGCACTATAAGTCACAAGTTTATAGTGTATGGTCCTATGGTCCTACCTAATGTGATGATTAAGACTAAGTGATTTTAAATTGAATGGATTATTTAGGTAGGCCTTCATACTCAATATACAGTATGTTGGTTATTTGTAACAAGGTCCTAAAGCTGAACAGGCCTGCTTTGGCCTGCTTTTTTTACCAACCCTTTTGTTGATTTCAAAACTCCACTAAAACTAATTTTAAAAGGTGTCTCCCAGGGATCACAGGGCTGCTGAAATGTTTTGTGTACATGTGCTTAGTCAAATAGTGCTCTGTA
Organism: Staurois parvus; assembly: GCF_062004578.1. Classification (NCBI taxonomy): domain Eukaryota; kingdom Metazoa; phylum Chordata; class Amphibia; order Anura; family Ranidae; genus Staurois; species Staurois parvus. The sequence continues at coordinate 8,826,862 of NW_028317874.1, forward strand.
GAAGGGGTACCTATAATTATAACCTTAGAGTCCTTTCACATGGGCGTTCTGTTTTTTTCATCAGTTCAGTCACGGTTTTTGAAAAACAAAAATGGATCAGTTTACATCCATTTTTCATCAGTTTACATCAGTTTTGTCATCAGTTTACATCCGTCCTTCATATGTTTACATCCATTTACATCTGTTTACAACTGTTTTTCATCCGTTCACATCCATTTTTTGTCCATTTACATTAGTGTCGGGTTTTTTTTCACAGAAGAAAAATAGCGTTTTCTTCCATTCAAAAAAATGGATTTTAACAGATACAGACATTAACAGATGTAAACAAATGATCGTTCGTTTACATGCACTAGTCCATAGAAGTACATGGGCGTCCCTTTTCATCTGTAAACGGACAGATGAAAAATGGACATACGGAACGTCTGTGTGAAAGAGACCTTACAGGTAAGGAAGAGTGTCTATCTTCTGTTTACCTCAGACTTTTCTCTGTGTGATGTATTCTGTTTACCATGTTCTTACTTTTTATATGTAAACAATAAGATAGATTAAAGCAGTCAATTTTTTTAATCCTGTTGTAACCAAGATCAGTTTCTGGGCATTACCTTTCCAATTTTTTGGGTTGCACACAACTCGTGTCACTGCAAAACCTACAGAGAAGCAATATCCACAACAAATTTAAAGTCCAACTGAACCTTTATTTGAACCTTTATTTGACAGCTAGTGAAGAGGTGAGAGCCGGTAATCGGCATTCCTCAGAGGGGCACTGATGATCAGTATAGCCCCATCAGTGCCAACTGTCAGTGTCCATCAATGCCACCTGTCATTGCCCATCAATGCCACCTGTCAGTGCCCATCAGTGCACATCAATGCTACATATCAATGCCTACCAGTGCACATCAATGCCACATATCAGTGCCGCCTATCAGTACCAGTCAGTGCCGCCTATCAGTGCCAGTCAGTGCCGCCTATCAGTGCCAGTCAGTGCCACCTAACAGTTCCAGTCAGTGCCACCAAACAGTGCCGCCTATCAGTGCCATATATGAGTACTGCCTTTCAGTGCCCATCTGTGATGTCTGTGAATGCCCACCAGTGATGCATGTCAATGCCCATCAGTGCCACCTACCAGTTCCTCCTCATCAGTGCCCATCAGTGCAGCCTATCAGTGCCCATCACTGCAGCCTCATTAGCGCACATCAGTGAAGGAGAAAAATTACTCATAATGGAAAATAAGAAAAAAAACTTTTTTCACAATTTTCAGTTGTTTTTGGTTTGTTTATCAAAAAATAAAAATCCCAGTGGTGATTAAATACCACCAAAAGAAAGCTCTATCTGTCTCAAAAAAATGATAAAGATTTCATATGTGTACAGTGTTGCATGACCGCACAATTGTCATTCAAAGTGCAAAAGCGCTGAAAGCTGAAAATTGGCCTGGGCAGGAAGGGGGTGAAAGTGCCCAGTAGGCAAGTGATTAATGTCTTAGGCAGTCCATGTATTAGTCCATTTTTTCATTCATCAAGCCGATTGAAAGAAAAAAATTGACCCGATTTTCCCATCCACACATTCAATGTGGATGGGGTAATCCTGTCACTGATCTATTGTATTCTGACAGCAGCCTATAGTCTGCGTCACAAGTTGGGTGGGTAAATTTGACAGGCCAGTTGTGCAGAAATCAAAATTTGGCCAGTCCCTGCTGAACCATACAAATTTCAATTCAGGTATGGCCAACTTTACAGTTCAATGTCTTTCTAAAGCAGCTAAAACTCATGTAAAAAAAAGCCTGTTTACTTCCAGCAGCTGAAAAGTGGGGCCCTTAATCTCTGTGTGGAAGCACTTTCTGTAGAAGTTCAACACACCTTCTACTTGGTCAAACCTACTTCTACTTGGTCAAACCTACAGTATATCTCTGTAATCAGTTCATGCTTCCTGCTGATTGGGGAGATCTGACTGTGATCCAGCAGGGGGCATGTCAGATGTCAGAAAATAGATGATTATTTCCCCACAGAAAGCAAGAACCCTTACTGCAACTGCTAGCGCGGACATGAGTTTCTACTCAGGCTGTGGCTGCTTTTTAATCTGTTTACCTTGCTGCTTTATTGCCGTGCTGGCAGATAAATGCCTACAGTAGACATCTCTGTTTGGTTATAGGAGTGTGCTTACTTGGTGCCCCCAGCACTGTGACCACACTGTCACGGATAGCTTCCAGTCACTGTTTACAATAGGAGTCAGAAGGATGGGCTCCCAATCACTGTGATGACCAATTAGAGTGATCACATGACGCCGAAGGAAACTGTAGGACTTTGCACACTTTTTGATTTGTTTTACCTGGAATGCAGTTAACTAAAATGTTCAATTGGGCTTTAAAGAGTATGGCATAAGGACATAAGCCAACATAATGCATATGTGCGGTGGCAAAACGGGTGGTGTTTAAAGCCCACACTCCGCACATATGCGTGAATGGATGGCCAAGGTTTTTGTCCTGCTCCCAGCACAGTGACCAAGCTCTTAGTCCCTCAGCATGATCCTTGGTATGATTGGGAGCCAGCTGATGACTCCATGTCATGTGATCACTGTGACAGCCAGTCACAGTGGTTGCATGATTGGGAAGTCAATTTCCTCCGCACCCCCAGGAGTATAGACCCACATAAAGGAGTATTGGGGCTAGATGGGAAATAGTTAACCAGGCCCCAATCAGTGATTGTTTTTCTGATAAAAGACTATTAGAGTTGTGCTTAGGCCATAGGGAAGTACTGATAAATACTGTAAGTTCTGGTAGTGGCTGGTGTTTTATTGTGTTTTATATTCTCAAGCAGCAAGTCTCAAAAAAATCTCCATAGAACAAAATTAATAGATATTTAATATAAACTGTTGTTTAGGAAATAGTAATATAACAAAAGATTTACAACTTTTAGCAGCTATGTTATGGACACAAACAAGCCAGTACATATAATACAGTTCAATTCAGCAATGGCCCCTCTCTGCTTCTAGGCAAGGCAGATTGCACAATCCTTGACTGTATGCTTCAGCATAGTCATGCTGCAGTTCTGTACATGTTAAAAAGAAAAAAAAAACACCATGATCATGTGACCTTACATTTGCTCACTTATATTGCCATTTTTTATCCTTCAATTTTTTTATATAGACCAAAAATTGTTTTATCTTTACTGCCAATGCTGAGTTTTGTTAATTCCAGTCTATTTCTACTAAAAATCACTTCTTTCATAACTGCTTTTCAAATTTCTTTTTCATACAGGAAATAATTTCGGTGATAAAAAGAGATTTGTGTAAGTTTCCAAAACATTAGCCATTAACAAATAATAAGTTAAAGGGAAAGGAAACTATTCCACTAAATATACCATTTAAAGAACATTCGAAACAAAAAGGTGCTTTTTGTGTGTTACTTCATTTTTACAGTTTTCAGTACTAAAAGTGGATGATAATTAGGGCTTACATAAAGACAGGTGGCCTTTAACTTATCACATTATCATTAGAGAGGAAACCCAAAGCACTACTTAGATTGTTGAACCTGGCCAAATCATGATCAGTCACTTTTGTACTGAGAGGATCAGTCTCTAACAATGTCCACGATCAAGTCTGATAGGTGGTAATTTACCTGCATGTATCCCAATCATTTCAATAGGGAACAGCGGGATTACTCCGGCAGCACATGCTGCATGATTGCAGACATTGTTAGCAGCTGAAGCCTATTAGTTTATGAAAGTATCTTCATTTTTTCTGTCTTTTTGGGAACTAGATGAGTTTTTTTGTCTGTGATGTTCACAATTCTTTCGGGACTTAATGCATCATGTGCTTAAGATGTATTTTTCAACTTTTTCCATTTATTTTTGCTGATACAACAGTTTGAAGCAGTGACCTATTTTCTTTCTATAATTAGCAATGTTACATGCCATACTTGTGTATTCTCCTGCACAAACGAGCTCCCGAAACAATAAGATATAATTCTGTAAATGCTATTTGCTTTTGAGCGTCCTTGCTAAATCATTGTGGTCTCAATGTGTTTTATTCCTAAATAAATTGAATTACGCTTGGGTTAAGTCATGATAATCTCATTTCACTGTTATTAAAATGGACATCACTACAATAATTTGAGAATCTTTGCTTTACTTTGGGGGGTTAAATCCTGAATCTCAAGAGAGCTTCTCTCAGGTTTTAAAGTGTATGTATAGCCCAACTTTTTTTTTTTTTTGCTTTTGATAGAGTAAGAAGGATTAAAACACCTGTCAGATAATGTTTTGCTCTTTGTGTCCTGATTACTTTTACTTCCTGTCTGGGAGACATGACAGGAAATGATTAAGAATTTCTACAAAGTCATTGAAAGTTTCTTCTTCAAAGCTTTGTCAAGTCATGTCTCGGGGTTCTTGTGTGGGGTTTGACTGGCACATCACCATCTTCTCTCCTGAATGAAGGCTCTACCAAGTAGCCCACCAATTCCATAATAAATAGCGAAGCTTCTGACCAGACATCAGCTTCCTGATGATGTCTGGCAAATGCCAAACCATGTGGGGGCAGGACCTCTGCTTTGATGTCACTTCTTCTGTAGTGGAATGCAGGTTGGCTTCTGAGGGGGTAGCGGAGCAGCGGCGACTTTACAATAAACATTCGGCTAGCTAGTTTAATGTGGTGACGGCTCAAGGAACTTTCAATGTAACAACAATTCTTTGTTTTTTTGGATGTTTTAAAAATAAAGAGATATGCAATCATCTACTTTTTGGTTTATTTCTTCTATGTCCTGTGAGCCTTTAAGGCATATTACAAGGGTAGTTGGTGCATTCCAGTGGATATTCTATGGTGGGTGGAGAAAGGGTGGGAGAGACCTGTGGTTTTGGCAAAGTGCTGTTTGGCCTACTTTTGAAACAAAAGGAGTCAAACATTTCTGGTTAATGGACACTTGCTTTTTATTTTTAGGGGAGTGTGAAAAGCACAATTGGAGTGTTGAATATTAATTGCACAATTCACTTCAAGAAGGATGAGACTTTTTATGGACACCATTGTAGTGATTCAATATGGACACTGAGTTTGTACTACAAGCACTTTATAAAGCTCAGTACTATTGTATTTTTTGCACTATTGTTTGTTGTTGCACTTATTGATACACTTTTATGTGGATGATTATTTATTTGTTTTTTTTTGGGATAGAATGGCACAGAACGTCTGACCCTTGTCATACTGGAATAAATAAATGAGGCTGCTTTGTGAAAAAGTATAGGTAAATGCATTTTTTCTGATTGTTTACTAGTTTCCCAATAAAAACCAAGCAAAAAAATATACTTGCCACATGTGTCAAAAAAACTATGCATAATACATTCGGTTAGACTACGAACGCTGAAATGTATAATGTTTAGAGACATCGCCAAAAACTAAAAACCCTCAGTGACTCAAGAAGGCTCAGAGATAAAAATGCCTGGGGATGCAAGTGGTTATAGTAGGTTCAGGCAATCTTCTATACATATATTCTGTGTGCAGAAAACAAAATAATGGAAGTTTTATTTTTAAAAAACAATCCTTTGTCCTTAAAGTAGTATTAAATCCTATAAAAGTGCCCTTTACATTAGGCGTTTCCAAATAGTGTAAAATATGTTATTGTGCCTCCAATCCTTACCTTTTGATATCTTTTTTTCCAGGCATGCACACTAGGGGGCTGTTAATGATTTGCCCAGCCAGTGCATGCTCAATATTGTATTTTTTTAATCTCAGGACAGTCCTGCACATGGTTTGGCCTAGCACAGCATGATTGGCCTTCTACTGCACGGGCACCAGCCTGGTGCAGTGACAGAGCACTGAAAGGCAGAGGCACCTCTTGTGAATGCACCAGCCAAGCACAGTACCAGCCGCCCCTAGGGTGCATGCATCTCACATGCAAGGTGCCACGTGGTGGCAGTGCGCAGGTGGGGTATTACCAAGGAGGTAAGGAGACACTCTTTAGGCAGAAACTCAACAGAAGAAACTTTCATAGGCTTGCTATGCTCAAAAACGGTAACATATTTGTATGGTGTACATATTAAATAGGCTCTAACTATATTTTTTTAAGCAATTCCTTCTGTTAATGAGATGAGGTCATGTGCACTGATCTTGCTGATTTTCATTGGCTCTAAACCCTTCCAGTCTTTAACACTCACTTGATAGGGCATATCCATAGATCTGTTGTATCCTCCAAATCAAATTTCTGTACAAGCAACATCTACATTTTTTTTTGCAGTTTATTTTCAGGAGTTTGCTTCCATATTTAGCGTTCACATCTTTGCTCCATACATACTGTATATACTAGCAAATGTGTGCCCACTGTGAGCTCAGAAGCATCAGGAGAAATCAATTACATGCATCAATTGTGTGCTGTTATTAATGCATTTTGTAGTATTAAAACATAGGTAATACAACTGGTATTTTATTTTGTGTAATTTGAAAGGATGTCTTATTTAATTCTACAGAGGCAGGACAAAGGCAAATTTACTAGGCTGTGCTGTTGTCTCTGTAGCTTTGCAGAGATAGGAGAAATGAAAATCTAAAGTGCTGAGAGTTGTAGTTCCACAAGCTAGAAAAAATGTAAATATTTTTGGCTGGAACTAGTAATAAAATTTCACATGATGTAGTAAAATACTGCAATAAATATTCCATGTGGTATTTGTATTGATAATGTAAGGTCGTCTCTTTTGTAAATGACCCAATAAAATATTTTTACTCGGATGATGAACATAATCCACAGCTCATAATGCTTTTTTGTACATATTTCTCCCAATGTCTGTAATCTTTTTTTTGTATTACCTGATTAAAATACTGTATATGCCCATAGGTGTGCACCCCAAAGAGCACACACACACTTGCCAAAAGTATTGGGATGCCTGTTTTTACATGCACATGAACTTTAATGGCATCCTAGGGTTCAATATTGAATTGGCCCACTCTGCAGCTATAACAGCTTCAGTTCTTCTGGGAAGGTTGTCTACAAGGTTTAGAAGTGTGTCTATGGGAATGTTTCTTTCTTCCAGAAGTGCATTTGGAGGTCAGGCACTGATGTGAGACGAGAAGGCCTGGCTTGCGGTCTCCACTCTAATTCATCCCAAAGGTGTTCTATTGGGTTGAGGTCAGGCCAGTCAAGTTCCTCCACCCCAAACTCCATCCATCCATGTCTTTATGCACCTTGCTTTGTGCACTGGTGCGCAGTCATGTTGGAACAGGAAGGGGCCATGTTGGGAGCATGAAATTGTCCAAAATGTCTTGGTATGCTCACGTCTTAAGAGTTCCCTTTGCTAGAACTAAGGGGCAAAGCTAACCCCTGAAAAACATCCCCACACCATAATCCCGCCTCCACCAAACTTTACACTTGGCACAATGCAGTCAGGCAAGTACCGTTCTCCCGGCAACCGTTACCCAGTTAACTGGTGAAACTATAGTCCAGAATAATTGTTCTTGAGGCACAGTTTATTGGCTAAAATTAAGCTAGGGGTGTTTGGAAATGTCATTGCATGAGCGTGCAGTGAACACTCAAAAATGTTGTGATAAATTGTGCATACTGTGCATGTCAGACCACTGTCTCTTCTAGGCTAGGTTCATACATATGTGTTTTGCAGTGTGTTTTCGGATTTGCAAAAACGCACTATAGACCATTTATCTTGATTTTCTATGGGTCACGTTCCCATTTGTGCGTTTTCAACCTGTGCATTGTTTTTGGAAAGGGCCAGGGACTTTTTTGCTTGCAGAAGATTGCATTTTTTATTCAATAGACTTCAATGGAAACCCATCAAAAAAGCACCTACATGCTTTTTTTGGTGCATTTTGTGATGCTTTTCCTGCATGACAACAGACAACTCCCCATATCAACATTATCACATCCCAAAAATATGAAAACGCAAAGCACATTAAAAATGCATGTGAAAAAAACCCACAAACCACACGGCAAAATGCACTGTAAAAACACATCAACCGAAACCCGCATAGGTATGAACCTAGCCTTAGGGATAGCTTGTAAGGAGTCTTTAACAGAGTACATGGAATGTTTCCCATGGTAAAACATCACAACAACTTATCTTCTCTTCTTTATTTGAATTTGGAGTTATCTTCCAATCAAGAGAAAAGAAACATGATAAAAGAAGGGAGTATTCAATAGGTTTAGTAGGTGAAAGATCTTCTTGTGTGTGGTGGAGGAATGGAATCAGGCTCATGTCAGACCCAGTGTTTTCACATCCTGGGGGAACATGGTAAGCCTTAGGCCAACCATAGATGATGCAATTTTCTTTCCTGCAACCATAGGTTGCAGTAAAGAAAATTACTTGCTTTGCCCATCAACACAGTCAATGCTTATAGGGAAATCCCTCCCGCGGAGCTATTGTACAGGGGGAACTGCTGGGGGAACTCAGTGATTAGCGATTATATTGCTAGCGGCTTATAGCCACTGGCAAAAATCGCATGACAAATCTGACAGACTGGTTGTACCCAAGTCATACAATTGACTTGGGTACAATCAGCCTGCCCATAGATTTTTTTGAATTTCAGCCAATCCCTTCTGAACCAGACGAGATTCGAACCGTCTATGACCGGCTTTACTGTCAGAATCATACCAAACTATGTTAAGGAAGTGCATCTGGCTGCATTGTCCACAACATTTCAAGTTCTGTATATGTGCCAATTCCATGAAAGCTGCCTTGTTGTAGCAAGAGATAACGTTCAACAGTATTGTTAAGGTCTCATGCTAATTTGAGCTCAAAACATTTTTTTATGTCTCTAAACTAGGGTTGCTACCTCCTCCCTTTAAAACTGAACACATATTAATTACACAGATTCTGAGGCTAATTTATTGGGTCTCTGTTTAAACCCAAGTCAGGCTAAATGCATTCCTGAAAACAGAACCGTACTTATGTCACTGCTAAAAAACAAGGGTTTAAGAGATCTAATCAAATGTTGTTGACATGCAAAACATCTAAGACCTCTGTTGCTTTTAGAGCGATAGCCTAGCAGGTTAAGTCAATACATAACTGAAGTTGTAGGGCTGTTAGCCAATTAAACCCCTGCTGAGCTGATGGTGATCTTCAACTAAGCAATTTTGAGGGATCATTCCTAAGAAGATGAAAAAAAAAAGTGCTGAAAACATTTAAAATGTTGCTATATAGAGGTGCCAACCTACAGAGCATGGACTGGACATCATTTGAGCGTTGTTACAGAATATATCTTTTTTTAATCTCTTATTTATTCCTATTTTTCTCTCCATTTTCTGCCTCTATTACATATTCATAAGTGAATTGCTGCATTTTTGCTGTGATAATGACAGTCATTGAATTTTTACCCTTTTCAGATGATATGCTTTTGGCTGCTTATACAGGAAACTGATATTCCTGGGTCAGCCAGATGGTCTAGTGGCAGTGTAGTTTCTCTGCCAAACAAGCAACCTGGATTTCATTTCAAAATCAGCTTCCTGCTTCTGTTGCGGTCACTGGGGATGGATGTGTGAGAAGGTATTTGGATGGAAGGGATGTGCCAAGTAATGCTTTTAATACAGCACCTGCTGTTTCCTAATTATTAGCATTGGAAATGATTCTGAAGGGAGACACATCCTGCTGCTATCTTACTCACAGGAAGAATTTGCTCTGCTCTGTAGAAACCATTGAGACAGACAAAATGTGATGTTTCAGTGCAGTTTCTCTGTTCCTCTTAGACTGTTGTGATTACGTCGCCCATTTATCAAGCATTTTGTTGATCCTGATTTACTGAAACAAATTTAAAGCCCAAAACACATTAAAAAAATCCTCACATTTCACTTTTCAATATGCGGTTAAGCTTTTTTAGAATTTTTTTTTCTACCTTTTTGATCAATTTATTTTTACTTACATATACTATGTAGATTTTTTTTATTATTTGCACAAAGGAATGGATATGCAAAATTACAGTTTGCTCCCCTGTGTCACAAAGGTTTCTAAATTCATATGCTCATTTGTTTTTTCTTAGGGGTTTGGAAAATTGGTATTCTAAATTAAAATAAACATATTTAAAATTCATAAGAAAGACTTCCTATAAGGGCTCCAAAAGAACAATAATTCTACCAGTTATCAATTCACTGCTTAGTAAGGAAAACATTTTGTAACAAACAGGTTCACAATACAATAGCATATAAGTTCAACATTTGGGAAAGAAAATTAAATGCACAAATTTTTCCAGGAAAAAAAATGTGCATTTATTATTTTTTCCCCAAGGAACCTGGAAAGCATTGCACCTGTGATCAGTGGTGCAATACCAGACTCCTGCAGACAAAGCCTGCTGCTTTCAGCTCATACCTTCATATGACTGTTGCAGGGCTTGTGAATGAACTACTAGAGCGCTCATCAGCGACCCTTCAGGCCATTCACAACTAAAAGCTGTCAGCCACAAAGGCTGACCGTAGTTGTAGTTCAAGTCATTCACAGGAAACTGAATGAATGAGGTGGCCTTGTGGATGGAGCCCTTCATGGCTGCGTTATTTTCAAATAGTGACAGTGGGCGCTGGGAGAAGATTCTCTGCTCCCTGTCACTGGGAAGGGGGCAGGGGAAGCTGCAACTACTGGAACATGTGACATGTTCCACATTAAATACAGGTGGAACATGTAACATGTTCCAAAAGGTAAAGTTATCCTTTGAAACAAATATTCATAGTAGCATCCAGTACAAAAATTTCTATCCCAAAGTGACTTGCTAACTGTTCACTTCTGCTATTGTGGAGTGCAGAGAGAGACCTGAAACACACTTTTAACTTTTAGGGAGCTATAGTGTGAAAATCAGAGACCCAGTCATGCCATTGTAGTAGTATATGTCTTGATTAATTGATAAAGTAATAATGAAGTATAGTTCTTTCTTGAATGAGTGGGCTCACTGAAGTGTAGAAAGGTAATCCTATTTTTGAGTGACTTCCTCTATAGGAAATGGAGGGGGCACTGCCATTATTGGCCCACTTTTTACCAACTCCATAATACACTACATACGTAATACTAACAAAAACTTACAAAGCCATCCACCACTCCTCTCCCAGCTACACAACTAACCTAGTCTCAAAACACCAACTTAATTGTTCTTTGTTCCTCCCAAAAGCTCCTGTTTGCTAGCTCCCTTGTTTCCTCCTCCATTGCTTGCCTCCAGGACTTCTCTCAAGCCTCTCCCATCCTCTGGAACTCCCTACCCCAATCTGTCAGACTATCTCCTACTCTGTCCCCTTTTAGATGCTCCCTGAAAACCCTTCTCTTCAGAGAGGCTTACCCTGTCCCCACTTAAAAAATATACTTTTATTTTCAGCTCATCCCCCACATTTATTGCCTTTTGTATCTCTTGGCCCTCCCTCTTAGATTGTAAGTTCTAATGAGCAGGGCTCTCTGATTCCTACTGTATTAGATTGTATTGTAATCTTACTGTCTGCCCTTACGTTGTAAAGCACTGTGTAAACCAGCAATGGGCAAACTACGGCCCGCGGGCCGTATACGGCCCGGCGGACCTTTTAATCCGGCCCGCGGAGCTAGGCTCCCGCAAGGCCAGTGGTCGGCAAGCCGCGGCTCTTTACAAATTTAGATGCGGCTCTCCTGTGTGCCGGGCGCCCGCTCCCCTCCCTCCTCTCCCCTCCTCTCCTCTCGGATGGCCGCCCCCCCTCTCGGATGGCCGCCCCCCCTCCCTCCTCTCGGACGTCAGGACTCTGCAGCTGTCAGGATGTAGGCGGGGCAGCCAGGATGTAGGCGGGGCAGCGTGACGAACTCCTCTCACAGTCCTCCCTGAAGACCAGAACGGCGCGGGAATACGAGAGGAACGCGCGGACCAAAGGTAAGTGAATTGACACAGGGGGGGGACTTACTATATGGGGGACTTACTATATGGGGGATGAATTACTATAGGGGGGACTTACTATATGGGGAATGAATTACTATATGGGGGACTTACTATATGGGGAATTAATTACTATATGGAGGACTTACTATATGGGGAATGAATTACTATATGGGGGACTTACTATATGGGGAATGAATTACTATATGGAGGACTTACTATATGGGGAATTAATTACTATATGGAGGACTTACTATATGGGGAATGAATTACTATATGGGGGACTTACTATATGGGGAATGAATTACTATATGGAGGACTTACTATATGGGGAATGAATTACTATATGGAGGACTTACTATATGGGGGATGAATTACTATATGGGGGACTTACTATATGGGGAATTAATTACTATATGGAGGACTTACTATATGGGGAATGAATTACTATATGGGGGACTTACTATATGGGGAATGAATTACTATATGGAGGACTTACTATATGGGGAATGAATTACTATATGGGGGACTTACTATATGGGGAATGAATTACTATATGGAGGACTTACTATATGGGGAATGAATTACTATATGGAGGACTTACTATATGGGGGATGAATTAATATGGGGGATGAATTAATATGGGGGATGAATTACTATGTGGGGGATGAATTACTATGTGGGGGATGAATTACTATGGGGGATGAATTACTATATGGGGGATGAATTACTATGGGGGATGAATTACTATAGGGGGGATGAATTACTATGGGGGACGAATTACTATATGGGGGACGAATTACTATATGGGGGACGAATTACTATATGGGGGATGAATTACTATGGGGGATGAATTACTATATGGGGGATGAATTACTATATGGGGGATGAATTACTATATGGGGGATTAATTACTATGGGGGATTAATTACTATGCTTACTATGGGGGAATATTACTATACTTACTATGGATGACACATACACATCATTCATCTACTCTTGGTCCGGCCCCCGGGTCCAATATATGAACCCATTGCGGCCCTCAAGTCAAAAAGTTTGCCCACCCCTGGTGTAAACTGTTGGCACTATATAAATTCTGAATAATAATAATACATTGGCTTAAAGTGGAGCTCCATCCAAAAAGGAAGTTACTCTTTAAGAAATTGTCCCCTGCTCCCCATAAAGAATTGGCACCTTTGTAGAGCGGTACCCGATTTTGACCAGTACCCACTCCCACTTCTGCTGTGACCACCTAGGTGATCGGAAGCGAAAGTTCTCCTCCTCCCCTCTCTCCCCGCAGTCTTCTGGGACACATGGCAGGTCCCAGAAGACTGTGGGACCATTCACAATGTGCTGCTTGCTCATGAACAGTGGACAACTGGCTTTGAAGCCACAAGCTGTCACAGTCGGATGCCCATACAGTGGATATAAAAAGTTTACACAACGCTGTTAAAATGTCAGATATTTGTGATGTAAAAAAAAGACAAAGATAAATCCTTTCAGAACTTTTTCCACCTTTAATGTGACCTATAAACTGTACAGCTCAATTGAAAAACAAACTGAAATCTTTTAGGGTGGGGAAGTAAACATAAAATACTAAAATAATGTGGTTGCATAAGTGTGCACACCCTCTTATAACTGGGGATGTAGTTGTGTTCAGAATTAAGCAATCACATTCAAAATCATGTTAAATAGGAGTCAGTACACACCTGCCATCATTTAAAGTGTCTCTGATTAACCCCAAATAAAGTTCAGCTGTTCTAGTAGGTCTTTCCTGACTTTTTCTTAGTCGCATCCTACAGCAAAAGCCATGGTCCGCAGAGAGCTTCCAAAGCATCAGAGGGATCTCACTGTTACAAGGTATCAATCAGGAGAAGGATACAAAATTTCCAAGGCATTAGATATAACATGGAACACAGTGAAGACAGTCATCATCAAATGAAGAAAATATGTCACAACAGTAACATTACCAAGAACTGGACATCCCTTCAAAATTGATGAAAAGACGAGAAGAAAACTGGTCCAGAAGGCTGCCAAGAGGCCTACAGCAACATTAAAGGAGCTGCAGGAATATCTGGCAAGTACTGGCTGTGTGGTACATGACAACAATCTCCATTCTTCATATGTCTGGGCTATGGGGTAGAGTGGCAAGATGGAAGCCTTTTCTTACGAAGAAAAACATCCAAGCCCGGCTAAATTTTTCAAAAACACATCTGAAGTCTCCCAAAAGCATGTGGGAAAATGTGTTATGGTCCAATGAAACCAATGTTGAACTTTTTGGCCATAATTCCAAAAGATATCTTTGGCACAAAAACAACACATCACCAAAAGAACACCATACCCACGGCGAAGCATGGTGGTGGCAGCATCATGCTTTGGGGCTGTTCTCTTCAGCTGGAACTTGGGCCTTAGTCAAGGTAGAGGGAATTATGAACAGTTCCAAATACCAGTCAATATTGACACAAAACCTTCAGGCTTCTGCTAGAAAGCTGAACATGAAGAGGAACTTCATCTTTCAGCATGACAACAACCCAAAGCATACATCCAAATCAACGAAGGAATGGCTTCACCAGAAGAAGATTAAAGTTTTGCAATTGGCCCAGCCAGAGCCCAGACCTGAATCTGATCGAAACTCTGTGGTGTGATCTGAAGAGGGCTGTGCACAGGAGATGCCCTCACAATCTGACAGATTTGGAGTGTTTTTGCAAGGAAGAGTGGGCAAATATTGCCAAGTCAAGATGTGACATGCTGATAGACTCATACCCAAAAAGACTGAGTGCTGTAATAAAATCAAAAGGTGCTTCAACAAAGTATTAGTCTAAGGTGTGCACACTTATGAAACCATATTATTTTAGTTTTTTATTTTTTTGTTTGTTTGTTGTTCAACTGTGTTGTACAGTTTATACGTTACATTAAAGGTGGAAAACGTTCTGAATTTATTTATCTTTGTCTCTTTTTTTTTTCTTCACAGAAACCTGACATTTTAACAGGGGCATGTAGACTTTTTATATCCACTGTAGTTAGGATGCCAGGCACAGAAGACATCAGGTGAACCCGGCTAGGGTGAGGACACCGCTAGATGCTGTTACAGGTGAGTGGCTGTTTCTTAAAAGTCAGCAGCCACAGTTTTTGTAGCTGCTAAATTTTATTTTTTTCACAGGAGACTGGAGAATCACTTTAAATATAGGATTCTGTTACACCAATACATTTTTCCATCACTTGCTTTCTAATTGCTGATTCACAACTCTCATAGCTCAGCCAGGAATTAAGTATCTTTCCCACAGAATATATGACCTCTACAATTAAGCCCTATAGGGGTGAAATGCGTCAGCAGAGCATGGTGGAAGGGAGGAGACTGATCTGAAGCCAATTCCTAAACTAACACTATTCGGTTAACATGGACAGTGTGCACATCGCTTCTTTATTTGGCATGGGTTTAGTTTGAGCTAGACGTACGCAGTTGAGAAGCCAAAACCTGGCAGCAACATTTTTTTATATATAGATTGAGAATGTTGTATTAGTGATATACTGAATACCTATTATTGACAATAATAACTTGCAGAGATCGAGCGTTTATTGTGTTGAAATAATGCCGTTAGATTGATTAAAATTATGCTGCATTGTTGCGAGTGTAGAGTTTGTAGAGAAAGAGAATGGCATCTGACATCCATTCCGCTCTGTGAGGACGTCTAGTGATGAAACACGTAGGGAGGGGCTTGTTGGATGTGACGTCAAGACGTTTCCCGAGGCTGTCGGCGGTACACGAGCTGCAGCAAGCTGGGTTCGTCTGTGTTTACTCGAACACTGTTATTGCTGGTGTCGGCTGGGACACCTGTAAGTGGATTACTTTGTTTTAATAAATATATGTTTTAAACGTACTGCACCATGAATTTCTTCTCTTAATTCCCCGAGTACTGCTTTTACTATATATATATATATATATATATATATATATATACAGTATATATATATATATATATATTTACTTTATATGAAGAGGCAGTGACCAAACAAAGAGAGATTCCATTTTTGCTGAGTGCCCTTCTGCAGAGTATTGCTCCCAGTCCATTTGAATATTGTTGACAAATTTTCTACAGAGCATTGCTCCCGGAGCAAATAGCGCTTATGCTGGTTTATAATTTGATCAGCATATAGCTCTGGTGAGTTTATCCATTTTATTTGGTGGTGGATTCAGTCACGGTGAAATTGTTGAACACGGAATTTTCACATGTTTATTTATGATTATCACAAATTTTTAGACTTTATTGACACCAATAATTGGACACATTTTTTAATTTTATATATTTTTTATTTTTATATATTTTTTGAAGGGACGGACATTTTGATTTATTTTACACTGTTAGAGATCATGAGTTTTTTTATAAGCGCATTCCTATGTTTATTTGATTTATGCATCTTTTTCTGGGTTAGGTTTGCAGCTTCACATATATGTTTGTTTTGTGAGATATATATTTTGGCGCTATTCTTATATAGTTCCCAATTGATTGAATGGTGCAGCAATCCCTAGGTGTGCCACTTCGTGGGTAGGCTTTAACCACTTTAGAGCTGACCCATAGCAGAAATACTGCTACAGGGTGGCAGCTTTACGCAAAATCACATATATATATATGTGATTTTGCATTTCTGGGTAAGGGGCATTAGTCAAGTACGTTGTGCCCTACCCGCACCTCCATTCGTGCCCTTGGCTGTCAGTCACCAAGTCCCGCCCGGTGATTACTCTCTGGCACCCAATGATTACTCTCTAGCACCCGGTGATTGCTGAGCATCTCTGACAGGGGGGAGAACTGTTTGGAAACAATACAGTTCTCTCCCCTGTCAGCTCCTGCACACTGCTTTGCATGGTTGTGCATAGCACAGCCATGCAAAGCAGTGTGCTTACAGTGAAGCACAAACAAAGCACACAGTTATAAATGGCACACAGCACACAGTTAACCCTTTGATCGCCCCACATGTTAACCCCTTCCTGCCCAGTGCCATTATACCAGTGTCAGTGTTTTTTATTAGCACTCATCACTGTATTGGTGTCACTGGGGATGTCAGTGACACCAAGTATCAGAATGTCCTCCGCAGTCCCGCTATAAGTTGCTGATCGCTGCCATTACTGTCATAAAAATAAAAAAAAGCCCAATATATATATATGCCATTTGTAGATGCTATAACGTTCACATAAACCAATTCATTTACACGTATTGGGATTTTTTTTAGCAAAGACATAGCAGAATAAATTTTGCCCTAAATGTATGACAAATTTGATTATTTAAATTTTTTTACTGGACATGTTTAAGAGCAAAAAGTCAAAAATATTGTTTTTTTTTATCAAAATTGTCGGGTTTTGAGAAAAAAATGGTTATCCGGAAAGCTCCCAATGCATACTTGCAATCGGGAGCTTTCTGATCCTGTGATCACTGTGACTGCCATTTACAGCAATCAAATGATCAGAATTCTAGCATCCTGGCATTTAGATCCACTTATAGGGCCAGGAGGTGCTGGTGGTAAGGGTTTAACGGTGTCAGCAAATCAAAACACATAAAATTGCTTAAAAGATACTTTATTACAATATGTATCATTCACTTAAAACCTTATGCAACTAAAATATTTTTTTATAAATGGATTCCTAAAGTACATCCCTCATACAGTAAGTATATAGCATACCTTGTATTAATTGACATAATTTAGTTGCTAACGAGCATATAACAAGTAGTTTCTTCAACACATTTCATAATGAGCTTCTTCAGAAAGAGATACTACTTGACAAAGATTGTAAACACATGATGTCAATTATCACAGGACCGGAGCTACCGCAGCCAATACATAGTTAGGGGCAGATGTGGAACGCAGGATGAGTATAACCAGGACAGAGTACCCCCATTTCAAAATCTAACAAGTGAAATCCTGCAAAGGTGCCACAAAGTAAATTGCATAAAGAGGAACTTGCAGGAAACCGCCAAGGCATAGAAATATGTAAGGATGGCCACAACCACTAGTGAAATAGGATGACTTCATTTGCTTAATCAGATGGTAAGAAATCAGGATGGAATAGACAAATCCCACATGTAACTGCATCCACCTGGCATCTCTTTAGTAAGAGCTTTTGAAATGTGGAATAAACTTGCACAGGAGCTTGTTCTAGCCAACTCTGCAGGTTGTTTTCAAAAACAGGCTGCATATGATTTTAAATTGGAATATAACTGGCTATTAATATTTATAATAAATAACAGAAGGGAGTGTTAATCTGGGGAGTATCCAATTGCCTTAGGTGCCTTAGGGGATCAGGAAGACGTTTTTCTCTGTTGCGGTAAATTTGACCATGCTTTGTAAGTGGTTTTGCTTTCTATTGGATCAATTGTGGTTCTATGGATGTAAGTTTTAAACTTGTTTATTTTTGTCTATTGGTTGGACATATGTTGTTTTTCAGCCTAACTATGTAAACTGCTCATTGTGTTATTTTTATATACAAGCTCTCAATACTCAAACACTCACGGTCATCACTCCAAATGAATGTTTCCTATTTGTTTCCTATTATTACTTCCAAATTATATTTTTGATCAGTACTTCTCATCAAGGTTTGGTCACTTTTATGATTACTAGAGCAATACACATTATAATAATTTTGAAATTTGTTACAGTGTCTGGTTTATGTGCTCTCATTAAGCTTTAATTGGTAGTTGATAGCATATTCTATTTTTAACATCCTTGGTTCATAGCAATATAATTAGTAACACTAAGTAGAGAAGCCATTAATAGCATTACTAATTGTAAATGTGGAGGTATAAACACAAAACAAGCATGTATTTTCTAGTCAATATCTCATGTTAATTGGCTGGATGATATTCCTGTCTGAACAAAAAAAAAAGTAGATAATTTAATATACATTCAGTCCATTGGTTAAAACTTTATTACAATTTTAGATTAGTTGCTATTACTGTAATTTTTTTTTCACTTTTATTTTACTTTAACTTCTATACAGTCTTACAGTATATGTAAACCTAGAAGAAAACGTTTTATATATTGCAGACTACATTAGTTTTATTTTTGGGCTTTTTTTCACTTTATTTCCATCTGGCAATCCTATAAAGTCTAGAAACTGAAAACTAATACAGCCACCATTTTAAGGACTGGTAACCTGCAATATACAGTATTATATTGTTGTTCTTGGTTTTAATTCTACTTTATTTATTAAGCAAAAAGAATATGGATGAAATCCTATGCTAGATCTTTATCTAACCTATGGGACTGGAGACAGAACCTGAATTATCAAACATTAATGAAAAAATAGACAACAAACCTTACAAATGGTATGAATTGACCGCAGCCTTTTTATTGTTGGTATTAACATATATAATATAAATTACCGCTTATATGTATCAAATAATATTAATTAATAAAATAACTAAAACCTGTTAATTAAACCTAAAACTTAGTTCAGCCATTATAGCATGAACTAACAATAAATTGTCCAAAACTGTCCCCTTCTTTAGAAGGGACAAAACCACACAATACTGAGCCGCGACATCAGGGCGGGAGGGAGGGATGGTTCTTCTTCTCTGTCACTGCTGCTTCATATGGCTAAGGACTTCTTCTTCACCTTTTATAGGCTCTGCTCTAGACTCCTGACCAATGGTTGCATTTCAAGACAGGTAAGTAACTAATCAATTTAAAACTGTCACTTTTTTTTTAAACTGACACTCAGGGTCTGTCCCAGTCCCCTAGGTAAGGGTCACTAATGTGCTCCCCCTACTTTCATGGGACTGGAGACAGAACCTGAATTATCAAACAGAATTTTCCATGTTGTACCATTTCTCACTCCCAAAGCAGGCTGCCTCCTCCAATCAGCCCCCCTCCCTCCCTCGCTGTGGAGTGACATGTGGGCTGAGTGATGACAGAGTTAACATGCAGCCAAAGCACAGCAGGAGAGCTCCGAGCTATAGAACCCCCAACGGAGCTGGGGCCTAGCTGTCTGTTAGTTGGGCAATCTGGGATATCGTAAAAGCGTAAAATACAGCCCCTCACTGAGTTCAAAGACATTCCAGAGAAGTAATAAACTAGACACTACATATAACATCAATTTTCCCTTATGATTTCATATCTTGGAATATGAGAGACTTACATAAAAACCAGGCATATCGTCAGATTGGTTAAGTTAATACAAACCGTTTGGTATATTACATTTCCTAGCTGGAATATATAGGAGGGCAGGAAAGTATATCTCCTGAACCATTCAAGTGTATATGACATGTTTCATCTCTAACCATTCCGCAGATGCTGCTGAGTATTAATATACTAGTGCCCAGGCTGCCAAATGCCACAAGGAAAAGTTATGGGACATAATATAAGCTAGGAGGGGTTTTTGTTCTAGATTGGGTCTCCGCCCAACACCCCTCCCCAAATGAGACAATTGGCTCTCTTCTGTAAGGAGAGAAAAAAGAAGAGTCTCCTGTTTTAACATCAAAACCGACAGTAGAGACAAGAAATCCTTTTGACTTATGAAACTTGAAGCTGCTTAAACCAAGGCTGACTGGCAAGTACTTTAACCCTTTAAACTCCTTTCTGTTATCTCTTTGCTGTGCTATTGTTCTCTGTATATTTATATATATATATATATATATATATATATATATTGGCTACATCTTTTTCTGTAAATATTTTTATTGCACCCTTTTGACCTTTTAGTAATAAATCTTACTTTCTGAAAGTGTTGAACTGTTTCCAAAGCTCTTTAATGCAAATTACGAATTCCTGCCGCTGAAGAGCGCTACTGTGTGTGTTTAACCCTCTGTATAACCTGCCTGCGGTGACAGTGGTATACAGACGATTATTTTAACCATCATAGCAGGGGCAGACTGACAACTCATGGGGCCCCCGGGCAATAGGGGATCATGGGGCCCCTGTGTCCTTGCCCAAACTCAAAAAAGCCTATGAAAAAGGTACCAGGGGCATCTCATGGGGCCCCCTACTGACCCCGGGCTCTCGGACAGTGCCCGAGTTTCCAAATGGTCAGTCCGCCCCTGAATCATAGTGTTATTGCTGATATTGCCGAGTTTCCGCTTTCTCTGTATAAAAAGGAGGTGGTGGCAATGTGAAGGGTTAATTGCGTAATTAACCTGACCCAGTAACAATCGTGCTCAGGCTGCCGGTACATAGATTGTGGTCCATTAGCTGGAAAATCGTTGTGCAGGGTGCAGCAGTGCGTGGCATTGTTACGCACGTGACATCGCGATTTTAGATTGGCTAGTCCTTCGGTCACGAGTTTGGTGTGAAGGTCTGGGATCTGACGTCGCGATCGTCACATATTGGCTGGCAGCATACGTATGATAGTTGCATTAGAGCTTCAGTGCATTGTTAGGAATTAGCTCTGCACTGAAGGATTGTAACCTTTGTGGACACAGTCCTTAGAAACAAGCGGTGCATATTTTTCATATAGAGAGAGAGAGAGAGAGAGACATAGCAACAGCTCCTTCCTTTTTCTACTTTCTATTCTATCTTTGCTTGAAATTATGCCTGGTGCAGCAGAATGCAAGAAAATGAGCAAAAGTGATTTGAGTACGGAATGTACCTCATGAGGAATGGACGTCGATTGCAAAACTCATGAAGATTTGATTTGTGACCTACTGGAGCATGATATCCGAGCAGATCAGAACTCCGGGGAACTTGACCATGAAGGGGTTCCTGCTACCTCCAATCCCAGTGGCTCAGAGGTGGCCTTGCAGGATGGGCATACAGAGACTGACACTGGAGGATCACTGGAGGATCACCGAATATTATCGTCACACCACCACAGATACTATGGCATACTTACAGCTCCTTGACCGTCAGGCTGAGAGAGCGGCGGACAGAGCAGCTGCGGAACGCCAGGCTGGGAGAGAGGAACGCCAGAGGGAAGCTGATCGTTGGCATGAACTGGAGATGGCGAGGCTCCAGCACCTCAGGTCCCTAGAGCATAGGGACGCCTTTCTGGCCGTGGGCACAGCAGTCAAGTTTCCAGTGATGGAAAAAGATAGTGACATTGACATGTATTTACTGTCATTTGAAAAAATGTGCCGTCAGTACCATCTGCCCCAAGCTCAATGGGCTCGGTACCTGACACCAGGGCTATGAGGCAAGGCCCTGGATGCGTTTGCCAAATTGCCAGAGGGGCAGGATGACGATTATGAAGCTTTAAAAGATGCCATTGTCCGAAAGTACCAGATAACCCTGGAAGTGTACCGCAAGCGGTTCAGGTCCTTGCAAAAGGAACCTGGGGACTCTTACACAGATGTGGAGAGTCGCTTACGCACCACATTCCGGCAGTGGACTAAAGGACTGAAAGCTGACTCCTACGAGTCTTTAGAGGATCTCATGATACAAGATCAGCTCCTGCATATCTGCCCTGCAGCCGTCAGTTTGTCTTGGAGAGAGAGCCAGCATCTATTAAAGCTGCAGCCGATTTGGCAGATACCTACGTCCACATGCGGGTGGCTGACCCTCGCAAGACTCCTCCGAATGGCTGGAAAGGAGGGAGATCACCCATAGCAACCCCTCCTACGCCGGGGAGTCCAGCTCCCCCTCACCTAACACCTGCAGTACTTGGAGCCAAGCTATCCCTGCCTGACTACCGCAGATGTTTCTCCTGTGGGAAAACCGGACATCTCAGAACGCAGTGTCCTGAGCAGAAGCAGATGACATCACCTGGCCAGCCAGCCAGCAACTCTTCTTCCGTGCTGTTTGTCCACAGGAAGATGTGGGTAACCCCGCCAACTTGCAGCTAGTCACTGTGAGCAACCGGTCTGTACCTGGTTTCCGTGACACCAGGGCAGAAGTCACCTTGATCCGGCCAGAGGTGATTGAGCAAAGGAACCTCATCCCAGGAAAGTTCCTTACCCTCACGGGAATTGGGGGACCCGTTCACGCATACCCTGTGCAAAGGTATTCATAGATTGGGGTGCGGGAAGGGGGATGAGGGAGGTGGGGGTCTTGGATGAAATTCCCACACCTGATTTGTTGGGTGCCGATTTAGGTACTCTTGTGTTCTATTATGCCCCTGCTGAGAATACCCACAAGGCCCCCCTGGAAATCTCTGGACATGCCAAGGTACTGCGTGCAGCTGTTGGGGTAATGTCTGGGAAACCTATGGATGGACAGAGGAAGGGGGCTGGGGATGGAGTGGGGTTGCCAGATTCTTCATTAGCTGGAGAACAAGAAGAAATCCCTTTGCCTGGGGAGGTAACGATCTCATGTGTCATTGATTATTATAAACGTAACTGTTGATAATGATGATGATAATGATGACGATGATGCTGGTATTGATAATGTCAATAACGTTGATGATAATGTTGATAATGCTAATGATGATTATGATGGTCATGATGATAAAAATGATGCATTTTCATTGTTGGTGGTCACCCACAGTGCTGTGAAGGGGGCAGAAGTACAATCTCTGGGGGCTGAGCAAAGGGATGGTCTGGATAGGCCTGTTCCTTGCCCAGGCACAGAGGATTCTACCTTGATAAGCGCCCAGCCGCTGTCCTTGCATGGTACTGAACAGCCGGCTGGGACTTGTAGTCCCACGTGCACGGCAACACTGAAAAGCAATCCACACATGGACTTCAGCAGCCAGCTAGCTGTGAGCTTCCCTGCTGAGAAAGGTAAACAACAGCTGGTTAGTACTTGTAGTTCCACGGGTAAGGCAGCAGTGAAAAGTGATCAACACACAGACTTCAGCAACCAGCTAGCTGTGAGCTTCCCTGCTGAGAAAGGTAAACAATGGCTTGACAGGGATGATGGAATGAATGGTCTACCAGCAGGGGGCTTGGGGACTGCAAGAATGTCATCTGATCTGGCCTGTCGAGTTGTGTGGGGAGAATCTGAAGCTAGGAAGGAAACCACCTTCAACTATTGCTGGCTTAGATTCCCTCCTCCACCACCAGGCAGACAAATACTTATCCTAGGTAGTGACAGCACACTTGGATTGGAAGTGCGAGGGGTCTCATTGGAGTTGATCGTAGGCTCTCAGAGAGGGCGCTGCAGCCTTCAGCTCCAATCACCTTTCCCTTCCATTCAGGTACAGAAGCTGCTGGCAAGGCCTATGATAGATGGTGTCTGGGTTCAGGGAAACCCAGGGGGATCTCACCATGCTGTTCATGAGTCGGACGGCAGGGTGTCTCCTTCCCTCATGCCTTCGGCCCACCTCATCTCACAGGAGGTGCAGACTGAGTGGGCCAAAGAGACAGAGGGAATAGAGCAGCCAGGAGTCCAGGGGTTCCACAGAGTCTGGGCATCCCCGGTAGTCTCGGTCCCCAAACAGGATCAGATGACCCGGCTTTGTGAAAACCTTGTAAAACTGAGCGCCAGCCCTGTGGTTGTGGCCTACCTCATGCCCAGGAGCCATGAGGTAATGAAGCATCCGAAAGGTGCCTGCTGTCGAACCATCATGGACCTGAGCAGAGGGTATGGGTCACCATCTCTAACCCATGAGGCTCAGGACGAGTCAGCCTTCACCACCCCATGTGGCTTGCCTGAATTTATGGGAAAGCTTGTTGGGGTTGAGAACGCACCAACCACCTCCCCAGGGGTCAGGAATGACCTACAATGTGGGGTGGAACTGTGTGCAGTTGCCCACTTTAGGGGCCTTGTAGTGTTCGGCTCGGTCTGGGAAGAGCAACTTGGGCCCCTGTCACTAGTCAGGAACAAACTGCCCGTGCCTAGTCTGACAGTCGAGAATGGTAACTGTCAGAGGGGCATGTCAGTGGTTCAGCACTGGGAACCACTCGTAGGAAGAGACCCCCAGAGGTCTTGGAATGGGGAGACTGAGGCAATTATGGCCTGGCCTACTCCCCAGGCCAAAAGTCTTGGGTGCAGCTAGATATGGTAAGAAGCCTGGGTGCAACTATCATGGCTCAGCTGAACCTGTGACTGACCTAGCAGACAGGAAACTGATGGAAATGGTGTCCTGGATGCTAGCAGGTAAAGAGGACTGTTCATTTTGGACAAAGGTACCTGTGAACCCATCTGGGCGGCAAGTTCCAGAATTCGCCTGTCCGGTTCCGGTACCCACAGGCACCACTACCTTCGGGTCAGATGTAGTCCTGGGCCGGAGGAAGGAGATGGGAGAGGGAAATCTCATTCTCTACCTCAAGAAGAAGCTACATCTCAATATGTTAGCAGATGGCACCCCTGAACAGAAGTTTTTGTGAACAGGTGGGCACCATGGCAGTTGCCACAATGTCAGGGTGATCACAGCCGACTGGTGCTCACCCCTGACAACTCACTTGGTTGGCACAACAGTGTTGCTAGGGAGAACAGCACCCTTCTCAGAAGGAACCTGGTTCTCCCGCAGTGCAATGGCACCATATCACCCCAAGGTGAACCTCTGGGCACAGTGGCTCTGTGCCCTGGTCAGGCAAACCCGCGGCAGGAGCCGGTAGCGTCAGAAGGGAAATTGCAGTCCCCTCCCATGCACCCACCTGAGGGGGGAGGTGTAGCAATCGTGCACCCAGAGGTGGATACGAACCTCCATTTTGTTAAGAATTTTCCATGTTGTACCATTTCTCACTCCCAAAGCAGGCTGCCTCCTCCAATCATCCCCCTCTCCCTGCTGTGGAGTGACATGTGGGCTGAGTGATGACAGAGGTCACAGGCAGCCAAAGCACAGCAGGAGAGCTCCGAGCTATAGAACCCCCAACGGAGCAGGGGCCTAGCTCTCTGTTAGTTGGGCAATCTGGGATATCGTAAAAGCGTAAACCAAGCCCTTCACTGAATGCAAAGACATTCCAGAGAAGTAATAAACTAGACACCACATTCAACATCCATTTTCCCCTATGATTTCATATCTTGGAATATGAGAGACTTACATAAAAATCAGGCAGATCATCAGATTGGTCAAGTTAATACAAACCGTTTGGTATATTACATTCCCTAGCTGGAATATATAGGGCAGGAAAGTATATCTCCTGAACCATTCAAGTGTATATGACATGTTTCATCTCTAACCATTCCGCAGATGCTGCTGAGTATCAATATACTAGTGCCCAGGCTGCCAAATGCCACGAGGAAATGTTATGGGCCATAATATAAGCTAGGAGGGATTTTTGTTCTAGCTTGGGTCTCCGCCCCAACACCCCTCCCCAAATGAGGCAATTGGCTCTCTGCTGTAGGGGGACACCTTGCTGAGATCCTAGAAAAAGGCTGTTATGCTTGGAGTGGGGTGTGAGAGAAAAAAGAAGAGTCTCCTGTTTTAAAATCGAAACTGACAGTAGAGACAAGAAATCCTTTTGACTTATGAAACTTGAAGCTGCTTAAACCCAGGCTGACTGGCAAGTACTTTAACCCTTTAAACTCCTTTCTGTTATCTCTTTGTTGTGCTATTGTTCTCTGTATATTTATATACAGGTGAAACTCGAAAAATTAGAATATCGTGCAAAAGTTTATTTATTTCAGTAATGCAACTTAAAAGGTGAAACTAATATATGAGATAGACTCATTACATGCAAAGCAAGATAGTTCAAGCTGCAATTTGTCATAATTGTGATGATTATGACTTACAGCTCATGAAAACCCCAAATCCACAATCTCAAAAAATTTGAATATTGTGAAAAGGTGCAATATTCTAGGCTCAAAGTGTCCCACTCTAATCAGCTAATTAAGCCATAACACCTGCAAAGGGTTCCTGAGCCTTTAAATGGTTTCAAAGAGGTTTGAAATAATAAAGTCTCATAAGCAAAAAAGCAAACTTTGTCAGTAGCAGAAATAATTGCAAAATAGATGCAGAGATAGGAACTCTTGAATCCAAATGATAACAACATTTTCGATAGCCTTTAAGTACTTGCTTTACTGAGAAAAAACTGGAACAAGGCGGAAGAGACTGCCATTTCATAAAAAAGGAAACCCCAGCTAAAATTTTTAGCACATGCGAAGAAGAATAAGAACAAGACATCAAGTATTCAATAAAAGATAGAACCAAATTTTCAGAAAAAGCCAGAGGAGGTAGACCCACTGAATTTAAAAACGAGCACCACATAAACCACGCAGCATTGTAATTTGCCCACATAGTCGGAGCCAAGGAATTCACTAGTGCTGTATGAACATTGGTCAAATTATGGACCATAGCCTATGGGGGCAAGGATAACTGTGAAGATCTGCATCTGGTACCAGCTCCTGAAAGTGATGATAGAGCATCCGTAACAATACTAGTATGGGCAGGCACATATTTATCCAGATGTTTAAAAATAGACACTTAAAAACAAGACAACGTAAAATAGACAAGATAGGTAAAGATTTAGATGATAGACAATTAACAGAATAGACTACCCTTTTGTTATGAGAATGAAACAAGAGACGCAAGTTACACAGTTGCTCGCCCAAAATGTCCCACTCCACTAAAATGGGGAAAGATTCTAAGAACACTATGTTCTTAGTCAAACCCCTGTCATACCACTCAAGAGGCCAAGATGCAGCTGACCAATGGCCTTGCCAACATACACCATAGCCGCATGCACAGAAGCATCGGTAAATAGCAAAATTGCAGAAGCATCACAAAACGGGACCTGCCATAAATAACAATCATTAAAATCAGTCAGAAACCGATCCCAAATTTTCAAATCTTCCCTTATATCAGAATGAATTCTAATGAAGTGGCACGGAGATTTGATACCTGATATTGCTCTGTATAAACGTTTGGAAAACACCCTACCAACAGGGATGACACGTGTCGCAAAAAGCAAGAAGGTCTAACAAAGACTGTAGAGTGCACAAAGTAACCTTTGGCTTAGCGATGACAAAAGAAACCAAGAATCGTAAGTGATTTATTTTAGCTGTTGGTAAACGAAATTCCATTAGAACTGTATCGATTGTGATACCCAAAAATTCAAGGCAAGTAGTCGGCCAAACCAATTTTTCTTCCACCAAAGGAATACCGAAATGTCTACAGATGATTTGAAACTCTGTAAACAAATAAAGGCAATCAACAGAAGCAGCGGGACCTATAAATAAAAAATCATCCAAATAGTGCAATAAGTTAATAAAGCCCGTAATATGGGATACAGTCCATTCTAAGAAAGTAGAGAGAGTCTCAAAGTAGATACATGACACCAAACAACCCATTGGGAGGCAGCAATCAAAATAACAATTACCATTGTAATGAAAACCCAAAGAGTTGAACCCAGAAGGATGAATTGGTAATAATCGAAAAGCTGACTTTAATCAGCCTTAGCCAACAAAGCAGATTTACCTAACTTCTCATAAGAGAAGCAAGAAGGCCACCTTTTCTGACCTCTACTTTTGAAAATACCATGGTGCCCCTCTTGCCTTGACTTTAAATCAGTGATCTGGAGCAATTAAGTAGATAAGGACTTCAGACTTTTCTTAAGCATGGGCAAAAAATGTTTATACCCAACTTTAGACTTTACTGATCTGTATATTTGTTCTAGGTCAAAAACTCAAAAAAATATTAAAATATAAAAACTCCAAAAAATATTAAAATCAGAGGATTAATTTTTTCCTTCACCAGTGAGCCAAGTAAGACTCACTAGAAAGGATTTGAGAGTGCCAACTGTGGTTCACACCTTTCTATTCAAAGATACTTCTTTATCTTACATCTAAATAAAAATATTCCAGCCTTGTTTTCAGAAATAAGAAGCACATAGCTTTTATTGGCTACCTATTAAAAACATGTTTAAAATCATAATAAAACCTTGGTTTGGATGTATGTGTTTCTATTTGTCTCCCAAACGTTATACTGCATCATTTGCGGCAGCACTATTCATAAAATGTAAGCATATATCTCAGCCCAGATCCTGTTCATTATTTTAATGGTGGTCAGTGGCACACAGATGTTATTACTTTCCATTAGGCTCATGGTTTGTGGAGCATTCAGGTCACCATATGATTATGAGTTTACACCCAATAGTAATTTTCGCTGCTATCTCCCCTTGAACAAGTCAGTCACACAAGTGATATGCTGATTTGTGAAGCATGGATATGACCCGTGGCTCTTATAAAGCTACCATATAGACTAATACAGACATAGGAGGAGCCCAAACATGAAGGGATGCAGCATGTACTTGCTGATGTGGGGAGTGGTGTGGCAAATGACACACACATGGAATCAGGACAGTGGTGGGAAATGTTGTCATGAGAGGATATTGTGGCAAAGATCACCACTGGGCAAGACTACTAATAGTCTTGAATATTCTACAACCTGTGGATAAAGTTAATGGGTCAGGACAGTAGCCAGGCAACTAGCATTGGCGGCTCCTGCATTTCTCCCAGTAGTGTTTTTTAACCATAGCATGTTAGTCAGTATTTTATACTGGCTATACAATATGCCATTTTTCTATTGTTTATGTACTGTATAGGATACTAGTAAGTGAGTTGCTCACCATGAGGGAATGAGAAACACCCACTGGAGGCTTAAACATAGAGGTATTAGGGTTACCTTTATGATTAAGCCCCTGTAGGCTGGGCAAAATGCATCAGGGGGCACAGCTTATGAGGAGTTCCAAGACTGTTCACATTCCTCTCCATCTGTTGAGCTAGTGGTATGCCGTGTCGCTCATCCTCCCTAGCTTCACTGCTTTCTGGATCAAGCACATGACAACCTGCACCCTTACATTGCTGTGAGACACCATATTCTTTACCAGCACCTTGAGTGGCACTATAAGTGGTTACCCACCATGTTCATATACCATGGCAGACATCAATACCTCTCTAAATAACAACCCCAATAAAATTGGTAAACTACTTTTTAGTAAGCCTTCATACTGTATATGTAGAAGACCTTTGCCTTCTTATGGTAGAAACCTAGAACTATTGAGCTGCTTTGTAAGAAATGCCAGAAGAGACTCAGATTATTATTTTTCTATAGTGCCAACAGTTTGCACAGCACTTTAGAAAAGGGAGGGAGATTATACAGTTACAATACAATTCAAGACAAGGGGGTTAAGAAGGTCTTGCTCATGAGAGCTTACAATCTGAAAGAAAGCACTTTTCATCAGACCTTTTCTCTTGGGGCTATTTACCAAAAGAGTAATTTTTACTCTAGCAAATGTCTACTTCAATGAAGTTTATGCGAGTTAAAAAATAGACCTTTTCTTATCTAGAACCCTATTAGACATTTCAAAAGAACATAAACTGGAGTTATAAGTAAATCCTTTTCTAAGTCTGATTTAGAATTTCAGCTAGTTTGCTATATACTTCGTATACAGTAAGCCTTTAACATCTCAATGCCAGAAGGAAAAATGTCCAAATCCAGCTTTGTAATTTTGGCATGTGTTCGTAAAATTGTACCTACAATTACAATAACTTAGTGTATTTGGGTAAAACATACAACGTGTTTTTCAGGTTAAAGTGAGCCTTCCTTTTGTGGTAATTGATGATGGATATCTCCTTATTATTTTTTTTTATTGTTCAACTGTAGCCGCTCTTGACATGGCCATACAATACATGTGTATATTATTTGTTGTTTGTACTCCTAGTAGGTCCAATAAACATTTTTTTGGGGTTTTTTATATTTTATTTTATATCCCACCTAAAACACACTGTTTATTTTTAAGTCCTCACTAAAACATACTGACCCTGACCTTTGACTCTGACACTAACCTAGATCAATATATATATATATATATATATATATATATATAGTGAGCTGGGGATCGGCAGTTAGTACATAAGACCCCTGGGGTAAGCAGTCTCTAAGAGTAAAGGGGGGTGGTTTAATACAAGCTAAATATTTGGTGTAGCTTAAAAGGGGGTGTGGTTAAATGGAGTCTGAGATGATGCAGAATGTGGTAATGTTAAATGGGATAGAATGTACAGTACAGAACGAAGGAGCATGGAGATGATTGTGTGTGTGTGTGCAGGACTTAAGTGACTGTGTGTGTAGGATGGAAATGACAGGATGGAGTTGTGTGTGTGTTTGCGGGATGGAGATGACAGGATGGAGGTGACTGTGTGTGTGTGTAGGATGGAGATGACAGGATGGAGGTGACTGTGTGTGTGTGTAGGATGGAGATGGCTGTGTGTGTGTGTGCAGGATGGAGGTGACTGTGTGTGTGTGTGTGCATGCAGGTTGGAGGTAAGTGACTGTATGTGTGTGCAGCATGGAGATGACGGATGGAGGTGACTGTGTGTGTGTATTATGGAGATGACAAGATGAAGGTGTGTGCGTGCAGGATGGAAGTGACTGTGTGTGTGTGTAGGATGAAGTTGACAAGATGGAGGTGTGTGTGTAGGATGGAAATGACAGAATGGAGGTGTGTGTGTAGGATGGAAATGACAGAATGGCGGTGTGTGTGTGTAGGATGGAGATGACTGACAGCCATCCCTACCACATAAAGACCCCAAATGGCTGGTGCTCGCTTCCCTTTCCCTTTTCCCCACAAAAAAAACACAACAAGAGAGCCCAGCCTTCATGATTTTCCCCCAGAGATGAAGATGCAGAGAGAGCCCAAATTGCAGCACTAAACCTAACTCTTCTCGGGTCCACTCCAGCCTCGCACATGATGCAGTTCAAGGTTCAAGGACGGCTGGCATATTCATCCCCTCTCCAAGTCCCACCCTATCACTGAGAGGCAAGCTCCACCTGACTTCCTTGCATGCTGACTTCATGGAAGCGTTACCCCATCACCTCAGCGGTGTTTTGCAATACTGAGTGAACTAGGTTGTTGACTGTCCATGGCAGACCTTAATTTTTGTGATTCTGCCTGGGACAAGGTCTGAGCAGGACATCAGTGGGTTTTTTGTGAATGAACAGGGCAATTAGGGACTGTTGACAACTATGCTCTTCACAGGTGCTGTACAGTGGTTCAGGAAATGAAGAAGGCAACCCCCCCCCCCAAAAAAAAAAAAGCCCAGCCACATCCCTGCACAAACTACACAAAAATAGAGGCATAACTAACAGGCTGGGCAAGCATACCGCTAGTCAGACTCCACACATACAGTTTTTCTCAACCTTTCAGCTTTACCTGACAGGACTTATCTGATACCCAGGCTGGGAGCTCTGGCTACAGGTTTCAGGTGAGATTAAATTGCTACTGGAGAGAGGAGTAAACCCTATGCTGGACCAACTATCATAAATTCCTACATGTATGTGAGAGAAACCTGGAAGACCTATAAACCTTGAACAGGACTTTCCCAGGCTCCTTCTGGGATGCTCTGCTACATATCCTCCCCCCTTGTTTCAACCCCAGAGTGGGAACACCTGTGGCCCAACAGGAATGAACCTGGGATAGGGCTTCAATATTTCCCATTTTAAGCCCTGTGCTATGCTTATATATATTGTTCACCCTTCTATTTGTCTCCTTCTTTTGGCTGATCCACTTGAAGGGAGCATGGTCTGTTTCTAAATCAAAGTGGTGCCCCAATAGATCTACCATAGTGCATCTAAGGCCAGTGTTATGGTTAAACATTCTAAACCTGTCTGTTTACATCTGCCTCCCCATAGGTGGTCCGCCCATGTGAAAGGGCCCTTAGGTTGAAAAAAGACACATGTGCATTGAGTTTCAACAAAAACATAATACATAAATATGAGCATACATAAATAAATAAACACATTTTGTCTAATCAAAACCTAAAGGCCTTATGTCAACAGGCATCATTTTCCTGTGTTTGACATGCATTTGGAGCACATGTAAAACTAAGGTCACAAAATCCAATTGACACTAATTTAGTAGTACAAATGGCAGTTCAGAGTTTATGTTTTACCTGCTTTGCATTGTGCTGTGTTTTTTTGGTTGCAGCATGTCCTATTAAGGTACATTTGAACTGCAGACAAAGCAGGTCAAATGCAGACATTTCTTGTCAAATTCTGCATTTGCATACATTTGAATGGCAAACACAGTGTTTAAAATGAACTCAAAATGACAACATTTTCTGATTCACAAGAGGAAAAAAATGTAAAACATTGTCAAGTTTGCGCTAACCAGGAAAACATATTATTCCTGACCCCCAATGCAATTAAATAGTCATTGGACAATCAAAATACATTGTTAATATATAAATATAAATAGTCATTTATATTTTATGCGTTAACCACTTCCTGACCGGACACTTTTACCCCTTCCTGACCAGGGCAATTTTCAGCTTTCAGCGCTATCACACTTTGAATGACAATTGCGCGGTCATGCAACACTGTACCCATATGAATTTTTTACCATTTTTTGAGACAGATAAAGCTTTATTTTGATGGTATTTATTCACCGCTGAGATTTTTATTTTTTTTTGCTATGTAAATGAAAAAGTCCAAAAATTTTGAAAAAAAGTGTTTTTTTTATAAAATTGTGCAAATAAATAATATTTCATCATAAATCGTGGCCAAAATGTATTCCATTATCTTTTTAGTAAAAAAAAATCCAAATTAGTTTATAACCAAAAATTATAATTTTTAAACATTTATTTTTACATTTTTATTTTATTTTTTTATATTATTATTTTTTATTTGTATTTTTTTTTTTACATACTGTCACCCTAGCAGTACAGTGTCACCATGGTGACACTGTACTACTTGTGGGGGGTGATGAAGATTTTTTTTTTTTTTTTTACACTGATTGCTTTTACATCCTATATGGGTGTAAAAGCAATCATTTCTCTTTCTCTCTGTCTGCATTCTTGCAGTCATTGAGAAGTACTGAGTGAGCTGTGACTGGTCACAGCTTGTCACATAGTACAAGGCTGTTGTGAATAGCCTTGTACCATGTGACCTCTGTGATCATTCACAGATTTCACACGTAGTAAGCAATGATGTCACAAGTGACATCTTGCTTACTACTTTGCATGTGATCACTGATTGGCCAATCAGCGATCACATGATCGGGACCTCGTACAGAGGTCCCGTCCGACGATCGGTGTTTCACTGTGTCCGGAGGACACAGCGGGCTCCGGATCGTGGTGCTGCGGGCTCCCAGGAAACGCGCACAAGCAGGGTGCGGGGAGGACATTTATAAACGGCCACCTGCCTCTGCACCAGGGGCGGACTGACCATTTGGAAACTTGGGCACTGCCCGAGGGCCCGGGGTCAGTAGGGGGCCCATGAGATGCCCCTGGTACCTTTTTCATAGGCTTTTTTTGAGTTTGGGCAAGGATACAGGGGCCCCATGATCCCCTATTGCCCGGGGGCCCCATGATTTGTCAGTCCGCCCCTGCTCTGCACTGCCACTGTCCGGCCATTTATATACAACGGCCGGTCGGGAAGTGGTTAAGAAACACATTCAGATTTTTGTGATTAAGTCTACTGAGCTGGCTAAAACTAGCTCCTGTTGAAGTCTATTTCACATTTTTACAGCTCTCTTTGAGAAGACTATTAGTTGAACATTCAATAATACAGAAATACGATGGCCATCTTTAAGGAGACCACTGAGGGCAGCCATTTTGGTGGTGTCTGGAGCTTCTAAAAAAAAAAGGGGTGAGAACACAAATAGTGAGTGGGTACGGGAATGTGCAGGGACTACTGCCTATCTGCAAGGTACCCTATCACTGGTGATCACCACCCTTTCCTGAGTGTATTTGGAATTCTGCTTCTGGAGACAGTAACGCAGTTTGCTCAGGACCCTGTTGTGAGTGTATGTAGGTTTTATATTGAATAGAAATGAGAGTATGTTATCAGAAAGACAATAGGCACAAATAATTTATAACAGCTGCACAGATTATAAATATCTTGGTTGTGCCACAGTATAAGAAGGAGAAATAAGGCAGGCTTTATTTTGAAGTGGTTGAGCTACGGAAACTCTGTGCAGCACCTTTACAGTGCCAGAATAATGGATTGGGTAAAGGAATAAAATGGAGAAATGATTGGTTACAAGATAATGGTAATGGTGTCAAGTATCAAGGCCACATACAGTAAATGTTTAGTCTATAGCATTAGCAGTAGGGTTAATCATTGGTAATCCAAAACTGGTTCATTTTAATGAAAGTGAGCATGTCTAGAGTATCTGGGGGTTAAATTAAAAAGTAGGTGTGCTGTGAAATGATATATATAACATGATGTACCTTCACCCTTGTGTGAGGAAACCGATCAGGAAGTGTGGCCTAGGCACATACTAGATAGACTCTTTGGAGCCATGTGAGAAGGGATGTGTCAGGGATCAGCAGCAGGGATGGCCAGATTTGTGAGGCTACACTTACGAAACTGAGACCAGGTTGTATATGCTTTAAGTAAGATTTATTTACAGTGAAATCAAAATACATCCAAACACCAGCAAACAGGCAACACAGCAAAACATGAAGATTCAAGTGAACAATGACCATATAATCAAAATACCTAACTAGCAACCTATGTAACAGGAAGTCTAACTAGTAAACTACTTAGAGTATATACAATATGAACAAAAATGGGGAGCACAGAAAAACAGGGTAATACCAGAGATACAAGGAGGAGGGGTGAACCAGGACTGTAATCAGGAACAAGGGGAGTAGCTATAAAGAAACAGGCCACAGGGTTCTGGATGCAGGAAAAGAGCGAGATCAGGAGTAGGATAAATGGTAAACAGCATCTGGTTAGCAAAGCAAAACACTGACGTGAAGTGTAATAGAATAGGAGGGACTAAATACCCTTCCAGCAGCCAGCATCAAGTAGACACTGACTACTGGAGTCTGCTGGCTATAGAGAGAAACCCGCTGGTGGACACCTGAAATACATCCTCTCACTCTGCTCTGGGAAGCACAGAGCCAGCAGCAGTTGATTCAGGTCCTGGCAGGATGAGACAAGTTGAGAGATGCTTGGGATGACACAAGTTTATTAAGATGATCAGCACAGATGTTGACCAACACTTGTATCAGTTTATCAGTGAAATGTGAGTGTATTTACCAATGGCATAGTTTTTGCTTTTAATATAAAGCCATTTTTAAATGATAGAACACTGTTAGGAGAATTATATGTTTTTCCATATCCTCTGTGGATGTCATGAGATTTGTGCACTATGTTCAAAAGTCGAAAGTGAAATGGGACCATAATAGGGATTACAATTCCCACAAAGTGGTGTATTTGTATTGAGACCTAAGTAGGGTCATATAGTTCTGGTGAATTTCGGATTTAATTTTAGGTGGTGGATACTTTGGAGTTGATTTACTAGAGGCAATGAGACTGTGCACTTTGCAAAGTGCAGTTGCTCCAGAGCTTAGTAAACGAGCAGAAGCTCTGCTGACTTCCATCATCCAATCAAGTGAAAGCAAAAATTTTTTTTTTCTATTCTCCTTGCATGTAATTGGTTATTCTTGGCAAAGGGAAGCTTTACCTCATTTACTAAGCTCTGGAGCAACTGCACTTGCAGAGTGCAATTGCACTTTGCAAAGTGCATAGTCTAATTGCCTTTAGTAAATCAATTCCTTAGTTGGTGTTTGAAGACTGTTATAAATTGCATTGAGGGTTGGTTCACAATATAGAAACGCAGTCCAGATGCGTTCCAGATGCATTTCTACAGGTGCATTTTTGATGTGCTCCAGTGCGTTTTTTGATGCGTTCCTGTTCATTTTTTCCCCTTTCTTTTTCTTCAATTTAAATAGGGACATGTGCATTCCAGTGCATTTTTGGTGCATTCAGGTGCATTTTTGATGCGTTTTACCGCATTCCAGTACAATTCCGTGCAGGGAAAATGCATCCTGTTCTACTTTTTTTTTTTCTGCATCCAGAACGCACTGGAACTGCAAGCACTACTGTGAACTATGACATTGACAACCATATAACCTACTTTCTGTGCGTTTTGGATGCAGAAAAATAGCGCACTGAAACGCATGTAGTGTGAACTGGCCCTCATGCAAGGGTGAAGATTGTGGATTGATTTGTGGACTTTTGGGCTATAGAGACGTTTTTACACACAGTTTTCACTTTATGGGTTTAGCCATTATTTAGAAGGTTATAATATACATTGTCTGATTTTTATGTTAGTAATGTATTCACATTTGTTTATCCTCCGCTATCTCTTTCACACAACACTGTGATAGAGGACACATGTATTCAATGTATTCGCCTCTCCCTAACAAATTCTCTTGCTGTGCTGAATGCCCTCTTAAACAGCACATTGCAATACACGTTTAGCTTGCCAACTGAATCCCTCTATGGCCAGTCCCAGTCTGCTCTTCCTATGAAAATGTAGCATTTGTTTAGGCAGAGCAGAGTAGGACTGGCCATAGAGGGATTACCTGGATGCAGTTGGCCAGCTTACACATGTATTGCAATATATGTGAAATAAATATCCCTATTTTTTATTTCAAAGTTTTCTGGATAGGGTATATAGCAGTGTGCAGAGGGTTCCTTCAGAATTTCTAGTGTTTGTGTGATTACATCCCCTTAGCACCTGATGGATAAATGCATGTACAAGCTATTGGGATTTGAGCACAGGCAAGGGCGGACTGACAACTCATGGGGACCCCGGGCAATAGGGGATCATGGGGCCCCTGTGTCCTTGCCCAAACTCAAAAAGCCTATGAAAAAGGTACCAGGAGCATCTCATGGGGCCCCCTACTGACCCCGGGCCCTCGGGCAGTGCCCGAGTTTCCAAATGGTCAGTCTACCCCTGAGCACAGGTATGACTTGTTTGTTGTATGTGGGTCAGTAGCCAGACCTAAACCTAGGACTGGCCATAGAGGGATTACCTTGACACAGTTGACCAGCTTAAACATGTATTGCAATATGTGTGAACTTTATCTGTGGTTACACCCCTTTAGCACCTGATAGATAAATGCATGTACCAGCTATTAGGATTTGAGTAAAGGTGTATCTTGTTTGTTGTATTGTACTACAAAACACAGTGATAAATGGGTATTGGGAATTTACCCTTTATTAATGATATATATATATATATATATATATATATATATATATATATATACATACACGGTATAATTATAGAATTGTATGTATACATATAAACAACACCATAAATCATCTCCCTTACTTTTTTAAATCCCTGTACAAACTGTTGGCACTATAAAAATCCTGTATAACCATAATATCAATAAACAAAAGTAAACCGAATGTGCTGTCTAGTGTTTTAACTCAGACACACGGACACACTAAGGTTTACAAAAGAGTGGATCATGTAAAATTTGCAAGGAATGTTCACTTAGCTGGGTTAATAAGGTGATGCTGTATTCACTTCAAATATATGCTATCTAATAGTTGCAGAAAATAGATAACATTTGTTTGTGGAGGAACTCACTTCGATTTATCTCCAAATTAACAACTCATAGCAAAATATCCACTTCCCGACCGCCATATAGCAGAGATTCTGCTACAGGGC
Source organism: Staurois parvus (assembly GCF_062004578.1). Lineage (NCBI taxonomy): Eukaryota > Metazoa > Chordata > Amphibia > Anura > Ranidae > Staurois > Staurois parvus. The sequence goes on from NW_028317874.1 coordinate 8,864,868, forward strand.
GGCACGGGTGCGCAAAATCACACACATATATATATATATATATATATATATCTATCATGATTTTGCATTTCCACCATTCGCGGCCACGGCTGTTAATCACCAGGTCCAGGCCGATCATTACACGATGGTGCCCGTGATTTCCGAGGATCTCCGATGGGCAGGAGAACTGTTTTGTTTACTAACAGTTCTCCTCCCTGTCAGCTTGGGCACACTGCTTTGGATGGCTGTACACAGCACAGCCATCCAAAGCAGTGTGATTACAGTGAAGCACACTGACACCACCCCCTAGTAAAACACTCCCAGCACACAGTTTACCCTTTGATCACCCCTCATGTTAACCCCTTCCTGCCCAGTGCCATTAGTACAGTGTCAGTACTTTTTTTTAGCACTGATCACCAGGGGCGGACAGACAACTCATGGGGCCCCCCGGGCAATAGGGGATCATGGGGCCCCTGTGTCCTTGCCCAAACTCAAAAAAGCCTATGAAAAAGGTATTAGGGGCATCTCATGGGGCCCCCTACTGACCCCGGGCCCTCGGGCAGTGCCTGAGTTTCCAATTGGTCAGTCCGCCCCTGCTGATCACTGTATTAGTGTCACTGGGGATGTCAGTGACACCAAGTCAGTTCCCCCCAGTGTCGTCTGCCACAGTCCTTCTAAAAGTCGCTGATCGCCGCCATTACTACTAAAAAAAATATATCCCAGTATATATACTGCCATTTGTAACGCTATAACTTTCACGTAAACAATTAATTTACACGTATTGGGATTTTTTTTTTAGCAAAGACATTTATCAGAATACATTTTGGCATATATTTATGCTGAAATTTGATTTTTAAATTGTTTTACTGGACATGTATAATAGCAAAAAGTCAAAAATATTGTTTTTTATCAAAATTGTTGTACTTTTTTTTATAGCGCAAAAAATAAAAAACGCACAGGCGATCAAATACCACTGAAAGAAAGCTCAATTTGTGGGGAAAAAAGGACTTAAATGTCATTTGGGTGCAGCGTTGAATGACTGCTCAATTGTCAGTTAAAGTAACGCAGCGCCGCAACGCAAAAAATTGCCTGGTCAGGAAAGTGGGTAAATCCTCAAGAGGGCAAGTAGATATAGACGTGTTGGTAGGTTTAAAACCTCTCCCGTTTATGCCAAGTTAATGTCTCACTGTGCAACCAATGACACAGCATAAATACAAGTATCACATTGTACTTTGATCCTTATGTCTAACTATGCTACCTCGATCTTATCACTTCACTTAAATGGTCTACTCAATACTGGGAACATCCCTCTCTATCGCCACTCTTCCCTCTGTCTTACCTCCTTTTCTTTAGTTTTCTTTCTGTTTTTTTCTCTTTCTATTTTACTTGATTTGTACCTTTTCTAATTTGTGCCTTATCTACCAGTTGCTTATTACCATGGTATAATAACCAGTAATGATCAGTATGGTCAATACAAGCTATGGATTTTTTATAGTTTTTATTATGACTAGATTAGACAAATGTTATATCCTTTGTATTTACTATGTAACTGGCTGGATGTTTGACTAGTCAATGTAATGGCTATTCCTTCCTGTCTGGTTAACTGTATCCTGTTAAAATCTGTAAATATAAATATGCTAAACAAAAAAAAAATACTTAATGTTATGCAAGGGAAAAAAACAGGATTTGTGCTTGCATGTGACTGGATAATTCAAGTGAACACAACTTCACATGAATCACAAAATGATCATTCACTTTGCAGACTGAGCATTCTTTACCCCTTGCGAAAAAAACAACCTCAATTGTATGCTTAGCAGCAAGACCACAAATGGTTCCTTTATAATCTCTACAGCTCATAAATGATTATCCATTAAAACACAAGAGTAGATGTAAATTATCCACTAATATAATATATACTTGCCATTCCTTAAGGATATTGACCTCTGTCATATATTGACCTTTTCACATGTGCATGTATACAAGGCTTAATACAAAGAAACAATATCTTGAAATATTTTCTCCTTATATAATTGAGGGAATGCAGTTAAGCAATTTAACAAAGATAGGAAGTAAGAGGATTACAGTGGAAGACAGGGGCTCACTTTTAACATAATTTAATACAGCAGGCATGATACTCTGATTATATATGATTATAAGAAAATATCTTATCTGTAAAGCTCCAGGTAAAATATCTGATATTTTCTAATCCTCTGTATTTTACAGCTCACTTTTTGATACCCTGTCTATTCTAAAAATGTTACCAGTTAATAAACATAGTTATTTTTTTCATAAAGGAGGAGTTTGCCTGGTTACAAAGGGCAAACCAGACACGTCTTCTTTTTTTTCATAAAACTGTCCAGCTTTCATGTCCCAAGTGGACATGACACAGATTTTTCAGCATTCGATTTCAGTTTACAATATTTTGTAATTACAGAAAATAAAAGCCCTATTGTAAGTGATAACTGATAGGTTGATTCTTCCAGCAGATGTCACTGCAATTCTGTGGTCTAGAATTAATGATAATTCCTGAGAGAATGGAAAACTTTGCTTCAGCATAACATGCCTAACACTGATCTGCATATTTCTATAAGAACTGTGGTCAGAAATGTGAAAATTAAAATCTGAAAATCAGACTTCCCTATACAGTATAGAACTATACATTTGTTAATACAGGTTTTTAATGTACCTAATTAGGGACATTAAATCAATACCACCTGTAGTGTCTCTCTGATTCATTTTACTAGAAGACTTTAACACAGAGATGCATAAAAAAATACAAAGTAAAAAAGAAATTCTGGTTGATGTTGGAAGAAGACAGGCAACGTAGCAAAACATGAATTAATTGTATAATTAATCACAATACTAATCTCAAAAGGAAAGCATAGAAGCTTCAGTTTCACTTTGATATGTTCTCTCATAGTGTTCTGAAGAGATATATATCTTTTATAAGTTAGAGAGGTATTTTTCCATTTCTATTACACAGTGCTATAAAGGTAGAGTGTTCACAGTTTCCAAAACTAGCAATCTTGGATGTCCTGTCACTAAACATTTTAATGCAAGCTCAATTCATGTGATTTGCTTAATGAACTTAAAGGACCACTATAGCTAAAAAATGTTCTGCTGAATTCAGTAAAGCATTCATAACAATTTAAATTTGCAGTTCCACTTAGAACTAATTCAGGCAAGCATTTGCACCAGTTTTGGTAACATTACCAACACATGCCTTTTCTGCCTCTTTGGACAGCAGGATGAAGATACCCATTACCCTATAATGGATTGACAGCAAAGGGACCCTACCATATGACTCAGGAACCAGTGTCAGATTAAACTCTGTGTAGGCCCCTAGGTAGTCAAAACCTTGGGCACCCCATCACAAGTTTTTGTAGGTTTCTCATGTTCACACTCTAGTGGGAAAACATTGAAGCAGTGTGCACATTGGCTGCTAGATGGAGATAACCATCATTACTATACATTACACATACTTAGATTGAATCAAATTTTTTTTTTAAACTGACAGTTGAAAGAAGATGATCTTTTAAGGAACAAGTTGTAATGTGAACCTGATGCTTATGGTTTTTGTACTCTAAGTTGTTATTGGGTACATTACATGAATATAGTATTTTCTCTATAGAGCCTTTAATGTAAAGTTTCCATATCTTTGAGTTAGTTAACTTTGTCTGTCTTTTCTAAGTAATTTAAGAACGTTTCACTGTAATTTTCTTTTAAGTTTAAGTCAATATTATTTTGATCCTTTGTCACAGGGCCCTAAACGGCATGGGGCCCAAAGGCTGTTGCTTTACCTGCCTTTTTGGTAATCTAGCACTGTCTGGTACCACAGTCTTCTTCTAGAGATAACAAATTAAGGTGTATCTATATGTACATATGATTTTAATTTCACTTATACAGTAGGTCTGTTATTTGTCTACTGATTGTTTGTTTTATATGAGGATATACCACCTGATGCACATCCTTGATAAAGTGGATGCTGTTCCAGGAAATGCATATTCAGGTGAACTATCCTGTATGCATATTTTTTAAATATCGACATACTGTTACACATTATGTATATTTATTACTGTGGTGTATTGCAACCAAAAAATGATGAGTGTAGTATATTGTGTTGTGTAATATAGTGGTCCACATGGGACATTTTTTTTGACCCATATTTCTATATTATAACAGTTTGAACTGCCTGAATTTTAGTCTTGTATAAATTCATTTTTCTTTTTTTTTACTTTTACAATTCACTGTTTTTGTTATCTTACTGACCAAAATATTCATTTCTACCCTCATTTTTCTTTACTTTTATTAATGTTTAAATTTGGGATATGGTGAATCTTAATTAGTAATTTGTTTGATTTATTGTCCCCCAATATTTATTTTTCTCATCTTTTACATTACCAACATATGCACCAGATTTAGATAGTTCTAACTACCGCAACTTTAAGAACCTTTCACCAGGACAGAGACAGCTTCTTAAAATTACAAGTCCATCCAAGGCTACCCTGTTTTCAGGGTTACAATGATATAGTGATTTTAATTGCAAAATTAGCTGCTTTGTAGCGCTGTTAAAGAAATTTAAAACAGAAGAACAGGTCCACTTGTAAGATTGACAGGTATTAAAAATTAAGTTACAGGTGGGAAAATAGAAACTGATGTGTTCATGCTAGTGACTACAATTCGGTCTGAACCTAGGTTCAGACTAAAATTTGGCTATTCAGGCTATCAGCCCCCTATTTAGCCGGAGCAACATATATAGAAACCATATTTCTACTGCTTCTATATATGACAGCTTCCCACCTCTGGCACCTTTATTTACATGATCAGGATCTCTGGCAAAAAGCAAGGGATAGCATAAACATTATTTCCCAAATATGGTCATTAGCCATTGACCAAACATGGACGTGGCCATATTGTGTTAATGCTGTCAATTCTATCCTCGTCCCTTCCCTTAAATAGCTGATGACAGCATAGGGTTCTGTAATTTGGTGAGCAGTACCGTTGGATTGGTTGTTTACATTGGGTGCATTGGGTTTTTAATTTCAGTGAGACCGTGAACATCATGAATGACAATGGATTTGCAATAAGGGGATTTATTTGATAAACGACTTATGTCATATGCTTGCATGTCTTTATTATTAGGTTACATTTTTTTTTTTGTGAATGAGTAGTAGGGGCAATATCTGAGGGCCTTCCAGATTCCAATAAGCCAATTTTTAAGTGAGTATATTACCTTATGAATAAACCATTTAAAATGTAAGAACATACTGCACTATAGTACTGTTTGTGTTTTAATGCTAGTCCTGAGCTGAGTATTATGAGAGTTGAATTTCAACAACAGCAGGAGGAATGGAGGAGAGGAGCTGGTATCTGTGGAAAATGTTATGTTTACTTACAAGGAAGAACAAGCTGAAGTGGAGAACAGAATAGCTTGGATGTCTTGGCCTTATTGATGGAAAATGTTTAAAGACTTATTTATAATGTGTCATGAAAATCTGGTGAGCCTTTCACTTAACTATAGTGTTGAGATTCTAGAGGATCATTATGTTTATTGCTATGTGAGTATAATACTGCTTTTCTCAGATATTTTGGACCTTATAAATACTACACTATGTTTGTGTTTTAATGTATGAGGTGAGGAGCATTGAAAGTGATCTGGGACCACAGCTGGAGGAATAGAAGAGAGCAATGGGAGACAGCGTGCAACCCTGATTACACTGATATATACTGAGGCCTATACTAATAAGTCCTGACTGAGAGGGGAAATTCTGATGTCTTGTCAACCATATTCTTCTGAGATAAGCTTTTCATGACTCTTCTATTTACATCACATAAGAGCACAAAGGTGGAAATACAGTTGTGGAGTTAAACACAGAGACTTTTTTCACTGATTTATATCTGTTTTTGATGGGAGTTAATATTGCACTTTAAATTGTCTGCATTTTATGTTAAGTCAATAAAGCTCTGGGTTGTAATATAAATATGAATATTTATATAAATTTATATATAGAAACACACTGCCCTGTTACTGTTTGCAGGATATTGATTGACTACAAGTTTAGCCATTACGGACTTGAATATAACAAAGCATTATTACTATTATTATTATACAGGATTTATATAGCGCCAACAGTTTGCTCAGTGCTTTACAATATATCAGGAGACAATACAGCAACAATACAGTTCAATACAAGAGGGTTAGGAGGGCCCATTGTTTAATGTGTATGCTGAAGACAGGACTGTTGTGCCTGGGCATGCTGAAAGCACACTACATTTCTCAGAGGAGCTGGGGCGGGAGCCTATATAATCTACAGTAAAGCCCGGGAACCACCTGGGGGGAGGAGAGAAACTGTGTGAGGACATATGCTAGACACTAGTGCGGGACTCAGAGGGCCCAGGCCGGATCTGGTCACATCAGCTGGATGGAAAAACTACAGATTGTTGGTGTTGCTGACAAGCAGGAGAGTCGACAGATCGTGGAATTGTGACAAGGGGGTCCCCCATCCAAGAGACCGGTCTTCTCTCTGCTAAGATTATAGACTTGGTGAGATGGTTTCACAATCACATTGTCTTCAGTTACCAGTTATCCTGCTGTTTCAGTTACTTCAGTGCAATACGCTTTGCATCACAGTCTACCACTTGCTCAATTCAGTACTGTGGCCTAAAGCTTTAGTGTTTCCCCTCCCCATTGCATTGAATTCTGGATTTCTTCTGCGCACATGTGTCTTGGGAGACAATAACACTATTGATACCTCAACTTTAATACATTACAGCTGTAAAGGAACTTGCTTCATCAAGCCAATACCCTAATTATTGGAATACAAATTGTACCAAAGTCTACTTCCACCCCTTCCTTATTTATATGAATTTGTGTCCTAAGTTACTCCCACAAAGGAACCTTTTATATTTCCGCTACCATCATTAAGGGGAAGGTTCCCTACTACTGCCTTTTCTCCTTCAGGAAATCTTGCTCTCAAATGAAAAGGACCTCAACATTAATGTGCACGAACTAGGGCCCTAACAAACACACAAAAGAGCTGTTTTTATATTCTGGGGTGGTACTAGAACCCAAAAGTGAGTTAGTCCAAATTCTTGATAGCCTACTTCATCTCATTTTGGGACTATATCTCAGTACGGGAATTGGTGCTTAAACTCTAGTCCTTCAGGACATTTTGAGTTAGAGGCACTCACGGGTCTTGCAGAGGGGGAAGACCAACAATAGCAGTGTTTTTTTGTCAATGTTTCGATGAAGCTCCTTCCATCTTTCTCAAGATGTCTTCATCGAAATGTTGAGCTTCATTGACATGTTGCCAATAAAAACACTGCTGTTTTTGTTCTTCGTCCTCTGCAAGACCCGTGAGTGTCTCTAAGCCAATTTTTTTGCTACTAAATATTCCACGGTCAACCGTTAGTGATATTATAACAAAGTGGAAGCAACTGGGAGCAACAGCAACTCAGCCATGAAGTGGTAGGCCACATAAAATGACAGAGCACATAAGTCGCCAACTGTCTGCAGAGTCAATAGCTTAAAGACCTCCAAACTTTGTGTGGCCTTCACATTAGAACAACAACAGTGCATAGAGAGCTTCATGAAATGGGTTTCCAGCAGCTGCATCCAAGCCTTACATCACCAAATGCAACACAAAGTGTCGGATGCAGTGGTGTAAAGCACACTGCCACTGGACTCTAGAGCACTGGAGACGTGTTCTCTGGAGTGACGAATCACGCCTCCCTGTTTGGAAATCCAATGGATGTGTCTGGGTTTGGCAGATGCCAGGAGAATGGTACTTTCCTAACTGCATTGTGCCAAGTGTAAAGTTTGGTACAGGGGTGATTATGGCATGGGTTTGTTTTTCAGGAGTTGGGCTTGGTTCCTTAGTTCCAGTGAAGGGAATGCTTAAGGTGTCAGCATACCAAGACATTTTGGATAATTTCATGCTTCCAAATTTGTGGGAACAGTTTGGGGATGGCCCCTTCCTGTTCCAACATGACTGCGACCCAGTGCACAAAGCAAGGTCCATAAAGATATGGATGAGCGAGCTTGGGGTGGATGAACTTGACTGGCCTGCACAGAGTCCTGACCTCAACCCAATAGAACACTTTTGGGATGAATTAGAGTGAAGACTGCTAGCCAGGCCTTCTCATCCCACATCAGTGCTTGACCTCACAAATGCGCTTATGGAAAAATTGTCAAACATTCCCATAGACACACTTCTAAACCTTGTGGACAGCCTTCCCAGAAGAGTTGAAACTGGTATAGCTGCAAAGGGAAGGCCAACTCAATATTGAAACTAATGGACTAAGACTGGGATGCCATTAAAGTTCATGTGCGTGTAAAGGCAGGCGTCCCAATACTTTTGCCAATATAGTGTGTGTGTGTGTGTGTGTGTGTGTGTATATATATATATATATATATATATATATATATATATATATATATATATATATATAGTGAGTTTTGCAGTAAGCTGAATCTCAATAGTATCTATGTCAGCAACAACTTTTGCTCACCCCCACCCCCCCCACCAAAAAAATAATATGGACCCTTTCACAGACCCTATCAAGATGATATAGAAATACAAATAAATTATATCTTCATTAAATTACACTGTATAGCTCTGTATGTGGCACTATACAACAGTAACTATTTCTCCCTGACGTCACTGTCAGCTGTCCCTGTCTCATTCAATACACACTCACAAACACTGATGGGAGAGCTGATCTTTGTATGGTGAGGTCTTGTACACTTATAAACCCCCAGTACTGCCCATATGTCATCTGACAGTGACATAGTTCAAGGTTTACAATTCATGAAGTGCATTATGGTGATTGAGTTTTGGTTCACTGGTGAACAAACTCAACAGTTTGCCATTTTCCCATACAAATACAGACATACAAAGTTTGTGTTGAACTTAACTGAAACCCAGACATGAATCTTATCCCTATTAGTGAACCATGGTGTCACAACACTGATCATGCTGTGTACGAGGAGCAAGTAAATAAAAACAAAAAGTTTCCATAATAAAAACAGTATCCTGGCCACTCGCGTTGCATGCCTAGATAAGGGCCTGGTATGACTTTTAGAGGAAAAATTATTTTTCTTTTTTTTTTTTAGTGCATGCTGCCCTTTAAAATTAACACTATGTCATTCTGAACCATACCAGGTCACATATCTTCAATGCTGAGAGGAGAGGGTACCTTGCAAGACAACTCAACTTGTGTTGAGAGGAGAAGGGTCTTAGCCTCACATCATGTCCCTCAAAATAGATGTTGGGGTTTACAGGCGACACGTATCAGAACCTGGAAGCACCTTTGATAATAAGGGAGTCCCCATATATTTGCTTCTCTAAATTAATGAATACAGGGTATGCGAATTCTCTTTTTTTCTTCCCTTCAAAAATAAAAACATTTAATAAAACACAGACTCCATGACAAAGTCCTTTCACTGAAAATTATATAAACAGTGTCCTTGAAAGTGAATCCAGCTTCAGTCATGTCCATTGATGTAGATCCTCATCAGTCATGATGACCTGCAACTGATCTCACTGCTTGACATTGTTACCATGCTGTCGTGAGTATCTACACTGTTGGATGACATTATTGACATTGATCTTGTTTGCATTTCATTTCAAATAATGTCACACCTAAGCAAAACTCCCACATCACTTTTAAGGGACAGATTGTGGGGCCTCTCAACAAAGGGTGGTGATGTTTCTACAATGCCACAATAATCTACATCGCTGTATGACATAATTGACATTCAAGTAGAGCTAAAGGCAAAACATTTTTTAATTTTGGATAGAATAAGGGAGGGTTTCAACCCCTGTCAGTTTTTTTTGCCATCTGTGTCCATATTGGGTAGATTTACCTTTACTTCCTGTCCCATAGCTAAAACATGAAGTAAAAGGAAATCCCTTCAAATTGAGCAGTCACCAGGGCACCAGAACTAATGCCCCATTAGAAGATTTCCCCTTTATTCATATTCTTGTGACACATATAATTTGTGATTTTCCTTCACTTTCACTTTTTAGGGTAAACAAAACAGATAGAGTGGGTGAATCTATCTAACATCTCAGGAGTTAACTGACAGCACATAAGTGAAAAGTGACAAGACAGTGGGAGAAAAATAAATAAAATAAATAAGTGGCTTTGCAATTGTGCACTGGCTAGGTCATGAGGCCTGTAGCAAAAAAATTGCCCTGGACTTAGCCAAAAGGCCTAGCCCTAAAAGGCACAGTGCAGAAAAAGTGTTTAGAAGAGTGACCATGTGCACTTTTCACACTTGGGATCCCACCCCCATGTGCTACTAAGAGCACCCCTGAGGAGACCATTCTCAGGGAGCACTACTCCGCGGACTCTTGGCCCCTGGCCAGACAAGGTAGATCCATTCAAATCAGGAGGAACTGGGCCCCTCCAGTTTTCCTGGGGGAATTACTCCCGGGCCCCAACAGCCTGTGGTTTCTCTTCCAGCCTGTACTAACCTTTAGAGCCCCCATCATACCAACAGGGGTACTATACAGCCAGCCATCCTCACCTGAAAGCAAGAATGATGGCAGTGCACCCCTACTGGACACTGATAAGAACAGATATTACACGTTTTTAGCCAAATGGCTGAGAAGTGACTGCTTATTTATTTATTTTTTTTAAGTCCGCAAACGTGCAAACTACAACGAAAAACCCGTAAGTGTTTCACAAAAAAGTGCAAGTGCAAAAACACCACACAAAAAGTGCACTTAGGGGTGTGCTTTGTCCTACCCCCGAAGGGGTTGGACCACTACCCTGATCCCCCGGGGCACGAAGCTCCTGACGGGGACAAGGTTCCCATTTGGTCCTCCTGGCCAAGAGGCCTGGTGGACCACCGTTCCTTATGTCCAGCCGAAGCCGGACATCCAGGACTTGGTCAGGGGGCTCTCCTGAAGAGAAAACCCCCTAGGGATCAGGGGAGGAAGGAACCAAAAGGCCACACATCCTCCCCCTAGACTTCAGGGCAGGCCCGAGGACCCACACCCTCCATCATGTGAAGAAAACACACACATAAGTAAAAAGTGACAAACGTGGGAGTGAATAAATAAATTAAATAAATAATTAAATAAATCTATACAAACAATAAAGTGGTCGTGCCAAATTGTGCACTGACCAGGCCCTGAGGCCTGTAGCAAAAAAAATTGCCCAGAACTTGGCCAAAAGGCCCGGTCCTAGAGGCGCAGTGCAAAAAGTGTTTAAACTCAGTGACCATGTGCGCTTTCGCAACGTGGGGTCCCACACCCAAGTGCTACTCAGAGCACCCCTGAGGCGACTACTCAGGGGGCACTGTGTTTGCAGACTCTCTGCCTTCCCAGCCCCTGGCCAGACAAGGTAGATCCGTCCAAATCAGGAGGTACTGGGTCCTTCCAGTTTTCTCCGGGGAATTACTCCCAGGGCCCCAGCTTAACTCGTGATGCTCCCCGGTTTCTGTCCCCCCCGGTACTGGCCTTCCAGACCCCCATCATACCAGTGAGGGTACTATACAACAGCCATCCCCGCAAAGCTAGAATGGCCGGGAGCACCCCCACTGGACACTGATAAGAACAGATACTACACTTGATCTTAGCCAAAAGGCTGAGAAGCTCCCACGCCACCTTTCTCACCCTTCTCCTCCTCCTAACCGCGGGGGACATCTCTCCGAATCCTGGCCCTCCACCACCTCCCTCACCCGCACAACACCCTCCCGCCTCCACGTCCTGCCGCAACTTAGTATCTGTCCCCCTGCTCCCTAAAATCTCCCCCCCAGTTTCATGCGCACTCCTGAACGCCCGATCGGTGTGCAATAAGCTTACCGCCATCCACGACCTCTTTGTTTCCCGCTCCCTCAACCTCCTGGCGATTACGGAAACCTGGATCCAGGCCACTGACTCTACCTCCCCTGCTGCACTCTCCTGCGGAGGTCTCACCTGGACCCACTCACCCAGGCCTAACGGTCGTAAAGGTGGTGTGGTTGGTCTGCTCCTGTCACTGCAGAGCACCTTCCGAGTCCTCCCAAACCCCCCTCCCTATCCTTCTCCTCCTTCGAGGCCCACTGCGTCCGACTATTCTCCAAAACCCCCCTGAAGATTGCTGTGATATACCGGCCTCCTGGATCCATATCCTGCTTCCTGGATGACTTTTCCTCCTGGCTACCCTTCTTCCTCTCCTCTGAGCTACCCACCATCATCCTTGGGGATTTCAGCATCCCTGTCAACCTCGACAACCCGGACACATCCCATCTCCTCCACATAACCTCCTCCTTTGCACTTGCACAGTGCATACAATCTACCACCCACTCCAATGGTAATATCCTTGATCTTGTCTTCTCCAACCGCTGGGCTCACCACAACCTCACTAACACCCCCTTTCCTCTCTCTGACCACAACCTGATTACCTTCTCTATCTCCTCTTCCTCCAACGCCTACCCCTCCAAATGTCACACTACTACCAGCCGTAACCTCCGCAACCTTAACCCTGCCCCCCTCCACTCTGCAGCTGATCAACTCCACGACAGCATCCTCCCCCTGTCTTGCCCCGACTTGGCTATGACTGCCTACAACAACGCGCTGTCAACAGCCCTTGACTCACTAGCACCTTTAACCACACACAACATCAGACCCTGACCGCTCCAGCCCTGGCAGACTGATCACACCAAAACCCTCAAACTACACAGTTGTGCCCTGGAGCGACTATGGCGCAAAACCAAATCCCAACAGGCCTTCACCCGCTACAAATCTGCCTTCCACACCTACACCTCCTCCCTCCACGCAGCCAAACAAGCCTACTTCCTGACCCTCATCAAGGCCCTCTCCTCCAATCCTCACTGACTCTTCTCCACCTTCAACTCTCTACTCTTGCAACCCCCACCTCCACCCAGCACCTCACTCACTGCCCTTGAGATTGCCAATCACTTCAAAAACAAGATTGACACAATTCGCAATTACATCGCCGCAACTCACACTCCCTCTCAACCTGTCCCCTCTTACACAGCTCCCCCCTCCCCCTCGACATAACCCACAGGGACTTCGTCGCTGCTCAAACTCCCTCCAACCCCGTTCCCCCTCACTCAGCTAGCCCTTCATCACCCCTCTCCCACGGCCCCACCACTGCTCTGACCTCCACTTCCACCCCACCCTACATTCCTCATACTAAAGCTCCCTCAACACTCCCCACCTTTGACCTTACTACCATTGAGGAAGTCTCCAAGATCCTCTCTGATGCACTCCTCACAACCTGCCCCCTCTACCCTATCCCCTCACAACTCCTACGACCTCCTACCCCCTCCATCCTACACTCCCTCACCCACATCTTCAATCTCTCCCTCTCCTCCGGCACTTTCCCCTAGCCTCTGAAACATGCACACATCACCCCCATACTTAAAAAGCCCTCCCTGGACCCCAATGACCCGAACAACCTCAGACCCATCTCCCTGCTCCCATTTACATCCAAACTCCTCGAGCGCCTAGTCTACACCCGCCTAAGCTCTCACCTCAACGACAACAACCTCCTCGATCCCCTACAGTCCGGCTTCCGTCTCCTACACTCCACTGAATCTGCCTTACTCAAACTCTCCAACGACCTGCTAACCGCCAAAGCTAATGGCCACTATTCAGTGCTCCTACTCCTTGACCTCCCTGTGGCCTTCGACACAGTCGACCACCCCCTCCTCCTCAAAAAACTACACTCCCTCGGCCTCAGAGATTCTGCTCTCTCCTGGCTCTCATCCTACCTGTCACAATGCACTTTCAGCGTTACCTATAATGCTACCACCTCCCCCTCACTCCCCCTCTCTGTTGGGGTCCCTCAAGGCTCTGTCCTCGGGCCCCTTCTCTTCTCCATCTACACCTCCTCCCTTGGCCAACTCATACACTCTCACGGCTTCAACTACCACCTCTATGCCGATGACACACAAATCTATCTCTCAACCCCCCACCTCACCCCCTCAGTCTCCGCCCGAATCACACACCTACTGAGCAACATATCAGACTGGATGTCACTCCACTTCCTTAAACTGAACCTCTCCAAAACCGAGTTTCTTGTCTTCCCCTCAGCCCGCACATCACCCCCCATTGACTTCTCCGTCACATCCAACAACGCCACCATCAAACCCGCCCCGCAGGCTAGAGTACTTGGTGTCATTCTGGACTCCAACCTATCCTTCCAGCCCCAAGTCCAATCTTTAACAAACTCGTGCAGACTCTACCACCGCAACATCGCCGAAATACGCACGTTCCTAATCCCAGAAACCACTAAACAGCTCATCCACTCCCTCATCATATCACGACTCGACTACTGCAACTTCCTCCTCACTGGTCTGCCTCGCCGCTGGCTATCTCCGCTTCAGTTGATCCTGAATATGGCTGCCAGACTCATTCACCTTTCCAACCGCTCCGTTTCCCCCACCCCCCTCTGCCAATCCCTCCACTGGCTTCCGATTGCGCAACGGATCAAATTCAAAATCCTAATACTGACATACAAAGCTGTCCACCATACTGCCCCAAACTACATCACTGACCTAAAATCCAAGTACCGCCCAGCACGCACACTCCGCTCCTCACAAGACCTCCTTCTCTCTAGTTCCCTGGTCTCCTCCTTTTATACCCGCCTCCAGGACTTCTCCAGGGTGTCACCCATCCTCTGGAACTCCCTGCCCCAACCCATCAGATTATCACCTACTCTTCTCTCCTTTAGGTGCACCCGGAAAACCCATCTCTTCAGGGAAGCCTACCCCACCCCCTGCTAACTTGCCAACCTCCTCCACTCTTCCTACCACTCCATCCCCCACAGCTATCTCCTCCTGTGCCACCATCCCCTCCCTCCTAGACTGTAAGCTCGAAAGAGCAGGGCACTCAATCCCCTCATGTTTTGCATTGTATTGGTATTGTTCTGTCTCATGTTCTGTCCCCCTTTGTAATGTACAGCGCTGTGCGAACTTTAGAAATACTGTATAATAATAATAATAATAACCTCCAAAAAACTCACCATGCCTCTTACTAAATAGCTTGAACTGTATATTTTCCAAAAATGGGTGATTTTAGGGGTATTTGTACTATCCTGGTGTTTTTTGGGCCTCAAGAAATGAAATGGGCATCAGGATTGATTGTTTTATTTATATATATATATATAAGAAATGTTATTTATTTGCAAAATTTTATAACAAAAATGCGTTTTTTTCAAATGTTTCATGTTTTGTTTTTGTTTTATTTAGCAAAAAATAAAAAACTCAGTGGTGATTAAGAAAGCTCTATTTGTGTGAAAAAATTATAAAAATTTCATATGGGTACAGTGTTGTATGACCGCGCAATTGTCTTTCAAAGTGCGACAGCGCTGGAAGCTGAAAATTGGCCTGGGCAGGAAGGGGGTAAAAGTGCTGGTATTGAAGTGGTTAATCAATACAGTATTCATAAAAAATCGAGCGACCACGAAGAAGATAGGTAAAGAAGATAGGACCAGACAAGAATGGAGATTTTCTCTCCAGGCCAGGCTTACTCCCCCACTCACTGTTCTACATAAGGTTTTATAAAATGTAGTTCTCACTAGAGTAAATCATCACATACTGTTCACATAGACTTTAAAAAGGATCCTTTTCTTCCAATAATGCATTAAGTTTTGAATCTAAGTAAAGTAATAAGTCACATGGTAAGGATCTTTAACATGATGCTTCAGGGAACATTTATAAACTTGTTTAGGTTTTCTGGTTTGTTCACACTAGCCCCATTGGGCTGCTTTGGGCAGTGTTACCCAACATAATCTCAAAGCATAGACAAGGCAATTTCCCTTAAAGTAGTACTAAACCCACAACAGTAAAGTCAGTCTGTATATGGAGTGAAGCATGCTTGTTATACTCACTGTGGAACCTATGGTGTTAATTCTCTGTATTGTGTAAAAAGGTTGTTTGATCCTAGCTTCTCTGATCCTCCCCTTCTTCCCATGTTTCCCTCCTTTCCTCTAATAAGACATGTGGAGACACTCTGCACATGCTCACTTAGGTGTGTATTGCTAGAGAGGGTTTTTTTTTCTTCGTAGAGTGCATGTGATCAGCACAGTGCCACTCAGCACTATCAAGACAGAGGTCAGGGGTTCTGCATCCTCTTAGAGCAAAATGAGTCACAAATAACTGAAATAACTTAGGAAAATATGAATTGATTGGGAACAATGAATATACAAAACAAATCCAAGTATACAAAACGAATTCTGAAAACGTATCATTCTAACATAACGAATATGATGAAACCAAATTATTGATTTTTTTTAATGAATCCGAAAGAAACTAATTTTTTGTGGTGCACGTCTCTACCTGTAAACACTCTGTTTATCAGTTGCTGGGAACCCTGATTTTATAGAGGAGGCTAGCACACAAGTAAACCCCTATGATTGGCCCTTCTAAGCCACCTGACCACAGAGGCCGAGAAGTGCATTATCAGTAATTTGTTCCAATAGATGCAAATGGTCACATTCTTTTGCCATTTTTTTTCAAACCATGGATAGCTTGGGTTTAGGTCAAACTTATGTTCAGTTTGAAGCTCATACCTTTATATTACATATACATAAGACTCAAACATTTCCTGTGACAAAGTGCAAATAAAATTATTTAAATAGGATCAGATGCCACCCAGATTTATATATTTTTCGTACTAAGTTTGCAGTTTTCTTCTTTCATAAAATTATCATTTTTATACAGAGCACCTAAACATGTTGTCAAAAATTTTTTATAGTAATAATAATAACAAATGGCCATTTGAACCCTTGAGCTTTTGAGGGCTTTATTGCACCCAGCAGAGTTTCCTGCTGGAGATTTAGATATTTATGTTAGCAATAAATGCAAGAATCGAAGACATAAAATTAAACGACCATGTAGAAAGGCCATTTATGTAAAGGAACATTTTATATGTGACCGGGGCTCTTGAGCCAGGTTTGGTTTAGTTCTCACTTGTCCACAATCAGTGAGCATTTTTAATCACACATTCCTTAGCCATCTTTTTAATATTGCACTAGAAAGGCTGGTAAGCTATTCACTGTGAAATGTTAAATGGGAACTGGCTGTACGATTCTGATAAAAGTGCTCACTAAAATAGAAGTACATATTGTATGCAATTGTTTTATGAGAGTCATTATGGTTACTGAAATCACATTTCACCATTACCGACTGCTGAGAGAAAAGTCATTAAGATATTTGGCGAGCCTATGCAATTTTTCAAGAGAGCTAAACTATTAGACCTGAGAAAACATCTACAGAAAGCTGTCTTAATATAATAGCCTTTGTAGTAAAATTTACTGAAATCATTTTGTGTCTCAAAATTACCCAAAAACTGCCAGTTACTGCTAGGAATATAAAATGGATGTGCTATACTTGGCAATGCTTTCTTGTCTTTTGATATTTTTTTTTCTCTATCTCTCTCACTCATTTATTAATGTAGTGCAAAGTATAGTAGTCCATGGAAACCAATTAGTTTAGTTCTATTCTACAATGTACTAGAGAAAGGTAGATTGATTGCTATGGGTTACTTTCTATAAGTTAAATATGTTAGTTGAAACCAGCCAGCTTACTCCTGAGCAGGAGCGGACTGACAACTCATGGGGCCCCTGGGCAATAGGGGATCTCGGGGCCCCTGTGTCCTTGCCCAAACTCAAAAAAGCCTATGAAAAAGGTATCAGGGGCATCTCATGGGGCCCCCTACTCACCCTGGGCCCTCGGGCAGTGCCCGAGTTTCCAAATGGTCAGTCTGCCCCTGCTCCTGAGACTGTTTAAAGGATTTGTCATTAAAAAATTCAGAATTCCTTATTGATCTTTGTAGTTTTATGGCTGAATCAACATTTCCTCCTACTTCATTGGTTTCCAGCATACATGATTTTGTTACATAGAATATAATAATTTAGCATCATTTGACTGAAGGAGCTATGATAGCAGGTACAGTATTACCACATTATATAGATCACAGGACCGAGCTTCACTCAACCTGGATAACTGGAGAAAGACCTTGAATGCAAGGTGTCATGGAGCCTATCCTTGAGCATGACACCCCGCACTTACAATGTATTGATGCAGACAGAGATGCTGATGAATCACCCAGAACATTTTACCCAGCTTGTTACACAACCAGACAAAAGACTTCAGAAGAAGGTGAATATGTCCTCCCAGAACTAATCTTTGTGCAGCTATTAAAATTGTGCTTGCCACTTCCCTTAAACATATGAAAATCTTTAGTTCACCAAGCTGGAAATGGAAACTAATGTTTCCATTACATTGCTGGTTGTCTTGATTATTTAGATGTATTTTTAGGTTTTAGGCTGTTAGCTCACATAAAAGGCAGGCCCATTTCCACCACTGGCATGCATTAAAGGGCATACTGCAGCACACTGGTGTGAACTGATAGGTCTTAAAGTATTACTAAATCCAGGACCCTGCATTCACTATATCTGGTCTCCCACAGTGCACAGAACTTAGAAATGCAATTATTTTAGTAAATATAAAATTCATGCCCAGCTAGAAGGGGGGGGCAGTTTCTGCAAATGAAGAAATGCGCATAAACCATATGGGTCATGCTTCAAAGTAAGGATTGGGCCCTATAGACAATTGGATGTCTTGGCTGGACCACAGGCCATAGCTTGCACAGTATGCTCTGTTTATAATTTCACAATAAACCTGCCTGGTTTCTCTCTTTGAAAATGTGGCCTACTAAAACCACTTAGGGTGATTTGGGTCTGTACTACCTCTGGCTTTTTATTTGAAATAATACTAATAAAAACCCTGTAATTTAATTTTGATTTCTTGACTAAAACTGGCTGGTCTTTCATTTAGAAAATGTAGCCTAGTAAAAGTGCTTAAATGCTGTGTGTACAGTCGCCACAATATTCTGCTATCTTTTTCACTGAAATAAATATGCTCTAATGTTGATTTTTTTTAACTAAAGGCTGGATAGGGTCCCTCGGATACAACGCATTACCAATCAGGGTGCAGAGCCAATGATCACTGTGTCCATTCACAGTCGATCACAACTGTAAACAAAGATTTTCTGTTACCAGCTTCTTCTCCTCAAACACAGTTCCTGTGTGAGGAGAAGAACCCGGAAACAATGAGTTACCATTTTAACCCCTTCTGTAATGTGCCCTAATTGCCCTGGAATAAGCAGCCATCAGTGTAGTCTATCATTGTACCTGTCACAGCAGCCTTCAGTACAGCCAAATCAGTGTACCAGTCACAGAAGCCATCAGTGCAGCCTAGTCAGTGTACCTTTCACAGCAGCCATCACTGCCACCCATTAGCACATTAGCAGTGTACCCGTCACACCTGCCCATCACCAGTGTACCCATCACAGCCACCCATCAGCAGTGTACCCATCACAGCCACCCATCAGCAGTGTACCTGTCACAGCCATGCATCAGTAGAGTACCCATCACAGCCACCCATCAG
The DNA here is from genome assembly GCF_062004578.1 of Staurois parvus. NCBI lineage: Eukaryota > Metazoa > Chordata > Amphibia > Anura > Ranidae > Staurois > Staurois parvus. The sequence continues at coordinate 8,884,261 of NW_028317874.1, forward strand.
CAGTGTACCTGTCACAGCCATGCATCAGCAGTGTACCTATCATGCAGCCGCAGTCAGCAGGGTACCTGTGCACGGTGTCACCAGAGCTGCCATGTCCAAAAAATGTTATACTAGTGAGGAGGCATTTCAAATCCTCACTATGATGGATGAGAGCAGCAGGGAGCTCTTACCATCTGATTCTGATTCGAGGTACAAACTCACTGAAAGTAGTGGATCAGTGATCAAATTGGAGGAGAAAACCTCCCTTCCCTTCTAAAAGGATAAGATGCTCTGAAGACCAGGCAACCCCCAGCATGTCTTTCAAATGCATGTACAAACCCATTATGGCTGCCTTCCAACTCAGGATCAACTACAACCCCCCCCCCCCCTTTTAATGCACAGCCTGGTGTTCAGGCCAACACTGAAAATATTTCAGAAATGTATTTATTTTATTTATTTTTCGCTGATGATTTATTCAGTTGATTGTGGACCAGACCGATATTTTTGCCCAGCAATATATCGCAAACAACCCCAATTCATGTTATTCCTGTGCATTTGAATGGAGCTGTCTCAAAGTGGAGGATTTAAAATTATTTTTTGGCCTTACAATTAGTATGTAGCTTACAAATCAAATGAATTACATGGTTACTAGTCCACCAACCCCATCCGTCACAATGCCCATTTATTCATCTGTAATGTCCAGGTCACGTTATGACATGATCACGCACTTCCTCAATTTCAGCAATAATTCACAGTGCCCTTCTCAAGATCAGCTTTGCTATGATAAGCTCTACAAAATCCACCCACTAATTAGTTTTTTCTCCAAGAGTTTCACTGAACTGTATGTCCTTAAAAAAACATCTGTTTGGATGAGTCCCTTGTCCACTTCACTGGCTGGCTGGGAATCAAGCAGTACGTTCATAGTAAAAAGGCCAGGTATGGCTTGAGGCCTAGCAAACTCTACGAAAGAGGCACAGGATGTGTGCATCCCTTCTGCGTGTATGAAGGCAAAGATTCCCAGCTCTAGCCCTCTGAGTGCCCAACCTACATTGGTACAAGTGGAAAAATTGTCTGGGACCTAGCATTTCTACTATTCAAACAGGGGTATCACATCTACCTGGATAGCTATTACACATATCTGTCCCTTTTCCACTCCCTTTACCCCAAACCTTGGCCTGCAATACCACTCAAACAAACAGGAAGGGCTTCCCACAAGGTCTAGTGACCACAAGGCTACAAAGGGGGGAATCAGTGAGTCTGAGGAATGACACAGTGTTGGCTGTGAAGTGGAGGGATAAGAGAGATGTATACATCCTGTCCACCATCCCAAATGACACCTTAGAAAGAAAGTCCCTCTACTGGTATAAAAAAGTTGCAATTTACCTTTTACATTTGGCCATTTATCATGCCACAAAGCAATGGAAAGACCCACCTCCTTTTTCAAATTCATAGAACATGTAGGGTTGGCGCTTCCACTAGGCAAACTAGGCAGTCGCCCAGGATGCAGTGCCACCTAGGGGCGCAAGGGCACAGTACAGGCCGACACTCTATCTGTGTGACCTATGGACCTCTTTTACGAATTCTTCATTTCTCTGCAGAATCCCCCTCTCCTCATACACAGGGAATGATGGTATCTTTACTCTGCACAATTGTCTTACAGCCTGTCTACACACATGACCACTTAGTGTATATATATATATATATATACGTATATACAAACACACACACAACAGTGTTCCATGTAGCAGTGAAGTGTTGGCTTCCTCTAGGATGAGAAGTGATGACATTAGCCTAGGACCCTGGGAGGTTGGCAGTCTCTGATCAGAGGATCGGTCCATACATCTCTGGTAGACACACTGGCAAGCACAATCCTTCAGCTATAACAGTGAGCCCACCGGTGCCCGAATGGAACATGTCCAGCACTGGCTCCACCTTCTTGTACACAGCTGGAGCCAATCAATAGGAGGGGGTGTGCTCAGGTTTCAGGGTTAACCCTATGTGAATAGAATGATCGGGGCCCAATGAGTATGAGAGGGAAGCGATGCAGTGCTGGGAGGCCACCTGTCCTCACTGAGAGATGCAGCCTGGCCTCCACACCCCAGCAGGAGCCATCAGAGGTGAGTCGAGCCTAGGAGGATGGCGGGTCATAGAGGTGATGGGAGGAGGAGGGGAGTGGACAATGGTTGGGGTGAGGGGAGCGAATGCTGATTGATCGTGTGGGATGCCCCCACGTCATGAATGATCCTTCAGCTGAGGGCAGGGGAGGAAGAAGGACAGGAAAATGTATCGGGGCAGTGTAGCAGCTGAGCTGCCGCTCCTTCCAGTGTTCCTCTTAGTACCATACTGCAAGCCATTGTCGGCTGCTGATTACTGTGGAGTTTTGTAACTGTGTCTCTTTTTTTTTTGTTTCTCTGTTTTATTGGTTAATAAATATTTTCGTTAATATATAATTTGGTTAATATATATTTTGTCTTTAATATTGGTGCTGGTGGCATCTTATGTCACTTATTTTTGCAAATGAAAAGAAATTTAGCAGTTTCGTATTTTATTTGTTGATTTAATATTTTCTATTTTATTTAATTATTTTTTTTTGGGAGGGTGCACAAGTAGCTGGTCTTGCCTAGGGTGCAAAATAGTCTAGCCCTGGCCCTGAGAAGATGCCATCACTGTCCTGATCTACCAGCAAGGATCTCCACTAGAAAGCATTCACTCTGATACTGTGAGTAGACTTCATGAGCGACATTCTCCAGAGAACATTCCACCAACAGAAGCAGGCCAAGGACGCCAAAATGTAGGGTATGAAGCGGAGGGGGAAATAAGGAGAGACACCAGTTCTCATTGTCTCTAATATCCCTCCTAACCAGGCCTATGCATCAGAGACTGCTTCTGACGTTACCGCACATCACTAAAATATTAGGTATAGTGGCCATATTTCTAATAGCCTGCCATTTCCCAATTTTTCATACCTATGCTGATCATTTGCCTGCTACCTTGACTGACCATGCCTCTGCCTTCCACCTTAACTGAACCTAACCTGTTTATCGATGATCCCTATGTTTTGCCTGCCGCTTGGACTGATCTTTTGCCCTGCTACTGTAGTAGTGGTATTCAAGATAACAGATGGGTCTCACATATGTGGGGGGTTTCAGAGTAGTGTTCCATGTAGAGAAAACCAGTTTTTGGTTTTCTCTGGGTTTTTCTAGATCTGGAGTCCAGAGGCTTTAAAGAGATTGGGTGGGAAGAAGCCTCTACCTCTGTGCCCAGGACTTAACTGACTGAGGTGCTAAGCCTGATGTTCCTGCCTACTGCCTGGACCAATATTTCAAGTGTGCTGACCATATCTCTGTCTGATAACAATATTGTGAGAAAAAAATAAACTTTAATTTCTTTATTTTCCAAACAATTGGAAAATACCTTGGACAGTCTACTTTCCAAAAAGGGCTCCTTTGGGGAAGGGGGGGGGGTGTTACTTTATTGGCATTTTGGGGCCTCAAGAAATGAGATAGCAGTCAGTACATCAATGATATGATCACTTTTCACACAGATTAAATAATATACACTGATTTGGGTTATTTTTACCAAAGACGTGGCAGTATGAATTGTGGCTTAAATGTATGAAGAAAAACTACTTATTTGCAAAATGTTAGAAACTAAGAAAAACACTTTTGTTTTCAAAATGTTTGGTATTTTTTCATTTATAATGCTTAAAAAATGTAAAACCCAGTTGTGATGATTAAATACAGTGAAAACAAAGCTCTGTCTGTCATAAAAATGTAGTTTGGGTACAGTGTTGCATGACTGAGTAATTGTCATTCAAAGTGTGAGAGCATTGAAAGCTGAATTTTGCCCAACAGAGGAAGGGGTAAAAAGGCCTGGTATTGAAGTGGTTAAATAATATGCGCATAGTCATTACAGTATTTTTTGGGCTTTTTCCGTCAAATAAATACAATCTGATGCTGATCTTTTTTTTTTTTTTTTTATTAAAATCAGGCTGGCATGTGTCCTTTTCAAAATACAGTCTAGTACAAGTCTTGAATATTGTTTCACTACAATTTTATGGTGGCTTTTTCATTAAAATAAATGTTTAAATGTTTTTTCTTAGCTGGTGTCAGTCCTGCTCAAAATGTATCCTATTAAAAATGCTTAACATCAGTGCATGTTGTCAATACTTTTTTTTCTGTAAAATAAATACAGTCTAATGTTGATTTCTTAATTACAAAATGGCTTGCGTGGGTCTCCTTGAAAATGTGGCCTAGTGAAAATGTTTGAATACTGTGCCCAGACTCCCTTTAACCACTTCCCGTCCAAGATACATATAAATACATACTGAACAAGAAGTGGTTATAGCAGGATCATAGTTGCAGTGGAACATTTTCAGGCAGTGACCAGTTTACAGTAAAAGTGCTCAGAGTGGCTTAGCAGCTGCCTGATCACTTTTACAGGGCATTTTTACACTTTTAATGGGCTCCCCCTTCCCCATGCACCACTGTTGTGATGGGAGAGCCTGGGACCACTGCAAATGGTAAGGTCAGCTGAGCACAAAGGAGTAGGTTAATAGACAGCAGTTTGTTGCCATTTCGTGGACGTGCAAAATGTTTAATCTTGATATGTTTGGTATCTATTTATTTGGTGCAACATTATCTTATATTTTAACAAAAATTGGGTATTATATTGTGGTTGTGTGCCCTAAAATGCATTTAAATGTACTTTTTCCAAAAGATTTGTGCTGGATAAACAGCTGCACAAATATCATGCACCATTTTAAATCCCAGGGCATCTGCTTTTAAATAATATATAATATGTGGGGGGTTTAATTAATGATCTTGCAAAAAAAAAAATAAAAATGCTGATCTTAAACATATAGGTGAGAAATGTCAAAGTTGGCCCTAACAGCAAGTGGTTAATGTTTTGGTGGCTTTTTCAGTTAAACAAACATTTAAGTTTCATTGTTTGATTATAAGGTGGATGGTGTGTTTGAATATAAGGTGGATGGTGTCTTTCCTGCTCAAATGTGGCTTAGTAAAATGAGGTAAATACTGTGTAAAGAGTCAGTTCAATATTCTGCCATTCTATTTCTTGGATATAATATACTGTAACAGTGCAAGACACTGTCACTATGGAAATAGCCAGGGAAAAGACACATAGTATGCATGTCTGCTGACTGCAGGGCTACAGAGCATAGTTTTTGAGTGGAGAAAATGTATATTATATAGGGCGCGCTTGTTGGAGCCCAACCTCTGTAGCTGTAGGAGGGTCTGAAGAAGGAACCTATTGAGCATGCTCCGAAATGCATTACCGCCCCCTTCATCTCCTACATCCGAATCTGCTCTCCTAGCTTCATTTTGATGCACAGGTACATCCTGGACTCTACTTCCTGATCCTATAGACAGAGTTTGCTGCTGGACGGCTGGATATCCCACCTAAATCTAATTACCACACGATGAGTCTTTTTAACTATTTATCTTGTAAGTGCAATTTATCCATTGTTTACTAAATAAATTGTCAATACTGCACTTAGAGGAGCCTTCCTCTATTTTTCTATTTTAATGGAGAAAACTTCTTTTGCAGTTTTCTCCAGATCTTGGTATTTGGATGGGGCTCTGTAGTTTGGAGATTCCTAAGAGTCTTAGGCGGAATGGATTCTCCAACCCAGTGTCTGTGTGTTGTGGACAACCAGCAGGGTGTGTTCCCAGGTTCACACAGCCCTTATAAAGATGGGCTAGTGAGATCAGTAGGTGGTGGGAGTTGGAATTGTTTGAAGACAGAACCCTGTTAGGACAGTTTTGAGTTCCTGGTGAGGACTACATCCTGTGTGAGGGAGATTCTGGGCCCAAGGACTGAGAAAATCTGGCCAGCTCCAAAAGTCTGGGAGACCAAAAGAGGGTCTAGAAGATTGAGGAAGCTGCAGAGGCCAGTGAGTCCAGGGGGGCTGGAGAGAATCCAGAAGTCTCCAGTGGAGTGCAATACTGTAGCTCAGTATTTTTCATTTTATGTTTGCTGAATGAAATTGAAACCCCTCTGTTGGAATCTTGGCTGGACTTTTGTCTTCACCCTTTTAATACAAGTGGGCTACCGGGCCCTTAACTATAATGCCTGTGTGAAATTGACTCACTGTAAAAAAATGACATATGCCACTGAGCTAAACATCCCTCATATCACAATATTCTAATTGTTGATTCTGATTACAGACTACATGCTGTCTACCTGGAAAACTGAAGCTTAGTAAAAGCTTCTTATATATTGTGCTTGGAGTCAGCACAATATTACTCACTTTTTAGGTGAAATAAAACACTCTAATTATGCTTTCTTATATATCTTATAAACCTGCTTTTTTCTCTCATGAAAACTGCAGCCTAGTAAAAATGGCATACATACTGTGCATATAGTCAGTACAATATTTATGGGTATCGTCTTTGTAATAATATTTTTTACATGATAAACATGCCAAGTCTCCTCTTCCTAAATTTCAGCCCAATAAAGCTGCCTATGTACTGTGCGTTGTATGTACAATATGTCTAGCTATGCTTTGTGAACTACTACACTGTAATTTGTAACTCTTGATAACACCTGTCTAATCTTTTGTTCTCACAGTGCAGCCTTCTAAAGCTGCATACATGGTGTTCATTGAGTCTGTACAATATTTTTGTTTCTTTTCTCATAAGTAATACATTCAAGTTTTTATTTCATAATAATACTTGGCTTGCTTCTCCCTTTTAATTATCAGCCTAATAATCTACTTATGTACTATGCATTGATTGCACAATATTTACAGCTATTGTTTGTGAAACACTCTAATTATGATTTCCTAGTAAAGCATGCCTCATCTTTCCCTTTGGAATTGTGACCAAATAAAGCTTTGCATTGACCATGGAATATTCCTGGCTATTTTCTGCTAAATATTTTTTTTCAGTTCAGTACTAGGAACGCCTTTCTTTAATGGCTTCAGTAAGAAAAATATCTTCATCGATCTGCTTTAAAACTATACTATATGTGGCAATTATGATTTCCTGTCCTCTTTTAGGGGGTTCCAAAACTGAGACTTCCAACTCCTTTGAAACGTCAGTGTCTGTCTTTTCCATTATGTATCAATACCTTCCACAATGTCACAAGAGCACAGGGATGAAGTAGAGCCCACATCAACAATCTGATTTGTTGCTATTCTCATCTCTGTGGGGCCAGTGGCTGAGTTGTCAAGCTTATTTTGCAGGGAACCCAATGAAATATTAAAATTGGGTGCTTTGCAGTTCACTTTTGCTGTGCAGAAGTATGCATCATGTCACACAGAAAGGACAGCTTAAAGTGTTACTAAACCCACAACAGTAATAACGGTCTGTACATGCAGTAAAGCATGCTTGATATACTCACTGTGGAACCCAAGGGGTTAATCCTCTGCATTGTGTAAAAATGCTGTCTGATCCTCCCCTTCTTCCAGTGCCCCCTCTTATCTCCTGATAAGACATATTGTGTGGAGTCACTCTGCACATGCTTAGTTTGATGTGTATTGCTAGAAAAGTTTTTTTTTCTTGGAAGAGTGCATGTGACCAGTACAGTTCCAATCAGCACTGTCCAGACAGAGATCAGGGGCTCTGCATCCTCTTAGAGGAGAATGAAAACTCCTTCTACAAGCTTTAACCAGCGCTCTGCTGGACCAGATAAAGTGAATGCAGGGTCCTAGCTTTAGTAACACTTTAAGCTCCTCAGCAAAACCAAGACCACCTTGAAGAAGGGAAGCCTTCCTGCTCCCGATAGGTATTGCCCCTTAACTTTTGCCTTCAGTGCAGTGGAATAATACTACCAAAGAGAATACGTAAGGAATGTAAAGACAGCTGTAGCAAACAAGGAGGGGTCAACCGAAGGGGTACTTTTATTGTGTAGAAGCATAGAGTGAAACAAGTGTGAAACCAAAGCCTTTTTGTGAGAGGGTGGTCAACCTTTTCCCATAAGATGCTTCTGCTACACCACCAGGTTCAGAATATGCACCAGCAAGATATGTGTGTATGAACTTTCTCTACCAAAAAATGGTTGGTGCCATTGTTGTACACCACCTGGCCTGGCAAAAGCTGGCATGGGTCAGCCACCTGTTGATCTGCCCCTGAAGAGCTTTCAGAATCTCTTCCCAGTGTGGCTTTTTCCCCCCAGGCATACCAGCTGCAAAACACCATATTAGCATTTTGCTGGGCTACTGTATGCACAGGCTCTGTAGTACTTAGGAGGACTGGTGGTTCTGAGGAGTCACCAGATGAGGCCACCGAGGAGAGGGACCATGTGTCTGTGGTCATGTGGACCTTGACAGTGCACTCATGTTTGTGCCACACAGAGACATTACCCTCCAAAGGCTGGTGGAGTGTAGGTATGTCCTTCTGGGGAAAAATGGTTGCTAGGTGCCTGCCAGTTTGGTACAGCACATGCCATATATATGTAGAAGGGGGCAGACTCCACCAGCTGAATTTGGAGCAGCTTTTAAGCCGACAATTTTGCCAAGCTGGCATTGAGATGCTAGGCATGGGGGTGATTACAGAACATTTTTCTTCCACTCCTGCAACTGCCTGGACAACGATGGTTTCAGAGATGGAGGGGGTTGTGGTAGGAGACTTATGGTGAGGTTCAAGCCTATGCTTGGCACTACAAAAACCCATTATCCGCTTAGTGTGCCATAAGGGAAGCCTCTGAAATACAGTCAGGTCCATAAATATTGGGACATCGACACAATTCTAACATTTTTGGCTCTATACACCACCACAATGGATTTGAAATGAAATGAACAAGATGTGCTTTAACTGCAGACTGTCAGCTTTAATTTGAGGGTATTTACATTCAAATCAGGTGAACGGTGTAGGAATTACAACAGTTTGCATATGTGCCTCCCACTTATTAAGGGACCAAAAGTAATGGGACAATTGGCTTCTCAGCCGTTCCATGGCCGGTGTGTGTTATTTCCTCATTATCCCAATTACAATGAGCAGATAAAAGGTCCAGAGTTCATTTCAAGTGTGCTATTTGCATTTGGAATCTGTTGCTGTCAACTCTCAAGATGAGATCCAAAGAGCTGTCACTATCAGTGAAGCAAGCCATCATTAGGCTGAAAAAACAAAACAAACCCATCAGAGAGATAACAAAAACATTAGGCGTGGCCAAAACAACTGTTTGGAACATTCTTAAAAAGAAGGAACGCACCGGTGAGCTCAGCAACACCAAAAGACCCGAAAGACCACAGAAAACAACTGTGGTGGAAGACCGAAGAATTCTTTCCCTGGTGAAGAAAACAACCTTCACAACAGTTGGCCAGATCAAGAACACTCTCCAGGAGGTAGGTGTATGTGTGTCAAAGTCAATAATCAAGAGAAGACTTCACCAGAGTGAATACAGAAGGTTCACCACAAGATGTAAACCATTGGTGAGCCCCAAAAACAGGAAGGCCAGATTACAGTTTGCCAAACGACATCTAAAAAAGCCTTCAAAGTTCTGGAACAACATCCTATGGACAGATGAGACCAAGATCAACTTGTACCAGAGTGATGGGAAGAGAGAGTATGGAGAAGGAAAGGAACTGCTCATGATCCTAAGCATACCACCTCATCAGTGAAGCATGGTGGTGGTAGTGTCATGGCGTGGGCATGTATGGCTGCCAATGGAACTGGTTCTCTTGTATTTATTGATGATGTGACTGCTGACAAAAGCAGCAGGATGAATTCTGAAGTGTTTCGGGCAATATTATCTGCTCATATTCAGCCAAATGCTTCAGAACTCATTGGATGCCGCTTCACAGTGCAGATGGACAATGACCCAAAGCATACTGCAAAAGCAACCAAAGAGTTTTTTAAGGGAAAGAAGTGGAATGTTATGCAATGGCCAAGTCAATCACCTGACCTGAATCCGATTGAGCATGCATTTCACTTGCTGAAGACAAAACTGAAGGGAAAATGCCCCAAGAACAAGTAGGAACTGAAGACAGTTGTAGTAGAGGCCTGGCAGAGCATCACCAGGGATGAAACCCAGCGTCTGGTGATGTCTATGCATTCCAGACTTCAGGCTGTAATTGACTGCAAAGGATTTGCAACCAAGTATTAAAAAGTGAAAGTTTGATTTATGATTATTATTCTGTCCCATTACTTTTGGTTCCTTAATAAGTGGGAGGCACATATGCAAACTATTGTAATTCCTACACCGTTCACCTGATTTGGATGTAAATACCCTCAAATTAAAGCTGACAGTCTGCAGTTAAAGCACATCTTGTTCGTTTCATTTCAAATCCATTGTGGTGGTATATAGGGCCAAAAATGTTAGAATTGTGTCGATGTCCCAATATTTATGGACCTGACTGTATCTTGTCAGATTTTGCCCTCCTTATCACTTGAGGCCGAAGATGTTGCAGAAGATGCAAAGGGAGAATCTTGTGAAGTGGGAAAGGTGAAAAGTGAGAAACAATGAGGAGGATTGTGTCCCTTTTGCTGTTGACCTCTCTTACTGAATTGCTGTTCCCACCAAGCCATGTGTTTCCTCATGCATGTGGTACCTAAATGGCTGCTACTTTTCATGGCTGTTACACTGCAGGCAAAATCTGTAGGCCAAAAAAAAAAGAGTCTTACTGGGGTAAAAGAGACAAAGGGAACCATGATCAACCATATCCAAAACACTTATTCCAAAGTTTTGTGAACAGGAGACCCATTAGATTTTCTTCTTGAAAACTCCAACAGGGCTTAATGAGAAAACTGAGACATGCACTGTTCTATAGTTTTTATGTTCTCCTGCATGTTTTTAAGCCCCCTTCATCTCTCCTTTTTTTAAATCTCCATATGTTTGCAATGTTATATATGTTTTCAACCTCTCAGTTTTTTTATTTTCACTTTTCATTTTATCCTGTGAATTGCACCTTTTATCTTTGTTTCTCCTTTTTTTTTTCCCCCTTCCTAAAAAAATGGAGACATTGGGCTGGTGTTCCTTTTCTTTTAAGGTATACCTCTCACCCAATCTTCTGAATGCTAGTCATTGTTTTCAAACTCTAAAAGACTAGCCAGTGTTTAATTTACAGAACATTCTGCCCATGTCCCTCATCCAGTTATAGCACATTAAGGAGTATCCTTTTTACATAAGGTCCCACCTACTCCTTCCCTTTTCCCTGTAAAAGGCTAACACACATTCAGTCTCATTCAGGAATGATAAAGAGGTGGCCATGATGCTCAAAAAAACATGTTACGACACCTCCTGCCTTTAAGTCATCACGTTCCATGCCTCTTCCGATTCCTTTACCGACCAATGTTTGCGTTCCACACTGGTTACCGCTTCTTGTCTCCATATCTGTCATGCCTAGTGGTGCTTCTATGCTGGACTCTGCGTAACCACTACAGCTGCTTCCAGGCCCTACTCTGCAACACCTGCCGAACTCTGCGGGTGACTACAGAACTTTTGATGTGCCCATTATCATCTACTATTCTGAGTGCATTTTTAACCTTCCTACTTGCTTTTAATAAGAAACTACACTTAGATGGTTATTCTATCTTATGATTGTCTTTAAAGCTGGAGACATCAGTGCTGTTGAAACCAAACATAGTAAAAAGAGGCCCATGCTGCAGAACTTTTTCAATTTACTGATAATTCAAGTGCTGGTATACTATCCTGACACTAGCCAGTTTCTACCATACACAAACTCTACATTTTTAAAATGTTGGGAACAATTTGAGATATGGAGATGGGAGGGGGTTTGGGGAATGTGGGGTTGTGGTTTCAATTTATAATTGGCAGTCTATTTTGACATTTTATTAAACTTTTGAGACAATGCAATATGGTACTGTGAAAAAGAAACCCACAATCTATACTATCAATCTGTTGTGCCACTGGCCAATAAAGCCAAGTGTTTAAGCTTTGAATTTAAGAGTACAATTTCCTATGACTTTTAGATCTGTTATGGCTGCTACTTAGACCAGTTAATTCAGATCTGTTACTGCTGAATCAAAAAAGTAGGTGTTGTATCAGAAACTACCTAAAATGCTATATTTTCAAGTTAATACAATATAAGCAAATTGGGGTGTTACTGCTGCTGTGTTTAAGCCAAGCATTAATATAAATGTTAAATAATCCATTAAACATGCTAAATATGTGATGCCAGAATACAGTGTCACTGGTGCTTTTAGGCTGCATTTAACCCCCCATACAGCTTAAAAGCATCTCCCAAGCATGTAGTTGAAAGGATGGGTGTTTTTCCATTTTCCCCTAAAAGTCTCATAAAAAGAAGGTTCCTCTACCTGATAAAATATATTTTTAAATTTACTTCTGCATTGGTACATGTCTGTATGGCATTACCCTTTATTTGACAATCCCTGAGTTTCAAGATTTTCCCCTATGGACTTTATTAAGTTTGACTTTAAGTTCACAATTTTAAGACTTTACAATGAGTGCGATAAATGGCCCCTAAAGTGAACCCAGGCACATTCACTTATTCCAAGGTTTGAGGGGTTTCTCAGTGTTTCCCACAACAGCTTGAAATGTTGCTTGATAATTTGTTATCAGATTTGTTTTAATCATTTTAGGATCACCTACATTATTTGAGTTTACTTTTCCACTACTGACTCATATATTAGATTTATGAGCCCTAAGACTGGGGCAGACTTCATAAACATAAATATTTTATTTACTGTAGAGTAACACCATTGCATAAAACCCCTAAAGAAATGGATGCTTCAATGTTTATCATTAATTGTTTAGGACATAAATTATATCTCCTTTTTAATTAACTGGAATCTACTTTAATAAACAGAAAGTAAATTGCTAAGGTTAGTATTACATTTTCTAAAACTTTACTTAAAGTGAAGCTCCAGTTTTGTTTAGAAATAAAACCCTTTCTGGTAATTTATGTATAATGAAATTATTTAGTAAACTTTTAGTCGCTCCTGATCTGAAAAACCTGATGTAAGCCTTGCTAAGTCTTTTCTCATACTAACTGCTAAGTGAGAGGGTCTACCATTATTATCACTACTTAAAAAAAACTTTGTGTTGAAATAGAAAAATAGAGCAGCCATTGCATTACTTTATGATTGCACAAGTACTTGTACCACCCACCCTCTGGTGTACATAGTTGTTGAGAGTAGTTAGAGGCTTGCCAGAAGTCTAGGTTTAGTTAGAGGGTTTACTTTAGGTCAGGGCTGGAGGGCTCTACAGGTCAGTAATCTGGTAATTCCCCTTGCTCTAGAACCTTGAGAAGCTTCTAGAAGCAATTAGTTGGAGGTGAGGAGGGGATGATCTGCATATTTATGAAAGTCTGGCCAATCCCAGGTAGGAGAAGGGGTCTTGCTTCCAGGCTGGAGGATGCAAGCTGAAGGAGGAAGACTGAAAGAGAGAGCTCCACTGCCCTGCAGTCCACCAAGGGAGGACAGCCTGCCAAGCTTGGAGAGGAACTAGCCCAGATACAGAGGCTTGAAAACAGTACTATCCATAGCTGTAGGACAAGGACAGTGTGAGTACCTCTACACCCATCAGGGTCTAGAAGGCAGAAGTCTGCTGGATGCAAGTTCTGGTGAGTCACAGTGCATAGCTTACCCAATTCCTTGTCCTGGGATCAGATACCCAGGTGGGCTGGTCTTTTGAACACTTAGGGGACTTAGAGCTCCTACAAGTGGAGATTTTACTAAAATCCATTCAAAGAGACTCAGAGCTTCTCCAAGTTGCTGTACTTTGCTAAAGTAACTGTCAGGGTTCCAGATGGACCACAGTCATTCATCTGCCATTGTTTTAGCATTTTCTAGAGAAGGACGTTGTCCTTAAACTGTTATTCTGCAACCAAATTGTGCATCCCATAACCCCTATACCCTATCTAAGTTAAATTCCCTAATAAAAATAAAAAATCAAGCCTATGGACTGATTCTTGTTTCTGGATGCAAGCTAAATATGCATGTTGCCTAGCTTTGCAGGAAGTAAAGAGGGACCCCAAACCAGTGGCTCTCAAGAAGTTAGTGCTACATACTTAACACTATGTCACAAAAAAATAAACAGCAATTGCAGGTGATGGTGATGCCTGTAATTTGACTTGACAACCAGCCAATCACACAGGAAGGACATTTGCAGTGTACAAAATGTCTCTAAATACAAAACCAGGCAGTACGGTTGATTTACTGTGCACTTTTATTTTATCTCTACATTTCTGTTCATGAAGGAGGCCCTGAATATTATACTTCCTTCCCATGAGGTGACATCCAGACTGGAAAAAGACCTAATTGTAAGAACATTTTTATTTCTTTTCGCACATGATTGATGCAAACATGCCCACATATGAAAATCCACTTCTTGATCTATTTGAATGTATTAGATACATAATTATTCATCTCTGATTATTCTAATAGCTAGTATCTGGAAGATATTCTAGATATTCCCCCCGTTCATTCTCCCTCTACAAATCTGCCTTCCTCACTTACACCTCCTCCCTCCACGCCGCCAAGCAGGCTTACTTCGTAAACCTGATCAACACCCTCTCCTCCTGCCCTCGCCGACTCTTCTCCACCTTCAACTCCCTACTCTCCCCCCCCCCTCCTCCACTCAGTACCTCACTCACCGCCCACGAAATTGCCACTCATTTCCACAACAAGATTGATGCAATCCGTCAGGACATAGTCAACTCGCAATCTACCTCCCCACCTAGCCCCCCCCCCCATCTCTCCCTCATCTCTTCCCTCCTCTGACCTTGCAACCGCACTGCCCCCCTCCACACCCAAGACCCCGCTTACCGTAACCCCCCCAGCTCTGCACTTCTTCAGCCCCGCTACCACTGAGGACGTCACCAGGGTCTTCTCAGAAGCCCACCTCACTACCTTCCCCCTGGACCCTATTCCCTCTCGACTCCTCCAGTCACCCCTCTCTTCCCTCATCTGCTCCCTCACCCACATCTTCAATCTCTCCCTCTTTACTGGCGTATTCCCCTCCCCCCTAAAGCATGCGCACATCACCCCCATACTCAAAAAGCCCTCCCTGGACCCCTCTGACCCAAACAACCTCAGACCCATCTCCCTGCTGCCACTCACTTCCAAACTCCTGGAGCGCTTAGTCTACGACCGCCTAAGCACCCACCTAACTGACAACAACCTCCTTGATCCACTACAGTCCGGCTTCCGTCCCCTACACTCCACCGAAACCGCCCTCCTCAAAATCACCAACGACCTACTAACCGCCAAAGCCAAAGGCGACTACTCTGTCCTCCTCCTCCTGGACCTCTCCGCGGCCTTCGACACAGTTGACCACCCCCTCCTCCTTAATAAACTACTCTCCCTTAGCATCAGAGACACCGCTCTCTCCTGGTTCTCCTCTTACCTATCCCGACGCTCCTTCAGCGTTTCCTACAATGGTGCCACCTCCCCTTCCCTCCCCCTCTCTGTTGGGGTCCCCCAGGGCTCTGTCCTTGGACCCCTTCTCTTCTCCATCTACACCTCCTCCCTTGGCAAACTCATACACTCCCATGGCTTCAACTACCACCTCTACGCTGATGACACTCAAATTTACCTCTCCACCCCCCACCTCACCCCCACATTCTCCGCCCGCATCACTCACCTCCTAAACGACATCTCTGACTGGATGTCGCTCCATTTCCTCAAGTTTAACCTCTCCAAAACCGAGCTTCTCGTCTTCCCTCCTGCCCGCGCCCCCCCCCCATCCTATCCATCACTACTAACATCACCACCATCAATCCCGCCCAGCAAGCCAAAGTCCTTGGAGTCATTCTGGACTCTAACCTCTCCTTCCAACCTCATGTCAAATCACTTACAAACACATGCAGGCTCCACCTCCGGAACATCGCCAAAATACGCACCTCCCTTACCCCAGACACCACTAAACTACTCGTACACTCCCTGATTATCTCACGCCTTGACTACTGAAACTCCCTCCTCACCGGCCTACCCCAGTGCAGGCTCTCCCCGCTTCAGACCATCCTGAACTCAGCGGCCAGACTCATCCACCTCACCACCCGCTCCACCTCTGCCACCCCCCTCTGCCTATCCCTCCACTGGCTCCCTATCGCCCAACGCATCAAATTCAAACTACTCACTCTGACCTACAAAGCCCTTCACAACACTGCCCCAACTACCTCACCAACCTGATTCCCAAGTACCACCCTACCCGTACCCTTCGTTCTTCACAGGACCTCCTTCTATCTTGCTCCCTGGTCTCCTCCTCACACGCACGTCTGCAAGACTTCTCCAGGTCCTCCCCCATCCTCTGGAACTCACTACCCCAATCCATCAGACTGTCACCTTCCCTCCTCACCTTCAGGCGCTCCCTGAAAACCCACCTCTTCAGGGAAGCCTACCCCACCCTCACCTAACTGCTGCTCTCCTTCATTCCTCCTACCACTCCATCCCCCACAGCCACTTCCTCCTGTACCACTACCCCCTCCCTCCTAGATTGTAAGCTCGAAAGAGTAGGGCCCTATAACCCCTCGTGTGCTGTTTGTAGGTGCTGTAATGTTTCATGTATTGTCCACCCCTCTATTGTACAGCGCTGAGCAAACCCTTTGGTGCTATATAAACTAGATGTAATAATGTAATAATAATATTCTGTGTACCCCACATGCATAAACTGTATAATTAACTGAAAATAATAATAGTTTAATATATGAATTATGAATATCTACAGTACATAAGATTATTTATCCATTTTGATTTTATAAGTTTTGATACATTTACGAGAGTTTTTTACATACATATTCATTAATGGTATAATATTACAATACAAGGGACAATGGACTCTTTATTATTCTGTATGATTTTATTACCTTTAATGATATATCGATCTCATGGTATATGGGCTGGAATCAACCAGGTTCAGAATTATCTGGTCTTTGTTATTCTCAGGATTTTACATATTAAATATGTACAATTTTTAAAAGGCAATACCTCTATTTGATAAGGTTTAGGTATATATCTTTACATTACATTCACATTGGCATACTGTTTTTGAAAGGTCATGAATTGCCTAATGCTTCAGGCTTCTTCGGCATCTCAGAGGACAAACATATTCCCATGATTCCCTGTGATCTTCATCAAGTTGGAAGAAGTGCAAGCTGCCAGGAATCTTCCAACATGCGAAATGTGAGTGGTTTTATCACTATGTTGATTTGTTTTTAAAGCAATATTACACAATATATATTCTTTTATTTTTGGCAACTTAGCATTCTGCTATATAGTGAGAACAGAGTGGGAAGAGAAGTTTAAAGAAGGAATTGATTTGGATACGCACATAAACAGTTTAAATTTTGTAAGGTGCACGGAGGGATCATATGAGACACATTGCATGCGGTGGAATTACTGTTGGTTAACGGGACAGGCACGTTGTGAGCTCACTCAAATGTGAGTTATAGTTTCATAGACAGTGATTTTTATTATGGTATAACAATATTTAGTTATTTATTCTTTTTGGGTGCTTTTGACACTTATGTTGGAGGGAGGAGAAGTATTCTTGAAAATAAATCTGATGTGTGAAGATTGAAGAATCAGTGTTTTTTTTTTTTTGGAAGGCTCATTTTTAGTAGACGAGGGTAAGAGTATATACAGTATGAGTTAAATGTGAGCACCATTTATTGGATTTTGAGCACATTTTGGAGTATGTACATACTGTACCATATAGTTTTCTTTTTTCGATGGCTATTATCCTTCCTCTTGAAGTCTAATGGAGTTTCAAGAGAGTGGAGGACTTTGTGATTGGAACTTATCTGGAACTAATTGAGAGACACATGAGTATTTCCGCACTGGTTTAATAAATCTGTATAATCTACCTGCCAGGGGGCAGAGGCTTTCTAGCTACTGGGGCTGTTGGAGAAATATAGTTCTAGTGCGCTGACATATAAGACTTATATTCCTACAGCGGAGTTCTCAGACTCCCACACTGGTGTTCCTGTGTGCTGGCAGCATGGGTTATCTCCTTACTGTCCAGTGACTAACATCCGGCATGTCCCTCAGTCTCTGAGGACTGAGATATATATATATATATATATATATGCGCACCTTTCCTTCCTCTACTTATAAGTGTGATACTGATTAACCCGAGACCAATTCTACTAGTTCTCTCCTACATGTAAAAATTAGCATTTTTTTAATAGAAATTATATATTGTTTTAAGCAGAGGTCCTAGAAAATAAGATGTGGTGTGTTTCAATTCTTTATGTCATACAGTATTTGCGCAGCAGTTTTTCAAATGCAATTTGTTTTTTTGTAACAGTATATTTTAATTCATTTAATGCACCAAAACACAATAAAATACCCAATTGTTTAGTAAAATATAGAAGATGATGTTATTATTACACAGGATTTATATAGCGCCAACAGTTTGCTCAGCGCTTTACGCTGAGTAAATATATATCTAATGCCCAGGGATAACGTGGCTGTGATCCTGGAAGCGTCTGTGCTGGGCTCATATGCCGGACTCAGCAATCTTGTTTATAGGGGCCCAAAGTCCAGCCCAGCAATCACCACCCCTATACAGACGACCCTGATGGTATGGAGGCAGGCTAGAGTTCAATATGGCATAAATGCCACCTACTCCCATTGCACACCACTCTGGGGCAATCCTACACTTTGCTATCTGTACACCGTACCAGATCCTTCTGTGTGGGCTGTGGCAGTGCGGTATCCTGCCACAGTGGAAATCACAGTGGTGACCCAGGATTCTCGACTGTACAGGTTGAGGGGCTACAGGCAGTTCTCATAATGCAGAGGAAACTGGTTTATCAGTTTCCTCTTTGGTTTGTAAAGCCTGTTTTGGGACCTGTGGCCTGGAGATTTCTAAGAGATTTGGGAGGGATGAAATCTCCAATCCTGGGTCAAGGTTTTGAGAGCAGCCAGCACACTGATTGCGCAGGTGTGTGCAGGCCTTTTTGTAGAGGCCCAAACCATGATTCTGGGCTCCTCCCCGGCAGACAGGAGTCAGGAGGGCTCCACCCTGGCAGACAGAAGGTCACTGCCTTGGAGTCAGGTGGGCTTCACCTAGGAGAGGTGGAAGCCAGACTAGCTGTGTGCTAGTGGCTAGCTGTGTGTGAAAAAGCCATTTTGGAAAGAGTCTGCAGGAGACGGACATAAGCCTGAAGTAGAAGGCCAGAGGAAAATTGTATGTACAAGCCAGGAGGCTGAATATTTGTTTGATGGAGGATACCCCTGCGTGGGAAGTGTTATGGAACTTTTTCTTTAAATAAAAGTGGGCTAAAAACGGGCCTTAAAAAGAAAGCGAGTTGCTGTGTGCTTTAAAAAAGCTCTACCATTTGATGCGAGTTCCCACAGGGCTCAATATGGCATTAAATTATTGTGACACATCATGCCTTCGAGGTGTCTTTCTCTCTTTTGACAAGCTCAAACACACTTATGGTTTGCCTAAAATGATTTTTTTTCCAGTTTCTGCAGTTGCACCATGCAATTGCCGCTCAATTCCCATCTTCCCCTGTTATACAGACTGACCCCATGGAAAGTTTGTTGACAGGGGAAGACTTGTCTAAACCTTTGCCCTTTATCCACTCCCTGCTATCCCCTCTGACTACCCCTAGAATGACGTCACTCTATGGTAAATGGCACGCAGAACACCTGTCCCTGACAGAGGGTGACTGGGAGGATTGCCTTTTGCAATGTCTCCCTACTATGATCTCTGCCAGGGATTGTTTTATACGATTGAAATTTATCCATAGAGTATTATACCCCTCAGCGACTGGCTGTGATATATCCTGGCAGATCAGTTACATGCCCCCCCTGTGATATGGCTGAGAGCACGTTTAACCATATATTTTGGGAATGTGTGAAGCTGTGTCTTTTTTGGACTGGGATATTAGATACTATCAACGCTGTTGGCAAAATGTCCATCCCCATGGATCCACTGATAATGCTGTTGGGCCTTACTGATCTTGTGGAAGCACCTAAACACAGCAAGCTGTTTGTCTTCTTCTCTTCTTATTATGCTAGATGAGAAATGTTGTTGAGATGAAAGCTATCAACCCTGCCCACGATGTCTGGTTGAAATGCAGCAATTACTGGTGTGCTGCCTCTATACAAGCTTACACATATAAGCTGCAACTCTCCAAAAAAGTTTGATAAAATCTGGGCTAGGTGGGTGGCGGTACGGGAACTCACAATATAGGTTGTGCTATCTCCAATTAGTTGTTATAGAATGTTTGCAACACCCGAACAATGTATTGCTACTTGTACTGCCTACTCTCCTTCCTTGCCCTTTCTCCTTTCCCTTCCTCCTCTTCTCTCCCCCCCCCCGCTCTTGCCGTTCCCACCCCTTTCCCCCCTTTATTTTCTTCACTCTCTTTGATTCCTATCTCACTCCCCATCGGCCTTTAGATAACTCTAAGTGCTTTCTTAACAAGTTTGTTTGGGCTGTCAGAATGCTATTATATGACTCTTTGTTTTGGAATAGTAGTGTATACTGTTTACCTTACCGTATAATGCCCGCTTGATGTGGTTTCATGTACCTTTGATTGTCTGTACCACTGTACCACTTCAATTAAAGAAAAAAAATGGATACCTAACATGTCACTTTTTAAAATGGTGTATGCCTGTGGAATGGCTACGAACTATGGTATTTAAAAATCTGCATAGGCAACACTTTAAAAGCCTTTACAGGTTACCCATTTAGAGTTACACAGGAGGTCCGGTGCAGGAATGATTGCTCCTGCTATAATGTTCATGGCAGTACCTCCCATGTGTGGTACAATCACTGTTTATATATGCATGCAGGACCTACGTATGCGTTTGCCTTTACATTGTGAACAGGAGGGGCAGAGGCACTTTACATTTTTGAACATTTTATTATTTATGTTGTTTAAATTTTTACATTTTACACTCTCTATTTAATTTATTTTAATCAGTTTTATTGATATCACAATGCATGAATGAAATCCCTTGTGATATCATGGGCAGTGGCAGGTTCTCTTCACTGAAACATCTAGGGTCTATTAGACCCCAGATCTCTCCTTTTCCCATAAAAGAATCTGATCAAACTGAGATTGGTTTGATCAGATGCTTTCACAAGCCAATAACAGCTTGTTTACATCTAAGCCAAACTGGAAATGACAAAATCCTTGTCGGTTCTGGTTTCGTAGATCTTTAAGAAGATCAGGGAAGTGTCTGTTCTTGATCATTTCTATGGTAAGGCAACAGAATTGCCTACTTCAGTCCTGGGCTCCCAAGTGGAGCAGGAGAGCCTAGAAAGTCACTGGAAAGCGGCTGGAGGGAGAGGGCCCCTTCTGCTGCATGTAAACAACGCAATATAGCTGCTATTTAGCCACTCCGATTGCTTTTACTTTATTCAGCATCGCTGGATGAAAATAATGATACTGGGGCCATGACTGCAGCTGCAGCCATGGCCCTGGTATAACCACTTCAACCAAAGACATATGCATATGTCCTATGGGTGGGAAATAGTTAAAGTGTTACTAAACCCAAGACCCTGCATTCACTGTATCTGGTCTCCAACAGTACATAGAACATGGAACTGCAATTATTTTAGTAAATATAAACTGCTGAATACCTTTTTTTCATCAGCAGTTAGAGCAGTCTTGAGGCTTCTATCAGTGTTCACCAGAGCACTGGTTAAAGCTTGTAGGATGAGTTTTCTCTAGGATAATGCAGAACCCTTGACCTCTGTATGGACAATGCTGATTGGCCCTGTGCTGATCGCATGCACTTTCCCAAAAAAAGAAAAACCTCATCAGGAGATAAGAGGGAGACAGGGGAAGAAGGGGAGGATCAGAGAAGTGAAGATCAAACAGCATTTTTACACAATGCAGAGGATTAACCCCTTTGGTTCCAAAGCGCATATAACAAGTATGCTTTACTGCATATATGGACTGATTTTACCATTGTGGATTTAGTAACACTTTAAATAAATATCACTATTCTATGAGCCTTCCTTTTCTGCCTTTTTTTGTTTCAGATTTCCTTTGGACCCCAGTACTGTTAATTGGCAAAAAAGCACCAAGTCAGTGGCAGTACTGTTATGTTTAGCATACAGTTATACCTCTTAATGATTACAATGGTTATGTAATGATCAATAATCGGAGCCAATATTTAATTCCTACCAGAGTTTGATTTGAAGTGATTTTTGAGTCTTTTAGTTTGAGCCATTCAGTAGCTTGACACATTTTTATGATCCATTTATCATCATTGTCTCTTTTAGCGTCTAAAGGCAGTAGTCGTTGTTAATTTATTTACCTAGCCTTCGGCTATATGACCTTTGTTTCTTGAATATGACTTCCCAGACCTATTTCAACTACTTTTTCAACCATCATGACAGTAGCTGCCACCACCCAAAGGCAAGCAGGCAAAGCTATTGTTACTGGGTCCCTTTGTGTGCTTTAGTAGCCAAAAAGGTCTCTGCTTATCCCCATGTCTTTAAGACAAAATAGCTGACGTATACCCACCTATTTTATATTGGGTTTGAGACCATTTTAGCCCTGCCTGATTACAACCCTTTGGAATTGTATTTCCAAAGTTCTGCTCAACCATACAACTACAACTCTAGGGTGAAAAGCAATGTGGAACTGCTGTATTAAAACAATCTGCTACTATTAACTGCATTGCCAAAAACAAATATTTCTGATGGAAAATTTCTGCCAGTGGCCTGCGCAGTTCTCCTAATAACTTGACACACCTCTTTGCACCCAGGTAAAGCATCTGCACACGCAAGCACATACTCCTACAACCCACATTTAGGAAGTTCTAAAAAATAATTTGTATTTCTAATGGCAGGCTTCTTCTAAGTTAGCTCTGTATCTCCCTCTCCCTAAAGAAAGACACATTAAATGGCTAAACAACTCTTTCATAGTAGCAACGAACATGACGTGTCATCAGTTCTAGCCACAGATTTAACTTGAGGTAAATTGTTGGTTATTTGACAGCAGCCTATATCTTGTTAGTTCTGTCAATTTTGCTGTTTTTATTAATGCATTGTTCATTATCTGGTTGCTGCATGTACAGTATATGAGCAATCATTATTTAATTGCTCTATGTATGTGAGCAGTCAGGATTATTTCTACCCATAGCAGGTGGTTTATTTTATATTGAAGTCTATTTCTTGTGCAAATTAGGTATGGTTTAGGCCCTTTGAGGCAGAAATGCTTTAGCTTTTTACAATAAAGGAAGGATTCGGAGGACTATGCTATGCTTGATTTTCCTACTTGTTGCACCTAGCGACTTTTGATGACCGGCAAATGTGACCCCATTACCTTTGGATAGCAGGGTTTATCAAATGACTTTGCATTTGCCATACGTCAGTTGCCACAGATGGGCAGCTGTTTATCTGTAGTGCTGCCCTGACCTCCATGTGGAGTACCCACAGAGACAGGGAGAGCTGAATTTTCACCTCAGAGTTCGTTCTTTGGTGAGAATTGGGGGGGGAGGGTCTGTAAAGTATTTGGTGCAAGTCACATTCCAGAAATAAAGAACAGATATATTGCTCACATATCACAGGAGAGATGGAAAAAGTTTTAGATGTTGCAGAACTTTTGAAGAACTCCAGAATTTCACATGCTGCTGTACAAGAAAGGGCCTTTAAGTCAAGAATGACACACCTGTCTTCTAGAAACATCCAGCAGACATTGTGTACATATTCTTCTTCGGCACAGTCAATGTTAGTCCTGGAGCTCTGTCCACATTTGCCTAGGAGATGTACTGTATTTTAGTGCTGAACCCCACAAGCAGTATTTGTACTCTAATCATTCATAAAAACTTCTGACCTCCTAACAGCACAAAGATTTGTAATTGTCAGTTTTGCACAAAATAATTAAATTCTTGTATTGCTTCTTGGTTGGCTACTAATGTTACAGTTACCTATCAAAAGTCTTACTGTCTAAATTAGGCAGGGTATTTGTGCATTTTAAATGTCTTATTATCCCCTTCTACTGGATACGAGTATCACCTTTAGTAGGTACACAAAATACTGTCAATCTTTTTTCCTGTGGGATCTACTAGGATACCTCTTGGTGTTCTTGGGGAGTCCTTGTTCTATAAATTGTACTGTCATGATTTTTTTTATCCACTTACATGATAATATTATTGTAATAGTCTTTTAAAATTAAATTTGCCTTAATGTGTCTTCCTCTCTGTTTATCTTGCAGTATATCAAAATACAATTTGTGTATACCGTGACTTTAACTTTCTTTATCTACTCATGGTCTTGGGTACATATCAGAAAGTATTTTATATCTTTGCATCGTTTTCATTAAATGGTTCCTTTAGCAGATACTGAACTATGTCTGGGGGGTGATGTTAACACTGTTGGGATACCCCTATATAACAAGATATATTAAATCTCCTCAGCATTGTTGCTTATAGGAGGAAGTGCAACCACATTCACTTCCCAATCTGAATATCCTTCTCTTAGAGTCCTTTGGCATATGGGTAATGGATATTCATGAGCAGCTCTACAACCTCACCCCTGAGTGGGATACTGTATGTACAACTACACAGATTTATATATTGAGGGTAGACATGAATTGACTGGTGAAGTAAGAGTGCAGGGTGGTGGAGAGTCCCCACCTCATATATAATACACCAATATATGACTTATCTCCAATTACAGACAGTCATTCTCTTTACATTTCCATATTTCATCACTCCTAGCTTTATCAAGGCAGACCTGAATGGTCCATAGTCCCAGTCACATAGCCAGTTTCTTCATTTATATCTGTATGATACTCTGTAACAGTGGTCACTAAATGTCGGACCGCAGTCCAGAACCGGACCGAATAACAGTTCTGTCCGGACTGCAGCCATAAAACTGCCATGGCTGGGTATGCTCTTCCGGGCCTCTCACTCTGCCACCAATGTCATCCTCACAGTGGGTGGGTGTGAGGAGCTACAGCTCAGGTACACGCACACGTGGGGGGGCCAGGATGTTTTTTTTTTTTCTAAGTTATTTTAATTTTTTTCATTATTTTTACACTGTCCCTTTCATTTTTTTTTATTACTTTTAATGCTATCACATGGAATGCAAATTTCCCCTATAACTTCAATGGGCATTGTCATATATTCTTTTTTGAGAAACCTGGGGTCTATCAGACTCTAGATATCTCCTCTGCCCTTACATTTTCTAATCTCACTAAGATCGGTGTGATCAAATGCTTTCCCAATTTACAAATGGCGCTGTTTATATTCTGCGAAATTGAAGTGATGAAATGCTCGTAGCTTCCGATTTCTTAGACTATAGAGATGATTGTAACCATTCTGGTCTCCAATCAGCTCTATGGTCAGCTGGCAGAAACACAGTCTGCATTCTCAGGTTCCCCTGATGGCACGGGACTGCCTGAGAAGGCCGTGGAATGCAGCGGGGGAGGGGGTCATCGTCTCCCGCTGCTTGTAAAAGCAATCCTGCAGCTAATTGGCCACTAGGATTGCTTTTACATGAAAGCTGATCACCGGCTGAAAAAACAATACAAAGATGATGCCTGCAGCTCTGGGCATCATCCTGGTACAACCATTCAAAGTCCAGTGGTGTACCAATACGTCACTGGTCCTTGTTGGGTATATATGCTATGTTCTTTTTTTTTTTTTTTTGTATGCAGCTTGTGGACTGAATGAAAAAAAGAGAAGAAATCTCTGCCAGGGAAAGTGTGTGGTATGCCCACCATTAGAATATACCGCCCTGCATCCACTAGGTTGCAAGGTGCCACATGCACTAATTCCAAGATTGTACAAATGTCTAAATAGTGGCATGCTTGAATAAAAATTGTCCATGTATAAGTGGTACCCCATATGGAAAATGATGACACCAAGTCCCATACTATCTTGCCACTACTCCCCATGCAGTCTGGGCATCTGGGGGGCTCCACATGCTTATCTTTAATCTCATAAATCCAAAACTTATATGTATAGCCTGTTGCCCTCTCACAAGTCTTATACATCTTGACCCCATATCTGGCACTCTTGCTGCGGAGAAATTGTTTAAATGCAAGGTGGCCAGAAAAATTAATGAGGGACTCATCAAAGCAGATTTTTTGCTGGGGAGTATAGACATCTGTCAATTTTTGGTTAAAGTGATTTACGAGGGGCCAAATGTTGTGGAGCCGGTCAAATTCAGGGTCGCCCTAAGGACGACAGAGTGTATTTTGTTGAAACGCATAAAACACATTATAATCTCATATCTATGCCTGGCCATGGAAGCAGAGAACACGGGCATATGATGAATCGGGTCTGTGGACCAGTAGAACCGCAATTCATTTTTTTAGTAATGCCCATGTTGAGGGTTAGGCCCCCAAAAAAAATTAATTCATAAACCATAATGGGTTTCCATGTGAATGGTCTGACAAGGTTTGAATTTGGGTTGGCAGTGATAAATTGTTGTGCATATAAATTGCTCTGATCCATAATCAATGCCTACAGATCTTCCATGAAAAATAGCTCCAAAAAATCAAGGGGAGTAGTTAAATTTGCTGTTTTCACCTAAATTCCGGGTTGGGCAATGAATGGAGTAAGTACGCGTGCTGCAGAATTTGTGGGATGCCAATTGGGATTTGCAAGCACATTCGGAAGGATGCTAGGGCCTGTGTGCGAATTCTTAGTGGTTGCGGGACACTACTTGTGCTTGCCACTGCACCAGCTTGTACTGCACTTATGGGACTCGCCACGTCACCAAGTGATACTGCAGTGCTGGTATGTGAAAGACCAGGATGTACTAGGCCACTGGTGCTTGCCAGTTCACCAAAAGATAGATAGATCAGGCCTGATTCTGTGAACTATATGTAAATAGTTATGCAGCGCTCAGCAATAATAAATGAAAATGCTCAAAGTGGGCACTAATGGTAGTGCGTGAATGGTGCAATGGTGATCACGTCAAAGTAGCGACATTTGAGTCCATTATAGACAAACCAACTGAAGTAATATTGACAGTGAGTTCAAACACTGAGTGGTAGAGTTCATCAAAAATAGTGCTCCTGTGCTCCGTGTCTCATGATGAGAAAATCTGGTACAATAATGTACTTACCGGAAGTACATATAATAAGGGCATTATATGCATATGATATATGCGTTGTCATCCAGGTCTGGTCTGTGGTGACCTGCAAACAGTGACCACATAAACATCCAGCATGTGTGAGTGTCACACATTAGGCACTGCGCTCACATATTTTCTTGTTTTACTCTGATTCTGTGAACACTGTAGTTTTGTGTGCAATGTATCAAGTGACAGTGACCTACTGATACTGCACTTGCTGGGGGAGAAGGGAGGAGTAAGCGTAGGGGCTAAATACAGGTGCTGGCAGGTGCCGGGGCTGATTACGCTAACACTGTGTTTTTGGGATGTTATACTAATGTGAACGCTGGTATAGTGCTGATCTGATCAAAGATATTGATCCGTTCAGACACTATACTAGCAATGGAGGTTTATTGTGTATGAGCGTGTTCCTGGCAATCAAGGGGTTAAATGTGATTACTGGTGTACTGAAGGGCAATCTGACGCTATTTGGGAGGGGCATGAAAATCATGGGAGCATGAATCACATATATATACATGATTTTGAGCACCCGTGCCGCCCTGTAGCAGTATTTCTGCTATAGGGTGGTCAGGAAGCAGTTAAAGAAGTGGTTTGTATTACGTCGCTGCTTTACTTTAACTGACAATTGCGCGGTCATGCAGCACTGCACCCAAATTAAATTTATGTCCTTTTTTTCCCATACATTGAGCTTTCTTTTGGTGGTATTTGATCGCCTGTGCGTTTTTTAATTTTTTGCGCTATAAAAACCAAGTCCGACAATTTTGAGAAAAAAATAATATTTTGGACTTTTTGCTATAGGGCATATCCAATAAAAAAAATAAAAAAATCGTATTTTGTCATAAATTTAGGCCATAATGTATTCTGCAACATGTCTTTGCTAAAAAAAATCCCAATACATGTAAATTAATTGGTTTACGTGAAAGTTGTAGCATTTACAAATAACGGTATATATACTGGAATATATTTTTATACTAATAATAGCGGCAATCAGCCTTATGGTGGCGATCTGTGACTTATAGCATGAGACATTCTGACACTGGAGGGAAACTGACTTGGTTTCACTGACATCCCCAGTGACACCAATACAGCGATCAGTGCTAAAAAAAACACTGACACTGTATTAATGGCACTGGGCAGGAAGGGGTTAACATTTGGGGCGATCCAAGGGTTAACTGTGTGATGGGGAGTGTTTTACTAGGGGGTGGGGTGGTGTGTGCTTCACTTTAAAGCACACTGATCGGGATGGCTGTGCTCAGCCATCCTGAGCAGTGTCAGGCTCCGCCCAACGGGATCTCTAGTGGTCCACAGCACGGGGTTTCCCAGGACGCGGAGTCTAAGTCCCAGTCTGCCTCTTCACCAGGGCCCCTGATGGTGGGGATGGACTTGGTGCAAGACTGAGACCAGGTCGCGCCCCTGGGCACCCCCGGCGGTGGTAGAGGGGTCCCGCTGGGGGTATGTGCCCGGGATGAGCCTGCTGCGAAGGGGACGACAGGTCCGATCCGAGCGGATGGATGGGGTGGCAGATTCTGATCCGAGCGGGATGGACGGATGCCAGATCCCGATCCGAGCGGGATGGATGGGTGACAGCTAGGAGCGAGCAAGGTCAGACTAGCCGGGTCGGTATCGTGCGGGCAGCGTGGTACAGGGGGAGTAAGCGGAGAATGGTCGGGGTCACAAGCCAGGATCAGCAGGTAGCGGGCAGCGCGGTACAGGGGGTCAGGCAGGAGTCAGAACAGGCAGAGTTTGGCAACTAGGAAGCGTACTTACAGAATCAGGAACAAGACCTTGCGGCAACCTGGAGATGCACAGGGCAGCTTTAAATAGAGCGCCCTGCTCTCCCATTGGTGCGGCCGCGATCGCTACTGCGCATGCGCGGCCGCCGCCGCGATCGTAGGCCGGGACAGATCGGCCGTCTGCGCACCGCCGAGGACCCGGGATCCCTGACATTGCCCCCCCCCTACGGGCAACCTCCGGATGCCCAACCGACCCCTACCGAATGGCTGGTTCTGAAAAAATTCCCGCACAAGTCTTGGGGCGTGCACATTTTGGGCCGGCTCCCATGAATTTTCCTCCGCCCCATATCCTTTCCATTTAACCAGAAACTGAGTTCGGCCTCCCCTCTTCTTACAATCTAAGATAGCTTCAACTTCAAACTCCTCCTCCCCATCCACGTCTACTGCCTCCGGTGGTTTGGACCTTCGATCCGGGAAGGGATCTGGAGTTGCTGGTTTCAACAGGGACACGTGGAAGACCGGATGAACCTTCATAGACTCGGGCAGTGCAAGCTCGTATGCCACCTCGTTGATCTTACGTTTCACACGAAAGGGCCCCAAGAATTTGGGAGCCAGTTTCTTCGAAGGGCAGGGCATTTTCAAATTTGCGGTGGACAACCAAACCTGGTCCTCTGGCTGCAAACTCAATTCCCCCCTTCTCTTCTTATCAAATGCCCTCTTATTGTCACCCTGGGCCTTTGCCATTGCTTCCTGCAATACCTTACTATTGGTTGACAAAAAGTTCAACATATCCTGCGTGGCCGGGACTGCGACCTCCGGGATCAGATCTGGCAGGAATATAGGGTGGAACCCGTAGTTTGCGAAAAACGGGGACTGTCCAGTAGCCGAGTGACTCGCATTGTTATATGCGAATTCCGCAAGTGGCAGGAGAGTAAACCAGTCATCTTGGAGGAAGGTGGTATAGCACCTGAGGTACTGTTCTAGGGTCTGGTTTGTACGCTCCGTCTGGCCATTGATCTGTGGGTGGTAAGCAGAGGAGAATGACAGCTTAATTCCCAGGGTATCACATAAAGCTTTCCAGAACCTGGATGTAAACTGAACCCCTCTGTCAGATACAATATCCCTGGGAATTCCGTGGAGTCTTACCACTTCTTTAATAAACACACGTGCTGTCTCAAGGGCCGTAGGTGTGTCCTTTAGAGGTACAAAATGGGCCATCTTGGACAGGCGGTCTACAATCACGAAGATTGCTGTGTGGTCCTGAGAGGGTGGAAGTTCCACAATAAAGTCAATGGAAATCATTGTCCATGGTCTGTCGGGTATTGGTAATGGACGCAAGAGACCCCAAGCCTTATTCCTAGTAGGCTTGTTCCTCTAACAAACAGGACAGGTTTTTACGTAAGTTTCGCACTCTCTGGCCATATTAGGCCACCAGAAGGTACGCTGTAACAGCTCCAAGGTCTTACATACCCCAAAGTGCCCGGCCAGTGGGTGATCATGGCAGTATCCCAATACCAATGTACTGGCTTCCTCAGGGACCACAATCTGATCCTCCTTCCAGAGGAGTCCCTCCCTATTTAGTAAGGGGACACCGGGTGGGCCTTGCATACCTACGGATGCGGTCTGCAATTGAGAATGAAGCTCTGATTGGAGAGCTAGGAAATTCCCTGGGGTCAGGATGGTGTCCGGCTTGGGACTCTCTTCGGGGTCCCCAAACATGCGGGAGAGCGCATCAGGTTTCGTATTCTTAGACCCTGGCCTATAAGTTATATGGAAAAAGAACCGTGAAAAGAACAGTGCCCACCTGGCCTGACGTGGCCTCAGACGTTTAGCTGTTCTCAAATACTCTAGGTTCTTGTGATCCGTGAAAATCAATATCGGGTGTACCGCCCCCTCTAACAGGTATCTCCATTCCTCTAGTGCCACCTTGATCGCCAAGAGTTCCCGATCCCCGATATCGTAATTCCTTTCAGCAGGAGTTAGTTTCCTGGAGAAGAAAGCCACCGGGTGCACAAGCTCTTTGATGCCCTTCCTCTGGGACAGGATTGCCCCGACCGCATTCTCGGATGCGTCTACCTCCAAGATATATGGCAAGGATGAATCAGGGTGGCTCAAAATAGGAGCTGCCGTAAACAACTCTTTTAAAGCTTCGAAAGCCCTCTGTGCCTCAGGCGTCCACTGGAAGCGGACCCCCTGCCTGGTCAGCTGGGTGATAGGGGATACTAGGCCCGAAAAGTTCTTAATGAACTTTCTATAAAAGTTCGCGAAGCCAAAAAAGCGTTGGACCGCTTTCTTATCGGTGGGGGCTGGCCAGTCTAAGATGGCCGAAACCTTTTGGGGATCCATGGCTATTCCCGTGGGCGAGATGGTTAGGCCCAGAAATGAAATACTCCTCTGTTCAAAACAGCACTTGTCTGCCTTGGCATACAAGCTGTGTTGGCGGAGCCGTTCTAACACGCGCTTCACATGACCCCTATGGTCCTCCAAGGTTGGGGAAAAGATAAGGATATCGTCTAGGTATACAATGACGAAGACATCCAGATAGTCCCTGAACACATCGTTTATGAAATGCTGGAAGGTGGCTGGAGCGTTGCATAGGCCGAAGGGCATAACCAAATATTCATAGTGTCCGAATCTGGTACGGAATGCTGTCTTCCACTCGTCCCCCTCTCTGATACGGACTAAATTATAGGCACCTCTCAAGTCTAATTTAGTGAAGACAGATGCTGACTTCAACCTCTGAAAAAGTTCGGGGACTAGTGGTAGCGGGTAACGGTTCTTCACCGTGACTTTATTCAAGTCCCGGTAATCTACGCAGGGCCGGAGGGACTTGTCCTTTTTTTCCACAAAGAAAATGCCCGCCCCAGCTGGCGACGTGGAGGGTCTAATAAACCCCTTATGGAGGTTTTCATCGATATATTCTCTCAGTACCCCTAACTCCCGCTCGGATAAGGGGAATATCCGCCCAAATGGAATCTCCGACCCTGGGAGGAGATCAATTGGGCAGTCATAACCTCGGTGCGGGGGGAGAGTGTCCGCCCCCCGCTTGCTAAACACATCCAAAAAATTATGGTAGGCCGAAGGAATGACTTGCGCCAGTTCCACATCTGTCTCTAGACACAACAAGGTCTCCGGAATCGGGGAGGTCTTAGGGAGGCAATGCTGCTGGCAGTATGTGGAGAGGAACTGGATAGAACCCGTCTTCCAGTCCACCTGGGGATTATGGGCTCGTAACCACGGGAGCCCCAAAATAATTGGAAATAATGGGGACGCTATGGCGTCTAACCGAAGGATTTCTTCATGATGGGTCGATATAGTGGTACGGATAGGTGGGGTTTCTTGGTCCACCACCCCTGACTTAATACGGGATCCATCTGCCAGGAAAATATTCAATCCCACCTCCTTTGCTTGTAGGGGGATTCGTTGCTGAACTGCAAAGTCCAAATCTATGAAGCAACTACACGCCCCAGAATCCACAATTGCTGTGGTCACCACCGTTCTCCCTGGCAGCTGAAGTGACACAGGTACCGCTAGATAACTAGTGTTGCCCACACTGGTAGAATTGATCGTAGAAAAAACAGCGGAACACTTACCCCCCTTGGCTGGACAGGTACGTACCACATGGCCTGCTCCCCCACAGTATAGACAGAGATGGTTGGTAAGACGCCTCTGGCGTTCCTCAGGTGTAAGTGTCAGCCGTGTCCTTCCCGGTGGCCCGGTCTTGGGTGTATCCATAGCATCCTGGTTCTGGCTTGCCGGCTGGAACTGGGTTGAAGCCTGAGGGGGTGTTTCAGTTGGTCCTCGTCCTTGGTTGCACTTTTCCTGCCTGCGCTCCCGCAACCGGCGGTCAATTCGAATAGTCAATACTATTAGGGCCTCCAAAGTACTAGGTATGTCTATTCGGGCCAATTCGTCCTTCAGTGATTCAGCTAACCCAATGCGGAACTGGTGGTGCAAAGCCGCCTCGTTCCATTGGTTGTCACTATGCCAATGCCTGAATTCGGCGGCATAGTCCTCCACTGTCTGGTGACCCTGCCTGAGTGTATATAGGGCCCTCTCGGCCGTTGCGGTGCGCAGCGGGTCGTCATACAAGAGGGCCATAGCCTCAAAAAATACTGTCATTGACCTCAACAGCGGGTCTTGATTCTCTAGGAGCCGGTGGGCCCAGTCTTGGGGTCCACCCCGTAGTAGGGCAATGATGAACCCTACCTTCACTGATTCGGAGGAAAAGGTCTGAGGCTGGAGGTCAAAGCATAGCTGACAGGAGCTACGAAAGGCCCTGAATCTACTTCGGTCTCCAGAAAAACGTTCTGGTGTGGGGACACGGGGTTCAGGTGCGGGTAACAACCCTGGTGTCTCCCTAGTGGGTTCCCCAGACCCCCCGGTAGATGTAGCTATGGTCTGCATGCGATTGTCCAATCTAGTATAACCCTCCTGTAGACCCCTAATTCCCAATGTAAGGGTCTCCATCTGTCGGCAGATGTCATCCAGAGGGGACGTTCCCCTTCCAGGCTCAGTCATGGCCGCAAGGTACTGTCAGGCTCCGCCCAACGGGATCTCTAGTGGTCCACAGCACGGGGTTTCCCAGGACGCGGAGTCTAAGTCCCAGTCTGCCTCTTCACCAGGGCCCCTGATGGTGGGGATGGACTTGGTGCAAGACTGAGACCAGGTCGCGCCCCTGGGCACCCCCGGCGGTGGTAGAGGGGTCCCGCTGGGGGTATGTGCCCGGGATGAGCCTGCTGCAAAGGGGACGACAGGTCCGATCCGAGCGGATGGATGGGGTGGCAGATTCTGATCCGAGCGGGATGGACGGATGCCAGATCCCGATCCGAGCGGGATGGATGGGTGACAGCTAGGAGCGAGCAAGGTCAGACTAGCCGGGTCGGTATCGTGCGGGCAGCGTGGTACAGGGGGAGTAAGCGGAGAATGGTCGGGGTCACAAGCCAGGATCAGCAGGTAGCGGGCAGCGCGGTACAGGGGGTCAGGCAGGAGGATGGTCAGGGACAAGCCGGGGTCAGAGCAGGAGAGGGTCAGCATAAGTCAGAACAGGCAGAGTTTGGCAACTAGGAAGCGTACTTACAGAATCAGGAACAAGACCTTGCGGCAACCTGGAGATGCACAGGGCAGCTTTAAATAGAGCGCCCTGCTCTCCCATTGGTGCGGCCGCGATCGCTACTGCGCATGCGCGGCCGCCGCCGCGATCGTCGGCCGGGACAGATCGGCCGTCTGCGCATGCGCGCACCGCCGAGGACCCGGGATCCCTGACAAGCAGTATGCTCAAACTGACAGGGAGGAGGACTGCATTGTAGACACCGGGTGCCGCGGGTAATCAACGGTGATTGACACCTAGGGCTGCAATTGGCCTTGCATGTGCCCCCTACTCGGAGATGCAGAATCACGTATATATATGTGATCCTGAGCACAGGGGCCGCCCTGCAGCAATAAATCTACTGTGGGCGGACCCTAAGCGGGTAAGTTGGGAAATTTTTGACCAAACAAACTAAGGCAGAAAATGATACGCCCATGTGGAATTGTCTACCTCAACTTTCCAAATAAAAGACCAGCAACATAAGCTGAAAGTGGGTGCCTATAGTGACATAACAACAAGGAAGATCTATGGCAGGAGAAACTACACAGGACCAAAGAAAAACTTTACCTGAGGATGACACTAGCATCCAATATCTTGCAATCACTTGTAGGGTAAGCCTGGAGTCTTGCTTGCCTATGTAGATCATGAAGCCACTATAACCTGGACTAAGTAATTTTTAGCATATTCCTATTGTATAGATATGTAGTGTTTGTGCATGCTTATTGTATGTACATCTGTCAGTCTTGCATTGTAATCGTATAATTGTAATAGTTTGTATGTACAGCATTTTGTTTAGTAAAAGTACATCAATACACTACTGAGGTTTTGTTTGTTTCCCTGGGTTTACCACAAAGAACCTTAAAAGATGCAAAGCAAAACAGTGTGCTGATAGAGCATCTGTGTTCAAGACACCTGCTGCTTCATCTTGCTGCTCTTGCTGCTACTGTTGTCAGAACTTCTGCCATCACCCACAGAGACTGCGAAGTCAGCCACCTGGTACTTCCAGTGACTATGTTTCAGACTTTGCAGGAGATGGAGGAATCTTTGTGTTGCACTCCAGAGTAGTGAGGGGCATTTGGTCACCATTGTTGTCATATTCCTGCTTAAAGGTTCATCACTACCCCTATCTGGGATTCCCAGGGATCTCTTCTTTGAAAAACGTCCCCTTTTTTTGTTTACAAAACCCTAATTAGAGTGTTCTAACGTAGACTTTGGACTCCAATGCTGGCCACTGACAGACATTTACCACTTGCCAATAGGAAGAGGATCAATAGGGACTGGCATTTTTATCCCTGTGTACACCTTTGATAGTTAGGATAACCCTTTAAGTCAGGGTCTGTGAGGTCTGAACTTTGTCCTTAAATAAGGTTGCTGTGTACCCATTATATGTAATTCTGATAATCTCATTTGTAAGTTGTTTTATTGGATATACTGTTTATACAAAAGAAAAAAAAAGTCTGTGCTAGTGCAAAAGATCAAATGCTGCTATCAATAAGGAGTAATAGGTAAAATGTTAATATAATGGCAATCATTTACACATATACTGTTCATTGCCTCTGTTTAGTCACTGTTCATTGGTATTGTTGCTGTAGTTTTACTTTGCAGACCTCATGGCCGATATAAAAATTACCCTTGGACTAGCCACAAGGCCTGTCAAAAAGACATGTGCAAGAAAAACAATTAGTGACATGCCCTAGCACCAGTGAAAGAACAATTGTGTCCCATGCCAATAGTAATCTTCTGGTACCCTTGGGACACCACCCTAGGGGACACACTACAGGGATCTCCTTGTGCCTCCCAGCCCCTACCAGACAAATGCAGCCCATTCCTACCAGAAAGGCATTAGAACTTAGGAAGAGTCAACCAGGGACAAGTGACATAAACAAGACACTCATTCACTTTGTGTGGGCCACAATGTTTATGAAGAATCCCTAAAAATAAATATAACTACCATGAAAAGGCTTTTATTCGGAGAATGAAGTGTTCCTGGTTTTGACAGCAATAGCTGCAAAAGTTTGACACTCATGCCCCAATTTCTAAAGTGCATATTATATTTTCCTTTAAAACAAACTTGTATTTGTTCAAACAAACAAAATGTCAAAATGTGCTTTGCAGAAGGCAACATAACTTTTATTCACATTTCCCCAGCTTTTTAGTCCACCACCCAAGCTCCCCAAAAACTCTGTAAGAATTTGAATTTCTCTAACGTCAAAACCATAGGGCTCTGCAAGCCCCACATACCACTTCTGGAAGTCCAGGGGACTGGGATTGTCCACTCATGCTTCCAATGCTGTATAGTGGTAAAGCAGATGGAGAGCCACTTATCCCTCTATACCCAAGAGACCAGCAAAAGTGTGCAAAGCCTGTATATTATGCCTCCTATAAGGTTAACCTGTAACTTTGCTTCGTAATGGCAAAAAAAACCAAAAAACAAGTGCTTTTTGTTTCAAAGTTCCACGGACTTGCATTAACTTTTTGCACCATACACAACTGAACTTGCAAAATAGAAAAGCCTGGAAACAAATCATGTTCAGGCTAAAGGATCACAAAAATAAGAGAATGAGGGCAGACCAGGAAGGAGTTAAAGAAAAGAGTAAGTAGAAGAGCTTATTTTATTGGCTAATCAAAGTCAAGTTGGGTGGGAGATGCAGTGAGGAGGTCGCTGGGGGCTGGACAGTGCAGTGAATTGTATAAAGAACAGAAAAATAGGTGTCACACTACCCAGCCCAGTATTTTCAATTATGAGATTGTGAGGCTTTGAAAAGGACTAAGTACAGTATATTTGTGGTTGATAGAGGCTTGCTTTCTAAGATCCCCTTCCTGTTTAATAGTGCAAATAGCTAAGGTTAAGGTGTTTTTAGACTGGTTATTCAATATAATTTCCTGTTAAAATATTTATATAGGTGTTTTGGTTTTTATTATTGTAAAGTGAATATTAATGAAAGGGCTGCTGTAACCAGATGAAATGCCTGTCATGCAATGTGTTAAGCCTAGTATAAACGATGAGAAATCGGAAATCAGAATAAAAAACATTTTCTCTGCGATCATCCGATAATCTCATCATTATTTCATGGTTTTTAAGGGCCAATCACGAGAGTTCATGCAAAATTATTCAAAGGGACAAGCATGAAACTTTTTCTCATAAGATAACAGAGTAAACAATTTTCCTTTAATCAGTATAGTATTTGTCTGTAAAACAATCGAGTGATCAAGACCGCATATGCTCAGAAATGACCTAATACATTACAATACAATACAGTACATTACGTCATCACAGGAAGTTGCATTTTGTCTTAAAATTTGTGTAACTCTAGTAACCTATTCGTTACTAGAATAGACTAGTTAGCATGCAAAAAAAAACCCCCCCAAAAAAACCAGACAATCATTTGTCCGATATTCTCATCTAGTATACAAGGCTAATATTGTTTTGGTGTGAAAATGGGTAAGAAGGCCCTAGGATACCTTACAGATCCCTAAGTCATGTCATAATTTATTCCTTGTATATATGAATACATTGATGGAGAGGCAAGGACTTGGAAGCCTGGTCTTACAAGTGTCTGGTATGTGTTTTTCATTATAGAAATTATAAGTAGTTTTTATACTGCGGGAATCTTCATTTATTTTTTTTTTTAAATGTTATATGCCACCGCTGACAGAAATGACAATGCCTTAGCAGCATAGTGCACAGCACAGCCAGCACTTTCGGCTTTAGGGAAAATTTACGCATAGTGCAGTGACAGGCATTTTACTGCACTGTAAAATGCCTTTCATCACAAGGACACACAGAAGGTAATTGTGTCCTGTGTGTCCCATTCGCAAGGCAATGCAGCCTGGAGTGGCACTGCAATAAAATGCAGCGTGCACCACACTGCCCCTTCCTTAGGTAGTATACAAACAAATTTTTCTAAACACTTAAAATATAGGAAATAATATTTTAGTAAGTGTTCATAAAATGGGACATAATGATTATGGAAGTTAATAAATTCAACTGCAAATCGATTCATAATTCTAACATTTCTTAAACTTAGTTCCAAAAAAACTAGAGGGGCCAAACTAAAAAAAGTAATAAAATGGCATGTTGCTAAGTTATAGAAATGCATTTGGCATTAATATACAGAATGTATTCAAATTTCATCTTATTATTGCTGAGTGATTTCCAAAAGGTTACCAACTAAGAATTCTTAATTGCCCAATTCATTCTAATGGCAGGTAATTAGCAATGCTTTGTAAATCAGACTTCTTGTTCCATGCAATCACAAATATTATAAAACGTTACAGGTACATGATGACACAAATAGCTGTATGTTTAGGTCTAAATTATTGTGTCTCTACAACAATAACGTAAGGGCTGTTATATTTGAACATGGATTCCTATGAACGTGACTGAACCTCATTTATATGATTCATAGGAAGCACTATTAGTTCATTTATTTTTAGGTTGGTCCTGTTCTTGGGATTTGTATACAGGGCTGCCTTTAAACTAAGTTGATTAAGGAGTCTATTTATAAAGCATTAAAAGTGACATTCACCAAACATTTACTGCGGGTGTATCTTTCTGCTGCGTGTGTTTAACATTACAGACTGATTGGTTTACCTACATTGAATGTTTGGTAAATGTCATATTTACTGCTTTATAAATATGCTCATATATGTTGTGTTCTTTCTGCATATAAAGGCTAAGTTCACCTTTGTAACATGTTACACCTGTATTTAGGGTGCAACATGTAACATGTTACAATACAGCACCTGCCTGGATTGTACAGCCAACACAACAAATACTTTACTCCTGCGCTAGGAAAGGACTCAGTAGACCCAATAGGAATGTTCTGGAATTTTCTGGAATATGCACTGCTTGCTGCCCTCAACAGACCGGGGTGGTCCAAATACACTGAATACAAATGGAGAAACAGAAAAAGGGCGCACCGACCTAGTGCAAACTGAACAAGATGTATGATCCAGTCCTGTTGGCTCTGAGGAAGAGGTTGTGTCCTCGAAACGCGTTAGCCAGTTGGTCATCCAGGGTTCCATCGTATGGACTCAGATGCTGTTTGGATCATACATCTTGTTCAGTTTGACATGCCTGTGTTATTATGTCCATTGTGAGTATGATACCCTTTTTGTTTCTTCAATAAATTATTTTAAACGATAATGCACTAGGTCGGTGCGCCCTTTTTCTGGTTCTCCATTTGTATCCACTGGATTGTACAGCACCTGTGACAGTGGGCGGGGGATCTTCTCCTGACACCCATTTTTACTATTTAAAAACAGCATGGCCATGTGAGGCTCTGCCACATGGTAACATCATTCACTCATGGAGTTTTGTGAATGAATCCACTGTAACTACCATCTTCCACTGTGGCTGGTGGCTTGTAGTTCTCAATGAACTATGAGGGTGCCGGTGAGTGCTCTCATAGTTTATTGATTCTTCTGCAGTTCAGTAACTGCCTGCTTGTAGGGGGGAAGCATGGGCAGACAGCTGACTGAGAGTTTGCAGGATCCTGGCATTGCACCCATGATCTTCTGATCACAGAGCAATACCTTACAGGCTGCAGTGTAAAAAAATAATCACAAATATTTATTATTTGCAAAAAGATGTGCATTTATTATTTTTGGGGAGTACATACACCAAAATGAGAAGATATGGGCAGGGTGGTTGCTTTGGGTATGAAAAGACTGAAAAGAAGCCATGTGATTACTAAACAATTAATAAGGCATTGCAAAGTGTAATGATGATGTGGAGATTACACAAACAGCAACAATGATCTGAAATAATTTTTTATCTAATCTGAGTACAGATAAAGAGAAAGGTGGATTTTTTTTTTTCATTTGCTGTCTTTATCCTGGAGATGAATTTACATTCTAAATGCTGCATCTGTTAAGTGGTAAATGTATCAGGAAAAGATGAGTATAAATCTAAGGGGTTTCATAATAGTCAATTGCTTAACTCAGTTCTGTGCTTGGCCCCTGGTGGGAAATGTAATAAGTTTGCTTTAATAAACACAGAGTCCAGCGCACTCCATATAGCAGTGAGTCATGGGAGGGTGCTGCAGTGAAGTGTATCAGAAAAGAATAAGAACACCTGTTTGTAGCTAATAAAAAATATTGATTAATGTAGTATGAAAATAGTATAAAAATCTAAACAAACATATCCATAATTAATCCTCCCTTCCCCAACATTTCTTCTGGTACTCTTCTCTAGCGCCCACCCTCTTACACAATGGTGGCTATGTGTCTATACCCTCCCTACATGTCACCCCAAAACCCTGTTAGCAATCCCTACCCTCCCAATACCCCTACTGATTATGGAATACTAGACCCAGATACCTTGCAAGATGGATGGTAGCAATGGAGAATACACAGTATGTAGTCTGGCAATCCAAAAAGCAGCACTGTAAAAACAGTTCCCTATGCATACACTGAGCTGGAGCCCCCTGTATGCATGGGTAAGTCCTGAGTGGCTGTAACTTACATCCAGATAGTTGTTAGGCTGCATGCAGCAGGTGGTTGTGGAATGGCACTTGAAAAGTTAATTTGCAGCTGATATGATCTCTGACTGTCTGGGACTCTGTAGGCTCAATGCTTGCCTGTGTGAGTCTGGCTGTGTTGTATGTCGCCAATGACAGTAAGTCTAGCCTTCATGAGGTGCCAATAAGTCCACAGCAATAGTATACCAGCCAGCACAATAATGATGTACACTTGGATTGTATGGGCCTCAGCACTCCTCAGCGGTCCACGTGAACTGTAAGAACCAGAGATGTAGCTGTCTGTTGCAACTGTGCAGCATCACATGGGTATTTGCCTTGTAAAACCAGTGCTATGTTGTGTGTTCCATGCCTCTGGCATGCACTCCAGCATGTAAAGCTGGGTTCCGGGTCCCAAGCGGGTTGTGTACTCAGGACGTAATGACACCAACAGAAGGAAGTGACTGGGGCTTCTTCCTGAGGCAGCAGTGACAGTCACTGTCATCGCTGCCTGGACAAAAGGCCCCTAGTGGCCTCAAATTGTTGCTTCCTTCTGTTGGTGACACTACAGTGTCCTGTTTATCTAAATATGTTGTTCTAGTGATATCTTGTATTGCAGGTTTTTTTCTAATAACCCCTCCTCATCAGCAGACACTTTCCTTTCCTACATTTCTCAGTTACTCTGTTCAGCCAATAGAAGGTAATATAAGAAACCCTGTCTAAGTTCCAAGCTGCTGTAGTTGAAATCATCAACAAAATTGTGGCCGTCTGCACA
The DNA here is from genome assembly GCF_062004578.1 of Staurois parvus. Taxonomy (NCBI): domain Eukaryota; kingdom Metazoa; phylum Chordata; class Amphibia; order Anura; family Ranidae; genus Staurois; species Staurois parvus. The sequence continues at coordinate 8,925,247 of NW_028317874.1, forward strand.
CAGAGACCAACTCCATGTTGCATAAATGTGAATAAGATAGGTAAAAGATGGCTTCAGCTCCTGTTCTTCACCTGTAAAAAACTCCACAGATGTGTTTCACCCTTTTCAGGGGTTATTCACTCTTAATGAAGGTTACAGGGGACTGAGAACTTTGTCTGTCCCCACCCTCATGTGACAGTGCTGGGTCAATCAAGAAGCACCAGCACTGTAACATGAGAGATAGCGCAGTGAGTCCCATACACCTCTGTACCAAAAATTACTGGGTGTTTTTTTTGCTTTTGGTCAATGAGTGGATCAGCAGGGGAATGAAGGAAAGGTAAGTATGTATTGCTAGGTAGGGGGAATTAAAGTGAAACTTTGTGCTCTTCCCTTCAAAGTGGAAGTAAACCCAGCCTGCAGAATCCACATTCATCATTGCATCAATATTTGCAAACACTACATGGCAGACCAGAATGTCATTTCTCCTATCCATGTCATTTTTATGTAAATTTGCCTTACTTTTATTATCTGTCCCCTGGCTGCAGCCTGCACCATGTCAGCTCCTGGTATCCTGTTCCAGTGCTGAATGTATTACCACCCTTTCTGCAGTAGTATGGCCATAACCTTGCGCATACATAATACTTCTGACAAGGCCAGATGTTTACAACACTAGTCGGAGCTCTTGACTGATTTCAGTAGATGCCACCAAGTGCCGATGATGTTGGCATGACACCTTTGTGAAGGGTTTGATGGCACATTGAGCATGTTGTGAATCAGAGCAAAATGGCGCATGCACAAATGATGCCACTCCAGGGAACAAATGGAGAAGCTTAGAGGAATATAAAACACAGCTATAAGTAAGTTACTGCAATATGGTTTGGAAGCAAATGTGTAAAAGTACTATAGGAGAGTTTACTACTGTTTTAACAAAGTTTTAACTAAGTTTTAACAGTGTGTGTCAATCACACACTAAAATAATGGTCAATTTCCTGCAAAAAAAAGTTTTGTTCTGACAGTAACCTTCAAACACTCCATGACTATTGGCACAGTCTGAGTAAGATAAATACTGTCAGAAATAATAAATTGATCTTGCATTGAAACACATCTGTAAAAAGAAAAAAAAAATCAATATTGTCTAAAGTTAGTATGTATTAAATACCTATGTTATTAATAATGTTAGAATAATATCTAAAAAGTATACAAAAAATATTTTTTTTATTGACTGGTAGTTGTAAGTAGAAGCTAGGATGCTAACTGTCAACTTTTGACAAATATGTTTGCTTATTTTTCAGCCTTACCCAGCTTTGCAAATCAGAAACAGTGCTTGGAAGTCGAGAAACATCTGCCTGATGCAGTGGTTGGTCCAGAAATTTTGAAGCTGTTTGTCCCAGACAGATGTGCAAGCTGTGGCTCAGCTTTGGAAAACACTAAGGAACCAACATAAAAAATGGATAGGGACCAAAAAGTGAATTGAATGCCAGCATGCATTCATAAAAATGTATAATCCATCTATGTATACAGACTCCAAATATTAATTTGAAGTCAAAGAGAACTGTCACTGATATATACTAGATGTGTGTGTAAATAATGCAGGTAGCCATAGTAACAGAATAAACACGTGTGTGTGCATAGATACAGAAATTAAAAAGTGCTCAAACTTCTCACAAAGATTCAAAGAAATAAATGAAGCAAAACATCATAATATATAATGGTGCATATACTCCTAATTCTAGCTCATGTCTACTGAATATAGCTGAAATCTCAAGAGAATTTCCTATCCAAGCAGAATTTAATTTTGGATTATATTTATATATTGTGTTGCCAAAAGAGGAGTTAAGTGGAGAACTAAATGAAAATATTGTACAAGTACAAACAGGTGCACTACAATAGATCCCAAAGGCATCATTTAGACGTATTCGACAGCCAATCCAATTTTCCTTCTGAGAATTCACACTCTCATCTTTACCACGCTAATACTGAAAAATCTTAAAACTTGAGAGACAGCTCAGTGTCTTATCAGGATCATTCGTAAAAAAATTTAGTAATAAACTCAGTTAAGAATGTTAATATATTCCTAAATGCTGCAATCTAGGGATCTCTGTGATGTTTGTGCAGGAAGTTTTTTCTTTGCTTTAGGGTATGCAACCCTGGCTTTTTCACTGCCAGGACTACAATCTGTTTTATGACAAAACAGATTCATTTATCTCCAAATAAATAAATTACTTTTGTGAACATTTAGAAACATTTGCATAATTAGGCTGTAAGATTTTTAGCAGTGTTTTTTCATAATAATTAAACTAATCTAATCTTGGACAGGATAAACAGACTTACTAGGATGAAAGCAGCCTTCAGGCTATGAACTTACTACATTTTGCAGGAACTGTAATGCTGATGATGTTTGTTAATTATGCAGAGCTTTTACTCTCCAGTAATAGCAGCTTTTGTATAGCCTGCAGCTTAGACAGCAACTTCTAGACACATAAAATTAGGCTCCTCTTTTTCAAAACAAAAAAAGAAAAAAAAAAAACTTGATTGCATCCTCTGTACTGGATGAAAGCTCTTTTAAGGTGTTCCCATCTCTAGCTTGACTGTAGTTGGTTCCTGCTAGTATAACTTCTTTACTGATTGTTAACTCCTATACCTCATCATTCCCAACCAGCAAATTGCAAAACTGAAAAAAAATGTGTCGGAGATGATTATTCCAGGTGTAGTTTATGAAGACACAAGGCAGGGGTCTTAGAAACAATTCAACTAAAATAATCTCTTTTGCAGCTGCTGGAGTGGAAGTAAAGAAAAGTCCACAAATCACAGCCATGCCCAACCTCTTAAAGGATAAGTTCACCTTTTGGTAAAAAATAATAAATGCACATTTTTTTGCAGGTAAACCATTGCATCAGTGATCAGTAGATTGCTAGTGCCATGCAGGTCTCCTACAAATCTGTCAGTGTATCTACCTGCCTGTATGGGATGTTTGGGCAAGCAGATATACAGACAGGAAGATTTAATGAACTACCACGGCACTCCACAGCACCATGGTAGTTCATTGAGAACTACAAGCCAACAGCCGCTAAGGCTGTTGGGACTTGTAGTTTCTAATTCACAGAGAAGTAACGTGGCTGAGCGGGCGGGTGGAACCCAGTAGGGCCATATTTTAAACAAATTTCACACCTGGGGGGGAGGGGAGAGGGACCCTGCTAGCTGTCAAATCGGGAGCTCGGCGGGGAGTGGGGCCAGTGCTTTCATAACATGTTACATGTTACACCTTGAATATGGGTGTAACATTTATGAAAGGTGAACTTACCCTTTAATGCTAGCATGGCAAAAGTGCTGGCTTTGCAGCTACTCCCATTCCACCCCTTTATACGTAAATATGGTCTTTGCCTCACCACAATGGTGAGGCTCAAAATTGGTACGGTCCACAAATATTTAAGCATACACCCACAGATCAAAAAGAATTGAACTCTGTCATTTCAAAACCATTATTTCTAATATTTAGAGACTCTTTATTGACTGGCATAGTAACACGGGATTGGCATAAGGCCAATGTGGTGCCTGAAGGTAAAATATGTACATACTTTGTATTCATTTTGGTTTGCTGCCTCCATTTCGTATGCAAATGTAACAATTAATTTTCAGATTTCTCATTTCTTGTATAAGTGTTGCAGCAGTTAGTTTCAATTTCCCTCATTTCTGTGTAAACGGAAATGCCTTGTATGGTACAACTACTGATGTAGTATTTCCTAATTTTTACATGTCAATATTTGTTTTGTGTTAGTGATTGGTCGCTTTGATGGTCCACCCTTTTTCTATGTTTTTGTATCAAAGAAATTTGCGCCGTAGTAATTGCTGAATAATTGCTTGAACGATATCTGTGGGTCACTTGCATTATTCCCAGGATCCTGAGGCAGCAAGGCAATGAGGACAGGGCATGTTACCAATTAATCCTTTCACTCTGGTGTCAGAAGTTGGATGGGATGGCGAACCAGGAAAGCTGAGCAGTGTGTCTTACACTTGCCTAGGCTGTAATTATCCTGTTAGAACTCAGGGCCTCTAAATTGGTAGCACAGGGAAACTGCTAGAGACTGGGTGTCTCTCAGGAGACAGCTTGAGGTTTGGAACTTCTTGGGAGGACTGAAAGTGTTAATTGGTAACACATCCTGTCCTCATTGCCCCACTGCCTCAGATCCTGGGAATAATGCAAATAACACACAGGTATTGTTCAAGCAATTATTCAGCATTTACTATAGCGCATTTGTTCTTTAATACAAAAACATCGAAAAAGGTTGGACCATCAAAGTGACCAATCACTAACTAACACAAAACAAATATCGATACATATAAATGAGGAAATATTACACAGAAATGAGAGGTCATCTCTGGGAAATTGAAACTAACTGCTTACTACAGACATGGTAGTTTAAATTATATGGTTAGGAAGATACTGGAGAGTTTAATAAAAGACCACATAGGTGAGCTCTTGCTAGAATCAATTATTTTAAGTAACAGACAGCATGGATTCGTGAAAGACAGAAGTTGTCAAACAAATCTTGGAATTTGCAAAAGCGTTTGACACAGTTCCCCACACACGACTAATGTGTAAAGTCTATAGGCTTGGAAAAATCAGTTTGTAAATGGATAGAAAATTGTCTAAAAGACTGTATACAGAGAGTAGTGGTTAATGATTCATATTCTGAATGGTCTAGGATTGTTAGCGGTGTACCCCAAGGTTCAGTGTTGGGACCCTTACTTTTTAACATATTTATAAATGATATATGGTCTGTGATTAAAAGTACTATATCATTGCTTGCAGATGACACCAAGCTTTTGCAGTGGATTAACATCCTTACTGGATGTTTCCAACTTACAAGTTGACCTTAGTGCTGACCTCACTGGGCAACTGTGTGGCAAATGAGGTTTAATGTTGATAAATGTAAAGTTATGCACTTGGAGGCTAAGAATATGCATAGATCATAAGCTCAATAATGACATGCAATGTCAAGCTGTGGTCCAAACTGAGCAAAATCCTTTCTTGTATTAAGAGAGGTATAGACTCCAGAGATAGAGATGTCATTTTACCCCTGTACAAATAATTAGTAACACCTCATCTGGAATATGCAGTTCAGTTTTGGGTGAAAATTCACAAAAAGGATATCGGGGAACTGGAAAAAGTGCAGAGAAGGGTAACCAAACTGATAAGAGGCATGGAGGAGGTAAACTATGAGAAAAGACTTGAGTAACTGAATGTATTCTCTCTTGAGAAGAGGAGATTAAGAGGGGATATGATCAACATGTTTAAATATATAGGTGGTCAGTGTAGAGTTGTTAACTTTTAAGGTCATCACAGAGAACGGGGAACTCTTTACATCTGGAGAAAAAGATATTTAATCTCCAAATATGGAAAGCCTTCTTCACAGTGGTGGAAATGTGGAATAGACTCCCTCAAGAGCTGGTTCTGGCCAGCTCAATTGATTGTTTTTTTTTTTTTAAAGCCTGCATTCATTCCTATTAATAATTATAGGCTAAGTTTATCCAAGGAATTGCCTCTTGTGGGATGAGAAAGGAATTGTATTCCCCTGCTGGAGAAAATTGAATCAAGCTTGACATCTATGGCGTGCCCAACTGCATTGGATCCCCTATACAAGATGGCGGTACGTACACTTCCGGTTATGGCTTGATGTCATTGGTGTGCCCTACGCGTTACGTCACGACATGTGACTGTATCAGGAGCTCCTGATGAAGTCACATGTCATGACGTAACGCGTAGGGCACGCCGATGAAGTCAAGCCATAACTGAAAGTGTACGTACCGCCATCTTGGATAGGGGATCCAATGCAGTTTCATTCACAAAATTACTATACAAAGAGATATTGAACCTGTAGTGTCCCAGAAGGACACAAATAAATGTGAATGGGAGATTTTAAGAGTTTTAATAAAGTTTACAATGATTTGATATACTTCACCATCTGGAGCATTTTTTCCATTTACTGTGGGGCGTTTTGGAGTTTGCAGGAGCAGGAGGAGTTGGATATATGTACCAGCAAATCCGCCTGGGTTAAAGGGAAAGGCGCTCTTTTGACATGGAGGTTCGGGTCAACATCCAACTGGTGCGTTTTGGAGTTTGGAGGTGCAGGAGGAGTTGGAGATTGATACACCAGTATACCCACCTGGGTTGAGGGTAGAGGCGCGGTTTGACCTAACGGTTCGGGTCAAACCCCAAAGTGAGCGCATAAGTGTGTCGGAGGTGGAACTAACACTGGGGGTCACACGATATCACTGGAGGAATATATACAGAGAAGAAATTGCACATTAGCACTTGGAGCACTGAGTCTTAAAGGGACGGTTCACCAAGATTTATATTGGGACACTCTTATTAGGTAAACGCACAGTGGATAGAATTCAGATAACTCATGGTATTATGAGGAATATGAGGAAGTGTGTGTTATTGTGTTGTATTTAAAGCAATACGTTTTGAGCACAGAATATGCACTTATATGGTATTTAATTATTGTCACAGAACAAGATTTATGCATATTTAATATTTATTTATTTTATAATATTGTGCTGCATTTTTTGTAACTAAAACACTTACAAGCATTTAAACCCTTACTGAGTGTCAAGGATGTACCACTGACTGAAGTTGGCCAAATATGGTCTTGAGGTACCGATCTGTCCTTCTGCATTTCATGTCAGAGAGGGCGTTTAGTGTCCTTCAGAACCTTAAGATCTGTTTTAAAGAAGACCACCAAACACCCATCAGTATGTTTAAGCATTTTGACACTAGGTCAATTTTCACATTTTTTGCAGACATGTTAAAATCTGCATTTTGTTGCTAGAAAATTGCTAACAGTTATATATTTTCTGAAAGTAGAGTATGGTATTACACATGCTTTAGTGTTTGAATACTTTTTAAGCATATGGCACAATTTTCTTTGCGTTTATATTTGGTTTTCAATTGTTATAGACTATTGCATATATTTCGTTTACACTATTATTATTTCCTTATAAAATAATATGGTTTGATATAATTATGTTGTATGCACAATTGCACTTTGAAATTTCTAAGAGACAGCGCGCCCACTTTTCTTGAAGGAGTTGCTTTACATCTAGTATCCTAGATTGTGTAGTGGATGCAGCAGTCTGTATTTATATTCTTTTTTCTGTTAGGGCAAGGAAATTATTTGGTTCGGTTTTTACTGAAAGTACATCAGCTAACTGTATTGAACACAGACACTGACATTTAGGAATCAGTATTCCAAGGACACAGTGGAACATACAGCTTTTTCTTAAGAACATAAACAGTTAAGACTTTGCTATAAACAATGTTAAAATCCTTGCGATGTACATGCATCACCCAGAGGAGAATTTTTTCTGAACAAAATGGAGTAAATCTTTAAAGACTGGGTGCTTACCCACATTAATATTTTGAGTTCTTTTTGTTAGTAAAAAAAAGAAATAATTAATTTTTACGAAAAGCTGGCTGCCATGGGCCCTGTTAAAATAATGAGTGTCTCAGTTATTGTTTAAAGACTGTACACACACTCACCACAGTATTTTAGAGGTCTATTTTCAGTGAAACAAATACCCTAAAGTACAATTTTTTTGTTAAAAGCTGGCTGGTTTGTGTCTTGTTGGCAAATCAGCCTAGTAAACTTGTTTAAAGACAGTGCATATACTGTACTTCCTACAATGGTGTATTTTTCCTGTGAACAAAGCACACTCTAATGTTGATTAATACATTTATAATAGGATGTTGGGGTCTTGTTCAAAACTGGGCCTAGTGCAAATAATTTAATATTGTGAACATAGGTGCAACAATCTGCTGTGTGCTTTTTTTGGAAGGGGGGATAGAATAAATGACACTGTAGTGCTGCTTTCTAGATTTAAAAATGTGTGTTGGTAGTAGTGTTCAATTGGGAATTAGTGCAAACAAAACAATACTGAAAACATAGCTGCTACAATCTTTTGGGTGCTGTTTTTCTGCAAATAAATAGCACTGTTGAATTAAAAACTTAAAAAAGCTGTTGAGGGTCTTGTTCAAATTTTGACCTAATGCAAATAATTAAATACTGCAAACATAGGCACAGCAATCTTTTGTGGGGCTTTTTTTCATGGGAATAAATTATACTGTATTGCTGATTCTTAAAATTGGTGTTGGTAGTCTTGTTCAAATCTAGTGCAAATAATTTAATATTGCAAACTTTTTTTGGAAATAAATGGAATTCTAATGTAAATTTATAGATTTTAAAAAGTCTGTTGGGAATCCTGTTCAAATTAGGCCCTAGTGCGGGTGTCAGCAACCCGCGGCTCCAGAGCCGCATGCGGCTCTTTTTCACCTTTGCTGCGGCTCCGGAGCACACTGCCCACCAGGTGAGAGGCAATAGGGTTGCCGTAGCTCAGTGGTTGGCAAGCTGCGGCTATTTATACATTTTAATGCGGCTCTTCTGTGTGCCGGGCACCCGCTCCCCTCCCTCCTCTCGGGCGGCCACCCCAAAAGTCAGGACTCTGCAGCTAGCCCAGCAATGGGCAAACTACGGCCCGGCGGACCTTTTAATCCGGCCCGTGGAGCGTGGCAAACATTGGCTGTCAGGATGTAGGCGGGGCAGCGTGACGAACTCCTCTCCTCTCACAGTCCGCCCTGAAGACCGGAACGGCGTGGGAACACGGCGAGAGGAACGCGCAGAGCAAAGGTAAGTGAATTGACACAATATGGGGAATGAATTACTATAGGGGGAATGAATTACTATAGGGGGGATGAATTACTATATGGGGGATGAATTACTATATGGGGGATGTATTTTCAGTTTTAAAAATGTGGCTCTCAAAATAAATTTAAATCGTGGTTTTGGCGAGATTTGGCTCAGTTGAAAAAAAAGGTTGCCCACCACTGACCTAAGGCTATGATTGTGATTATGACGATACACTGTGGCCCCTGATTAACCCTTTGCTTACTGGTCCCTTAAACCCCCTTCATGACCAGAGCGCTTTTTGCAATATATGCAGTGTCGGATTTGTTTTAAATGTTGCAATGGTTTTGCGGCTCCCAGTCTTTTTTTCCCTCTCGGAAACGGGTCCAAGTGGCTCTTTATGTCTTAAAGGTTGCAGACCCCTGCCCTAGTGCAATCAATTAATACTGCAAATGTAGGTTTTACAATCTTTTGTGATGTTCTCTACAAATAAACTACTCTCTAATGTTGATGTAATGTTTCTAGATTTAAAAATGACTGTTTATCACATAGATATATCCACTTATCTCTGCGTATCCACTGGCTTGCAATGTATATTTGATGTACTGCTCTACCTCACATTGTCATGTTTTACAGTATACAATTAGTCCCGTCTGCGAAACGGGAGGCTACATATCATGTCTATGTTCTGACTGAGTTATTTAACTGTAGATGCTCTGTATGCTCTCGTGCTATTCTTATACTAATAAAGTGTTTTTGTAAGAAAATAAAAATGACTGTTAGGGGGTCCTGTAAATTGGGGCTTAATACAAATAATTTGATATGGAGAATGTAATTGCGACAATCTTTTGGGATGTTTTTTTTTCCTTCAAATAAATGACACCCTAATGTTAATTTATAAATTATAAAAAATTACTTCTGGGGGTCCTGTTTAAATTGGGGTCCAGTGCAAATTATTGAAATATAGAGAATGCAGGTATTATAATTGTTGGGGGTGTCTTTTTTCCAAAGAAATTACATGTTTTAGCATGCAGAGTGGTGTGAAAAAGTCCTAATATTGATTTCAAGATTTTAAAATGGATCATGTGGGTCCTGCTCAAAATAGTGCCTAGTGAAAATGAGTAAATACTGGGCACATAGGTACTGCTATTTTTTGGGGTTTTTTTTGTCTTTAAATATATTATACTCTATTGTTTATTTATATAATTTACAATAGAAGGTGGGGGTCCTGCTCAAAATAGGCCCTAGTACAAATAAATAAATACTCGGCATGTGGACACTACAATTGTTTGGAAGTTGTGAATAAATTACACTCTAATGTTGATTTCTAGATTCTAGTGCAAATGTATTACTGCGAACATAGGTACTAGAATCTTTTGGTGCATTTTATTTTCATCAAATAAATGACAATCTAGGTTTTATTTTTAGATTTAAATATGGTTGCACAAGTGATTCAATAGTGTACAATAGGCAAAAGTTTAAGGGTTTTTTTTTCAGTGAAATAAAGACATTCTAATATTCATGTTTTGATTAAAAGCTGGTTGGTTTATGCCCTGTACAAAATGCTTCCTTCTGAAAACACAGTGCACGCAGTCACAATAGTTTGTTAGTGTTTTATCTAAAAAAATACACTCTTCTTTTGATTTTTTAAAATTAAAATATGGTTGGTGCCTCCAGATAAAATTGCAGTTTAGTACAGTGCTCTGTTCATGGAGTCACTATGATATGTTTGCCCTCTTCTGTGATATAATACAATAGAATTCTGACTTACTGTTTCAGTCTGCACAATATTTCTTTTTTTTCTTTTTTTTTTAATGAACACCTGCCTCATCTGTCCTTCTCCAACTGCACTCTTCTTAAGCTGCACAATTTTTGTCGATTTTTATTCAAAATAATACACTCTAATATGGATTTCTCAATTAAAACCTACCTGCTGACTCGCACTGAAACTACAGTCTATTAAACGTGCTTACATTCTCTGTATGGGATTTGTACAATATTTCTGTAATTTTTCAGTGAAATAAAACTTTAAATTGCTTTCCTTAATGATATACCTGCCTAGTGTCTTCCTCCTAAACTGTACCCTTCTAAAGGGGCTTACATTGTATGCATGCAATCTATGCAATATGTCTAAATTGTTTTACTGAAACAAAACTCTTTAATTATTAATTTCTTAATTGAAAACCTTCCTAATTTCTCTCATTGAAATTATGGCCTTGTAAAAGTGCTTACATACTGTGGAAGTAAATAGTATATTATTTCTGACTGTTGTAGCTTAATGCACTGAAATTTTAGTTTATACTTTGTGATTTATTTTACTTTAACTTTTTAGCATTATTTATAATTTCAAATATAACTTTTAGCTTTGTGGTAATAACATTGAATCAGTCAAATGTTGCCGACAGTCTGTTCCAGGGCTATCTTTAGTGTCCCAGCACTTTATTGCATCCTTTTAAAACCACCTCTAAACACAATTTTAAAGTATTTGCACTAAAACACTATAGGTTATTAAACTGTAGCATCTCAATCACAATCTTTCCACACTGTGTTAAAAGCCTATACAAAAGTGGCATGTTCAGTAGTGCAGGGTCGTACCTTAAGTGATTGTAGGGTCACCTACAGCTAATGGTCCAGCCGGTTACCCAATAATTAAAAAGCTTGGTATAACTGTCTTCACCCAAAAACACTCACCCCCAATGATGTTAAAAAATGCTGCTTCCCAATCAACCTGCTGCAGTGATGGTCCTCTCTGGCATGACATATATAGCAAGAAAGGCCAGTACCTCAAGAGCATATGAGGCAACTTCCACCAATGGTCCAGCCCGATCACACAAAAGTTAAAGTGGTGTTAAACCTAAAAACAAAAATAGAATATATTCCAGCATGTCAATCCCTAAATGTGGTGGCTGCATCTTTCTTCATAGTTTTTTCCTGTATTTTCACCCAACAATCCAGACAGAAATACACTTCCTGTCTTAGGGTTTTTCCACTGAGTATGTAAGAACAATGGAGACACCTTTGTGTAGTGTCAATCTTGGGAGAATGTTAGATGCACTAGCAGATCTAGACGGACCTGACTAACAAATTAAAGTCAAACTCCAGCTTTTTAAGCAGTTAAAGCAATTTTTATTTCCTTTTGAATAAATGAATAAAAGCTGACCTTTGTAGGCACCCTGTAAGTGTTTGTATCAACCTTCTGACTGCACATTTTGATGGGCAGCTGGTCCATTAAAGATGTTGAAAAATACTAGACTCATGAAAACCAATGTAGCTATTCAGGGCCACCGAGAAGAGGGTACCATCAGTCCCCCTGTACAAGGCCTGGGCCCCATCAGTTGAAAAAGGGGGCCCAAGCAGCTAACAAACAGAAGGAACAGGAGCCTAAACAGGAGTTACGACAAACATTTACTCGAACCGATCCACTCTAGTTCTCCACCTGCAGCAGCTAAAAGCTGGCTTCTATTCCACCTCCTGCCATTTTCATCTGCTGCAGGGGCAAACTACAAGGAGTTGGTAGCAGTAAATATCACCCTCCCTCCAAGTTTTCCTTCTTTCTGCTCCCCTATGTGGTCCCCCCCCCCCCAGTGCATCTGGCTTCCCCTCCTTTCCCTCCTGCCAGCTGCTGCGGGGGATCAGTGTCAGGATAGAGAGAGGGGGAAGGGGTTGTCATTTACCACCCCTTCCTCTTCTGAATGAACAAAGTGAGTGATCATACTGATCACTCACTGCGTTCATTTATAACTGAAGCAGAGTAAACTGTGTTTACTCTGTTTCAGTTTGTGAATGAACAGGGAGACTGTGCAGAGCTCTTCTTGTTCATTCATTCTGTGCAGCTGAGGCTATAGAGATAGAGATTGAGGACTTTGTCCTCAATCATGTTCTCTGTTTCAAAAGTGAGACATCAGGGGACTGTTTAGACCCCTGATATTTCTTCAAAGCCCCCCAACAGGGCTGTTAAAAAAATCTAAAAAATAATAACCAATCACATTGTAAAAAATATTAAATACAATTGTAAAAAATATAAAAAATTACAAAAATGTTGAAAAATAATAAAATTAAAAAACACATAATTAAGGACGCATTCACACAATGTTTTCTAGCACATACAGTGAGAATAAGTGGATTGTTTGTGGGGCTGGAGCTGCCTGTTACTGCAGGGGACACAATGGCTGTACAAACACAACAGCAGGTCCTAAGTATGACAGGTGCACAGGTGGAGATGAGTGGATCTGAATGCACACTGTCTATATTCAGAGCCATACACCTTCATCCGCATGCCTTTCAAATTAGGACCCAAACTTGTGTTTAGACATGTGTGATTCGTTTCTTTCAAAATCAAAATTCAAACAAAATTTTCATTATTCAGGGATTTGTATGTATCCAACACTCTGAATTTAGACAAATCCAAATTAAGTTATTAAGTAATGAAATTTATTTGTATTCATTTGTTCATTCAGACTCTTATATTAATGTTTGAAGCATCTTAAAAATGTAATGATATAACAAATGATCCAAATTGATTCGGATCCATTTAGGTTATATGTTGCATTCATTATTATAAAAAATGCACTACATATGAAACACTAACAAATTGGAATAAATGCAGTAAGGCTGCTTTTACACTGCTTCATTTAAAATAATTGAATATGCATGTTTGCTGTATTTTTGCTGTGGTGCATAGCATTTTTGATGCGTTTTTACTGCATTTGCATTGCTTTTTTCCCATGGACATGATGCATTTTTTCTCTGGACAAAGCATTTGCCACAGGTGCATTGCATTCTTGATGCATTTTTAATGTGGTTTTCATTAATATCAATAGAGAAGTGTGTTGTTGGTGCTTTTTTTTACCGCACCAAACATGTACTAAAAATGCAGCGAGCAGAACTTTTAAAAACACAGCTGAAATGCAAAGGACCGGTGTGAAGAGTTGCAAAGGATTCAAAGGCATGCATTTTTCATGCATTTTTCTGTGTGAAAAGGCCCTTATTGTGTTTGGGCTGGATGGAGGTGGATCAATCAGAATCTCTGGATCATAACATAACAAAAAACTCGAAAATAATGTTGGTAAATTCATTGTGTTATGATTCAGAAATTCTGATGGATCCACGTCTAACCAACCCAAACAGAGTGCAAAAGTAATCTCATGAAATACCGAATTAGCATGTTAAAACAAATATAGTTAATGATATGAAATAGCTTCCAAAATACAAATTGATTCAGAAAAACTAATATATGAAACTAATACAAATATACACGACGAATCTGAATATATGAAGCAAAATCCGAAAATGAATCATTTTAACATAACGAATATGATAAAACAAAATGATTAACTTAACTAAACATATTTTTCCATTGTGCACATCTCTAGTTATGTCCGTACAGCTGTTGCATCCCCATAGACTGCCTTCACACAGCTGCAGCCACATAAAAAAAAAAAAAAGTACAGATTCACACTGTAGTGGCCATGGTGTGGTGCCCATGTGAATGAGCCCCAAGCCATCATTCACATGCAGAGCTTTATTTATTCTCAGTACAATTTGATCTTTTACATTTTGCAGGAATTTTGTAAATTATGTTGCATTTCTGTCCATCAATAATGATTTCAGTGTATTTTTGTCAAAAATACAATTCTGATTTTTTTGTGGGGGAGAGGAGGGCTTATCAAGTAGACCGCATGATGTCTAACAGTGGCCATGCAGCCATCACATCTAGAAATTTTTAAGATCCAATTTAATATTTTTTTGCGTTTTAGGGTTTGATACAATTTTGATGAAGATTAACATTTCCTAGATTGTAAGCTCGAAAGAGCAGGGCCCTCAATCCCCTCATGTTTTGCATGGTATTGTTACTGTTCTGTCACATGTTCTGTCCCCCTTTGTAATGTACAGCGCTCAGCGAACTATTGGCACTTTATAAATACTGTATAATAATAATAATAATAATAATATAATAATTTACAGCCTTGCTGTCTCTGCCAACTGTTTTTGCTTGACTGGGGCAGGGACGGCTAAAAAAAGAAAACAATAACCTAAACAATTTTTCATCATGCAAACGTGAAATATTGTTACAAATAAATAACATAAAAAATACTGGTGGGAGGTAAAATGAGTGGGTATGGACCAGTGTTTGGCTCTATCATAGATCATGTTTCTGCCCTTTCTATCTTTGTTTTGGAGACCGTAAGATTTTCACTATTTGAATCAGAAAAATGTAAATCTATGAACATTAAAAAAGGGCAGCATGCAAAGTTCAGCTTTGCCTGAGTCAGAAACATGTGGCAAAACCAAAGCAAACTTGTGTGAGGGCTGCCAGCCTATGCCCTGCCAGCCTTTGTTTTCTCCATGCTTCAGTTTGATGGAGTAAAGCCACCATATTAAAGAAATGTAATGGCAGGTATGGGAAATCTTGGAACAAAATGTAGGGTGTTTTGGAGTCTTCACAGAAGTGTGTGATGGTGTGCCACACACACAAAAAGCCTTTTCTGTTTAAGCAACATGTGTGAAACCAATTTTTAAAGTTCCCCATTTGTTTAAAAAGCTCTTTTCTGTCCCCTGATTTTGTGCATCTATGGTAAATAAGTCAGTTTATGTAACTGCCTCCCGCCCGCCATATAAGGGAATGATGGAAGCAAGGTGGTTCTCTTGTTCTGGAAGGACGTCATATGACCGCGCATGATCGCCCCTGGGGGCGCGCAGTGCTGTGATCGGAGGTGCGCTGTGTCCCTGGGACACAGCGGATCACCGATCAGCGAAAAGAGCAGATGACTTCGGCTCTGTCATATAAATAAGTGCCAGTCAGTGCCTCCTATCAGTGCCAGTCAGTGCCCATCAGTGCCGCCTATCAGTTCCTGTCAGTGCCACCTAACAGTGCCCATCAGTGCCGCCTATCAGTTCCCGTCAGTGCCACCTAACAGTGCCCATCAGTGCCGCCTAACAGTGCCAGTCAGTGCCAACTATCAGTGCCAGTCAGTGCTGTGAATGCCCACCAGTGATGCCTGTCAATGCCCATCAGTGCCACCTACCAGTGCCTCCTCATCAGTGCCCATCAGTGCCACCTATCAGTGTCCATCAGTGCCGCCTATCAGTGCCCATCACTGCAGCCTCATTAGCGCATATCAGTGAAGAAGAAACATTACTCATTCACAAAATTTTATAATGGAAACTAAGAAAAAAGCTTTTTTTAAAAAAAAATTTCAGTTGTTTTTGGTTTGTTTATCAAAAAATAAAAAATCCAGAGGTGATTAAATACCACAAAAAGAAAGCTCTATCTGTCTCAAAAAAATTATAAAAATTCCATATGGGTACAGTGTTGCATGACCGCGCAATTGTCATTCAAAGTGTGAAAGTGCTGAAAGCTGAAAATTGGCCTGGGCAGGAAGGTAGTGAAAGTGCCCGATAGGCAAGTGGTTAAACAAGCAGAAAATACTGTAGTGTATAGCAAAATATGTAATTTTTCTTAATAGAGTGTTTTTTAAAACTGTTTTTAATGCTGTTTCCCCAAGTTTTAAGGTTTTGAAATGTATTGCCAATATTTCCAGTATTGCCATGCTGAGCTCTATAGTCCTGCAATCCAGTGTTCAAATATCTGCCATTTCTAATGCAAATCCAGGCTTGAGAAAGGGATGGAATGCCTGGAAACACATCACCTTATTACCCTAAGTTTGCACATATGATTCTGTGCCTGTGCGACTGTGTGTCGTTTGTCAGCAGGAGGGAGCTGATTCTACTGCCTCAGTGCTGGCTTTGACTGTGACAGCTGGCCAGTGCAATCTCTGGATCCCCACTGGGCTTCAATGACCTGCTCCCTTTGGAGCTGTGCTATTTCAACTGTACATGGTCCTATGCTTTCATGATGACACTTTTGTACTAGACTATGGATGGACTGTCTGACACCACGCAGATGTTCATAAATCATGATATACGTGAATATTGTTTTCATTCATAATAAATGTTTGTCATCACTGACACATTCCTTAATCTTTTTCTATTACCTGTGCAATCTTGATCATCTCCTCCAAAGATTCATTACTACGATGTTGCAGTGTGATATATGTCCTTTGACTGATGATATCCTTTTACCTGTTATGTCAATATTGTGCTGGTTATTGATCAAAGCCTATTTTTGACATTTTTCACATACATGTTAAAATAAGCATTTTTTGCTCAAAAATCTTAGAACCCTCAAATATGATATATTTTCTGAAAGCAGAGGTCCTGATAAATTAAATAGTGGTTGTTGCAATTTTTTTGGGGCATTTATCAAGCATGAATTTTCAGTAAAAAAATACACTTTAATGGATTATAGCACACACAAACACAGCATAATATCAAATTTTTGTGTAAATTAAAAACACATGATGTTGCGCCAAGTAAATAGATACTAAACATGTCAAAATGTAAAGCTGCACATGTGAAATAGAGACAAACTTTAGTACCTACAATTATCCATGTGATGCTTTAAAATTAAACACAGCAAAACACTTTGCGCTGTGACTGGATCCGGTGGAAACAGTAAGGATGTTCTGAAACATGCACTGCTTGCTGCCCTCAACAGACTGGGGTGGTCCAACTTCACTGAATGCAAAATAGAAAAACAGAGCCTGAGGCTCTGAGGAAGAGGTTGTGGCTTCGAAACGCGTTAGTCAGTTGGTCATCCAGGGTTCCATCGTATGGACTCAGATGCTGCTTGGATACATTATCTTGTGTCGTGTGATATGCCTGTGTTTTTATGTTCATTGTGAGTATAGTACTTACCTTGTTTTTTTCAATAAATATTTTAAACTATAATGCACTAGGTCGGTGCACCGTTTTTGTTTTTCTATTTTGCATTAGATGCTTTAAAATTCTTTGCAGATTATCAGTTTAGAGTTAAATGTGAGCGCTGGTACTAGAATTATTTCTCTCACTCTTTCACATGTATGGCGCAATCACTGTTTTCATATGTGTGCAGGAGCTATGCATTTGTGCGTGAGCACAGGGGGATAAGGGTGTTTTAATTTTTTAAAATTCAATTTATTTACATTTATTACTCTTTTTATTCTTTTTTTTTTTTTTTTACATGAACATCCCTTTTGATAGCTTGGGCAATGACAGGTCCTCTTTCTGGAGAG
Organism: Staurois parvus; assembly: GCF_062004578.1. NCBI lineage: Eukaryota > Metazoa > Chordata > Amphibia > Anura > Ranidae > Staurois > Staurois parvus. The sequence continues at coordinate 8,943,023 of NW_028317874.1, forward strand.
GTTAGGGGTCTATTAGAGCCCTGATCTCTCCTCTGCCTTCTAAGTGTCCTCCTATGTTGTATAAATTGATGTTTATGATTTTTTTAATGATCATGATACGGGGCGGACTGACCATTTGGAAACTCAGGCACTACCCGAGGGCCCGATGTCAGTAGGGGGCCCCATGAGATGCTCCTGGTACCTTTTTCATAGGCTTTTTTGAGTTTGGGCAAGGACACAGGGGCCCCATGAGTTGTCAGTCCACCCCTGTTATGATATATATTTCCGTATATTCTAGAGTTTATCACATTACTGATCTCCTGATGAAGAGTTATGTAATTGAGAATCAAAATGCATCTGTGCTCAGTTGCCCTATGAAGACATCTACTATTTCCTATATATGATCATTCATGGTGTTTTCATTATGTGGATACATCATATTCAGATTGTTTGTTTTAAATGAACATGAAATGTTTTAATGATATATATTTGCACATACTGGTATACGTTTAGTGCCTTAAAATCCCATCCAGGAATCCAAAATAATTTTCATTGAATAAATAGACATTCACAACCTAATACCACATTAAAAAAAAATCTATCATGGTATAGATTCCATATCACCACCCCCACTGTACAGCTATATCTTCATAGAGCATGTGATCATGTGTAAGAAACAATGCCTCTAAAACTGAGAATTCCCACAACTTCTTCTTTCATGGGTAGTATTATTATTATTATTATACAGTATTTATAAAGCGCCAATAGTTCGCTCAGCGCTGTACATTACAAAGGGGGACAGAACATGTGACAGAACAATACCAATACAATGCAAAACATGAGGGGATCAAGGGCCCTGCTCTTTCGAGCTTACAATCTAGGAGGGAGGGAATAGTGGTACAGGAGGAGATAGCTGTGGGGGATGGAGTGGTAGGAAGAGTGGAGGAGGTCGGCAGGTTAGGAGGGGGTGGTGTAGGCTTCCCTGAAGAGATGGGTTTTCAGGGTGCACCTAAAGGAGAGGAGAGTAGGTGATAATCTGATGGGTTGGGGAAGGGAGTTCCAGAGGATGGGTGACACCCTGGAGAAGTCCTGGAGGTGGGCATGGGAGGAGGAGACCAGGGAACTAGAGAGAAGGAGGTCTTGTGAGGAGCGGAGTGTGCGTGCTTGGCGGTACTTGGATATTAGGTCAGTGATGTAGTACGGGGCAGTATGGTGGACAGCTTTGTACATCAGTGTTAGGATTTTGAATTTGATCCTTTGCACAATTGGAAGCCAGTGGAGGGATTGGCAGAGGGGGGTGGTAGAGATGGAGCGGTTGGAAGGGTATACAAGTAGGCATAAAGCAGTCCTCTCACAGTATGCTACTGGAGCTCATCCTCTTCCTTACTACTTCATGGGTAATATAGCTTAAAGCCACCAGAGAGATAATCCATATATGGCAATTGCAAATTGCAAACTCGTGATCTGTGTTTTGGAGTGATCCTCTTTTACATGGATACACTACATGGGACTGTGAGTGAGATATGCTTTTGGAATGGAAAGCATGTGGGCAGACATCTGGGTTGCCTTGTCAACACATTTCACCAATGTGATTGGTGGGTCTTATCAGGACTAGAGAGGGAGCCTCACTTTCAGGCACTACATAGCTGCCAAGACAGACCACAATGTTTTTGCATTTAACCCTTTCCTAGTTTCCCAATGGTATCAATACAAACATAACGGGAAAATAAATTAAGAGCCTGCTTCATCTTTTCCTGTTGTTCCTACTAGGCTTGATAGTGGTCATAAGCTTCATCTCGAATAATATTTTTTTCTAACCACAGGTAAAGAACGTAGATAACCAACAGGGATGACAGAATAATTATATCACACCAAGGAAATGCTTTTCCTTAAATTTTCATCAAATGAAACACAATAGAGCAGCACTCCACATCAGTATTTTATTCTCACTCAAAATCCACCGTTTCATAGATAGTTATGAAAAATTATAATTCACTTTAAAAACCTGCAAATTACATTCTATATTTAAACCATTAGGTACCATGCTCGCCTGCAGAACTTCTCCCAAGCCTCTCCCATCCTATGGAATTCCCTACCCCAATCTGTCCAACTATCTCCTGCTCTGTCCACTTTTAGGCGATCCCTGAAAACATTTATTTTCAGAGAAACCTATCCTGCCTCCACCTAACAACTGTATTTTCTCTATCGGCTCATCCTAAACAGTTATTACCTTTTTGTAGCAATATACCCTCCCCTTTTAGATTGTAAGCTCTAATGAGCAGGGCTCTCTGATTCCTCCTGTATTCAAATTGCATTGTAACTGTACTGTTTGCCCTCACATTGTAAAGCGCTGCACAGACTGTTGGAGCTATATAAATCCTGTATAATAATAATCAGAGTATTAACACTTGCCCTCTAGAGGATTTACACCCCCCCCCACTTTCCTGACAAGGCCATTTTTTGTGTTATGGCACTGTGTTATTTTAACTGAAAATTGCCCGGTCGTGCAACGCTACACCCAAATGAAATTTATGGCTTTTTTTCCCCATATATAGAGCTTTCTTTTTGTGCTATAAAAAAAAAAGACTGACCATTTTGAGAAAAAACAATATGTTTTACTTTTTGCTATAAACATGTCCAGTAAAGAATTTCTAAAAATCTAATTTTGTTATAAATTTAGGCCAAAATGTATTCTGCGACATGTCTTTGCTAAAAAAAAAACAATCCACGTAAATAATTGGTTTATGTGAAAGTTATAGTGTTTACAAATGGCAGTATATATACTGGGATTTTAAAGACAAATATATTTTTACTAGTAATGGCGGTGATCAGCGACTTATAGCAGGACTGCGGCGGGCATTCTGACACTGGGGGGAACTGACTTGGTGTCACTGAGATCCCCAGTGACACCAATACAGTGATCAGTGCTAATAAAAAGCACTGACACTGTACTAATGGCACTGGGCAGAAAGGGGTTAACATCTGGGGCGATCAAAGGGTTAACTGTGTGCTATGTGCTGTTTTACTGTGTGCTTCGTTATAAGCACACTGCTTTGCATGGCTCTGCTTACAGTTCTCTCCCTCCGCCGTTAATGCTCCCCGGTCACCTGATGTCGGCGTGTGATAATCAATGGCTGGGACCTGGTGATTGACAGGTTAGGCCACGAATAGTGGCGTGGGTAGGGCACATGAGCTGCTTGCGTGGGGCCCCTACCTCTAAATGCAAAATGATGCATACTATACGTGTTGTATGTATATACATGATTTTGTGCACCTCTGCCGCCCTGTAACAGTATATCTGCTATAGGGTGGCGGGAAAGTGGTTAATGTGGTTGTAAAGTCTGAGGGTTTTTTACCTTCATGCATTTTATGCATGAAGGTAAAAAAAAACCTTCTGTGCGCAGCAGCGCCCCCTCAATACTTACCTGAGCCTCATTGAGATGTGAATGACAGCCTTGGCTGTCCCGGGTCTCTGCCTCCTCATTGGCTGAGACAGCAAGTGGGAGTCATTGGCTCCCGATGCTGTCAATCACAGCCATTAAGAAGAGAGAAGGGGTGGGGCCAAGTGAATGGACACACGGAGCAGCTTCTTGCTGTGGGGTCACCCAACAGACAGGAAGAGCCAGGAGAGTCTGCGGGGGACCCAAGAAGAGTAGGATCCATGCTGCTTTGTGCAAAACCACTGCACACAGTAGGTAAGTATAGACATGTTTGTTATTTTACAAAAACAAAATTAACTTTTAGAAGCGCTTTAAAGTCTTAGTTCACCTTTACCAAAATACTGCTTATGCAGATAAGGGTGCCTATAGATAAATGTGCACCTCTGGCTAAAGTTGGACAATGGATAAGGCCATCTGAGTACCTCCCAAAGTCTGGCTGAAGAACTCCTAGAGATTATATCATCCCATCCTGCCTTGTTGCTAGGATGTTCCTAAGACTCTCCCAGTCATTACTGACCACCCCCACAATCACAGGGGTAAACTCTCAAACCCTGAAACACACATGCGTGATCCCGTTTCCTCCATTGCAGTATTGCTAATCTCAGAGCTACAATGACAGAGGAAAGAGAGTGCATGTTAGGAGGTTTCATTTGACTGATATTGTCTTATCAACGTCCTAGCTACAAGGCAGGGCAGGCTGATGTCATCTGTGGGAGTTTTTTGGCCAGACTTCAGGAGGTGTGTAAGTATCCCAGACCTTTAGTAGGGGCATTATTTCACTTTGGTCAAAGTTGTAATGCTTGTTTTTATCTGCAGAGGCTGTGTACTGTATATCTAAATATTATTGTGTTGAGTAGGGAGCCATCTATTGGGTATTCACTGAAATTGCACCGTACTTTTATTCTTTTCAAACAAGTACAGGAAGTGCTTTGTATTTTTAAAAAACGTTTATCCACACATCACTGCGGAACTATTTTAGCTTCCAGAAGAACAGTAGAGAACGTCTCCTCTTTTTTCTCTTTGATAAACATATGCTTGTAAATCTATCGTTTGTTAAAGCTATGATATTTCAGGATTGCAATGCTTTGTATTTGATTTGGATTTGTAGGTGAGCTATCTGCAAAAGAATTGTGTTTATTGTATGCATTTGAAAGAGGTATGTAAAAAGTATATTGTAACCTCCGTTTAATTAACTGTATTCAGTTTTACAGAACTATTCACAGAAATAAATTCAGTTTTGTGATGGAACTAAACACTGCTTCTGTCAGTTTTGTTAGCTAGCTGTTTGCTAACAGTTAGTAGGACAGCATAGCCCTCTTATCTGCATAGGTAGCTTTTTGGTAAAGGTGAAAAACCTATTAAGCTTGTATATCCATATCCTTTTGTGTCAAAATCACCTCTTCTTGTAGGGAGATTTCAAACATAAAAACGTTTTACTCCCAATCATTTCTCCCCTATTGCGTTATACCAAGATGCTCTCCTTTTCCTTATTTTTAGTGTCTCTTAAAAGTTTACCTATTCTTTGTTTGAGTTGGTGTTTTGTTTTATCAATATAATATTTATGACACAGGCAATCAAATTGATAAATTACTTTACCAGCCACACAGTTCACAAATTGGTTGATCCAATACCTTTTTGATAAGTTGCAAAAGTCCTTAGATTTATGTACAAATAGACACACTGGACATGGGCCACACGGATATATTCTCTTTATTCTCAGGATGTTTGTAAATCAGGATACTGAGGTCTTAATGCAGCATCATAGTGGCCCAGATGGTAAGGTGACAAATGAAAATTTCTGCTTTTTTCCAACAAAGATTTAAGATGTGCCAGTGTTTGGCCTTAATCAGTTTCAATTTTTGCCAGTGTAAGCCATATTGTATGACCATCTAAACTGCTTCCCTACATTGCTTAATTACATTGTTTTCTATTAATAAATCTTCTCTTCTTGGCTACTGGCCATCTGTAGCTTTTATGACTATTCCCATGTGAATAGACTCTTCTCCTAAATCTCTGGTATATGGATCTAACTTACTGTTTATAGTTCTTGTCCTAAGCACACTTATGGCAGATTCTTAAAAATTGATCAGTTGAATGCCATTCACCAGTGACCCATGATCGTGACTCAGTGTTCAAAATGGCATTATCTGCTGTTTCTTTTCTAAAAGTCCTTGTGACCAATCAATTATTTCCCTTCATTTTCCATAGATCCATAAAAGGAATCTGCTTCATATCCATTGTAAAAATATGTCAAATGTTCCTATCATTGCTGATAGAGGCCCCAATACATTTTTCTATTTGTTGTGTGGATCCATGACACAGCATCATGGCGTTATCAACTGTTCACATATTATATTTATTGGATAACTTTTATCCAGGAAGTATGAGAAGGGGGCGAGAACCCAATGAGGTGTCATTGTATATAAAAAGTCAGAACTGATTCCCACAAAAAGGATTCGGACACTCGTCACAATCTTTTCAATTTTCTTTAGTTTCTCTTTTCAAAAGTCTTTAACAATGATAAATTATAAATCGTTTAGTTGAACCTCTATATACATTTTATTTAGAAAGGAAACCATTTCTGGGAAAGGTGTCATTCAATAATTTTTCATCAAGGAAATGGCTTACCTCACCAATATACCTCTCTTCAGGTAACACGACTACATTTCTCCCCTTATCACTAATTTTAATGAGTTAAGTTGTCTTTAGTTCTTGTATAGCTCTTCTTTCCTCTTTTGTTGGGTTATCATGTATTATGTATCTTCCTAGACCAATTTATAATTAATATAAATATTTAAATATATATTTAAATGTAATTACTATAAATAATTAAAACAAATATAACTATTAATCCTGATTTACCAGCTCAAAAATAAATTCAGTTCTAATGAACTCTCTTCATTTGTTCTGAGATCACCTTTCTCTATATTTAATTATTTTAAATATACCTTCCGCAAAAAGATCTTTAAATTATAAACTGATCCTTTGCTTTTGTGGGCAAGAAAGAAAGCCCCTTTTGTAATAAAATCAAATGATTCTCATTAAGGGGGGACCCTGCTAGATTACTTACATTGTTTTCTTCATCCATCTCCTGGATTAAAGGTTTTATCACTACTTCTTTATATTTCTTGTCCTGCCCCTCTTTTTGCTCTCCTTTGTTGTTTTGTCACCTGAATTAAATAATTCTCCCCCTGTAGTCTGTCGGAAGGCTAGTGGTTAACAAGATGTAAGTCTGATGGTGCCATGTTTTGTGCGGGGTCCGGTGATTGACGACCGCGGCCATGAATGGTGGCACGGGTAAGGTGCGTGAGCACCTTGTGTGCGTCCCCTACCCGGAAATGCAAAATCACGTATATATACATGATTTTGTGCACAGCTGCTGCCCTGTAGCAGTATTTCTGCTATGGGGCAGAGCTAAAGAGGTTAAAACACAGCCACTCACCTGTCCCTCGATCCTGCGGTGTCCTCCCCGCGGCCCATTTCAGTGGCCATCCTGTGTTCCTGGCATTGGCATCTTAAGTGTGTGCCTCTGTGGGCCATGCCCATTGCGCATGCGCAAGTAGCGCTGCGCTTTCAGAACAGTCGCATAGTCTTCTGGACCACTTCTGCTTCTGATCGCCTAGGCTGTCATTTTCGAGTACCCACCCACCTCCCCCCATTCCCTACCAGACTCTTGATCCGAACACAGGCCTGGAAGGCCAGGAAAGGGCGAACAAGCGCCCCCCTCCTGTACCGGCTACATGCCCTCAACATGGGGAGGTGCTTTGAGGTAGGGGGCCTCCCATGGTCAGGTGGATTGCTTTGGCCAATCACAAAGCATTATCAGAATGCAATGAATTGTAGGGCGTGGCAGAAGAACAGCCCGCCGAAAGCCCTGATTGTTCGCACTTACGTTCGACTCGAACATCAAGCCCATCACTAATCAGTACAATGTTTCCTGCATTTCTAGGAATCTTTTGTTAAGTAAATGTTCCACTGGGACTGCTTTGTCCCTAAGTTCTCAATGAAATGATATCTACCTCAATACAAGTTTCCAGGTGAAAATGTAAGAAGTATACTCTTGATGAGATGTACCTCTTTAACTTGTACACTATCTCTATGTATGTTCTTCACACATGGTTAGAAAATAATAGGCAAGATGAATCTGACAGCCACTAGCAGGCATTCCCAATAAAAACAAAAAGAAAGTTGATAGATAAAACAAGAAAGGATGAAGCAGACTCAATAAGTTAGCAATTGTTCGCAGCCGCACATGGATTATATCTCTGATAGTATACTATGAGAGGACTACTGGTGTATCCATGACAGTGGATGCTCTGGGAAATCTAAATGCGTTAGAGACAAATGCATGGTAAATAATTGCATCTTTAGTGGTAATATGAAGAAAAGCCCTGATTGTTCGCACTTACGTTCGACTCGAACATCAAGCCCATCACTAATCAGTACAATGTTTCCTGCATTTCTAGGAATCTTTTGTTAAGTAAATGTTCCACTGGGACTGCTTTGTCCCTAAGTTCTCAATGAAATGATAGCCACCTCAATACAAGTTTCCAGGTGAAAATTTAAGAAGTATACTCTTGATGAGATGTACCTCTTTAACTTGTACACTATCTCTATGTATGTTCTTCACACATGGTTAGAAAATAATAGGCAAGATGAATCTTAAGGCCACTAGCAGGCATTCCCAATATAAACAAAAAGAAAGTTGATAGATAAAACAAGAAAGGATGAAGCAGACTCAATAAGTTAGCAATTGCTTGCAGCCGCACATGGATTATATCTCTGATAGTATACTATGAGAGGACTACTGGTGTATCCATGACAGTGGATGCTCTGGGAAATCTAAATGCGTTAGAGACAAATGCATGGTAAATAGATGCATCTTTAGTGGTAATATGAAGAAGTGGTGATATTGAATCTATACTATGATTCCATGGTGATGTCCTGTGATGTAAATTTCAAGCTATATTTCAATAGAGTGATTTAATCCACTATTAAACTTTGGAGAACAGTGAGTAACAATGTTGTTATTTTTCAGTGCTGTGATGGGTTTGGATATCTATTTTCTCGTCTCCAGAAATCAAATTAACTCCCACAATCCACATTATTTATGGTCCCTAGACACAGTGAGGATGATTTACTAAAATTTGTACATACAGAATCCGAGGCAGCTGTGCATGGCAACCAATCAGCTTCTAACTTCAGCTTGTTCAGTTAAGCTTTAACAATAAAACCTGGAAGCTGATCGGTTACTATGAGCAACTGCACCAGATTCTGTGTGCACCAGTTTTAGTAAATCTGCTCCAGTGTTTACCCCTCCCTAGATGGAATATTCTTCTTGTTGTCACATCTACACAGTTAAGTCCCATAGACTCATCTGAGTTTTCTACCAAGGCATGACACAGATACACTACTATAGAAACAGCCAGTACCTCTGAATATGCTAGGAGTATAGGCCGATGTGGGAGTGACAGGTAGAAGAATTGCATTCTAATCTCAGGACACATTTATGTTTTAGCTAGGTATGGGAATGAGGGAATTGGTAGAACCTTTGTACATTTGGATGTTAGAATGTCTGCTTTACAGAAACATTCATTAATGTAACAGCGTTTTTTCAACGCAAATATCAAAAATGAAAAAGGTAGCGCTGACACAGATAAATAAATAGATTAGAGTAGATAAATAGATAGATATATAGTGTAGATAAATAGATAGCATGTAATATTACATACAAAACGGAACATAAAGCATCTTTGTGACAGTCATTATTGATAGAAAACTCTATTAGTATTTTTTTCTCTGTGTCTTCTTATGGCTTTCAGCTGCACATTTTCTACGCTGTGATAATACTACAATATGTTCCAGTCTCTCCTTTCCACTTGGCTGCTTGGTTTGCAGAGGATGCTTTACAGATGTGTGCTGTCCCATGACAAACAATTACCCTTGTTCCTCACAGCAGGGGGCCATTAGGACATCATCACCAGTTCTGCTAAGTCATCTCACAATCTTGTATTGGTGCAATCACTTCTCAACCGGGAGTATAAAGCTTGGGAATCTAGAAGCTCCAAACTGCACCCCTCCAGGCATATTATTTGTTATTTTGATCCAGGAGTGTGACAGATAATGGCTAATATGCTAATTTCAAGAGACTGTCATTGGAATCTAGCCTTGGCTTCAATATTCAGAAAAAATTAAGGGAAGCTAGGAAATGATAATGTAATTACCATGTCTTTCCAATTTAGCAACAATGAGGAAAATAGCCAAGCATAAAATCACACCAAACATGAATCCTAGCTTCTCTATATTTGGTGTATTCATATTTTCAAAAGCAATAATACATTTATGTGTTATATTCATTAAATGGATCTAAAATACAACTGAAAAAGGATATAACTATAAGCCTGTACCTTATTTAAAAAACGTGTGTCAAAGAACAGAGCATAAATACATGGGAAACTTTGCTAAAGGGAAACAACGTAACACTTTTGCTTTGTAGACCTGTGCCTGATATTTGCAAAATGTACTAACATTATTTCAAGAGTTATTGAGAAAGACAAAAAACTATGATCCTTTCTTTCTTTTATAATGATACGGATCCATTTGAAAAATAAACCTAACTTGCATCAATATTCAATCATGTTACAGTATTAAAGCTTTTTGCAAAATCATAAAAAAAAAAAATGCAAATACAGAGTAATGAAGAATACATGGCATACACTATTGGCTGTTTTCTTACTCCTTGTTTTCCTGGAGGTGTGAACAATGGTTTTCATTTAAACTTCGTAGTAGGCCTGTATGATATTGGAATACATATCCAATGTTTCTCTGCAGCTTCTCCAGTCTCTCTGTGTATCTGCTTCATGAAGAATAAACCAGAGCTTACTTGTTTCTGCAGAAATAAATGATACTTCTGCTTTAACAAATTTATTTGCAGTCTTGCCAAACCATTCAGGGTTATCCTTGGATCCAGTGCACACCAGCTGCTCTAGCAGAGTGCTAAGGTTGTGTTAGACCAGCAATGGGCAAACTACGGCCCGCGGGCCGTATACGGCCCGGCGGACCTTTTAATCCGGCCCGCGGAGCTAGGCTCCCGCAAGGCCAGTGGTCGGCAAGCCGCGGCTCTTTACAATAGATGCGGCTCTCCTGTGTGCCGGGCGCCCGCTCCCCTCCCTCCTCTCGGGCGGGCGGGCGACCTCCTCTCCTCCTCTCCCCTCCCCTCCTCTCGGATGGCCGCCCCCCCTCTAGGATGGCCGTCCCCTCCCTCCTCTCGGGCGTCAGGACTCTGCAGCTGTCAGGATGTAGGCGGGGCAGCCAGGATGTAGGCGGGGCAGCGTGACGAACTCTTCTCTCACAGTCCTCCCTGAAGACCAGAACGGCGCGGGAATACGAGAGGAACGCGCGGAGGAGCAAAGGTAAGTGAATTGACACAGGGGGGACTTACTATATGGGGGACTTACTATATGGGGAATGAATTACTATATGGGGGACTTACTATATGGGGAATGAATTACTATATGGAGGACTTACTATATGGGGAATGAATTACTATATGGGGGACTTACTATATGGGGGATGAATTACTATATGGGGGTCTTACTATATGGGGAATGAATTACTATATGGGGGACTTACTATATGGGGAATGAATTACTATATGGAGGACTTACTATATGGGGAATGAATTACTATATGGGGGACTTACTATATGGGGAATGAATTACTATATGGAGGACTTACTATATGGGGAATGAATTACTATATGGGGGACTTACTATATGGGGAATGAATTACTATATGGGGGACTTACTTTATGGGGAATGAATTACTATATGGGGGACTTACTTTATGGGGAATGAATTACTATATGGGGGACTTACTATATGGGGAATGAATTACTATATGGGGGACTTACTATATGGGGAATGAATTACTATATGGGGGACTTACTATATGGGGGACTTACTATATGGGGGATGAATTACTATATGGGGGATGAATTAATATGGGGGATGAATTACTATGTGGGGGATGAATTACTATGTGGGGGATGAATTACTATGGGGGATGAATTACTATATGGGGGATGAATTACTATATGGGGGATGAATTACTATGTGGGGGATGAATTACTATGGGGGATGAATTACTATATGGGGGATGAATTACTATATGGGGGATGAATTGCTATATGGGGGACGAATTGCTATATGGGGGACGAATTGCTATATGGGGGATGAATTACTATATGGGGGATGAATTACTATGGGGGATGAATTACTATATGGGGGATTAATTACTATGCTTACTATGGGGGAATATTACTATACTTACTATGGATGACACATACACATCATTCATCTACTCTTGGTCCGGCCCCCGGGTCCAATATATGAACCCATTGCGGCCCTCAAGTCAAAAAGTTTGCCCACCCCTGTGTTAGACCATTGAGTGTTCTATGTCAGCTCTATAAAATGCTGTCATGTTTCCAAAGTGCTGTAGTTCATGATCTCAGTATATAGCATTCACTTTTGTCAGATTTGTACTCAGAAGCTCAGGTGACTTTTAAACAAAATAAATGTGTCATCTTCATGCTTACATGCAGTATCAGGACCAGGTTATCTAGCTCCCAGGGCAAGGGTGCAGAACTGTACCCCTCTCCCATTGGTAATTCATGCCATAGAATGGGTTTACTGTCCAATCTCTGCCCCTTGTTTCGCTGTGCTTAGGGCAGCTGTCCCTCCTGCCCACCCTTTGTCATGGCCCTGTTTACATAGATAGGCTAGCGGAGTAGCAAGCCTTTGCTTGTGATGGCCCTCTCAAAACCTTAGGTCACATTCTAGTTCCAAAAGTAGACATGCAAATTACAAAGACGCTAACAAGGTTCTTCACTGATCCTTTAAAAATGGTCGTTCCTATCACAAGCTGGGGAATAATTATTTAAATAATTAAAGTTAGAAAGACCCCAGCTTCACCTGTTTCTGTCCCATCTGCTTCTTAATTTTCACTGAATGGCATTGCAGCTGGCACACTATATCCCTAAAGATGCCCATTTACTCTCTGACTAACTTAGACATGCCCCTTGAACTTCAAGAGGTGCTGTTAACTGCTGTTGTGTCCTATGTGATGCATGCAACTTCCGTAGAGCAATTTGTATGCAGTTGGGAAGACGCTGCCCCCACTGCACACTGAATCCTAGAAATATCAGCTAAAAATATACTATAAGTTTTGTTGCTCTCTATGTGTGAATGAGCTATGTTTCTTAGTAAGTAAAACTGACTTGCTATGTTCCTTATTGTATTAGGTGACAATGTACTCTATATTATTTATTTTTGTGGAGGTAGTAAGGCTTATGGAAAAGTACTTCAGACTAGTGTTTTATGTTGCGCAGTGGGAACACATGTTATGCATTCTGCCCACAGGCCAGTTCAAAATAGATAAGTAACCTATATATATATATCTTCAGACTGCAGTTTGGCCTTAAGTAACTATAGAGATGAATTATTGCCTTTAACAACATGATTATGTGAAACAATAATCCAAAACAAAGAAATGAAAGCTTAAAGTAATAATAAAGGTTCAGTTTTTTTTAAATAACAAACATGTCATAATCACCTGTTCTGTGCCTTACCCTTCTCTTATTGGGTACCCCGTCAGCACTCTTGCCCCCACCCCCCAACTCTGCAGGTACTCATGCAGGCTCGCTCTCGAGCTACCTGTGTGTGTCTGTCACACAGGGTGCTGCTCCGCCTAAGCCCCTGCTCCCTCCCCATTGGCTGTGTTGAGCTGCGGGGAGCGGGACTGACTGGGACTGAGCAGGGTGTGGAAAGGAGTTAAAGGACCAAATGATTATAAAGCTGTGGAGACTTACATCGGTAGTACCCAGAAATGTAACATGGTACATCTAAGGGACAAAAGTGCAGTTTGACTGAACTGTATTGTGAAGTCAATAAAGGAAGGTGAGAGTACATCCGCATGCAGCACCACTTAATTTGAATTTGAGTTTTTGGCCTTTGGTTCTGTGTTTTTTTAGTTTATATTCATATTAGATTTTTTTTGTCATTAATACATAGTTTTAATATAAGGTATATAATTATCTGATTAATTTTGTATTTGTTTGCTGATTAGTATGAACACGGCATTAAGTGTTTTGCAGTTGGTGGAGGAGTTTTATGTTGCACTTTGGTTGGTATAATCAACTAGTGTTTCGCATAATTTATCATTTTGTAGTTGGATGAGTATTGTTGGAGGAATTATTATCACAAATGAGAAGGTCATGCTAGAACTGAATATTATGTCATGGCAAACTGAAATGGTTTGGTTCATCAACTTTTAGGATTTAGGACCTGATATCATAAACAGTTGAGGTAAGTGAATACAAAAAAGCAAAGCTAACTAAAATTTGTAACTGATAGGATCAAAGTGAATGGTGCTAAAAGTGGTTTGGAAATTTAAAAAAAAAGCAAATAACAGTCCAGCAAACTATGCAATTATATATTTCCAACATGGAGGAAGCAAAGGATCATGGTCATAAAATTAACATTTAGCCAGTCAGGTTCCATTTAGCCATGGACTTCAAACAACATCAGGGCAAAGGTCCTGTTGTTATTTACAACAGGGGTGCAGTATTAGCAGGTCCTTTCATGCTACTTGTGGAGTAGTTACAGTCACAGAGGGCATTTCCAGTCTCTTGAAGATCCTTCATAAATGAGCCCTATACAGTTTTATTTAAGGCATTCAACCCTGACTGAACTTTATTTTCAGAATCAAAACATGCATCATATTTTCCCTAGACAACATGAGACCATACAAAGAATAACGCATTAAAAACTATATCTAGTTTGAAGTCTCACCCCCCATTAATATATATGTATTGGCCAAACTATGCTCCTACTGGTTTCAAAAAATAATTTAAGCCAACTGCACGTTCTTTGATGTCACTGCTTGTGGTCTGTGTTCGTTAATCTTTCTGCCTGGTGTTTTAATTTTAATGTCTAATAAACATAACAATGCTCTTATATAGCAGGAACAATGAGCAATTTGAAGCACAGTGTTCTAGCTAAAAATAAAATGCTTCTACAAAATAAAAACATAGATTCTGCTAAATGATGCAGGATGATGTTATGTTTTCATATGTAGTGTTTGAACTAGAAATCTTTGTTTTTGCTGGAAACAAAGCCAGTGGCTATTAAATAGGAACATCCAAAGACATCAAAGCTGTTAGACCTTTGGACACTGCCTAGGAGTGCTTTCTGTGCTATTATCTGGATCCGATACAAGCTGAGAACAATACGCCAGACTTACCAACTTTACTGTTTTCCCCTTAAGAGATTCTGGAGGACAAAGGTTTAAATTTTTAGAGTTCACTACAAGTGCAAATGTATAAAAGTAGTTTGTTTTACATTTTACTACTATACAGAAAAAAAAAAGAAAAGAAAACTTCATTCTGTTTAACTTAAACTTGGTTCCCAGATGTTAGGGTTAAAGGTTGGTGATAAAAGTATCATGTTTTAGAGTATTTCTATGTAAAATTTAACCCCAATATATGGTTCTTCCCAAGAGGTTGTTCTTTGGTATTGGTTCAGACTTTCTCTCTTCCTCACCCAGCAAGAGGTCCCATTCCTGACTGCTAAATTATTATAGCCCACCTCTATACTTCAGAAAATCCAGGCCTGGTATGTGAAACAATTGGAACTTTGTCAAAAATATTAAAGTTTCCTTTTGAAAGTATACATTTTCTGTGGTTATCATTTCCAATTATCATGCGGTTCTGACTAGTATTTATAAGTAATTTGCAGGATTTAAATGGTAGACACGAATTATGACAAGAAGTAAACAAACAATGCTATAAAGCTAATTTGAGATACCATTTGGAACACTAAATATGTATTCTACAGCTTACTTCAAAGAAATTAGATCACCACATAAAAGATATTGAAGGTCCTAATCTAAAAACACTTGAGATTTTGTATTAATATTTAAAGTCCTTACAAAGGGGAAGAAGGAGAGATAGGAGCATGTTTATAAAGGAATCACTGGCAAGTTCGACAGCTAGTTTTTGGGTAAAGCACTCTTCTGACATTTGCACCATTTGTCAGAAATTATCCAGCTACATTTACTTTATAAATTACTCTCAACTAGGTGAATGTTAAAGTGTTACTAAACCCAGGACCCTGCATTCACTATATCTGGTCTCCCTCAGTACACAGAACATGGAAATGCAATTATTTTAGTAAATATAAACTGCTAAATACCTTTTCTCATCAACAGTTAGAGCAGTCTTGTGGCTTCTATCTGTGTCCAGCCCAGCATTAGCTAAAGCTTGTAGGAGGAGTTTTCTTTCTGCTCTAGGAGGATGGAAATCCCCTGACCTCTGTCTGAGCAGTGCTGATTGGCCCTGTGCTGATCACATGCACTCTCCCAAGATAAAAAAAAACCTCTCTAGTAATATACACCAAACTGAGCATGTGCATGCCTTCATTTCAGTCTGGAGATAAGTGGTGGTCGCTTGAGAAAGGGGAGGAACAGAGAAGAAAGGATCAGACAGCCTTTTTAATGCAGAGGATTAACCCTTTAGGTTCCACAATGAGTATAACAAGCATTCTTTACTTCATATACAGACTGATTTTACTGTTGTGGGTTTAGTAACACTTTAAATCTTCTAAGCAGCCCCCAAACATCATACAGTAGTCTATATAACCAGACCTTAGCCAGGCCTGGAAATATTTTGACCTGAGCCATTCAGAATCAGTACTAAGTGGTTTAAGTGTAATGAAAAAAAAAAAAGAAATAAAAAAATGTGCCCTACTCCAAACAGAATCAGCCTGGCATGTCAGGCCTGTGGGCTGGTATTCACATTGCAAGAGGCAGCGAATATATGCTCAGTGAGGCAGAGAGTACATGCTTTTTAGAACTGGGAAGGGGTGGAATTTATGAATAGCTCCTAAAAAAATGAAGTAAAAATCCCAAAAGAACCAGTGTTTGATAATCGCACCAAGCACTACAGTTGCTTTTGAAAGGGTTGTTAATTGAACTATGCGAAGAACAGTTTATACATTACTTGATTGAGTTACCTTACTGAACTTTGCACATCACTGTTCTACACTGCCTTAATGATAACCAAAAAAAGTGAAAAAGTAACTGTATATTTTTTCTTTTAAAAACACCTGGTGCAGGTGCCAGATTGTTATTACATTTTTAAAAAAGAAAAGTTCTTTATAATTCAAACACACTTGTGTTTGTCTGCTACCGTTTTATGGATCAACAAATCAGTAAATTTCTGCTTGTTCATTTTAAAGCATTACTGCACTTCAGCTAACACTCATTGTGCATATGGCAGTTTATTTTTATTGTTTTTAAATAAAAAAGCTCTTAAATTACAATTTACCCAAACATAGCCAAAGGCATAAGGATAACCACTGGCAGTGGAGAGGGTTAAAGAGGAACTAATCTCTCTCCTTCAACATTACCTATTTGTAATATTTATGCTGCTAGCATTAGAACATAGGTAGGAAGGTATATTATACTTTAAACCTTTATTGTTTTACATTTCTTCTGTTGCTGCTTGGTTTCTGGCTTAGGCCACAATTATGTCATAAATCCCATCTTCCCAGTCTTCCCCAGTCTTCATAGGCAGCCTTCATAGGCATTATTTTTCTTTTATCTGTAGGAGGGGAAGACAGGTTTTCTCAGTTAAGCACGTCGTCCTACCTACATCCCTGAGCTGGCAGTGGCTATACATGCTAGGGGGGTGTTTCTCAAAGTGATCTCTCTACAAAATAAGCCATGCAGACTTGGATGGATGGTTGAGTTTGAATATTAAAAATAAATTATATGTGTTTTTAGTTTGTGGTGCACATTTGCAGATGAGTTCCACTTTAATTTATTGCCACCATATTCCCTCTTCCTGCCAATAATGAGCTGTAAGAGGACTATGCCCATATAAGCCCTCATGTATTTTTCTATCAATAATTTGGGAGTATTATCAAAATATTGCTCAATATCCCTCTAGGCAAGCAAGAATTTTTTAGCTTTTGTATTTTTAGAAGCCAATGACATTTCTCAAATTCATCTGGTAATATATGTCCTTTAAAAGAGTAGCTTTAAAAGAGTAGCTTTAAAAAAAGTTGTTTAACCTCCTCCCGCCCGCCATATAAAGAAATGACGGGTGTAAGACGGTTCTCTTGTTCTGGGAGGACGTCATATGACGTCCTCCCACTCTAACTGCGTGTGCGCAGCTCCAGGGGTGCGCAGCATGGCGATCGGTGCTGTGCTGTTTCCCTCAGACACAGCGGATCACCGTTCAACATAAAGAGCTAAAGATGTCGGCTCAGTCATGTGATCAGCTGTGTCCAATCACAGCTGATCTCATGTAAATAAGGAAATGCCGGTTATCAGCATTTCTCTCCTCACGAGCTGTCACGCTGACAGCTCGAGAGGAGAGGAGAGCCGGTAATCGGCATTCCTCAGAGGGGACATGTACACTGATCATCAGGGCGGTGATGATCAGTGTGCCCTGATGATTAGTGTAGCCCCAGCAGTGCCATCTGTCAGTGTCCATCAATGCCACCTGTCAGTGCTCATCAATGCCACCTGCCAGTGCCCATCGGTGCCTCCTCTTCAATGCCCATCAGTGCCACCTATCAGTGCCCATCACTGCAGCCTCATTAGCACATATCAGTGAAGGAGAAAAGTCACTTATTTACAACATTTTATAACAAAAACTAAGAAATAACGTTTTTTTTTCTAAATTTTCAGTTGTTTCTGGTTTGTTTAGCAAAAAATAAAAAAACCCAGAGGTGATTAAATACTACCAAAATAAAGCTCTATCTGTCTCAAAAAAATTATAAAAATTTCATATGTGTACAGTGTTGCATGACCACGAAATTGTCATTCAAATGTGACAGCGCTGAAAGCTGAAAATTGGCCTGGGCAGGAAGAGGGTATAAATGCCCTTTAGACAAGTGGTTAAAAATGTTTCCCTACTCCACCCTTTCATGCTACTTAGAACAAGCATGTCTACAGTTACAGACCCCCATATGCATGCTTCCTTAAATATAACACTAAATTATTTTGTCAGCCTGGACTTACATCAGCAGTCTTACTAAAAGGTAAGCATAGTTTCAAAAACAGTTGCCCTAGTCACACCCCCACCCTCTTCAAAGAGAAGTATGGGTTTTCTTTTAAATAAACATTTATACTGATCTAGGTGGATGCAGCATCAATCTGATACTGCATCTGTCCCCTTCAGTTTCTGAGACTGAGAACTGAGTGAGAAAAGACTGCTGATAACTCAGTTCTCAGTCCTCTCTGAGCAGAGAGCAGGAGCCTACCAGTCACTGGCTCTCTGCTCTGCCCCTCCAGCGCTCACTGGAGTCCTGGGCTGTGGAGGGGACAGAAGTGGCTCGCTCAAGCTCTCAGTGGCTTGCTGAGAGATTGTGTCAGCTGCTGGTCCAGGCATCTTGGAGGATCCTGACTGTAAAGTTGTGATCTTTCCCGAGCCTGGAATAGCTGAGTAACATCAGCGAACAGCGAGCTTTAGCACTCCTGTGATCCCCTGTAGAAGTATAGCTAAAATAGCTTTGGCTTTACTTTGTACCCTGCTACTGATCCCAGTGGCTCTTTTACCAGGAGCTGATAGGTGTAGCCCAACTGCATCCTTTCTGTTGATATAGGAAGCTGTAGGAAATCTCTTCAGTGGGGGCACAGACTGCAACAAAATTTTTTTTTTCAGAAAGTTAAATTAAGATTAGATCCTCTGTCAGATAAGTATTACTGTCTGTGTCTTTCTGCCCTGGTGACAACCTCTCCCTTTGTTTATTATCACCAGCAGGGTCACAGACAACAATGAAAACTTGAAAGAAGTATTGTTCTTTCCCAATCTATGAAATTCTCCAATCTAATGAATTATCTGATTGTTGCCTATGTGCCTATGTACTAGGTGTAATATACCATCTTGCTAAACATTTATAGTTCACTTCCACTTTATTCATATCAACTGCACCATGTGCTAATTTAATTTTCCTTTTTTGCTGTTCATTCAATTGTGTTCCAAGCTCCTTTCCCATTTCTCCACCAACAGTGGAAAAACAGGTCCAGAAAATTATAGTAAATATCTTATAGATGCGAGAGGTGCCATGTTTTTGTATCGTACTCTGAATGGTCTAGTGGTGTACCCCAAGGTTCAGTGTTGGGACCCTTACTTTTTAACTAGTAGCCGACCGCAGATAGCCGAATGACGGCTGCACTGCGGCCGGCCAGTTCTGGGTGGACGTCATATGACGTCCCACCAGAACGCGCTCTCCTGCGCGCCCCAGGGGGCGCGCACACGAAGATCTCCGTGAACGCTGTGTCCTACAGACACAGCTGATCACGTGATGTGGTAAAAGGCCAATCACAGCGGCCTTTTACCACCTAATCAGTGGTGTCCAATGACACGCTGATCAGAGGGAAATGCAAGTGCCGGTTCTCGGCTGCACTTTCCTCACGCTGTCAGATCGTGAGGAAAGTACTGCCGAGAACCGGCAGTTGTCAGAGCGAGGATCGGCACCGATCATCAGGGCACTGATGATCAGTGCCCTGATGATCGGTGCCCAGCAGTGCCACCCGCAAGTTCCGCCCACCTGTGCCCAACAGTGCGCCCACTAACTCCGCCCACCTGTGCCCAGCAGATCACCCACCTGTGCCCAGCAGTGCACCCACCTGTGCCCAGCAGTGCACCCACCTGTGCCACTCTGCAGTGTCACACGCCTGTGCCCAGAAGTGCTACCTACCTGTGCCCAGCAGTGCCACCCACCTGTGCCCACCCACCTGTGCCCACCAGTGTCACCCACCTGTGCCCACCAGTGCCACCCACCTGTGCCCACCCACCAGTGCTGCCCACCAGTGCCACCCACCAGTGCAACCCAGCAGTGCTGCCAGTCAGTGCCACCAGTCAGTGCCCAGCGGTTGTGCCAGTCAGTGCCGCCAGTCAGTGCCCAGCAGTGATGCCAGTCAGTGCCGTCTATCAGTACCCATCATCAGTGTCACCTATCAGTGCCGCCTATCAGTGCTGCATATTAGTGCCGCCTATCTGTGCCACCTCATTAGTACTGCCTATCAGTGCCCTTTAGTGCTGCCTATCAGTGCCCATCAGTGCTGCCTATCAGTGCCCATCAGTGCTGCCTCATCAACGCACATCAGTGAAGGAGAAAAATTACCTGTTTGAAAAATTTTATAATAGAAACAAAGAAACTTTTTTTTTTTTTCAAATTTTTTGCACCTTTTTTATTTATAGCGCAAAAAATAAAGCGCCCAGTGGCGATTAAATACCACCAAAAGAAAGCTCTATTTGTGAGAAAAAAATTATCAAAATTTCATATGGGTACAATGTTGCATGACCGCGCAATTGTCAATCAAAGTGTGGCAGCGCTGAAAGCTGAAAATTGGCCTGGTAAATAAGGGGGTATAAGTGCCTGGTAGGCAAGTGGTTAATATATTTATAAACAATATAGGGTCTGGGATTAAAAATCCCATTTCAGTCTTTGCAGATGACACCAAGCTGTGCAGTGGAATACCGTCCTTACACGATGTCTCCAACTTACAAGCTGACCTTGATGCACTGTGTAATTGGGGAACTATGTGGCAAATGAGGTTCAATGTTGATAAATGTAAGGTTATGCACTTGGGGGCTAAGAATATGCATGCATAATACATACTAGGGGGCGTACAATTGGGGGAATCAATGGTGGAGAAGGATCTGGGGGTTCTGGTAGATCACAAGCTTAATAATGGCATGCAAGGCCAAGCTGTGGCTTCTAAAGCGAGCAAAATCCTCTCTTGTATTAAAAGAGGTATAGACAAAAAGAACATTGGGGAACTGGAGAAAGTACAGAGAAGAGCAACCAAACTCGTAAGAGGCATGGAGGAGCTCAGCTATGAGGAAAGATTAGAGGAACTGATTGTATTCTCTCTTGAGAAGAGGAGATTAAGAGGGGATATGATCAACATGTGTACATCAGTGGTTCATATAGTGAACTCAGTGAAGAGTTCTTCACCTTGAGGTCATCACAGAGGACAAAGGGGCACTCTTTACGTCTGGAGGAAAATAAATTTAATCTCCAAATACGGAAAGGTTTCTTCACAGTAAGAGCTGTGAAAATGTGGAATACTCCCTCAAGAGTTGGTTCTGGCCAGCTCAGTGGATTGCTTTAAAAAAGGCCTGGATTCTTTCTTGGATGCAAAGAATATAACTGGTTACTAACATTTATAAGTAAAGTTGATCCAAGGAATACTCGATTGCCTCTCGGGGGATCAGGAAGTTTTTTGTTCCCTTGCAGGAGCAAATTGGATCATGCTTTGCTGGGTTTTTTGCCTTCCTCTGGATCAACTGTGGGTATAGGATTATAACTTTTTTTTTTATGGTTGAACTGGACGGACTTTTGTCTTTTTTCAGCCAGACTAACTACTGTATGTAACTATGTAACCTGAAATGAACATTTGTTCAAATGGATACAGATTCTCTACTGTTCTTAATGGCTGTGGAAGTGCTGCAACAAAGTGTCTTAATTGGTAATATTGCCACTCATCTAATATAAAAAGCAATTCCATTTTGTGTTTCAATTCCAGAAAAGAACATATTTCCCCCTTTTTCATAATATCCTTTAATTGTGCATTTCTATCTTTTATCCATTTTCCTGATATGTTGTCTTTCCCTGGCGGGAAGTAATTTGTTCCCACCAATGGTATTAGCAGGGAATTATACTCCCACCCCATTTGCTTATGAATTACATGTCATATGCTAATTACATTCTATGTTAAAGTGCTTGTATTTTCAGAAAACATACGAAACTGTTGTGGAACCTGTATAATTCTATCTAAGTGTGCCTCACTTACTGTACTTTCAATCTTTACCCACTTTTTCCCCTGTGCATTATATACCCAATATGCTACCCATGATATTAATACAGAATAATATCTCTTAAAACCCGGCACATTTAAACCCCCATCTGTTTTATCTTTACACAGAACTTCATATTTTACTCTCTGCTGTTAATTTACCCATATATACTTAGGTATAATTTTTTTTAAGACCCCAAAATATATCAAAGGTAGATGTATCAGGATATCGTATGTACTCTCCAGCGCCTCAGGATATGCACAGCCAAAAGGGAAGCCAAGGGTACTAGGACAGCGACAACCAAAGGAAATGTTCCAGGGGTGCAGCCCTCCTCAGACGGGGAAATCAGCCACTGGATAGAGAGAAAACAGGTGGCACAATTTAATTATTTAGGATGCATCAACAGCGAGGCTCTTTCTTTCCATACATCATACATCAGCATCAGAGGTTGGTCATCAGCTCTGAGGAAAGGGATTCGTCCCCGAAACGCGTCAGCATTTGACCGCACTGACAGTGAGAACACCTTGCCCGCCATTGTGGCCATTGTCATTTTTCTATGCTTTTAGATACATGCTTCGTCTGTGAGTATGTTTTTATTATTTCATTCCTACAATAAACCTTGGATAATGCACTAGGTGTGTGCGCCACCTGTTTTCTCTCTATCCAGTAGATGTATCAGGAGCATATGAAATTTATATAACATTTTTGACACTATCACCAACTTCACCATATTTATTTGTCCAACCCAGGAAAGTGATCCTATTGAGATTTTCCTCAGTTCATCATTTATCTCCTTTATTAACGGAATGTAGTTTGTCTGATATATATTCTTAAGGGATGAGGTTAATTTTATTCCTAAATAATTAAATTCTTTTTCCCTCCATGTAAACAGAAATTATTTTTGTAAGGCCTTTTTCTCTGTCCTCGGGACATTCATATTTAATATCTCTGACTCTGAAAGATTCATTTTTAAATTTGATAATTCTCTGTAATATTTTAATATTCTCATTAAATTTGGTAATGTTACCTAGGGTTTACAACGTAGAATAACATTTTGTCTGCATATGCTGTGACTTTATGTTTCACATCTCCAATCTGAATTTCTTTTACATCTACACTGTTTTGTGCTGTCTCTAACAACGGCTCCAGGGATAGGACAAACAGCAGGGGAGAAAGAGGGCATCCCTGCCTTGTTCCATTATGCATTATAAAGGGTTGTAACAATGAACCATTGGTCTTCATAGCTGCTGAGGGATGACTATATGGAGTTTTTATCCCCTGGACCATTTTAGGTCCTATTCCTAGTACCGCCAATGTATTTATCATAAATCTGCAGTCTACCCTGTCGAATGCTTTTTCAGCATCTATCAACAGGATAAGTACTGGGGATTTCTCCCTCTTACTATTTTGCAGGAGGAGCAATGATCTTATCCATTGTCTCTTTCTTCTCTTCCTGGAATGAACCCCACCTGATCTAAGTGAATCCATTCCGACAAAAAGTCTTTCATCTTAGTCACTAAGACCTTTGCATATATTTTTGCGTCAATATTAAGCAATGATATTGGTCTGTAGCTGGCACATTAGAACAGATCTTTCCCCTCTTTAGGTATGATTGCAATGTGTGCCAGCAACAACTCCCTTATTTCCATCCCTTCTCCTAATGCATTCATATATATACACATTTTATGGACTAGTTGTTCTTTAAATTTCCTATAATATCTCACTGTATAACCATCCAGTCCAGGACTCTTCCCTGCAGCTGTACTCTTTTTAGTGCAGCTTGAATTTCTTCCTGTGATATTGGTTTTTTCCAAGGTTACTAATCTTTCTTCTTCTAATCTAGGCAATCCAGTTTCTTTTAAATATATCTGCATTTTTCTGGTTCTTTCTACCTCCACTTCTTTTTGATTCTTAGGTTTTACTGCATATAACCTACTGTACTATTTTTTAAATACACTAGCGATTGCAGTGGTTGAATATACCATTTCTCCTGTCTCATCTCTAATTCTCTCTATAAAATTTACTAATTTCTTTTTCCTTAACCTCCTCACTAAATATTTTCCTGGTACAGTTTGGGTTGAGGTCATTAATGACTACTTCTGTTGTTGGAGTAAGGTTAGAGTTCCATTTCTGCACAATATTGAGTTTAGTGGTTAGTAATATATGCTAAATAATTGTTCTAGAGACTATGCAGATCTTTTCAGCAGTAGTGCTTTTATTTTACCGATCTACTCTTCATGATGCTGTTATTTCTACTTGTATAGTTCAAGATAAGACATTATTTCCAAACTTCAGTAGATAAAATATGTGTTCCAATAAAGGTACTCTTGTCTTCTTATCTGAGGTATAATAACACTTCTAATCTCCCAATTATGTGTCAACTCCTGTTTTCACCTTCAAGACTCCTTAGCTGGCTCTCCACTCTTTTCTTTTTTATTCACTTTTTCAACAGTCCAACTTTCCTCCAGGAGATTTCCCAGCCAGCTTATTTTACCTCCTTGATACCAATAATTATTTCCTTTGAGCCCACTGAGGGACCCCCAATTACTCTCCTTTTCTTTTAGGACTATTCACCACTGACCACCAGGCGCATCTATTCCACCTCCACTCCCGATAACTATGTAATAGTAAAAACCTTGGAACTCACCGCTCCCTGCAGTTCTTTACCACCATATTCAGTCCTTTCCACCTCTCTGGTTCTAGCGTTTCCAGTGTCCGTGCTGTGAGGTACCGTGCCTTACTCTCAGTCCTCATCCTGTCTCATTGCGGTGGTCTGGGGTGGTTGGAGGGTCCCCCGCTGTGGGTTTTTGTTGTCTCCAGTCCTGTCAGCTCCAGTCCTGGCAGTGCCTCCCAGAGATCCACACGGCAACCCGTGACAGCTCCCCGAAGCCACCACTCCACCACCCATCTCCCATCCGCTTGGGGGACAGACTCTCCTCTCCTCCAGGGGACAATCCAGAGATGCTGCTCAGGTAGAAGGTGACACAGGGTAGGGTAGGATAGGGTTCCAGTACTGATTCAGGTTTTCCTGCTCATGTTTCAGCTGATACGGGAGCTCCCAATCCATGCACCCTGTTGGCACATGTTCAGGCCCCTCCTTCTGGAACCTTACACTTTTTATCTTTCAATGCTGCTAGCTCCTGCTCTCTCAGTTCTGTTTCCCTGAACTTTTGGTCTTCATAGGAAGTTCTTAACAGTGGACTGTGAGTCTGGAACCTGTCTGTTAGCTTGGAGATGAGAGAAGCAAGTAAGTGCCTTCCCATCCTAGGCTCCAGGGTTGTGTGTCTCTATTGCTGCACACAGTGTAGGAAAACACAGCTCTAGTCCCTGCATGCAAGGGTGGCTCCATAGGGTGCTGCAAATGAAAGGAACTGCCCTAAAACCGGTAACCTGGGGCAGTGATCACTTGAACATAGGTAACAATTAAAAGATAAAGAAGCTGCAGACTGATTAAATAATTAGCTGCAAAAGTGCCCCCAAACATAGGGCTAAATGTCATGTTAATGTATAGGGGGCAATGCTTGTACCATAGCCTTGGTTCATAACCCTACATTCAATTTCATTTGACATTTAACTGCCTAATCTACCATTATGTCAAAAGTAGGGCTGAGGTTCAGGTTTACAACTACCATGGGTTTGAGGTGAATTCTGCATGTTCAAGATTTGATATCCCACCAAACGTATGCTGCATTTCTCCCAGCTGAGTTCTTTGTAACCACAATGCATTGCAAGGCCATTATAGATAGGTCAGCTCACTTAGAGGGGACATTAATTAAGGCTTTGTTATGTGCCAGCCCCCTCATTTTAAAGGAGGGGAGGGGCACAGAGCAGCCATAGTGTCAGTGTAATAAAAGTTTAGGAAAGGTTAGGGTCAGTCAGGAAACCATTCTTTATTTCTGAAGGTCTCTCTTAAAAAAGTGTGCTTTAGTTTCATGGGGTATTATCTTAGGGTTTTCATTGATTTAGGAGTTATATTAATTTGTAATGCATGTTGATAGGGCCTTTATTTTTTTTGGGGGGGTGAACTTTTAAGGTTTTTTGTTTTTTTTTCGCTGCAAGGGTTTCAGGGGTCATACCTTGGGGTATTCTTGATTTTTATTGCTTTTTAAGATTGATGTGCTTGAAGTACAGCATTCATTATTGACCATCTGTTCTTGGAGCTGATTTTTCTCACAGCATGCAACTGCATCATTTGAAAGATAAATGAAACTTAATGCAATAACAAGGTTCACATAAACCATATCACAGCATATCACTCACATTCACTACACCCCCACCCCATCCTCATAGTAAGCATAAAGTTAGGTATTCATTAAAAATGTCCTGCTATCTAATCCGCCATACACAAGTGTTGATGTCGTACATAATTGACCCAGCACCCTACAGTATGACTTCTATGAACAAACCACATCCAATTTAAATGACAGCTCCAACTTTTACAACAAGTTGCTTGATAAATCCTCCTTTAGGAAACTTTCAATGATCTAGGCAAGGCTATTCCTACTCACAAATGGAAGAAAAACAATGGGTGTGATAACAAGAGGTGCCATCGTCCCTATCAAAATATATGTGGAAAAACTCTCTTTTTATGGTAACCGCAAAACAAAAGGTGTAGTTTTTTTGCTAACCTGTGATTGCAGTTGTTTCTATTTAGGAAAAACCAAATTGGAGTTTTGGTTACATACAAAGGACAAAAAAGAAAAAGAAAACAGAAAGGAAGAAAGAGGTAGGAGGGAAGGAAAAATGGAAATACGGCAGTCATATCCACATAAGATCATATACAATAAATGGCATTTATGAGTAAACAACAAAATAATATCTAAGTAAAAAACAACAAACAAAAAAGCTTTTTTGAAAAAAAAAGAGAAGGAAGGGGAACAAAATAGCTAGATTAAAGCGGGAAATTTGAGATAATAAAGAAAGTCCATAAAAATGAGTGGGAAATCAAAGGTCCTTTTCACATTTTCCTCAAACAAAGCCTTCCAAAAAAGACTTGAAAGACATAGATAAATTTAGGCCAGGAAAGGTAGTGGCATTTAATCTATGAATCCATCTGAGCTCACTCTGAAGCAAGCTCTTGTTCCAATCGCTACCTCGTGGGCTAGGATGGATTCTATACAAAATCAAAAATTGAATTTTAGGAAAAACACCCCCATGAAGGCATGCTGTATGGCATCCCAGTGGTACCTCAATGTTGTTGGATTTCATACTAGAGATGTGACGATAAGCCCAATGCCAAAACTCCAATTTGGTTTTTCCTACAACTGCAATCACAGGTTAGCAAATAAACTACACCTTTTGTTTTGCAGTTACCATAGTGTTGCAATTTAGAAAAATTGTGCAAAAATATTGGCACCTTTTGACCATTGATCCTACAATCAATAAATTTGTGTCTCAAACTCCCAATTTCACCTTCAAATGAGCCAACTCAGCGAGGGACCACTTGGTACATAGTGATTATAAATCACAAGGAAGTCAAGATCCTTGCAAATATTGAGGCACGTTCACATGCAGCGGATATAACTATTGCCACTCTATGAACACCAACAAATTTTTTTTTCTACCCAATGGGGAAAATTTTATTCCCAAACACCTTTCCTGGCCTAAATGAATCTATGTCTTTCAAGCATTTTTTGGAAGGCTTTGTTTCAGGAGGATGTGAAAAGGACCTTTGATTTCCCACTCATTTTTATGGGCTTTCTTTATGATCTCAAATTTCCCACTTTAATCTAGTTATTTTGTTCCCCTCCCTTCTCTGTTTTTTTGTTATTTTATTTACAACAATTTTGGCGTATTTGCTGTCTATAAATTCAAAAAGCTTTTTTGTTTGTTGTTTTTACTTGGATGTTATTTTGTTGTTTACACTTTAGGCGCACCCTGAAAACCCATCTCTTCAGGGAAGCCTACCCCACCACCTGCTAACTTGCCGACCTCCTCCACTCTTCCTACTACTCCATCCCCCACAGCTATCTCCTCCTGTGCCACCACCCCCTCCCTCCTAGATTGTAAGCTCGAAAGAGCAGGGCCCTCGAACCTCTCGTGTATCACATTGTATTGGTATTGTTCTGTCACATGTTCTGTCCCCCTTTGTAATGTACAGCGCTGAGCGAACTATTGGCGCTTTATAAATACTGTATAATAATAATAATAATAATACACTTAAATGCCATTTATTATATATGCCCTTACTGTATGAGGGTGTGACTGCCATATTTTAATTTTTCCTCCCCTCCTTTCTCTTTCTTCCTTTCTTTTTTTTTTCTTGTTTTGTCCTTTGTATGTTTTTTCATTCATTTTTTTGTTTTTGCTGTCCTCCTGTCTCTCTGGCGCACAGGGGACACTATTCCTAGTAATTCGGGTTTGTGCAGCCTCTATGACCCAGCTGGTATCCATAAAGGAAAGGCTTGGTTGCACTCTCTCTGGCTGCTCACCTCTCTGGATCTAATTTTTTGTGCTTTGGCGGTGTTGCGACACGTGATGTCATCGCACCGATGTCATGCGCAGTAATGCCTCATACTTCGTGGCCGGGGAGTGACTACCACGGCCCTCTATGTAGCGATAGGTTCGCCCTTGATTTACTGTAGACGCTGGTTGGTGCAATTCTAAGCCAGTCATGTGTTATTAAAAACGCCATTTTGTGAGTTTTGAAGCTGCATGTGCAGCCAACGATTATTTACCACTTCCTCTGACCTGGTAGGTTATATCTTTTGGATGCGTTTGGAATTTTTCCTAAATGGCATGCTAATACGTCATTTATTGAATTTAACATTTGCATTGTACATAGACCCATAACATCAGAGAATTCTCCCATCCTATTAGGATATTGATGGTACTAGACTACCACTTAATATTGAGCAGGATCTGCTACATTTCCATTTGTAGTAAGCCTTTTCTTTCTGTTTTTATAATAGTGACATTGGCTTTTCTCATGTTTTTATGCACCGTGACTATTTGTCAGTTTTTTACTGTTTATTCATATATTTCCATAGAAGTCAACAATTGGGATTGGGCATCCCCTATGGCCCATCCCTTTGGGGCCATGAAGGGGTGTCTCTTGGAGGTGAGTAGGATGGTGTCTTGCTTCTTCTTCTTCCTCCTTTCTTATTTTTATCTCTTCATTCTTGGGAGGATCTTAGTGATATTGGCCACATCTACTTTACTCATAGTTTTAGTCAATTGGCAGTTTCTTCATGTTCTCTGCCCCTATGTGGGGCTTAGTAAGTGAAAAATAATGTTTTTTGAGATTGCAATTCTTTCTTGGATATATATGAAAATATGACAATAATTACATGTTTATTATAGGTCTCATGCCTTCTAAGCACTTCTGAAGAAGAGATTACTGTCTGTATCGAAACAAGTCAAGTGCATGCATGATTTACTTTCACTTATGTACAGTTGCAAGAAAAAGTATGTGAACTCCTTGGGATTACGTGGAGTTTTGCATGAATTGGGCATAAAATGTGCTCTGAACGTCATCTAAGTCACAACAATAAAATTACACAGTCTGCTGAACATAATACTACACAAACATTAGATGTTGCCATGGTTTAATTGCACATAACATGTAAAAATTCACAGTGCAGGGAGGAAAAAGTATGTGAGGCCCTAGTTTAAGGACTTCTCCCAGAGCTAATTGGAGACAGGAGTGAGCCAACCTTGACTCCTATCAGTGTGATGATATTGGATGTGTTGCTGACAGCTGTCATGCCCTTAGAAAACACACACCTGTTTTGGGTTTACTGGTTTCAAGAAGCACTGTCTGATGTGAACCATGCCTCGCAGAAAAGAGCTCTCAGAAGACCTACGATCAAGAATTGTTGACTTGCATGAAGCTGGAAAGGGTTACAAGAGTATCTCCAAAAGCCTTGATGTTCATGTGTCCACGGTAAGACAGACTGTCTACAAATGGAGAAAGTTTAGCACTGTGGCTACTCTCCCTAGGCGTGGTCGTCCTGTAAAAATGACTGCAAGAGCACAGCGCAGAATGCTGCATGAGGTAAAGAAGAATCCCAGAGTGTCAGCTAACGACCTACAGAAATCTCTGGCACATGCTAACATTTTTCTTGACACATCTACAATAAGGAAAACATTAAACAAGAATGGAGTACATGGGAGGACACCATGGAGGAAGCCATTGCTGTCCAAAAAGAATATTGCAGCACATTTGAAGTTTGCAAAAGAGCACCTGGATGTTCCACAGCACTACTGGCAAAATATACTGTGGACAGATGAAACCAAGATTGAGTTGTTTGGGAAGAACACACAACACTATGTGTGAAGAAAAAAAGGCACAGTACACCAACATCAAAACCTCATCCCCACTGTAAAACAGGGCAGAGGGAGCATCATGGTTTGGGGCTGCTTTGCTGCCTCAGGGCCTGGACGGATTGTTGTCATTGATGGGAAAATGAATTCCAGAGTTTATCAAGACATTTTGCAGGAAAACGTACGACCATCTGTCCGCCATCTGAAGCTCCGCAGAGGATAGGTGATGCAACAGGACAATGACCCAAAGCATACAAGTAATTCAACAAAACAATGGCTGCAACAGCACAGAATACGCCTTCTGGAGTGGCCCAGTCAGAGTCCTGACCTCAACCCGATTGAAATGCTGTGGCATAACCTTAAGAGAGCGATTCACACCAGACATCCCAAGAATATTGATACACTGAAACAGTTTTGTGAAGAGGAGTGGTCCAAAATTACTCCAGATCATTGTGCAGGTCTGATCTTCAACTACAGGAAACGTTTGGTTGAGGTTATTGCTGCCAAAGAAGGGTCAACCAGTTTTTAAGTCCAAAGGTTCACATACTTTTTCCTCCCTGCACTGTAAATGTTTACATGTTATGTGCAATTAAACCATGGCAACATCTAATGTTTGTGTAGTATTATGTTCAGCAGACTGTGTTCTTCTATTGTTGTGACTTAGATGATGTTCAGAGCACATTTTATGCCCAATTCATGCAAAACTCCATGTAATCCCAAGGGGTTCACATACTTTTTCTTGCAACTGTATCTGTTGTAACAGTTATGTCCTGTATTACTGCCATATTTTGTACTTATGTGTCCTTTTAACATTTTGTATAAATAAAGTATGGTTTATTAAGTTTTCATCTTTTTATGAAGTCATCGGTTTTGTCTGTGCCTTTAAAATCCCACAAAAAGAGGGTTTTTCCAAATATACTCACAAATGGAAAAACTACATTAAACTCACATATACTCACTATCTGTGCCAATCACTGGGATTGAATGTTTAAAACAATCCACAGATGATACCTTACCCGATATAAATTATCTAAACTTTACCTCACTTCCTCTGCCCAGTGCTGGAGGAACTGTGATTCTATTGGCTCTCTTTACATAATCTCTGGTATTGTAATTCTGTTTGATCTTTCTGGAATCAAATTTTCAAATCAATCTTGGAATTTACTTCCTCCCCTACTCTCATTACTGTGAAATTGACAATACTGTTGAAAAGATTCTCATAGTCGCTAGAACAATTATTTTGCATATATTACTATTCACTAAACTCAATATTGTATGAAATGGAACTCTAACCTTACGCCGACACCTGAAGTATGACCTCAACCAAAACTGTACCTTTGACTATGTCTTTGCAATAAATAATGCCTCTGCAAAATTTCCATTTCACTTGGAACCTATGGCTTAAACACCCTTTTAAACACTTTAAAAAGGTAACTAATGATTCCCCTCTGGGACCTTTGGCTTACCTTACAATTTGCCCTACAATCTAATGATTTGCTCCTCTCACACCTCCAGAAGTCTGATACTCCAGAATCCTAATCCATATTTTCCTGTTTTATGTGGTTTGTGCTCAATATATGAGCTGTTTGTATTTGTTACTCTCCAAGCAGATACTGTATATTATTTTGTTTGGCACATTATGGTACTCTGTTCTGTATTAACGGACCATATGCATTACTGGTACCCATGCCTAATTTTATCTTTCTTATGTGCCTTATACTGTATGTGTTCTTCATGTTTGACCATTGCTTGTATTATAACTTCTCAATAAAGATGAAATGCAGTATAAAAAATGTCCTGGCTAGGTTTACACTCTTGTGTCATCTGTGATCTTACAATTCTTGGAGAAAAACATCAGCCAGTACCATGTAATACATTTTGGACAGTTCTTCTTCATTAAAAATATCCTGGTGCTGACCAGTTTTACACTGCTGTATCAACTGTGATCTTTTATTTCTTAATGAGAGTTTGATAAAAATTTCCCAGACTTAAATCATGCCTTTACTATTAAATAAAAAATTAAATATCAGTCAGATGTTTAAAAATTTAAAAAAGTGACAATACACATTAATTTCAAACTATGGGGAAAGTGTATTATTTTAACCAAACCCTTATCCAGGCATGCAGCCTGTGTAACCAGGAAAGGGAGGGCAGTGCAAGTACATAAAGCCTCAATTTTCTTGCAAATTACTCTTATCCCAGTGTTCAGAAAGAAAGGAATCCCCCCCCTCCAGTGCCTCAAAAAGATGGTGAAGGTGATATTGAGGGGATTCCTTTTTATTAGTTGGGTACATTAGGACCTTTTCCCCATTTTATTCCTAGCACTGGACTGGGATCTTTAAATCTTGTCCAGTGCTGCTGACAAATTCAGCTGCAGCAAGGGTTTTTTTTCTTCTCACTTCCTAATGGACAGCCTACAGAGAGAGGAAGCTAGACTGTGCCCTGACTGACTGCTGCTGTAACCAAAAAGGACCCACCCTTGGCAACACGGACAAAGGAGGACTCTGACTGGCTTGGAGGCCAGGAGGTTTAAGAGTAGCTGCTAGTCACATTTAGCCCTGTCCACCACCAGTGAGAAGGGAGAAATCCATGTAGAGGACAAAAACAAGGAGAACAAAACTGAGGTCTCTTGGTCACTGTTGCAGCAAAGCCTAGCAACTGGGACTGTTCTGTAGGGGTGATTAGAGTCCAGGAAGAGAGCTTAGGAGCTTGCAGCCTGGAGCCTGGGTGGATAGAGCTCTGGTTGCCAATGGACTGTGGACCATGGGCTGTTGCTGAGCTCAGGCAGCGCTATCTGTCGGAGACTGTGTACTGCATTTGAATCACATGCTGAACTGTATGCAAGGATCAGGCTGCAGGTTACTGCTGTGGTGAGAGCCACTGGCTGCAGTAAAAGAATAGAGACTGTACTACTGTTACAGAGTGTTCCAGATCTCCCACCCAGTGTTCCAGTTATCCAGAGTGACATGTGTTCCAGCCACCACCATCTGCCTCAGCTGCAGATAACACTTTCACTGGATACTGAGTGACCATTCACGACCAGAACCAGAATCATCAGTGGTAAGAGGCCTATAGGCACCATCTTGTTCATCTAACTGAGCACTCCAATGCAAGGGCTCCATTGCTGGCACACCCTGTACATTGTCCCACTGGCCAGTGGATTGGCAGGACAACCCTGGAGTGGGTAGGCTATATTACTATTTGCATTACTGTACAGCGTTGTTACTTTTAACTCTTCTTGGAAATGGGTAAGGGGGCCTAGTACCCCTGTACTAATTTCCCTGGCAGGGGACAAATATATGGCCACCCCATTTTATGTAAGGGTTCTAGATTTCACCATAAGTCTCCCCATAGGTTTATTGGGCCATACTACACAGGAAATTACAACAATGTCTTTGGCTAACATATTTACTGGCTGTGGCCATTGTCACCCACTTTTTGTGATTATTTGTGCAAAGTCACAAATCATTTGGAGTAGAAGGTGTTAAGAAGTCTAAAGTGTATTTAAAACCAAAAGCAAAAATGAATATATTTTCTAAATGTGGTGGCTGCATTTCTTTTTTTACCCAGTAGTCTGGCCAGTTATTCTATTATTTTTCAAATTCCCTGAAAAGAACTAGCTGTCCAGCAAATGTGGCAAGTACATGGGCTGAGACAAAGGGGTTGATTTACTAAAGGCAAAATATGCTGTTTGCTTTCCAAGGGAATTTGCCACAGGGCTTAGTGAATGAGGTGAAGATCCACTTCTTTCCATGATCCAATCGTGTGCAAGTAAAAGTTACCTTTTTTATTTTCCTTGCACAACTGGATATTTTTTTCAAAGTGAAATTTCACCACATTTACTAAACTATGGGGCAAATTTGCTTGCAAAGGGAACAGTCAATATGGCTTTAGTAAATCAATCTTCAGCTATTTAACACTGAAAGGGGAGCTTACTTTTACACTCACCTGTTCAAAAGCTCCAGCGCTGCATCCTCTTCCCTCTACAAGGCCATTGGTATGCAGCCAATCAACAGCCACTGGTGTCTCAACCAATCCACAGCTAGGCTCTGTCTCAAAATGTTCATGCAATTTGTCCACATGCTAGCCAGACCCCTCTGTCTCTCCTAAAGACAGACTTAGCACGTCTCTGATGATTCTCTGTTACCTCTGTGTGTTACCAGTGTTTCTGACTCCCGCAATCTTCTGTGACTCCCTGCATATTATTTTTATTGTTCAGGGTTTATATAGCACCAAACTTTGTGCAGCACTTTACAATATAAGGGGGGACGGTACAATTACAACATAGGTCAATACAGAAGGAATAGGCGGGCCCTGCTCAAGGAGCTTACAATCATGTTTCCCTGTGTGTTCCAGCCTGCAACTAATGCCTATGTTTTCCCTGTGTATTCCAGTTAGCAGCTTGCATCTGTCATGAGCCATAGTCAAAACAGAAGCCAGGTTTTGGATGCCAAAGTGGATAATCAGATGAGCCATGGTCAGGAAAACAGAAGTCAGCATAGTCAGGAGCCAAAAATCAGGCACAGGAACTGGGAGAAAAGTCAGCCAGACCGAGTTGAACACAGGAAGGAACACATTGGAGGTCATAGACCACGTAAGAGCAAGGAGGAAATGAGCTAAGCTGCTAAAATAGCAAAAAGGGCTGGCTGTAGGCTGGACTAATGAGGCAGTTAATGGTGTTCAGTTGAGTCACTGCGGAGATGAGTGGCTGGTAATTAACAGACAGCTGAGCAGCTTCTGAGCACTGAAAGAAAAGAGCTGCTCGTTAAGTAGCAGGAGCCCAGCCCTGACAGCATTTCAGCACCTGCATGAGCTCCAGCATGGAACCAGCTTACCTGTACCTGAGACATCCTTGTGCACCCCAGCCAACATCCAGTCTTCCTTCACCTCTGCTGCTTCCTGTGTACTCCAGTCCAGCCAACAACCTGCATTCCAGCTCCTGTGTGATTCACTGTGTGGTCCAGCCAGCAACCTGTTACCAGTACCTGTGTAATTTTCTGAGCACTCCTGTCTGAATCCAGTCTCCCTACACTCATGTGTCTTCTGCACTGTTCAGACACCCATTTCTAAAGAGGCTTGAGACTTGTTTCTCTTACTTGGTGAGTCAGATTGCCACAACCTGGGCACTGCCAGCAGCCAAACCCATCTCCACCATCATAAACCCAGGTGAAGAACAGGTGGCTCCTTAGACCCTGCACTTTAGCCCTTCTAAGGGCTCTTACCTTTGCTAATCAACAGGGCATGCCGAGCTGTCATGTTTTCTACATGGCTTATACCACTGTCTGTTCCAGCTGATATTATTATTATTATTATTAATACAGGCACTTATATAGCGCCGTCAATTTATGCATCACTCTACATATTTATGGGATGCAC
This sequence comes from Staurois parvus, assembly GCF_062004578.1. NCBI lineage: Eukaryota > Metazoa > Chordata > Amphibia > Anura > Ranidae > Staurois > Staurois parvus. The sequence goes on from NW_028317874.1 coordinate 8,978,957, forward strand.
AGAAGGAACATGCAAACTTCAGACAAGTAGTGCCGTAGTTGGGATTCAAAGCAACAACCCTATTGTTGATAGGTGGAAGTGCTAACCACAAGTCCTGGTCAGTCAGTTTGTCCTTATGGGGAAAAGATTCCCAATCTGTGATGAAAGGGATAGTTTTTATTTATTTAAGTAAAACTTTTATTCTGCCCCCCCCCCCAAAAAAAAAAAAGGTTGCTATAACTGTCTGAAAGGTGTTATCCAGAGTTCAACTTTAATTTGTTCATCAAGTCCATCTTAATTTGCAAGTGCAGTAAACACTAACCCCTCTACAGATTGATAACACTGCTGTCCAACAGTTGTTCCATTGTCCCTCCTTAAAATGGAACCAGAAAGTATATTACTGACCAGATTACAAAGTTAAAATAAAGGAAAGAAAATCCAAAAAAAGAAAAAATAATGCAGCCATCACATGTAAAGATTGGTAAGCTCCAATATATTATATTTGTATAATTAGTATTAATGATATCTTAGCAGAGTATGCTTCTGACTAAGCATTAGATTGCCTTGTACCCCTATTGTATTGTATTGCATTGCTGTAATTCTAGCAAGCCTTTTTTAGGCCATTTTCATGTAAAAGAAAGTAAGTACATTATTGATATACCTTCATCCATATTCTCATGAGAAAGTGAATGAATTTCACAAAATGAAAAAAACATAGTTCCATTGCAATATTGGCTGTGTTAAATCACAAGCAAGACAAAAAAAAGGAACTGTGGCTTGAAATTGTGATCATTGTTTGACCATGTTGCATTATATGGCCTACACAATTTTATTTATTGATGCATATTTTTTAGTTTTTCATTAGAATTCAGGATAGTCTCATATGTCTATCAAAATAAAAGCAATATATTAAAAGTTTGTTTTGGGGTTTAAACTTTAAACCAGAATGTTGATGTTAAATGGGAACTTAATATTTTAATTCAAATATTCTTTATTAAGTTTTTAACAGGAATAGTTACAGATGGGGGAACAACAAAAGGAAAAGGGCAATCAGGTTCTCATGTGTACAGGTTCCAATAAAATGCCTGGCAATGTCAACAGGATAACAGATAAAACATATACATTTCTAGACATTGTACACAGTATTCATTTTCAAATTTCTATACAATGAAGAACCCGAGGGAAAAGAAAAAAAAAGGGGAGGGGGTAACAAGAGGGTAAGAAGATGAACAGCATACCAGTTAATGACAAAAAGAATACTCCAGATTGGATAGGCTATCATACTTTAACTGTGCAGTTTGGATTACGAGACCATTTAGACCAAGAATGGGAAAATTTGGTATAGGAAAGGTTATTCAAGGCGAGTCTCCTTTCCATTTCTCATTGGAAATTTAGGTCCTTAATCGTCATAGTTAGAGATGGTGAGGTTGTGGATTTCCATAGTTTAGTAATATTATTTTTGGCTGCATATAACAGGTGGATTACTATATAATGCGAGGTAGGAGGGAAGTTTTCTAAACCAATATGAAAGAGTACTATGATGGGGTCAGGATGTACTACCTTGCCAGTTATTTCGGAAATTATATTGAAAACCCCATTCCAGAAAGATCTTAATGATTTACATGACCGCAATATGTGCAATAGGGTGCCTGTTTCTCCACATTGTTGCCAACAAAGTGGAGAGCAAGAAGAACCTATTTTCACTAGTCTAACGGGTGTTAAGTACCATTGATGCAGGAGTTTCAGATATGATTCCCAATGTGTAGTACAGTGTGAGGCTTTATATGTGAGGGGGAAGGCTTTCTGCCATGTTTGATCTGAGAAGGTTTAGGAAAGTTGTAGTTCCCAGTTTTGTAAAGATGTTGTTCACAGGTTAAATTTGAACGAAATGATATGGGAGTAAAAAGTGGATATACCTCTACCTGGATATTTAGGGTGGTTGAGATACTGAAATATAGGGGTCAGAAGGATGGTATTAGACGGAATCTTTTTAATTTGAATGCAATGGACGATCCTTAAGTAGGTAAAGTATTCTGAGGTAGGAAGGGAGAATTTGTGTTGGAGATCTTGGAAACTATTGTGATTATTTTGTTGGTCGAATAAAAGTCCATTATGAAATGGACACCACATTTTCCCCAGAGGTTTAGATTGATACAAGGTATCCATGAGTATAGGACCTGTATGGGGGTCAGGATTGAACTGGATTCTGGGAAGGGATAGGACAGTATACTAGTCCAGGCCTCAAGGGAAGCTTTGATGCAGGGGTGGGTAAGTGAAAGTTGTGAACAATTAATGAACCGAAGAATAAGGAAATTCTGTGGCGTGAGTGGGCAAAATACTAGGAGTTCCACAGTAGACCATATTTTTTCCTTTGTAGGATGCCTCCAGAAGTAAATCTGGTCTAGGAGTGTAGCTAAGTAGTATAAGTGTAGGAGTGGAAGGCCTGCCCCGCATCTATTGAGTGGGCGTAATAATAAGTTAGTGGCACATCTGGGTCATTTGGACTCCCAAATAAAATGGGAAAAATGTTTCTGTACACTGTGGAAGAACGTGGTGGGTACTGGAATAGGAAGGGTCCAGAATATATAGAGTAATTTGGGTAGGATAAATATTTTTAGGGCTGCAATCCGGCCCATTTTAGCTAGCCCGAAGGTTTGAAGAGAGTTAAATTCTCCGGGCAGGGCTAGGAGAAATGCTTTATGGTTTAACTCGAAAAAGTGGGTGATTGTGGGAGTTAAGATAATCCCTAATTAAGAAATTGAATGGTCATCCCACATAAATGGAAATTTCTTAACAAGGAGCTGACAATTGTTCGGTAGTGTGTACAGGTTCAAGAACACAGATTTATTTTCATTTAGTTTATAATAGGAAACTTCTGCATATAAACTGAGTATGTTATGTATTGCGGGAAGCGACTTGGGTGGATTAGTGACCATTAAAATAATATAATCCGCAAACAGACTAATTTTATGTTCAGTATCATGATATTTAATGTCCGTAAATAATGATTCTTCTCTTAGTTTGAAAGCAAGGGATTCTATAAGTAATGCGAATACAATAGGGGATAAAGAGCAACCTTGTCTGGTTCCACTTGTGATGTCAAACGAGTTAGATAGGACTACATCTGTGAGAACTCTAGCGGAAGGGGAAGAATATAATGACATAATGGCTGTTTGAAACCAGCCTGTAATGCCAAATTTTTGCAGTACTGCCTGCATAAAACCCCAGTGTATAAGGTCAAAAGCCTTTTCTGCAGCAAGAGAGAGGAGCAGAGAAGGCAATTTATGCGATTCCAAGTTTTGGAGCAGTGAGAGCAATCTCCTAGCTGCATCTAGGGCTTGTCGCCCTGGTATAAATCCTACCTGATCTGGGTGGATCAAAGCAGGAAAGAATGGGAGAAGTCTATGGGCTATTATATTAGCAAATAGTTTTACATCTGTATTTATAAGGGATATAGGTCTGTAGTTTTGTACATGCTGGGGGTCTTTGCCTGGTTTGGGAATCGTTGTGATGATAGATTGTAGCATCTCTTTAGGAAGTGAGCTTGAGGATACGGCATAGTTAAAGACATTGGTCTCTTTTTATTATACATGAATCATGGTTTCATATAACAACATCTAGCGCTGCATATTCAATGTTTTAATTCTGAAACAGGTTTGTCAGAGGCAGGGAAAGCTTCTATGGCTGACTGCAGCTGTGAGGCAGGCATGTGGAGGAGAGGAGATGCCTGTGTATCTATATTCGAGGGATCCTCTATCCTAGGCCTGGATTTGGCAGGACTGTGTGATGTGAGTGAGAGTGGGGGAGATGACTCACCCAGATCGCCATCATATAGAGGTGCGGAGAGCCTGGGGTCTGGTGTTTATCTGTGTTGGTTGTCTGGCAGGGAGGAAGGATCGCTGAGCGGGCCACCGGCACCATCTTGGATCCTGTGATCCCGGGCCGCATAGAATTCCGTAAGCTTCTGAGCTTGCCCAGGTGATTTTCTGCGATGTGACATGACACCGGAGCATGGAGGGGTAAGTACCCAATCGGTGGAGTTATTTTGCAACTCCAAAGTCGCTGTGTGATCGCTCATGGAGCTGGAATGCTGTGAAGCTCTCTTAGGAAGCAGCCATCCACAGAGCCGGCCGGACATGCCCCCGGAACTTTATTTTTAATGTTAAGTGTGAATAAGCCTTATGGCCTTACTACCTGTTCCTTGATAAACTGTTTTACTCCTATTGTGAACACATTTTTGCAAGTTTTGCAATTAATTGAACTGGCAAAGATGTATATTTGTAACTAGGATTACACAACAGCTTCCTGTGAGTCTTTTTCTATTACTGTCAAAAGTACAAATCAAACCTGACTACTGTCAAAAGTTTCTTTGTTTCAATATTTTGAAATGACCATGACGTAGCTGTTTTAAAAATACATAAATACACGTACTATGTTGCTTACATGTAAAGAAGATTGTATTTAGTAAAACTATTACATACTGCCCTTCTTATTACCATCATAACAGGCCAATGGAATTTTGAGAACCAAATTTTGCCTTGCCGTGTCTATTTCTTAAAATCTTCAGTAATGTCCTCAACCATCTCTGCTGGACACTGCACCTTTATGTAATTATAAATGTCTGTTTTCTATCATTTCAAAGGTTTCTCATCACCAGGAGTTCTTCTTCAAAGACTTTTCAGAGCAGAACAACTTCAGTCATAAAATGGAGACTCAGCTTTGAAGTTTTTGATGCCATTTGCTTTTTTGTACTTTTTAGCAAGTTCCAATTAGAAAATATTTGAGCATTTTGAGATCTTAGTATTTGCATGTAGCAGTCAGGGTAATTCATTTAATTGTGTCTACTAGGCTTGCACAGAAACATCCTTTTGTTATGACCATAGGAAGTCTTATGCAAGTCATAAACTTTCCATATGATAACAATATAGATAATGTTGCTTCTATCATTTATAGATAATGTAATATAATTTAATAATAATAAAAATAAGGTTTCTATTTTTTTTTAAATACATCAAACATTTTTTCAGTACCTGCAATGCAAAGGTAGTGAGTTAGTGTAAAAAGTAATCAAAAGACAATGATGAACCATGTTGTAATCCTTAGTGACTCTTAGGTATTTATTTACTAAAGCTTTAAAATGCAAACTCAGGCTCACTTTTACATAGAAGCCAATATGCTTCTAACCTCAGCTTGTTCGATTAAGCTTTGGCAATACAACCTGGAAGCTGATTGGTTCCTATGCAGAAGTGAGCCTGATATTGCACTCTCCAGCTTTAGCAAATAAACCTCATAGAATTTGAACTCTTATCAGAGCAAAATGTTTAAAATGCCATTTTATGAGATAACTAAATATACTTGATCACATAATATTTATTTTCCACTGTATGGGTCATGTCCCACTAAAGATCCTTTTGCAGATGACAACTCTTCAGCATCAGGATCCTTAAAAAAAAGTCAATGATGTGAACTAAAATATAGTCAAGTATTCTTATAAGAGGATTGATGTCACCAGCATCCCACTCCTTTGTTTACATGTGCCGGGGGGTGGGCAATGGCCCAACCCGCAGCTGATTGGTGAAAAAAAATGCAGCATAAAAATTTGGATAGAGATTAGTTTGGGGGACACCTGAACTCATCTCTAGCACCTAGTGATAAGGGGAATGAGCATAAAGCTGGCATTTAACATATACCTGTACTTTGCTCGTATTAGGCAGAGTAGCAGGTTTGTTTTATAGAAGGAACTGCCTTTACTGTCCTTCACAGTCATGACCAGATGCACCCCCAGAGTGTTCTGAAATTCTTTTGTAAGTGTCTACTGAAAGTCATTCACCACAGAGTTCCTCACTTCCACATGAGAAAACTGTGGGTGGAAGCAGTGGGATGCAGTGGCAGTAAAGACACTGAGTCTGGTTGCAGATAAACTCAGAATTCATATTGCAGAAAATGCCAACTACAAACAACCCCAGTGGGAGAGCACCATTAAGGATAACACAGTTCAGTTGCTGGCAGAGAGGCAGCAGGTAAAGATGCACTGACAGCATCTGTCTTCAGAGAGCAGAACTATGGTCTAACTGGTCCGGTCCCAAAAGAGAGGCTACAGTACAGGTTTGCGAGTCCTTAGCCTGTCCCTGCTCATCAGGACCCTTTCCCTGAAGTTTTCCCTTTCCCTGACAGGAGGGTGCTCTTTCCCTATTCAAGCCACTTTGCTAAATGGCCCTTGATATGGTCATTTATTCCTAGAAACAAATGTGTTCAAAAATCCAAATTTGGTTAAAATTGAATACAAATACTGCCATTCTATACTGTCAGATGCCTTGGCATTCTGAGAAAGCAAGGCATCATGCCCACATTGTCAGCTGGAGTCAGAATATTGATAAATAATCTGCGTAAAACCTGCTTGATCAGGATGAATTAAGGAGGATATAACCTTTTTCAATCTGGTGGCCAGGACTTTAGCAAGTTGATTTACATCCAATTGCAACAATGAGATAGGCCTGTAAGAGTTAAGTTCTGTGGGGCCCTTTCCCGGTTTTAATACTTGGACAGTATTGGTCCTTGTCATAGATGGCAGAAAACATTGCTGTTAAAGTGCTTCATTAAAGACCTTAGGAGATATGGCAATAGACAGTTGGCATAACATTTGAAGACCTCTATGGTCAATTCATCATCACCAGGAGCTTTGTAATTGGGGAGATAGTTGGTTTCAGCCTGTACATTCTCTAAGTGTAACTGGGGAGTCCACAAACTTTTGATGGGCGTCTGAGAGGGATGGAAGATCAAAGAAGTATATGTAGTGAATTAGGGCAGTAGTAGAGTAGATGGCTTTGGAGTGATACAAATCAGAATAGAATCTAACTAATTCCCCTAAGAACAAGTCTGGGGAGTTTAACATTTTAGTTTTTGAGGTAATAAGTGCACCAGTGGTCTGGGACGTTTGGTGAGATTGAAGATTGTTAGCAAGCAGGTAACCATTTTTTGAAGTTTGTTGAAAAAATGTTTCAGTGGATGAAGCAGATAGGCATTTTGGACCAGAGAGGAGTTTGGTTTGGAAATATTCTTGTTCAATCTGATGTACTTACTGTTTCCCCTGCTATTCCCTTGATGCAGTTTCAGTTTTAACATATGTACATATAACACCTAAGAATGCCTTAAATATCTCCAAGCAGATAAGAGAGTCTCGATATTCACCATGTGATCTGCCTTTTATCTGCCTTTTAATAAACTCGTGTGATGGAAGAAGGTGTAAAATGGTATGAGGTCTGGCATTAGGCCTAACCACGAGAGAGCGATGATCTGACAAACACCTCTAGAGGCATATTGTATTTTAGATATTAGTAAAGTTGTATCAGGGGCTCCCACACATGAGAGTGACACACAGTGACATGAGAGTTTTAGAAAAGCAGGAGAATTGACACTCCCTTGGGTAGCGATTCCTCTAAATTTATACCCAACCCACCTACCTAAGGAAGCATATTGGCACTGTGCCCTTATAATCTGGCACAGTTAAAGTAGGGGTATGATTACCCATGGAGGAATTCAAGTAGCAATTGAAGGCACCCAAGATTAGGAGTGGTATATAAGGCTTATCAACAGTTATGACAGAAGGATTCTCAGGGTTTCCCCAAAGGAGGGAAGGAGGGATTCCCTACACTTACTGGCATCATGGAGTGTTTAAGATAGATTCCGGCTGGATGCTGCTCCAATAATTTTTTTCATTACTCTTTCTCATTTTTTGTTTATGTTTTTGGAACCTATTTGGTTCTTAGTTTCTATATTGTTATATTTTCTTTATTTTTAGATCTTTGCTGTTTACAGTTTAATTAATGTTTATTTAAAAATAGAAAATGGTGTAGCGCTATATAAAGACCCAATAAGTGCTACAAGCAACACAAGGTCTGAATGAGAGACCAAATAAAGTGACCTATATAATAAATATGGTAAGCCCAATCCCTGTAAGGGATGCAGACAGTGTGACCCCTGGTACCCAATAATGGGACACAAGTCTAAGTAAATGTGTATCCCTGCGGAGGGAAAAAAACACACTAAGTGCTCAAAAACATCACTCAGATATTGTATAACATATACAAGACAATGGTGCGACACAGTCCAGTTAGTATAAACAACGACGGACACGGTGCTTCACTCTTCCTGGTCATGCAAACCACACACTGTGAATGCACAACACACCGGTTGGTGATCCCAAAATGGCTGCAGTGGCTTCTCACCTCCACTTCATGACCCCTCAGGGCCACAAAGCCTTGCGGATCACTCCTGGATCCTTCCTGTGTAAGTACTCCTTGCAGCCTGGTATCCTGGGCTTAAAAGCCCCACTGGTACCCCGTGTCTCCACTGGAATGATTCCCTCTGACCCGGTAAGTAGGCAGGCAAATAGATACCCTCAAATTGGTACTTTCTCAGTAGCCCATATAACAAGAGAAAAACACATCCTCCATAGTGTAAAACCGCTTTAATGACGTGATAAAATAAGCCAAGATATGCACTCACATTTCAGTAGAAGGTAATAGGCATTTCCCCATGTGTTGGGTGTATTCCATGAAAAAAGGTGTTCAAAGATGGCGCCACGCCGGAAGTACGTCACCATTCTTTGCCATTGATGCGTTGCGTCACGCTTCCACGTGACTTTATCAGGACTGCGCGATTGGTCAACAGTACTCCATTTTATTGGGCCAGAATAGCTTTAATTAGACTGCTGGGCGGGACAATCGTGGCCATATTGCCGTAGTCCGAGGGGTATCCGGGAAGCCTCACCACCGGACTTATATAGCAAAAAGACACTAATCCTAGTGTAATGATTCTACTTTTCTCCTAATGTGGATGCGTATATATGGGATTTTAATGAGTGATTGCACGATCCCAATGTGTGTTAAATACAGCAAAGTACAATAGTTTCCTGAAAAATATTATAATCTCCTAAAAAATATATAATTAAAGTGTAAGTATATGGACATGAAAAACATCATTAAAAAATATAGTTTATTGAGTAATTAAAAATAAAATGCTAAAAATGGCAAATAAATGAATGTAAAATAAAAATAAATAGAAAATCTGTAAAAGCGAGGCTCTTAAAGGCAACAACGCAAATAAATATAATACGAATATAAAATATGTGCAGTATTAAAAAATTTATGTTTATTGACTTTTGGTTTGTCACTCGTTTCTGTCCACTGCTTTGACTTTTACATATGTAAATACTGGCTCTTTGCCAGCCATTTTTTTTGTGTATATGCTTTTCAAGCATGGGAAATTTTCTCAGGTAGTTTGTCATATTCATTTATTTTTGTCATCTTTTTCTTTTTTCATTTAGCAATTGAATTTTCTCCTTTATGCTTTACACCTTGCCATGATCATTGTGCTTCCAGTGGAGATTGGTTCTGTTAAGCAGGTCATACATGGGTCGAATTCCAAACAATTTTTCAATTGAAAACATCGTTCGTTCTGTAATCTGATGGTGCCACCAATGATTTTGAAAATCGGTTGTTATTAACGCATTTTCCAACATGTCCAATAAACAAAATGGGGAGAAACCACGAAAATCGTCCAGTGCCATTGCCCCATTAACAGAGCGAAAATTGGTGAATTATTCTTAGGTCCGATTTTCAAGCTAAAAATTGTTTGGAAATCGACTCATGTATGGCCGTCCTAAGTTATTTTCTCACCTTATAAGGTTGATTGCTAACCATATACAGTGCTCGGCATAAATGAGTACACCCCTTTAGAAAAGTAAGATTTTATCCAAAATCTCAAGGAACACAGGAACAATTTCCAAAATGTTGACAAAACTGAGTTTTATATCATATTTGTTTAGCTCATTATATGAAAGTAAGGTTAATAATATAACTTAGATTACAAAATCTTCAGTTTTACTCAAATGAAGTGATGCAAAAACGAATACACCCCACAGCAAAATTGTCTCCATCTAGTATTTTGTATGATCTTCATGATTTGTAAGGACAGGACCAAGTCTTCTAGGCATGGCATGAACAAGTTAGTGACATATTGCAACATCTATCTTTTTCCTTTTCAATTCGTTTTTAATAAAGTATTTTTCAAAGACAATAACAAAAGATTGAACAACTGTGACATTAGCAAAAATACCATCACATACATGTCAACATTTTGCCGACTGGATACAGCAGCCAACATATACATATAACCAACCAAGAATGATATCAGTGACATCTCCAAAGTTAATACAAAAAGTTAGAAAGTATTTTGCTGATAATACGCCCAAAACATAACAATGCACAGTTCATTGCCCAAAAAAACACAAATTTAACACAAAAAGAGGTAAAGTTTATACAGTGAGAAAACAATCCAAAAGAACTTGGACAAAGAAAAGAAAATATGGAGTAGAAAGGAAGCTGTAACTCCATAGAGATAAAGGCTCTAACAAAGTGCATCTTTTTTTAGTATACATTTTATAATATCCATTGTTATCAGAGGTCAGAGAGCTTGAACAAAACAGTCCAGCGTAACCATCTGGTAACAAAAACCTGTATAGTATGATTTGAAATTGCATAAGCCCTTTCATACAGGTAATGAGAGTGTACTCTATTGACAACTTCCGAAGCTGAAGGAGATGTAGTGGATTTCCATGCTTTAGTAAGAGTTAACCGGGCAGCAATTAGAATGTGAGTGACCACTGTTCAGTATTGAACTGGAAATAAATTCAACGTTAGATTTAATAATGCCAAATGGGAGTTGGGATTCGTATATACTCTGGACACTCTAGAAATCAAATGATTCACATCTCTCCAGAAATTCCGTATACACCCACAGGCCCATAACACATGTAGTAAAGTTCCAATACCATCGCAATTCCTCCAACATGAAGGTGATGTATCAGGATAAATTTTTTAATGTTTATATGGGGTAAGATAACTGCGATATAGGATTTTTAGGGAGCTATCCCAATGATTAGTGCACTTCGAATGACCTATATTACAGGACCAAGCCGCCTGCCATTCCTCTGGAGTAAAGGATTGATTCAGATCCCTTTCCCATTTTTCCACACACACTAATATGGAATGATCTGGATCATGTTGTAAAAATCTGTAGAACCACAATTTACCCTTTTTTAGTCCCAATGGATTCGTCAGAGCCTGCCAGATCTTTGAGTCCACTTCCACCCATGCATTGGGAGTGGCACCAAGATAAGCCTGGATCTGAAGGTATGGATAAAGGCTTCCCCTGGAATACAGAGTAGGGATGTCCGAAAAATTATAAAAACCTGCATCTCTCAAAGGCTTCGTATTAAGATTGGGAATGATGTGGTCATAAGTTGCCAATGGTATGTCCAGTCTTATTTTAGGGGTAGCGAAAGTAGATTTAGACAAACCGATTAACCAGGCACCCAACATTGCAGAAATAGAAGGAAGGTAGGTATGCAATAACTTCTGAGAGATAACTTTCACAAGTATTAATGCCTGGAGGTCCTGAGCCGGGACTGTACTACTCTCTATTTGTACCCATAACTTATCCGAGGGAAAGAACCAATGTTGAAGTTGATCCAATAATGCCACGTAGTAATAGGTGGATATTACAGGGCAACCTACACCCCCCTTAGATTTATGTTTAATGAGAGCAGAGAACAGAATTCTAGGTCTTTTCCCTTTCCAAATATATTTTTTCAATGCAATGTCTAGTTTACTAAAATAGGAATGGGGAATGAGGAGTGGAATTGTTCTGAAAAAGTTTAAGAGTTTAGGCAGGATCAACATCTTAAAGGCCACTAATCTGCCCAACCAGGAGAGCTCAGTTTTCCTAATTGCGAACAACTCCTTTAAAAGTGCCTAAAACAGTGTCTGGTAATTATCTCTAAACACATTGGAAGAGGAAAAGGACATGCGTACATTGTAAAAGTTTCTTTGAAATACCTATAGGAAGCGCACAAGATTTAGTAATATTGAATTTATAGTAGGAAACCATGCTAAACATATCCAAAGAAAAAGAAATTGCTGTCAGGGAAGTCAAAGGGTCCGTTACAGTAAGTATGACATCATCCGCAAATAGTCCAATCTTGTGGGACATATTTGCTGTCGTTATACCGGAGATCCCCTGATTCAATCTAATTGAGGTTGCCAAGGGTTCCATCACTAGTGAGAAAATGATAGGAGAAAGAGGACATCCCTGTCTAGTCCCATTTGTAATTGAAAAAGGTTCTGACAGAGCTTTGGATGTAGACTTGCGCAGAGGGCACAGTATATAGCGCTGTAATAGCTGATTTGATGTACCCATGCATACCAAAGTTGCCAAGAGTAGAGTCGAGATATTGCCAATGAGCTCTATAGAAAGCCTTTTTGACATCCAAAGCCAAAAATACAGTCTGCGAGTTACGGAGTTCGGCAATCCGTAAGAAATTAAGCACTCTATGTGTGCCATCTGCTGCCTGCCTACCTTTAATGAAACCTACTTTGTCTGATTGGATAAGAAAAGGGGTCACTGTTAGCAATCTATTAGCAAGAATTTTAGCATATATTTTAAGATCCGTATTAGGATATGGGGAAAAAATGTTGAGGACAGTCTGGGGATTTGCCTGGTTTGGGTAAAGTAACAATAATTGCTTTCAACATCTCAGGGGGAAAAGCTGCTGTACTGGCTGCCTCCAGGAACACTCTCTTAATATGGGGCAATAAGATGTCTTGAAATTCCTTGTAATATTCAGCAGTAAACCCGTCCGCCCCAGGCGATTTCCCCTTCAGTAATGCTTTAATGGCGGCCCTCATCTCATTATCTGTTATAAGTTGGTTCAAAATATCCAACTTAGACTGGACCAGTTTAGGTAGAGAGAGACCCTCAAAAAAGCTCTCAATAAGAGCAGGGGTAGGTTGATGCGTGTTGGGATCATCTTTGAGATTGTACAATTGAGCATAGTAGGCCAGAAATGCCTCTGCAATTTTGTTAGGATGGAAGACCTTTTTCAGTGATGTGGGATCTATCATAGAAGGGATTTTGGCTTTTGCCTGTTTAGTGTTGATGTAGGAGGCTAGTAACCTACCGGCCTTATTACCCTGGGTGTAATAATTAGTTTTGGATCTTCAAAGGTATTTTTCATGCTGTAGCAATAGAATTTCCCTAAGAGCTAATCTATGAGTCTAAATCCTGTAGCACCTTAGCAGACACACTGTTTGTGTTGGGATTCCAAACTAGTGATCATAAATAAAATGTCAGACAGAGCGCTTTGTCTAATCTTTTTCTCCCTGGAGGCTAACTGGAGTAGGACACCTCGGCAAACAGACTTATGTGCACACCACACGTTAAATAAATCCGGTTCTGAAGATGCATTCATAATAAAGTACTCCTGCAATGATTTAGAGATATGAGAGCGGCTACTAGGATTGAGAAACATAGAAAAATCATTGCGCCACAGGAATACCGGTGAAAACTTTAAAGTCTCTTTTATGCTGAGAGATATGGGCGCATGGTCTGACCACGTCATAGGATGGATGGTTGCTTTGGTTACATGTTGAAGGAGCTGTGAATCGGTTAGGAAATAATAAATTCTTGAGTAGTATTTATGTAGGGAGGAGTAGTGCGTAAAATCTTTCTCTGAATCATGGAGACACCTCCAAGGATCGTAGAGATTGGACTCCTGAATAGTCGACGCCATAGAATACTGCACACCCCGCGACTGCCACGAAACATCCAAAGACCTATGGTTAATAGCATTAAAGTCGCCACAATAGAGTAAATAACATTGCTGAATTTTTTAAACTTATTTCCGTAGTGAATTGTAAAACAAAATTTTAATGTTTTAACATTAGGGGCATATAGGTTCATAATCGTGTAAAGAATGTTATTTAGTTCACACACCATTATTAAGAACCTACCCTTCCGATCTCTCTCCAGGGAGAGAAGAGAGAACACTACGGACTGTTTTATAGCGATCAGGACACCACATTTTTTCTGTGGGGCATTAGCTGTAAACACGTGGGGAAACAATTTATGGGAACAGCGGGGGGCCTTAAGAGAGAAATTAGTTTCTTGTACACAAATAATGTCCCTATGTAGGTTCCTTGCCTCCTTCCACATCATACCACCTTTGAATGGGTTGTTAAGACCATGAGCATTCATAGAAACAACATTTAGTACCATATTAAAGCATACAAAATAGATAGTACATGGTCGCCATCTAGTGGCCCGAAAAATATTAGCCGCTCCGGAATTTTAGCATGTACAAAACCATAATAACCAGCTCTCCTTGGAGCAGATGCACAGGCAGCCTTAGCAGCAGAGACAGTTCAGTGACCCATGAGAATTCCTGAGATAAAGCAGTTGTCAAAACTCTGTTAGAAAAACCAGAAATAATAGAAAAGAGAGAAAATTGGGCAAAAACAATATAAACAACACACATCAAGTAAGAGCAGGTGAACCAAATCACTTCAACAAATTTGGGGTAATTTCCGGGAACTGCAAGCAAACGCGCAAGCCAGCTGAACGTGGTTGCTGGACTAGAGGAGGAACCAAAGCTTAGAACTACATATCAGTGCCTCAATCTGCCACTTTGTCCCAGTCCGAGGAAACTTTCCTATGGGATGATTTAGCAGTCATCAGCTCTCCTTCTGCAGGTACAATCCCCCATTTCTTAGCAAGCTGAAATCCTTCTTCTTCTGAGTTGACAGTCAGTAAACGGTTATCCTTTGTAATCAACAATTTAGTGGGGAAGCCCCATTGGTATTTTGTATTGTTATTACGGAATTATTTTGTAAAGGAGAGTAATTTGTTATGGGCAAGAATGGTATACTGGGAGAGATCAGCGAATAGAGATATACATTATATGGCGCCGGTAATTGATTGTGTGTTTTCGCAAAGGCCATCAGTGACTCCTTCACATGGTAGAAGTGGACTCTAGCAATGATGTCCCTGGGGACATGGTCAGGAAGAAAGGAAGGTTTCGGCAGTCTGTGCGCTCTGTCCATAATCACATCCCTCTCAGACAGATTTGGCAGCAAAGCCATAATCAATTGCTGAATATACCTTCTAAGGTCTGCAGCAGGGACTGTTTCGCTCCCCCCCTAAATTTAATATTATTTCTGCGTGAGCGATCTTCCAGATCCGCCATTTTTTATTTCAGCGCCTTCAATTCCTCTTCCGCATCATTGTGTGTGTCCAATAATTCGTTGTGAGCAGTCGCAAACTAGCCCATCTTAGTTTCCACATGATTGACCCTCTCTCCAAGATTTTCGACCTCTACATTCACACGTGACACAAAACTCATCATGTCCTTCTGCAAAGAACCTTTAAGAGTAACAAGCATATCTTTCATGACAGATGCGATCAAAGGCAGAGTTTCAGCAGGGAAATCTTCCAAATGCTCAACAAACTCTGGTACTATTATGAGAAAAGGAATCATTGCATGCTCACCGAGCAGCAGTGGATCTGGAGAGCAGCGCTGTTTTGCCTTTTGAGGGCTGCTGGTAGGTGTAGTGCCTGCAGACTGTATAAGGCTAGAAGGCTGAGAATGAGAGCGAAGACTCTCCTCTGCCATATATGGCTGTAGTGAAGGAGAGGTGCTGGGACCGGTGCCATCTTGGGACGAGGAGGGGCCGCCCTCTGGAGCAAAGAACTCCGTTAATTTGCTGGGTCCCTCTTTGATCTTGTGTTTCCTCATAGGCACAGATTGGGTCCACACTTATTAGGCAGGTGCCAGGCAAGAGAGGGTTAATTAGCTCTGTCCCTCGTCACTGTGAGCCGCAACAGATGACAGCGGATCCCAAAGTTTCTGCACTATGCGGCCATCTCTATCAGCAGTCGGCCACACCCCCAACATCTATCTTTTTCCATTCTTCTAGAATGACCTCTTTTAGAGCCTGGATGCTGGATGGAGAGACTTTCCATTTTAGATTGTAAACTCTAATGACCAGGGCCCTCTGATCCCTCTTGCATTGAAATGTATTGTAACTGTACCGTCTCCTTTCATTTTGTAAAGTGTTGTGCAAACTCTTGGAGCTTTATTTTCTGCAAAACAGTTGAAATTAGTGTGTTAAAGTTGCCTTAAGCTCAACCTACTTGGTGAAAATATAAATATAAAAAACGAAATACTTTCATATTTGTCTGACTAAAGCTAGGTTTTCACTAATCTGTGCATTCTATTTAAACTACAACTTTGTAAGATAAATAACTCTGAAGCACTGGTTTTATAGCCTCACAGACTGCAGACACAGTAGAAAGCATGTTGTTTAAAAATTGTTCCAACATTACTGTCCAAATCTACTATTGATTTTTTTTCAGTAAAGTATAGCTTTTTTCTTCTTTTCACAATTTGTGTTACAATTTTTGTACATTGCTCAATGTCTTCAGAAAAGTAAAGCCTATTACGTTTGTAGCTGTCTTTGATTTTTGTTGGTGGTAAAAAAACACTAGGCAAGGGAAATGTGTTTACTAAGTTTTAACATACCTGTATAGTATGCAGTTTTATTGTGAAGAAGGAAATACTGTATATATTCCACTCTGTAAAATACCTCCTTAACATATTCTAATAAATAAATAGATACATACAGTAGAGTATAGAAGGCAATTTAAAAAGGCAATGCAAAAAAAGAATGATTATATCAGTTGTGTAAAAAGACCAGTAGATGATATTTCTGATTGGTCACTAAGTGATACTGTGCTTGTAAAGCCACATTTGCCATACATTCACTAAGCACTTGCCTAGCAAAAAAAAAAAAAAAAAGTTGTTTATCACAATCTTATTTATAATGCTAACTTTTTTTGTCTTCAGACTACTCACATAACATGCTGTGTCATTTCTCTTTTTTAAGCTTTTCAATAATCCAGAGAATGATGATATGAGTGCAGGGTACCATGGTGCTACCACCTCAGGGGGTGGGTCTATGAAACCCTGTACTCATATGTTCTTAGTCTTTTGGTAAAAATTGCCCTCATTTAAAGTTGCTTATTTTTAAATCATTTGACCCAGTGAATAAAATACACAAAGCATCCTCTCTGGTAACCATTGAACACTAATGCTCAGACATCTTCCTTCCACTGACACCAGCACTGGGACATAGTTTTTATTGTACTGACATCAAAGAGGAGGTGCACCATTTTTTGTTCCACCGACTTTTATGATGGGTCTTCATTTCACAAGTAACAATGCTGAGCAGGTCTTCTTTCTCTCACTGACAACAATCCTGGGGCATTTTCTGGCAATATATCTGCAGTTTTTACAATATGCCAGCTATAAATCAGCAATTGTGACCATATTCAGGCTAAAAACAAACAAACAAGACAATAGGTGGGTAAAAACAAGCAGTTACGAAAATATGTAGAAAACAAATAGATAATCATTACAATAGATGGGCAACACACAGACAATCATTGCAATATGTTGGCAAGAAATGGCCAATGGTGACAATATGCAGGCATCTAATGGGCAATCTTGACCATATGCTGGAAGCTAAAAAGCAATTGTTACAATATGCAGGTAGCAACACATTATTAAAATACTGAGGGAAAAATACAGTCATTGAGTCTGATTTACTAAAGAATGTGATAATCTTCATACAATAAATTGTATGAAATTTCACTGCAATTATACAATCATGATAAGATTAAATAAAAGTAAACAGGGGTTTTATTTTCACATGATAATTAAAGCAAATCTTCACATAAAGTTTTGTGTGAACATTCTCAACTCCTTTAGAATATGCATTTGCATGTGGTGTGGCAATGAGCAATGTTAACAATACAGGGACAGTTATTACAATACACAGGCAATAAATGGGAAATTGTAACAATGGACAGGCAACTAATGGGCAATCATGACAAAAGGCTGTCAATAAAAAGACAACAACAAATCATTCAAATATGCAGGAAAAAACACTATAGGTGGTCAAGAGATGTTTTTTTTGACAATACACAGGCTACAATATCTAACCTCATGTTCCCAGCTAATGAGGGGCCAATTCTGGCATGAGAACAATTCAAGGATAGTTAAAAGGACCAAAAGCCACCTTAATTTCATATCAACATGGCAGATCATTGGACTGCATGTTAAATAAGATCCTTCCAGGTTTTTTGTTAGATATAAGCTGTTCCACAGTTTTACATAAAACTGACTGTACTTTACGTGACACTTTTGCTGACTTTTACTAACATCACATTCTGTGTCATAATTAGGCAGGGAATAATGTCTCTGAATGACAGCAAATACACTGCTCAAAAAAATTAAGGAACACTTTGAAAACACATCAGATCTCAATAGGGAAAAATATCATGCTGGATATCTATACTGATATAGACTGGGTAATGTGTTAGGAATGTAAGGATGCCCCATCATTTGATAGAAATGAAAATTATCAACCTACCGAGGATTGAATTTAAAGACACCCCGAAAATAAAAGTGAAAAAATGATGCAGCAGGCTAGTCCATTTTGCTGAAATTTCATTGCAGCAACACAAAATGGCCCCCATGTGCTAGTATGCATGCCTGACAATGTCAGGGCATGCTCCTAATGAGACAATGGATGGTGTCTTGGGGTATCCTCACCTACCAGATCTGGACCAGGGCATCACTGACCTCCTGGACAGTCTGAGGTGCAACCTGATGGCGGTGGATGGACCAATACATGATACCCCAGAGGTGTTCTATTGGATTTAGGTCAGGTGAGTGTGGGGGCCATTCACTGGTATCAATTCCTTCATCCTCCAGGAACTGCCTGCATACGCTTGCCACATGAGGCCGGGCATTATCGTGCAACAGGAGGAACCCAGGACCCACTCCACCAGAGAGGGCTCTAACTATGGGTCCAAGGAATTAATCCTGATACTTAATGGCAGTCAGGGTGCCATTGTCTAGCCTGTAGAGGTCTGTGCGTCCCTACATGGATATGCCTCCCCAGACCATCACTGACCCACCACCAAAACAGTCATGCTGAACAATGTTACAGGCAGCATCCACGGCTTCTCCAGACCCTTTCACGTCTGTCACATGTGCTCAGGGTGAACCTGCTCTCATCTGTGAAAAGCACAGGACGCCAGTGGCGGACCTACCAATTCTGGTGTTCAATGTCAAATGCCAGTTGAGCTCTATGGTGCCGGGTAGTGTGCACTGGGCCCACTAGAAGATGTCGGGCCTTTAGGCCACCCTCATAAAGTCTGCTTCTGATTGTTTGGTCAGAGACATTCACACCCATGGCCTCCTGTAGGTCATCTCTGGTAGTGCTCATCCTATTCCTGCTTGTACAAAGGATCAGATACCAGTCCTGCTGATGGTTTAAGGACCTTCTACGGCCCTGTCCAGCTCTCCTAGCGTAACTTCCTGTCTACTGGAATCTCCTCCATGTTCTTGAGACTGTGCTGGGAGACACAGCAAACCTTCTTCAATGGCACATATTGATGTGCCATCCTGGAGGAGTTGGACTGCCTGTGCAACCTCTGTAGGGTCCAGGTATCACCTCATGCTAGTGACACTGACCCTAGCCAAATGCAAAACTAGTGAAAAACAGTCAGAAAAGATGAGTAGGGAAAAAAATGTCAGTGGCTTCCACCTGTAAAACCGTTCCTGTTTTGGGGGTCATCTCATTGTTGCCCATCTAGAGCACCTGTTGTTAATTTCATTGCTTTGAATGTCATGTGATTGTGATGACAGCTAGTGGTAAGACAGGATAAGGCACTTTGCCATCATGAGGTGCTCTAAAAAATGTTTTCAGTATATAAAGAAATAGAATGGCGTTGGCATGTACCCCACTCCTGAAGAAGTCACATAACAAAACATGAGTACAATTTGTGGCAAAATTTGTTTTTCCAACTAAATAAAAATTAGCAAAATTTCAGACAAGCATATACTGGTACAAACAGCATAGCAGTGTTTAGCCTGAAATGTTGCATATGCTCTGGGGTGCTTGGTGGGGAAGGGTGGTTCTGAGCAGTTGGAGGATGAGTCCATTAGCAAGGAGAGGATAGAGGTGGCCTCACTTTCACCAATGTACAAGACACAGGATAGCACCACCAACTACAGTAATTTTCCACACCCTGCATCCTTCACAACCCCCAGAAAATTTACCTAGTATGTTGTGAGTGTTATGTAGTGTCCCTACCCTCGTTGCTGCACCACTTTTCTCTGGTCTTGTATACTCTGCTGTTGACAGCATGGCCCAGCAACACAGACACAGTATGCTCCAAATGCTGGTGAAGGACAGGAATGACCTTCTGGGCAAAATAGGAGCAGCTGAGTTCCTGCCACTGTAGCGTAGCTCATAAACTAGGAGCATCCGCAAAGTCAGCAGTTTTTCCAAGCTGAAATTAAGACGTTGGCATGGGGGTGATTTTGGGCCATTTTTTTTTCTGCTCAAGTAGCTTCAGAAGAGACATTTGCCTTGGAAAGGATGCTGCTAGAAGTTGTGGAAGGGGGTAAAAGATTTTTGCAATAGTTCAATCCTTGGCAACATGACCCTCTTTCCTGTTTGACCTGGCATATCCTACGTTTTTGAAACCCCTCATGAGACTTCCCTCCCTGTCACTAGTGGCTGTTGATGTTGTGGAAGATGTAGCAGCAGAATCTTTTGGAGGAGCGGGTGATGTGAAAAGCAAGGAATGAAGAGTGTGGGCATTTTCCTTGCAGACATGTCAAATTGAGGTGCTACTTCCACCAAGCTTTGTAATGCACAGTCATGTGTCACTCATGTATAGGGTACCCAAGTTGCTGATATGCTGCAGGCAGAGCACCTCAGCAGTGCTATCAGCAGCAGATACATTAAAAAGACCACATTGCTAAGCTCAGTAAAGTGGCCCTGTGGATAACAATGGCTTATACCTGTGGGGTAGTGCTGCCATATGGATTGGTTGCACTCTGCAGTCTATAGCAAGCTGCTGCTGATGTCCATTCTCCATAACTGCTCTTTCTCCTCTCCCTCAGAATTTTCCTTCTCTGCAAACAATGGCACCCATAAATGGCTTCCACCACAGAAACCTCCCTCCCAAAATTGCTTGAAATCACTTGGCAGTAATCCAGCTGCTGAAATATTACTAGGTGTTGCTGCTCACTACCTGGTGCTCCCTACCTCCATGGTCTTAGCACTATCCTCCTCATCCGCAGTGTCTGAAATGAGAACTACTTGCACATGACAGAGGTCATCCTCTTGCAGCAAATAATTGATTATGTGAAGGAATAATTTTGCTGTCTCCTCCAAGTTATTTTGCCATGCTATGATGGGAGTAGCTGAAGAAGAAGAGAAGGAAGTAAAGAGTGCACTAGTAGCAGTTACAGATAAATGGTTCCTGTGAGCCACTCCAATACTTCCTCTGCATGCTGTGGTAGTATAGCTTGGCCCCTCTGAGATAAAAAGAGGGACATGCTTTGCCTCTAGATGGGGGGGTCCAAATACTGCTTTATCCTGTAGATTCTGCCTCTCTATTTAGGCCTGCCTGACATTTTTAATTAAGGGGGCAGCCTAACTTTCATGGCAGCTATGGCAATAGGGGGAATTATTGTGTGGTGCTTTGGTGCATATATGCGGTGAAGAGCAGCTTTGCTTCTGTCACCAGCAAATGTATGTAAAAAGAAAAAGATCCAGAAAACCAAAATAAAATATACCTCCTGAAAAAAACCCTGAAACACTCCCCCCCCTCCAAATAAAAAGTAAAGACCCCCCCCAAAAAAACTACAAGAATCCAGCAGCTAAACAACCACTATAGTTATTGCTGACAGACAGAAAATAGTCCTACAGTGGACTGTTGGGTCTCTTAGCTATGAACACAGTGGACCAAGGGTGGACTGACCATTCGAGCACTCGGGCACTGCCCGAGGGCCCGGAGTCAGTAGGGGGCCCCATGAGATGCCCCTGGTACCATTCAAGATTTTAGGCTTTTTTGGGTGTGGTTTGAGTGTGGGTGAGGACACAGGGGCCCCATGACCCCTATTGCTCGGGGGCCCCATGAGTTGTCAGTCCGCCCCTGCAGGGGACACAAGAATATGGAGCCCACCCACTGCAATGCTCATTAATTTAGCACTATAAAGTATAGCAAATAAATCTCTCTACACACAGACTGTCATCATTCCCTAGATTACTCAAACACAAATTGGCAAATTTATAGTTAGGGGACTGATACATAAAAAATCCCCCATTATTGGCCCTTTTAGGCCAGCAGGCCTTCAAAGACCATATAGTGCATCATGATTACAAAGAATTTTGCATAGCAAATTTCAAACTAGTTAGCTGGTACCACAGACTTTGATTGTACTGGTTTGATTTGAACCCATAGTAGAGCTGAACACAAACCTTATCCCAACCTGCAATTTAATCTTTTTCTTATCTGTGATTTGAACTTTAGGTATTAAGCTCATTTAATTAAGCTTCTGAACTTTACAAACTCTAATTAATATGAAAAGTAAGCTCATATTTTTGCGCTTGCCTTAACCAGTTCAACAGCCCCCATAAGTTAAAGTTTAAAAGTAACATAATACAAGCCCTGGCAGTTTCTCTACAGCAAAAACTGAGTTTTCATTAACTTCATTTTAGTAGTTATTTCTCTCATTCTTCCTTTTTCTATGCTCCCCAACACATTGAATGATATTCATATTGCGCTAAAATCTTTTACCAATTATGCAGATAGCACTAGAAAACCAACACATCAACACAAAAAGAATCTCTTAGCTGAGAAATAGACTCTAGATATTCATTAAGAACAGATGGCTACATAGTGAGCAGGCTTAATTTGGGTGTTTAGACTAAATCTATGTTAATCTGCCACAATGTGAGAGACAAAAAGAAAAAACATGATGGTGACACAATTGTACGTGTTAACTTATGCAATATATCTGAGAACGCATTGAAGTATAGTTATTGATTCCAGAATGACTTTTTGTTAACATCACTTAAACAAAGGGTTATCCTAACTTGCAGGCGATTTCTGCTTTTATTCCTCCGCTTGTGAAAAGCCCCAAAGGTAGCAAATAATTAACTTCAACTAATTAGAACATTGATACTCTTGCGAATAGAGCCCTGTATACTTTGGGCAGCGTCCATGGGAAATTCAACATGTGCACTGATTACATAAGTGTAGTAAACCAAAGTATACGGGAAACAGTATTTGAAGAATCCTTCCAATGCACATTATATTTTTATAATTTAATACATGCAGCTGTGGAAGGGTTTGACTTGCTAATGCATTTGGTAATAGAAATGAACTTGAAGATTTAAGTTTGAAGAAAAAATTATCTAAAGACTGGATATTTTTTTACAGGACCCATAGAGACATTAAAACTAATAGCATCTATGGTTCACTTCCTAGGTTACAGCTGAAGTATTAAAGAGGACCTGAAAAGTGAGCTAAGTTTATTCTGAATAGCAATTGGGCTTAACACTCTCTACATTATGTAGGCTGTGCCAGGGTGTTTAATGGTTGTAATACAGAACTACTCCATCTGTTGCAGTAACTAGTAAAAAGAAGTTAAACACTGATGCCATGGGTCCCAGGCATTGCCTGTGCATGCACTCCCACAGCATACAATCATATACTGTATATTTATGGTGGTTTTTGGAAGGATGCATTATACTTGCAATATTATAAAAAATGTAATGTGTTACTAAACCCACAACAGTAAAATCAGCCTGTATATGCAGTAAAGCATGCTTGTTATACTCACTGTGGAACCTAAGGGGTTAATCCTCTGCATTGTGTAAAAATACTGTTTGATCTTGACTTCTCTGATCTTCCCCTTCTTCCAATGCCTCCCTCTTATCTCCTGATAAGACATGTCATGTGAATACACTCTGCACATGCTCAGTTTGGTGTGTATTGCTAGAGAGGGGTTTTTTTGTCTTGGGAGAGTGCATCTGACCAGCACAGGGCCAATCAGCATTGTCCAGACAGATGTCAGGGGTTCTGTATTCTCCTAAAGCAGAAAGAGAAATCCTCCTACAAGCTTTAACCAATGCTCTGCTGAACACTGATAGAAGTCAAATGACTCCTCCTACTGCTTATGGGAAAAGGTATTTAGCAGTTCATATTTACTAAAATAATTACATTTCTATGTAGTGTGTACTGTAGGAGACCAGATGGAGTGAATGCAGGGTCCTAGGTTTAGTAACACTTTAACCACTGATCAACATTAATTACAATCTAAAGAATAATTTACAACCTATGGGATTACTTCAATATAATACAATATAATCTTTTAATATTTGCAAGTTTTTATCACTGTATTTATCTTATCAATTTAAACTCTTTCTTAAACTGGCCATAGATGGCTCTGATTGATCTGATTGAGCTATGCATGGACAGGATGTTTGTACTGAAGTTGATCCATCGTTAAACTTCTGAACAACCAGCTTGTTGGATTTTTTTTGCATGTGATTACTGCCAGTGACTATAGTTGCTAGCAGTAATCATTGTGTTCTTCCAGCAGGAAAGGCTCCCTCCTTGGAGAACACAATGGCTCCATGGGAGGCATTTCCCCTTCAACACTGACTGTGATGATGGGGGATTGAGCAATTTTCTTTCCTGAAACCCATGGCTGCAGCTAAGAAAACCAAATCATCTGTAGCTTGCCTTAGTAATGTTCCTCCAGATAAGTTACTGTTTATTGTGAAGGTTGAAAGAGCAATCTGCAACTCAGAGAAGCCTGCTAAAGTAGATACTAGAGACACTTATACCATCACAATAGAGGAGAAATGAAAAGTAAGGCACATATACCCCCCTGATTTTTTTAATACTACATTATCGTGTGTGAATGTCTGTATGGCTTTTAAAAATTGCACAGCTATTGCACCCATAGGCATTCATTTATCAGTGCCCCATGCTTCTGATTTTGTGAAATCTGCAAAGTCCATGTCTCCTGTTACCTGATCAGACATTTTATTGGAATGTCCATTTAAACACCAAGCTCTGATGCAGACACATGCCCCTTTAACTCCTTTTGTCACAATAACTGGTTTCCTGGCCATGCCCAGGGAAGATATGTTTCTCTGTTACCCTCCCTCAGCAGATGAGAGAGGCCTCACCTAAGGAAGCAGAGGAAGCTGGGCAGGTGATCTGAAGCCGGCAGAGAGGTACTCTCTGGAATTCCACAGTCAGAACTAATGTGTGGAAACACAGGCAGGAGCTAAACAGCATATAGCTTCTCACTTACTTTGGAAAGCAACTCTCTAATTACTACATGAGTACTCTATGGTGTCCTTTTATGAAACAGAGGTCAACGGCGAGAATTGAGAATTGTTGCTGATCTCCAATCATTAGTGGTTTAGGAAACAGAGATGATCAGCGGAGAACATGTTCTCCGCTGATCATCCCAGCACACAGATGGCCAGTATACAGTATGAAGGAGAGATGTCAGCCCTTCACTGGCGATCTGTGTTCTCCCTCTAGCCCCGAGGTGGAGAATCGGTAGAACCGCAAACGAAGTAGTGATAATTTTCCGCTGCTTAGTAAACTGTGTTTGACTGATCTCCTACTGTAATCTCGTGAGATTATAGTAACAGCAGCTGTTTTCCAGCGTTCAAAACATTTGTAGATCGCTTCTCTCTTCATTCGGAGAAGTGATCTACACTGCTTCATAAAAAGGCATTCAGAGGAGAACTCTCTCCTCTGAGAATGCCAGAGAACTGAGCAGCGGTCATTTACCGCTGCATGATAAAAAGGATACCTATATCCAGTGGCATTGCCCTCCTGTGTCTCTAGGGCTTGGATCCCTCCAGCTGTTCACCCATATTACCAGAGTTCTCCTTGACTGCACTGAAAGGGAATCTGTTTATGAGGATACTCCTATCAGTTGTTATAAAGTCTTATGTAGCATGTAGGGGAATTGGCCAAATGAGCAGACAGTAGTTTTAAACGCCAAACCAAAAATTTACTTATTGCAGCTTACCTGTCCTTAGATGTGGTAGCTGCATTAATCACTTCCCGACCACCCTAAAGAAGAACTACTGCTACAGGGTGGCAGGGCTGCGCAGAATCATGTATATATATGTGATTTTGTATTTCCAGGTAGAGAAATAACTGTGCCACCATTGACGGCTATAGCTATAGATCACTGGGTCCCAGACGGAGATTCCCCGCTGGCACCCTGCGATTGCCGAGAAACACTGATGGGGGAGAGGTCTGTATGTAAACATTACAGATCTCTCCCCTGTCAGCTTTAGCACGCTGCTTTGTATAGCTCTGCATAGCAGAGCAATACAAAGCAGCATGCTTACACAGTAAAAAACACACACAGAGCACACAGTTAACCCTTTGATTGCCCTGATGTTAACCCCTTCCTGCCCAGTGTCATTAGTACAGTGTTTTTTATTAGCATTGATCACTATATTGGTGTCACTAGGAATGTCAATGACAGTTAGTCAGTCCCCCCCCCAGTGTCAGAATGCGAGCCGCAGTCCCACAGTCCTGCTATAAGTCGCTGATCGCCACCATTGCTAGAATTAAAAAAAATACAATAAAAATTCCAGTACCTATACCACCATTTGTAGACGCTATAACTTTCACGTAAACCAATTAATTTACACATATTATTGGGATTTTTTTAGCAAAGACATGTAGCAGCATACATTTTGTCCTAAATTTATGACGAAGTTTGATTTTTTTTAACTTTTCTTTGGATACGTTTTATAGCAAAAAGTCAAAAATATTGTTTTTTTTTTTCAAAATTGTTGGTCTTTTTTGTTTATAGCGCATAAAATTAAAAACGCAAAGGCAATCAAATAACACCAAAAGAAAGCTCCATTTGTGGGAAAAAAAGGACATCATTTTATTTGGGTGCAGCGTTGCATGACCGCCCAAGGGGGGTAAATCCTCTGGAGGGCAAGTGGTTAATGTTCTTTTAGAGACCATTCACACCAGCCATTTAGATACACTAATACATTGAAACCAAACTCCAACTAACACTTTTAAGCAGTTAAAGCAGTAGTTTTGCTTCTTTTGTGATATAGTTTTATATAAATAAAAGCTGATCATTGTAAGCACTCCTCTCAGTGGTAAATAGTTTGTCTCAACCCAATAAGTGCTTTCTCTGCAGGACAGATTTTTCTGTTTCAAAGCAACAGACTTACTGGCTAGATCATTAGGTGAAAATAAAAAGAGAAAAATGATTGCAGCTACCACACGTGTCAAAAGAGTGGTCATACAGTATAGTGCAATGTTAAGGAAAAATGTATGGTCACAGCTTTTTATTTTATATCATCAGCAGTGTAATAACAACATAGACAATAATTATTTTGACAAGCCAGCATAGGCTTTATATTCTCCTTTCATGTTTTCAGTGCTGCCTGTCTGGTGGTCATCTCTTTTCACAACTTTCTGGTTTCCCTGCATACTTTTCAGCTTCTCCATTGCTGATCACTTTCAATTTCTAATCACTAGCTATCCAATGGTACATTGCCGTTGATGTTGATGAGGACAAGGGAGTTTGTCTATGTATTAGTGGGACCCCATGCCTTTCTTTTTTGTATGTGGGGGTCCCCAATTAAAATCTATACCAAACACTTATACTGTATAGGAAAAGGGTCTGGTATGGATGAAGGGAACACCAGGCTGCATTGTTTAAAAAAAGAATGAAGTGGATGGGAACTGTTATTTTGCTGGTAATTTAAAGTGAATAGAATTTTGTTGGGGCATTTTATACAATATAATCTGTGATTTTTAATTTAATTTCCATTTTTAAAAATTTTTTTTGTAATGAGGGAGAAAGGTCACCATGGGTTAAAATTGGTTGTTAGTAGAGATGAGCGAATTATTCAAAAATTCGATTCGGCTGATTCGCCAAAATTTGTGGGAGAAATTCGATTCGATTCGAATTTATTCGCTGCGAATTTAACTTATTAAAAGGGTTTCTAGGCTTCAGAGAGCCTCTATATTAGTGCAGAACACTGTACCTTTAATTTAAATGCCCTTGGAGTCTGCTGGGGAAGAGAAATAATACTGTCAGTCAGTATGACATGCAGATGAGTGCCGTCGATCTTAGAATCACCGCACACTTCACTCATTTGGGCAGTCACGGGGCATGACGAAGAAGAAGAAGAAGAAGAAGAATGAAAAGAAGAATGAAAAGAAGAAGAAGAAGAATGAAAAGAAGAAGAAGAAGAATGAAAAGAAGAATGAGAAGAAGAATGAAAAGAAGAATGAAAAGAAGAATGAGAAGAATGAAAAGAAGAATGAAAAGAAGAAGAATGAAAAGAAGAAGAAGAAGAATGAAAAGAAGAATGAAAAGAAGAAGAAGAAGAATGAAAAGAGGAAGAAGAATGAAAAGAAGAATGAAAAGAAGAAGAAGAAGAATGAAAAGAAGAAGAAGAAGAATGAAAAGAAGAATGAAAAGAAGAAGAAGAAGAATGAAAAGAAGAAGAAGAATGAAAAGAAGAAGAGGAAGAATGAAAAGAAGAAGAAGAAGAATGAAAAGAAGAATGAGAAGAAGAATGAAAAGAAGAATGAAAAGAAGAATGAGAAGAATGAAAAGAAGAATGAAAAGAAGAAGAAGAAGAATGAAAAGAAGAAGAAGAAGAATGAAAAGAAGAGGAAGAAGAATGAAAAGAAGAAGAAGAAGAATGAAAAGAATAATGAAAAGAAGAAGAAGAAGAATGAAAAGAAGAAGAAGAAGAATGAAAAGAAGAATGAAAAGAAGAAGAAGAAGAATGAAAAGAAGAAGAAGAAGAAGAATGAAAAGAAGAAGAAGAAGAATGAAAAGAAGAAGAAGAATGAAAAGAAGAAGAAGAATAATGAAAAGAAGAATGAGAAGAAGAATGAAAAGAAGAATGAAAAGAAGAATGAGAAGAATGAAAAGAAGAATGAAAAGAAGAAGAAGAAGAATGAAAAGAAGAAGAAGAAGAATGAAAAGAAGAATGAAAAGAAGAAGAATGAAAAGAAGAATAAGAAGAATGAAAAGAAGAATAAGAAGAATGAAAAGAAGAATGAAAAGAAGAAGAAGAAGAAGAATGAAAAGAAGAAGAATGAAAAGAAGAAGAAGAATAAAAAGAAGAAGAAGAAGAATGAAAAGAAGAAGAAGAAGAATGAAAAGAAGAATGAGAAGAAGAATGAAAAGAAGAATGAAAAGAAGAATGAGAAGAATGAAAAGAAGAATGAAAAGAAGAAGAAGAAGAATGAAAAGAAGAAGAAGAAGAATGAAAAGAAGAATGAAGAGGAAGAAGAATGAAAAGAAGAAGAAGAATGAAAAGAATAATGAAAAGAAGAAGAAGAAGAATGAAAAGAAGAAGAAGAAGAATGAAAAGAAGAAGAAGAAGAATGAAAAGAAGAATGAGAAGAAGAATGAAAAGAAGAATGAAAAGAAGAATGAGAAGAATGAAAAGAAGAATGAAAAGAAGAAGAAGAAGAATGAAAAGAAGAAGAAGAATGAAAAGAAGAATGAAAAGAAGAAGAATGAAAAGAAGAAGAAGAAGAATGAAAAGAAGAAGAAGAATGAAAAGAAGAAGAAGAAGAAGAATGAAAAGAAGAAGAAGAATGAAAAGAAGAAGAAGAAGAAGAATGAAAAGAAGAAGAAGTATGAAAAGAAGTAGAATTCCAGTACAGCAAAAAGTGTATCTGCAGAGAGCTCTGCTATTTCTGACAGTTCTCTGACAGTTCCTTCACATTTACAGCGGTTGAAACATTGTATCTATTTGTTTCCGAATAAAAACATCTGTATCCTAAATGGAAACAAATAGATACAATGTTTCAACCGCTGTAAATGTGAAGGAACTGTCAGAGAACTGTCAGAAATAGCGGAGCTCTCTGCAGTGACACTTTTTGCCGGCTGATCGGGGAAAATTCAATTCGTGCATCCGAAGTTTGCTAAAATTCAGATTCGGTGCGAATCGAATTTTTCCTAATATTCGAAATGAATTCCACTTCGCCAAGTTCGATTCGCTCATCTCTAGTTGTTAGATCTTAGCTGTGTGTGTCTGTGTTATTGCTTTGATAGTAGATGCCTGCCTGTGCAGCCATTTAGTTGGCATCCTTTGACTTCACTGCTACCCCAACATCCCTCAGAAAACATTCTGTAGGACGACATGCGTAAGAGTGGAGCTATAAGGTGATGTCATCATGCCGGCTCGAACAGGCAGCGGTTGTCAGTTTTAATGCCTGAATTTAATTCTTTGCTTGCGAATAATCTACTTTTTTCTGTGCACCACTTAATGCCGTATCTTAAAGTACAATTGTACAATCAGATATATAAAAACCTAAACAAATGAAAAAATTTGGTGAAAGTGACAACATATACACATGAATGAATTGCAGCCTACTTATCACAACAATATGTGTGTCTGCCAGAAAATAAAAACATTGTTATTAAATTCCAGGACATAATATTGTTATAGCACCTCCTGGAATCTAATAACACTGTTTTGATCTCTAATGTTCTGCTAAGCTAATTGATTTGATTGTAGCCAGGAGTACTGGAATTGGTGAAGGCAGCTTCTCTGGAAGACCCAACTAAAGTGGGGAGCACCTCCTCAGTTTCTACCAGAGTACTCAAGTTCCAGTGGGATACCCCATGTGTCCTTGGACCTTGGATTTCGCCAGCTGAGATGAACTTGGCACATGAGGATAAGTGCAAGTAGCTGTTTGTGTTTTGTTCTGCTGCTATGGATACTTAAAGAGATCATGTTATTCAGCCACATGTTACCCTGATTTAGTCACAGATACATTGCTGTGAAGAGCCCATTTTGCGCAACTTTCATAACCTGTTTTGTATTATTCTAAAATGTATGCCTGTCCTTTTCAACCCCAATCCTGGTTTGCATTGTTGATTCTAACTTTGCATCTGATTAGCAAATTGCAAGTTACAATTACTTTGATGGGACAATCCAAGAGCCTTTAAGTGCTAAAACAAGTTTTCATTGATAGTTTTCATATAGGCAGTCTAGGCTGTTATAAAGGTTTAATTCACCTTCTAATATTGTAAAGTTTAGCACTACTAAATGTGGAGCAACCAAAGCCATAAATATAGCTCAAAGTATTTCTTACTTTTAATATGCAAAAATATCATAGCTACAATAATCACCATAACTATGATGTAAATTTTATATGTAAGTATGTTTTTCCATTTCATGTTAGATTCTGCTTTGTTTGCAAGTCATTGGCACATGTAATTATTTCCCCGCAGTATTTCATAACAGAGTCCGACATTATAGAGCATTTTTATCACAATAAAATTCTTTTATTATACTCCCATCAGTAATGTGCAAACATTAGTGCTTTGAAGGCATGGATCATATTTATATGTTCTTTTAAATCACAGTTACTTATTAAAATGCAAATCCATTTCAGTAAATTTATGTGAGCTGGAAGGTATACAAGCATCTCGCTTATCCATGAGGCCATCAATGAAGTGGTATGTTATGCAAACACATATTTTGGAAACAAAATCATATTTGAAATACTGTAATTAGTGTTCAAGTATCTAACAGAATTTGCAGACCTATAATAGTCAGTGTTATCTTTCCTATTTTAAGTTGCACTGGGATGTAAAGTTTCACGCATCATTAAGAAGAGCATTTTATTCACAGTTTGAACTTGATGATGAAGACTGTCAATGCAATTTGAACTGATAATTCAACTATGTTCTCACATATACATATGATATTACTTCAAAAATGTCTTGATGGCTTAAATGTTTGAAAATACTGAGCCAAGTGTAAAGTGCTTGTTTTAATGAGAAGAAAAGCAGCAAATTCTATTTAAAAAAAATGCAAAAGCAGTTTGTCATACTTAATTCCTTTTTGCAGTGTATTTTATTGAGATAATAACAATTTTATATTGGTAAGCCTAAATATGGACACACGACAGCTGGTTGGCAAACAGTAGCACACATTTGCCAATTAAATAAACTGGTAAATTTGGTCTCATGGATTTAGGTGTCCAGGATATTGGCAGATCCTATCCTAATGATCGCTTATTAGGTCTATGCTGGCTTCTCAAGCATGGCAGAAATACACAAATAAGATAGGAAATGCAGTACAAATGTAAAAAATTGTTTAATCTGTCCTTTAAAATGGAAAAATAAAGACTGTAATGTAGAAAAGAGGAGTTGCATGCTTACTTATATCTGGACGTGCAGGGTATATAACTCTACATCTCTCTAGAGAAGAAATAGAAGATTGGCATATGCATCTGTGTTCAGTACAGTGAACCTATTGCTTTCCCAGCAAGGACTGTATCTGATATCTACTTATGTGGCTTTGATTTTCAGTTTCTCCCTAACTACATGGGCACCTTGTCTTCAAGTTGAGTGGGATAAAGGCCTCATCCCCACATTCCTGGTCCAGTAGGTCTGTTGGGGGATGGGGGTTCTAGAAAGAGGCTAGATAAAAACAAGATTAAGCTCACATCGACTTCAGTGGGGTATAGGCACAGGTAGGGAATTTGTGGGTTTCAGGCTGGGTTTGCAAATCCTCCTGCAATCTATATCCCAGGCCAGTTCACTCATTTTTGTTCAGCTTGCTGGAATTGAAGTAGATAAGCATTGTACAACTTTAACAGCCACTGTGCTGTGCCAGGCTTCTGCTGTGTCCCTGTACCTGGCTGCCCCAGGCATACATGTCCCCAGTATCCCTTGCTATTAATGCTCCAACATGGAGGCTTTCACTTGGGGGCTAAGAATATGCAAGTTATGCACTTGGGGGCTAAGAATATGCATGCATCATACATACTAGGGGGAGTACAACTGGGAAAATCAATGGTGGACAAGGATCTGGGAGTTCTGCTAGATCACAAGCTTAATAATGGCATGCAATACCAATCTGCAGTTTCTAAAGCTAGCAAAATCCTCTTGTATTAAAAGAGGTATAGACTCCAGAGAGAGAGATATCATATTACCCCTGTACAAATCATTAGTAAAACCGCATCTGGAATATGCAGTTCAGTTTTGGGCACCAATTCTCAAAAAGAACATTGGGGAACTGGAGAAAGTACAGAGAAGGGCAACCAAACTGATAAGAGACACGGAGGAGCTCAGCTATGAGGAAAGATTAGAGGAACTGAATTTATTCTCTCTTGAGAAGAGGAGATTAAGGGGGGATATGATCAACATGTATAAATACATCAATGGTTCATATAGTGAACTCGGTGTAGAACTGTCATGATCCACCCGGCGGTATCTCTAGCAACCCACGGAACGGGATTCCCCAGGGCGCAGGGTCTAAGCCCAAATCTGCTTATTCACCAGGGCCCCTGATGGTGGGGATGGATTTGGAGCAGACTGAGACCAGGTCGCGACCCCTGAGTGCACCCGACTGTGGTAGAGGGAACCGCCGGAGGTATGTATCGGAAGAGAGCCTGCTGTGAAGAGGCTGGCAGACCTGGGCAGTGGTGACCGGATCTGTGCAGGATGGATGGATAACAGAGTAAGTGTAGCGTAGTCAGGCAGGCCGGGTCGGTAACAGCAGAGGCAGAACAGTACAGAGCAGCGAACAGAGAGTAGTCAGGTCACAAGCCAGGTTTCAACAGGAGGTCAGGTAATCAGGAGTAAGTAAAAGAATAGTCAGACGAGCCAGGGATCAGAGTAGGAGACGGTCAGCAGAGGTCAGGATCAAGCAGGGTCGGCAACAAGGTATCTCACGCAGGAACAGAAGAGCAGGGAACAGGAAATGAAGACCATACGGCAATGTGAGCGTTGCATGAGCTGGTTTAAATAGCCCGCCCGGTGCCGACAGGCACGCCTGGGTCCTAGTACCTGCCCGGCCGTCATTGGTGACAGGAGCGCCTGGGTCCTAGTGCCCGCCTGCGTGTATGTCTTGTCGGGATCCTACGCCTGTGCAGATTCGTGCGCCATGGTGATCTCTGGGATTCCTGACATTGCCCCCCCTACAGGCAGCCTCCGGATGCCCAACTGATTTCTCCTCTGTGGGTGGTTGTGGAAATACTCCCGAACCAACCTGGGGGCGTTGACGCTTTGGGCTGGCTCCCACAAATTCTCCTCAGGACCATAACCCTTCCACTTAATGAGAAACTGCGTTTGGCCTCCCCTCTTTCTACAATCCAAAATTGCCTCAACTTCAAACTCCTCTTCCTCGTCGATGGTCACGGTCTCTGGGGGTCTGGACCTCTGATCCGGGAAGGGATCTGGTGCTGCAGGTTTCAACAAAGACACATGAAAAACTGGGTGCATCTTAAATGATTCAGGAAGTGTGAGCTCATAAGCTACTTCATTAATTTTCCATTTCACTCGGAATGGCCCCATGAACTTTGGTCCCAATTTCCTTGATGGGCATGACATTTTTAGATTGGTCGTGGCTAACCAGACATGATCCCCTGGTTGCAGGATCAGTTCGCCTCTTCTTTTTCTGTCAAACGCCCTTTTATTATCCTCCTGGGCCTTAGCAATTGCCTCTTGTAGCACCTTATTGTTGGAAGAAAAGAAATGTATCATATCTTGTGTAGCGGGCACCAAACCTTCTGGGATCAGGTCAGTCAGAAACATGGGATGGAACCCATAATTCGCAAAGAACGGAGATTGCTTGGTGGCAGAGTGACTTGCGTTATTGTATGCGAATTCGGCTAAGGGCAGGAGCGTCAGCCAATCATCCTGTAGAAATGAGGTGTAGCACCTGAGATACTGTTCCAACGTCTGATTTGTTCGTTTTGTCTGTCCATTTGTCTGTGGGTGGTATGCAGATGAAAAAGAAAGTTTTTATTCCTAAGATCTCACATAGAGCCTTCCATAACTTTGAGGTGAACTGGACCCCCCGGTCCGAGATAATATCTTTCGGGATTCCATGGAGTCTTATAACCTCCTTCACAAAGATTGTGCCGTCTCGGGAACCGAAGGTGTGCTTTTTATAGAAGGAAATGGGCCATCTTTGACAGGCCATCTACAGCCACAAAGATTGCCGTGTGATCCTGAGAAGGTGGGAACTCCACTACAAAGTCTATGGAGATCATTCTCCATGGCCTGTCAGGTATTGGTAAGGGTCGTAATAGACCCCAGGCCCTATTTCTGGTGGGCTTGTTTCTCTGACAAATGGTACAAGTCTTGACATACGATTCACAATCTTTGACCATACTTGGCCACCAGAATGTTCGTTGTAACAGCTCCCCCATCCAACGTTTTACATCCAAAATGACCTGCCAATGGGTGATCATGGCAGTAACCCAGGACCATGGTACGGGCCTCCTTGGGTACCACGATCTGTTCCTCTCTCCAGAAAAGTCCTTCCTTGTTTTGCAAGTAAACCCCGGGTGGGCTTGGTATCCTTACAGATGCCGTCTGTAATTTGGAACGTAGTTCAGATTGGAGGGCAAGAAAGTTCCCTGTAGACAGAATGGTGTCTGGTTTGGGAACCTCTTCAGGGTCCTCAAACATGCGCGAGAGCGTGTCAGGTTTTGTGTTCTTAGATCCAGGTCTATATGTGATATGGAACACAAACCTTGAAAAGAATAGTGCCTGGCGTGGTCTCAGGCGCTTAGCCGTCCTCAAATACTCCAAGTTTTTGTGGTCCGTGAAAATTAAGATCGGGTGTGTAGCCCTTTCCAGTAGGTATCTCCACTCCTCCAGAGCTGTCTTGATCGCTAAGAGTTCCCGGTCTCCAATATCATAATTCCCCTCTACTGACGTTAGTTTTCTAGAGAAGAAGGACACTGGGTGCATGAGTTCTTTGGTGCCCTTTCTCTGGGACAGGACTGCCTCCACTGCGTTCTCAGACGCATCCACCTCCAGTACATAGGGTAAGGAGGAATCCGGGTGACTTAGAATAGGGACTGTGGTAAACAATCCCCTTAGGGACTCGAATGCCACCTGTGCCTCAGGTGTCCACCGGAAGTGAACCCCCTGCTTGGTGAGCTGGGTAATGGGGGACACAAGACCCGAGAGGTTCTTGATGAACTTTCTATAGAAATTGGCAAAGCCAATAATCCGCTGAATCCCTTTTTTATCGATGGGTACTGGCCACTCCATGATTGCAGAGATTTTCTGGGGGTCCATGGCAACTCCCGTGGTAGAGATAATCAATCCCAAGAAGGCAATGCTGTGCTGTTCAAAGCTACACTTGTCCACCTTGGCATACAGCCCGTGTTGGCGAAGTCGCTCCAACACTCTCCGGACATAATCTCTATGTACCTCCAGAGATGAGGAGAAAATCAGGATGTCGGCTAAGTATGCGACCACAAAGACATCTAAATAGTCTCGGAACACGTCATTTATAAAATGCTGGAATGTGGCTGGTGCATTGCATAGCCCGAAGGGCATGACCAGGTACTCGAAGTGCCCAAACCTGGTGCGAAATGCTGTCTTCCACTCATCTCCCTCCCTTATGCGGACTAAATTATACGCACCCCTCAAATCCAACTTGGTAAACACTGCTGCTGACCTTAGTCTTTGAAAAAGCTCAGGAACCAAGGGAAGCGGATAGCGATTTTTCACCGTTATTTTGTTTAATTCCCAGTAGTCCATGCAGGGCCTTAAGGACTTGTCTTTTTTTTCTACAAAAAAGATTCCAGCTCCGGCTGGTGATGTAGAGGGGCGAATGAAACCCTTTTGGAGATTTTCATCTATGTACTCTTTTAGTACCCCCAACTCCCGCTCAGATAAGGGGATTATTCACCCAAAAGGAATCTCAGATGGGGCAGTCATAGTTCTATGTGGAGGAAGAGTGTCTGCCCCCCGCTTACTAAACACATCGAGGTAGGTGTGATAGGCCAGGGGAATGACTTGGGTCAGTTCTGCGTCTACGTCCATACATAGCAGGGACTGTGGAACTGCGGGAACCCTGAAATAGCAATGCTCCTGACAGTAGGATGACCGAAACTGACTTGACCCTGTCTTCCAATTAATCTGGGGATCATGTGCTCGTAACCAGGGAAGCCCCAGGATAATTGGAAATAGAGGGGATGCAATGGCATCCAGGCGGAGAAATTCCTGATGGTGATCAGCCACCGTAGTGCAGATAGATGGGGTCTCCCGGTCTATTAACCCTGATTTAATGCGAGACCCATTGGCTAGGAAGATATTTAACCCACATTCCTTTGTCTGTAGGGGGATCTGCTGTCGAGCTGCAAAGTCTAGGTCTATAAAGCAGCTACAAGCTCCTGAGTCAATGATTGCTGTCGCTGACAGGGTCCTTCCAGGAAGCTGGAAGGAGATTGTCACGGCTAAGTAATTTGACTTATTAAGACAAGTGGGAGATACAGCAGATACCTGCTCCCCCGCAGTACAGACAGAGATTGTTTACCCGACCTCTCTGGCGTTCTTCAACCGATAATGACGGTCGCGTCAATTCCAATTGCATGGGTTCAGGCATCTCGGTGGCTTCCGGGTTCCGATTCCCAACAGGAGAGGTAGACTGGAACGGAACGCGAGGTAGTACCCATGTTGGTCTCTGACCCTGGCTGGACCTCTCTAGCTTACATTCCCGCAATCTGCGGTCGATCTGGATGGCCAGAGCTATGAGGTCTTCTAAGGTATCGGGTTTGCCCACTCTGGCTAGTCCGTCTTTAAGTTACTCAGATAAACCCATGTGGAATTGGTGACGCAGGGCTGCATCATTCCAATGGGTGTCCCCCATCCAACGTCTGAACTCTGAGGCGTACTCTTCCGCTGCTCGGCGACCTTGTCTGAGTGTATGCAGGGCTGTTTCAGCTGATGCTGCCCGCTGCGGGTCGTCATATAACACCGCCATTGCTTTAAAAAACTCTGTTACCAAATTCAGATGTGGATGGCGGGTCTCGAGTAGTCGGTGGACCCAGCCCTGGGGTTCATCTTGCAGTAGGGATATAATGAACCCCACCTTCACAGATTCTGCAGCTCAAAGTATAGTTGGCATGCATTGCGGAATGCCTTGAATTTTCCTCGATCCCCATTGAACCGTTCTGGCATCGGAACACGGGGTTCCGTTGGAGGCATTGAGACCATTGCTCCAACAGGAGGTTCCGAGGGGTTCCTGGTCAAAGATGGAGTAACCGGTTTCTGAGATGTGGATGCTGGCGAGGCTAGCATCTGAATACGACCTTCCAGATGTGTGTAACCCTCCTGTAGCATTTTAACCGCTTGGGTGAGCGCCGCCAGATGTTGGCATATATCATCCAGCGGGGATGGTCCTCTTCCAGGATCAGTCATGGCCATATGATTCTGTCATGATCCAC
Source organism: Staurois parvus (assembly GCF_062004578.1). NCBI lineage: Eukaryota > Metazoa > Chordata > Amphibia > Anura > Ranidae > Staurois > Staurois parvus. The sequence continues at coordinate 9,016,958 of NW_028317874.1, forward strand.
CCGGCGGTATCTCTAGCAACCCACAGAACGGGATTTCAGAGGGCGCGGGGTCTAAGCCCAAATCTTCTTATTCACCAAGGCCCCTGATGGTAGGGATGGACTTGGAGCAGACCAAGACCAGGTCGCGACCCCTGAGTGCACCCGACTGTGGTAGAGGGAACCACCGGAGGTATGTATCGGAAGAGAGCCTGATGTGAAGAGGCTGGCAGACCTGGGCAGTGGTGACCGGATCTGTGCAGGATGGATAGATGACAGAGTACGTGTAGCATAGTCAGGCAGGCCGGGTCGGTAACAGCAGAGGCAGAACGGTACACAGCAGCGGACAGAGAGTAGTCGGGTCACAAGCCAGGTTTCAGCAACAGGAGGTCAGGTAATCAGGAGTAAGCAAAAGAATAGTAAGACGAGCCAGGGATCAGAGCAGGAGACGGTCAGCAGAGGTCAGGATCAAGCAGGGTCGACAACAAGGTATCTCATGCAGGAACGAGCAGGGAACAGTAAATGAAGACCATAAGGCAATGTGAGCATTGCACAAGCTGGTTTAAATAGCCCGCCCGGTGCCGACAGGCGCGCCTGGGTCCTAGTACCTGCCCGGCCGTTATTGGTGACAGGCATGCCTGGGTCCTAGTGCCTGCCTGGGTCCTAGTGCCCGCCTGTGCAGATTCGTGCGCCGTGGTGATCTCTGGGATTCCTGAAAAGAACTATTCACTCTGAGTTCATCACAGAGGACAAGGGGCACTTAAATAAATTTAATCTCCAAACACGGAAAGGTTTCTTCACAGTGAGAGCTAGATAGATTGTGGGATAGACTCCCTCAAGAGTTGGTTCTGGCCAGCTTAGTGGATTGCTTCAAAAAAAGGCCTGGATTGTTTCTGAGATACACAGAATGTAACTGGATACTAACATTTATAGGTAAAGTTGACCCAGGGAATATCCGATTGCCTCTCGGGGGATCAGGAAGGAATTTTTTCCCCTGCAGGAGCAAATTGTATCATGCTTTGCTGTTTTTTTTTTGCCTATTAGTATAAGCTAGATTTTAGCTTCAATATGTTAGTGTATTTAAATCTGCTAGTACTTCTAACATTTCCAGACTGACAATGCTGCTGTCCAAATGTGTCCCCTGTTCTCCGTCTTCCAGAGTGGTGTCTGTATAATACAAGAGGTGTGTTACTGGCCTTATCACATGGTGAAATCAGAGGGAAAAAAGCCTAAAAATAACTAATACAGCAACTATATCTAATGATTGGTAAGCTGCAATATATATTACATTTTTAGTTTTGGATTTAAGCAGTCATTCAGCAGTCATTTTATTAATGCTTCCCCAAAAATCCTGCATAGCTGCAGAAAACTTCTCTCTGGGTAAAGAAGAGGAGGAGACACACATGAAAGACCTAGAGAGGACTCCCAGGAAAGAATTTACTCAAATAAATGGCAACATCTCAGACTGTGGGTCCTTTAGCAGGGACACTGCTAAAGGACCCACCATCCGGAACTGTTAGTGGATTGTGAGCCAGAGCAACCCAGTGCAGTGGGACTGCTCCACCTGTTTTTTCAGGATCCAGAATATTGTTTAAGCAGAAACTACCTAATAGAAAAACCAAGTAACACCTTGGTTTACTCACAACCAGCTGTGTAAACAGAAAGGATCTAATAGCTTGAGGTGATCAGGACACTATAAGCAGCAGGAAAGACCTAGAGGACAATGAGGCGGGTCTCTTGCAGATAATAGCAAAGGTGGAATGAAGCTAACTCACATTGAACAAAAAACAGTGGGAACAGATAGGGGAGTACTGTGCATCATCATGAATGACAATGATTTACATATCTGGGGGACTTATTTCAGGAAGAGATCCATGTCTATGAACATTATTGTGGGGCAAGGGCTTCTGCCCCACATCTGGTCCCCCAAAATGATGTGGGGGTTATTGTAGTGACTGATAGTTACATTTGTAAGCTCCCTTTATAGTAAGGAGGTCCTGAGATACTTGCCCCCTAACAGGGGAATGGATACATTAGAGCCCTTATACATTCACAGAAAGAGTAAAATGAAATAAACAAATCCACAGCTTAAAAAAGGTTGGGTGTGTACGCATCATACTTCTGTCACAAAATGACAGATCCTTGTCACTGCAGTAATTTACAAAATAGTACTAGGGTCCAGGGTGACAACATTGACCATATTTTAGTTTACATTACTGCAGCACAAGAAATCTGCTTTTACCAATGAGAATGCCACCTAGGCTGCATGCCTGGATAAGGGTCTGGTTGGAATGTTAGGGGGAATCCCATACATTGTTTCTCCTTTTTTGTATTGTTACTTTAAAAGCTTTAAGCATCTTATTTAAAGGATTTGTACATTTTGAATGTTGTCCTTTAAGCAGTTTGAAAAGATCCTGAAAAGATTATCTCCCTGTTACCTATGCTCTTTTTTATCAAGAGCTTGCCTATTAGCCTTGAAAAAGATCAGTGCAAAATTGTTTTGTCTGCCATATACTTCAACGCTAACCTCAGGCTTCACTGACTTCCCACAGGGTTCATCCAAATCCGACTTGAATCAAACTGGGCCAGGTTTGCTCATCCCTACTACTTACCACAAAGAATATGAAACTTAAGAACAAACTTGGAAGTCATACATTTTCAGTGTAGGTTAGCTTCTCTCCACCTGCCCATAGATATTGACCAATGGCACGGCATCTCATTGTGTCAAGCAGAGTTATTGTTATTCTGGGGATATCTCCTCCCTGTTGCATGACAGAGCAGACAGTTAAAAATGGTCATTCACCACTTACATCAATGTCTACAGCACCAATTGCATCCTTATAATTCTGGGAGGCATAGTTTCAAATAGAGGAACCACACCACATGTTCCCAGTATGAGCAAAATCCTCCTTGGCTGCAACATTTAAATAAGCCATTCAGTCTGATTTTTAGAAGTCTCTTTTTTAGTACTATTCAAAATAATTAGTAAAAATTAATCCTTTATAGATGAATTCCAGATATGGTATATTTTTACATAGTTACATTGGTCAGACTTAGACCAATGTAACCATGTATATACCATACCTAGATGATGCCCATGGAAGCTGAAAATCACTGAAGCAGGCACCACTACTCCAGTGATCTCCACTTGCTTCTGGGTCCCGTGCTCAGTATGGTCCCTATTCAGAGAATAGCAAAGCATTCTCTAATAGAACAAGGTGAAGAGCATGATGTTACTTGCCTGACATTTCAGCTCATCCAATCAAAGAATGTTTTGCATTAATTCAAAAAATGCTAAGTATTCAGAATGCATCAGATCAGCCTCTCAGTACAGGACCGAGGAAGCAAGTTGAGTTTACTTCAAAGATTTCTAGATTTCAGGACTATTCATAGTTACAAGCAGGTTCAAGCTGGAACAATTAAACTATGGACCAATGTAACTATGCTTAAAATATCCATACCTTGAATTCTTCTTTATGATTCAGCTTCACAACTTGGGGAAAGCAGTCTACGCTCATTCTTGCCTTAAGCCAATAATTTAGAAATCTTAATGCTGACTTGGAATTTGCCAGTTCCTCTTCATCATGTGTAGCATGACCAGTTTATTTCTATAGGAAAAGCAGCCCACCTAATGACCGCTGGAGGATACAGTTAGTATGGCTACTCATAGAAATGAAAGAGGCCATGGTGGCCATGTGTAGAATGAAAAGGAGCCGGCCAGGTCCATGTCAGCGATAGAAGGCTGGATTTGGGCTAAAGGTACGTATAGACCCAAGCTGCCTGTACACAGAAGTGTGTGGGCTTTATTAAAGGACAACTTTACCTCTGTCCTTCTAGCCACTTCAGGACTGCCTGTCCACATTGTACTGTGGACGGGTGGCTCCTACAGGCACAGCAACATACCCGTAAAGTACTTTACTCCCCGCTTCTGGGTTCATATCGTGTGAGCAGCCCCCACCCCCACCAAGACACCTGATGTGATTGTACACAGCAGGATTTTGTTAGAAGGTCCCAGGCCACCAGGCCAATGATGGCTGAGACCTGCTGGTCGGCTGTGTCCAATTACAGCCCATAGCCCTGTGTTGACAAACATTGACCAACAACACAGGGATCTGTACAGAGGAAACAATCTCTTTGTTTCTTCTCTCTAAAAAGCAGGGAGAAGGAAAAAATAGATTTTTAGTAAAAAGCAGTGCATAATACATACATTACACATTGTTAGGACCACACTTAACCCCTTGATTACCGCAAGATGTTAACCCCTTCCCAGCCAGTGTCATTAGTACAGTGACAGTACAGTGTATAGTATTATCACTGATAGCTGTATTAATGTCACTGGTGATGTAAGTGTCAATTAGTCAGTTCCTACCCAATGTCAGTTAGTGTCAGATTACAGTGCCACTACATTATAAGTTGCTGAGCACCACCACTACTAGTATAAAAAAAATAAATAAATAAAAATTCCAGTATAGATACCATAGTTAGCAGACACTATAACTTTCACACAAATCAGTCAATACTGTATACACTTACTGGGATTTTCTTTACCAAAAATATGTAGCAGAATAAATTTTGGCCTAAATTTATGAAGAAATTTGTTTTTTTTTGTTTTGTTTTTATATTGGATATGGTTTATAGCAGAAAGTACACAAACATTTTTTTTTTTAATTTTCTGTCTTTTTTAGTTTATATAATAATAAATAAAAACACAGTAGGGATCAAATACCACTCAAAAAATCTCTACTTGTGTGAAAAAAATTATACAAATTTTATTTGGGTGCAGTGTTAAAATACCAATTAAAGTAGCCCAGAGCTAAATTACAATAAATGGTCATGAAGGGGGTATAATCTTCTAGGGCTCAGGTAACTAATAAATGTCACAAGAGTTTGTCAATGTATGTATGCCTAGATGGATACATTTACTGTTTGCCCTCGACTTCCACTTTAAATCTGCACTCACAGGCTTTATGGTATGCCATATTTGTCATATAGTTTTAACAGGCTTACATCAAGAAGACTTCAGAACAAATAGAAAGCGCACAAGCATCTATTGACACCTATATGAAACTTTTATTAAAAACAGTAACATCTTGTACTCACAAGTGTTCTTTATAGACTTTATCATGTAAATTACATGCAGGTAGGGACCTGTTCAACCCTCACTGCACAAAGAAAATCCCAGTAGTAGATTCTGTTAGAGAACATGATGCCACTGTCCCTAGTGTGCATTACCATCTTCCTGGAAGCTATTTTGCATGACAAAAAAGTCTATAAAGAATGTTTTTCAATACCAGATTTTAATATTTTCTTAAAGGTTTCATGAAGGTGGCACACAATGCTTGTGTGCTTTCTATTTGTTCTATAATGAGTATAAAGATTCTCAGTCTGGATGAGGCAGCAAAGCTATAGATACTGTATATTGGGAAGTAATAAAGCGGTTGATACTGTATTGCCATCACAATTACAAAAGAAACTTTTACCTGGAACAGACATTCAAACGTTTCTCTGCAGCAAGATTGTATTCTTTTTTCTACTTGAACGCTGACTGTTTGTATCGAATTAAATAAAGAAGACTAAGCAAATTACTGTATGTTAAAATCCCATGATTCGATCTTACCTGCAGTAAAAAAAACTGCATCAAGTGTACCATTCCATTGTCAAGTTGTCTAAACCAAAACTCTCTTCCAAATGCCTCCCAAATGGTTACAGACTTGCATTTTCCATGCAATGTTATTTTTTTTGTTTATGACCCAATAATAATAAGACTCAACTTCATCACTGCTCCACATTAGGTATTCAATAGGCTTTCTTATGAGCTTGTATATTATCATTCAATTGCATTGAATATTTTTTTTTACAAAAATGTGTTAAAGCATGAACCAGAGAGTGTATTTCCCCTTTACCTACAATAAGCTATTAGCTTTTTGCACATATTACTTTGCAACCAGATAATAATCTGTTCTCTTGCATTCCAGGATAGCTATGACTGTTTGATATGTTCCTTGACTGCCTCCTCTATGTTTTTTTGGATTTTTAATGTATCTAAATAGATGTGACAGCTATTGTTCTTCTTTATTAAAATGCATTAAAAATGTAATTTGAACATCCTCATCACCACTTGCAATCAGTGTTAGTGATTATTTCCTCTTTATATTTAATCATAGACTGTAGACAGTGCTAAAATGTTAAAATTGTCTATGTTAACTTTCTCTCCAGTCAATCTAATCTTTTCAGCAGCACATAATGGCTGTTCTGCAGGTGGCTATTGAAAGAAACACAAAGAGAGAATTAAATAAAAGTACAGCCCATTTCTGGGGCATCATCTATTTGATGAATCCAAGCAAGTAATGAAAATGTTACACTTTTTAAAATGAGTTTGAAATGCAAAGCTACCCATACAATAGCAGATCTACCAGCTTGGCTGTGCTGTTGAGCAGAAATGGCTCTGTACTTCTAGACATGAAACTACTTTTTTGGCTTGATTTGCTAAGTGAAGAGAGAATTTTTACTTTGTATAATAAATATTTACTTAAGCTAGCCAATAATGGATCGAAATGCTGCTGGTTCAGGAGGGACCGGCTGAATTTTGATCCACGTATGGACAGGCTAGTTATACAAAAGTAGATCTACCAATCAACTTCTGTACAACCAGCCTGTTGGAAAATTTGTACACAATCAGCACCACTAGCTATAGCTAGCAGCACTGATCAGTGTGTTCTGATGGCAGGAAAGTCACCCCCTGTCAGAATACAAAGGCTCAGTAGGGAGGATTCCCCCATCTGCATAGAGTCTATGGATGAGGGAATTGAGTCATTTATGACTTCAATGCTTTAGTTTAGTGAATGAGTAAAGCTGCAAGATCCTGAAAAAAATATTTTTTTCTCTTATACATTGGTTGGATTTTCAGAGCAAATAAAGTCCCACCTTTTCATTAATATAAGTGAACTTTTACCTTTGCAAACAAAAAAATGGCAAGGACAGTAACAAAAGTAATCAGACCACCATGTTTATGACTTAGGTGATATGACAGCGGTTTCAAATCTCTGCACATGAATATTATACTTGAAATAATCTGTTCCTATCTTGGGTCTACTATTGACATAATATATACAATAAACCTTGAAAAATAAATTTTTAGGCTTGGCCACACAGCCCCTTTCCTTCTTCTTGGTTCCATAGTATGTTGCATTTATTTTCATTGGTAATCCTTTATTACTCAAATCTGTGAAACTATTTTGCAACTTCAATTATTTGTTATAATTGTTGCAAGCACATAGTTGATTTTTATCTGATGAAAAAGTTTTACTAGGTGCGATTATTTCCCTAAGGGAATGGTTCCTACACCACGTACAAAATGCACTTCAGTTGCAATCTGCAGCACGTGTCAATGTTAAGTTAATGCCACCCCAAACGCAGATCACAAAAGCAATATTTACTAAAGCTGGGCAGTGCAAAATCTGATACAGCTCTGCATAGAAACCAATCAGCTTCAGTTTTTTTTGTCAAAGCTTACTTGAACAAGCTGAAGTAAAAAGCTGATTGGTTACCATGCACAGCTTCACCAGATTTTGCACCCTCCAGTTTAATAAATCAACCCCAGTGTGTTTGACCACACTGGATCTCATGCTACAGAAGTATCATGCTATCCAGTTGCAGTGAGTTTCCAAAAGCAGTGTACATCATATACAGAGGGGCCTAAAAATGTATACACACTTCAACATGAAAAATATATGCATAAACATTTTATTAATAAATTTACATAAACATCAAAGGGTAGCTGTAAGTCATGTTTGAATTATGCAATCACATTATGTGCTCAAAATGGTCACCATTAACATCCAGACACTTGATTTTGGCAAACTACTGTATAAACAACTTTGACTAGAGTGTCCAAAGGAATTGCTTTGCACGATGCTTAAATTCTTCCCGTAGTGCAGTCAGTGTAGGTGGTATTCAACGGTACACCACATCCTTAAGTGTTCCCCACAGATAGAAATCGGTGGGTGTTAAGTCCGAGGAATGTGGATGTAATTTTACAGCACCTCTGTGTCCTATCCAATGTCTTGGCAGAATAATACAATGGATTTACATCTTACATTTGATGGGATTTTTAAGGTAACCTTATATTGCACAAGAGAAACCACTTGTGGTCCGAAACCATGTGTCCTGCTCCTGGGAGGAAATTAGAAACGCCACACCTACTATTGATCCAATTTAAGGCCATAACTTGAGCAGCCGGGCAAGGTTATCAGAACCCAATTGAATAATTTATTTCATATTTTTGGACGTTTTGGAGGAATGCTATTCCACCTTCTTGCAATCATTGGTGAATTGGGCAATGGAAAAAGGCATGGGCAATGGATTGTTGATATTCATGTTAACTTTTTGAACTTCAGTAGTCAATTGTATAATGTTCTTTTGTTTTAATATCCTTGACACTTCCCTGTGTAGTATTAATTGATAGGAAACAATAAAACTAGTTGGAATGTATGCCCCCATTAACATTTAATAATGGGGTGGATACATTGCTTTTGATTATTTTGAGATTTATACACATACTATGCCCCCGCCAAGATCTAGTAAAGGGATGTGTATTTAAGAGATTTATTTTTATTAATTTATACATACCATTTAATTATATATAAATCCTGAAAGGTGTCTTACTTGCTCTCTCTCAAACACCACAAGATTCAAATCATCGCGCCTATGGGTTCACACAAGATACCATAATATATTAAGATGGGAGCTGCTACTATCAACCCGCTGTAAATTATAATCCAAAATGTGATAAAATTAAATATAATAAATATAAAAATTAACCACAAATAATAGCGCTACCCTTAAACATAAATAAATAAATCCACCACCAAATATGTGCATTAATTAATAAATTATATAGAGATAAAGTGTCCTCATAGAGTCCATTCAGTAAAGTCCACACATCAATATTGCATATGATCCTCAGTAAATGAAGCTATGAAGTCTTCCATCACCAGTGCAAACTCCAGTGCTTTAACACCCCATCAAATTGCACACTCACCAAAAGCTGGTGAACACCAGCAAATCTTTGTTTATCCAACACTCCACAGCTTAGCTCCAACGTAGAGATATCCAAACAACTCCATATAGTACATGTAGGTAGGTAGGTAGTAAAAATACTTGCCATAGTGCAATAACGTATATAAAAATTTTTTCAAATACACCCCCCATAAAACCCCATAAAACCGCACTCACATTGAGTCAGAGAAGTTCAAACATTTGTTAAAATAGTTAACACATAAGAGCATTCAGCTCTATCAGCAGCGTCTCACCAGCCTGCCTGCAACCAAGATGGCGTTGTTGGGATCACGTGATCTGGACACGTTGGTAAGTTTCTTACCCTATATGGTCTGGTTCTGTATTAACTAGTTATAATATTTTTTGCTAAAATTGGTTATTAATTATCATTCTAGAGTGATATCATATCCCTGAAGATGAATATGTGATACGCATTTGAAACGCATTGGATCCAGGCTGAATATGTCTGTAATCAAACTTTGAGATTGCAAGATGGAAATCCGATATGGGGGATACCACCGGACCCATATTGCAATATACCGCAATTTTTTTATTTAACAAGTAGCCTGAATTGTTGTGCAATATATCTGGAAATATTTAATGATCATTTTGTATGTGCTGGGAGATCAAAAAACCCTTAATGATATATTGGATGTATAAATAAAATGTTGACTCTTTTTTTAAAAAAAAAAAAGTGGTTTCTCTTGTGCAATTTAAGGTTGCCTTAAAAATCCCATCAAATGTAAGATGTAAATCCTTTATATTATAGAAATAGGGATGATGGCAACCACACCCTGAGCTACACTTAATTACTTTTTCCATGTCCTGGCAGAATGTCATCAAGATAGGCTGTCATGTCTCTGTGGTATTGAGGTGGTGTGGTATCTTGCTGGAAGTAAAATTGCTCCTCCGCATAAACCACATGAACGGCCATTAAATGGATGTGCGAAGCATGTTGAGGTGAGGTACACTGGACCTTAGACCACACCTTTAAAAAAGAATGGTCCAATTAAACCCTTGGATGAGAGTCCACATCAGATATTGAGCCTTGGTAAATTGACTGCTTTGTCCACACAGTCTTCCATTCTCAGATCAGGGTCATCTTCATTCATGGTGTGCAACAGTCTCAGGATGAAATATTTCCAGTGTGCTCTCTTCAGAATACTTTGTATGCTTGATCTGCAAATTCCTGTCTCACGTGCACATTGCTTAACAGACTTTTGTGAGCAACACAATATCTAAGGAAGCAGAACTTGTTTCTATGTGATCTTTGCTTGTGCAAATCTCACACAGTGCCATCAGTTTCTAACTTATCATGAATTTTGTGCGATTATTAGTCATGTTGGTGGTTCTGTTCCAAAATTATGTCGCCATTGTTGTTAAACCTCACACACATTTTAAAATTTACAATACCACTTCAAAATGTTCTCTCATTGCTTGAAAGTCAAGCGTGCTTCCACCATTTTCTTTGACTCTGTCCTGATGGTCACATAATGACATCAACAATGGTGCGACTACTGACATCTTTAGGGGAAACATAATACTACACATTGTTGCCATAATTCAATTTGGGTTTTAAAATGGGCATAGATAATAACTGTTGCAGTGTATATACATTTTTTGGACCCCTCTGTATATTATACTTATCCACTTCACCTCCGGAAGATTTACTCCCCTGCATGACTAGGCCATTTTTTTGCTTTTTGGCACTGTGTTACTTTAACTGACAATTGCTTGGTCATGCAACGATGTACACAAATGAAATTTAAATTTTTTTTTCATACAAATAGATCTTTCTTTTGGTGGTATTTGATCACCACTGGGTTTTTTAATGTTTGCGCTGTAAATGAAAAAGCCTGAAAATGTTTTTAAAAAACAATATTTTTTACTTTCTGAAACATATCCTATAGAAAAATATTGATTGGTTTGCATGACAGTTAGAGTGTCTACAAACTATGGTATATATATATTGGAATTTTTTTTTTAATAGTAATGCGGCTATCAGGGACTTACAGCTGGACTGTGATAACAAGGTGGGCAATTTGACACAAACTGACACTTTTGACACTTTGTGGGATCCAGTGACACTAATACAGGGCTAAAAAAATATACACTGTCACTGTACTAAAGACACTGGCTGGGAAGGGGTTAACCATCTAGGGGGATATAAGGGTTAAATGTGTGCCTAACCAGTGTTTATATGTGTACTTTGAGGTGCTTTCACCTTTCATCCTTTCAGGTATGTGCGTTTTTCATTCCTTTGCAGGAAAATAAAACCTGGCACAGCCATGCTGACAGGGTAGAGCTCTGTATTGTGTACATTGATAGAGCTCTGCCCTGTCTTTCTCCTCGTCGATCAGCAAGTGCCAGCGGTCAATCATTGGCTGGCACCCTCTGATAAACTTGTGCTGAGACCAGGGGCGGACTGACCATTTGGAAACTCGGGCACTGCCCGAGGGCCTGGGGTCAGTAGGGGGCCCCATGAGATGCCCCTGGTACCTTTTTCATAGGCTTTTTTGAGTTTGGGCAAGGACACAGGGGCCCCATGATCCCCTATTGCCCGGGGGCCCCATGAGTTGTCAGTCCGCCCCTGGCTGAGACTATTCATAGCACAGCTGGTGTGTCCCCTACCCGGAAGTGTCGGAGCACAAACTAGATAAGTGTTGCAGCACAGGAGAACTGCTCTGCTGCTGTACTCCTACATGGGGCAGTCAGCAAGTGGATATAATAGTAGTGCATCATATACACCCTTCAGTGAATTATATTCTTTGCATATAAAGTACTTTATGTTATATATCTTTGTATATTTTGTATAGACTGCTTTATATTATATACATCTTCCTGAATATTGTATGCACTCTACTGCAGGTTATATAGACTTTACATACACCATGCTGTAAATTTCAGATTGTATATTATGATATATCCCAATTCCATCTGTGCCCAGAATAGAATACTTTTGCTTGCATGTCATGTGGGTACATGTCAAATTCTGCTGTCCCATTCACTGTCAATGATCCTTTCTATCACAAATCCTTCCTACCTCCAGCTGTTCTATGCCACTCCACCATCAGTGATTTCTGCTGTTTAGCTTTCACTGATCCCTGCAGTTCTATTTCACTCTGTCATCACAGATCCCTGTTGTTCAATCCTGATCAACTGTCACTGATCCGTGCTGGGCTTAGGTTCCCCTTATCCCACCAATGCCTATATGGACACACTTTTGCTAGTGCGTCCTAAATTTGAATTATTACATAATTTGTTTTCCTGCAGAGTTTAGAGATTTCAGATATTTGTTAATGATTTTACTTAACCACAGATCTCTAACATAATACAGACAATTACTAAAGAACTAAAATGTTCACTTCAATCAATGGTAGCGTACAGATGGAATTCCTGTTTTTTAATTGACCAAATCATGATTCATAGGCTCATTCCATTAAAGCAACCCTGTCACTTATAAAGAGGAAAAAGGACAGGCACTTAGAGGCACATATATGCAGCAGCCTCCAGTTCTGACATTCCCAAATGCTGGCCCATTCTCTAGCACTTCCTTAGTGATGTTGAAGCTTGCATCCTCCCTCTTGCCTTCCATGCCTCCCTTTGGGCCCATCACTATGATAGACTGCCTCATATGGCTATAAGATTGTTTATGAGGCAGCTTTGATCACTACCATGGAGTGTTGGTGCTTTTCCTGTCCTTTAGGTGTAGCAGCAATATATGAAGGCTGCAATGGTTATAATACCTTCATTTTATAACAGCTCAAATTCACTAAGTTGCCTTGACAAAAGAACCTACACTGCCCAAAAAAACTGGCATTAATTTGACATGATTCTGTCACAATAAATGATAAAAATAATTCTTTAGGAGCTGGGGACTTGCAATATATTATTTGAATCACATAGCAGGTACATTTTAGAATAGCAGGTTAAAGTCTATGTAAACCATCATCTTATAAAACAACCCATTCAATTTAAAATAGAAATGAAAGGCAAAAAATTGGTGTATAGATATAAAAAAATGTCTAAATGTCTTTCCCCCCTTTTTTAGCGATCACATAGCCTCTGTTTTCAGCAGCACAGAGAGGTGGGAGAGGAGAAACAGCAGTACACTGATCTTCCCAGTGATAAGCTGTGCGGGGAGAAGGGGGGATTGTATGCAGAAATCTGATAATCGGAGGAAAGCACACTGAGTTCCAAGCACAGCCAGAGAACTGACAATGCTGTCCTCTCATGCCTAGAGCGGTCAGTTATTAAAGGATAAGAAGGGGGACTGGCACAAACACCAGGGATTTCACACAAAGGAAGCAATACAAAGAGTACAGGATACTTTTTCATACAAGTACATGGTACAGCAGACACATATTGCAAATATGAAATGTTGGGTTTACATATTCTTTAATATTTAGTTTGGTTGGCTGCATGCCTCTCTTGCACTTCCATGATATTTTATATTTTTTTCTATAATATAATAAGAATATTGTTCCTCCATTTTAATTTCACTCAGATAGCATGCAATAAAAGTGAGCAAGCTGCAGTTTTTCTTTACCAAATGCTTTCCTGTATTTAAAATTGCTTTTTAATTATCTGCATCAATTACCTTTTTGTGTTAACAACCTAATGCTAGCCATTATAAACTTAATTTAGTTCTCTGAGCTCAAGGCACACTGGCCTAATGTCTAAAGCACCCGAGGCAGGCCCATATGTCTTTATTAGTGTATAACATATCCAGTGTGCTTCATTCATATATCACAGTACAGTAGCAGCAATCATTTGCTTCTACAAGAAAGGACATATGCTCTGTGAACATAACTCATGGCCACCAAATGTGGCTTTTCGATATTTACCAGATTTACCAGATTTCAGAATTAATATTGTTTAAAAGGGGCCATTGTTAGTTCACCAAGAGGCTGCAATTCATGTGTCTACAATCATCTTTGACTTTAATGATCACCATTATGACTGTAGCAGGTAGAGGAAGTGCCATTAGTAAAAATACAAAAACCTTTTTGTACAGAGGAAAATACACAGCGATTATACAATGTAATCTTTTGTAATAAGTTAAAGTTGCTTAATGAAAAGAGAGCAGGTGTTCCTAGAAGAATAGAGTAACATTTAAGCAATAGCAAGTAGAGACAAAAGGTATTAAAATTATTGCGTAATATTAGTTAGGCATGGGTTGAATTCATCATTACTATAATTAGGATTTCAAGCCCAAGTCAGTATACAATGTTCACACTTCTGCTTTTTTCTGCAGCATACACTGAAGCTTAAAGCTACTGATTCAAATTAAAGAGATTAAATGTAACTGCCACTTTACTTTAGCAGTCCTAACTTCTGTTATTTGTTATTGCGCTCTTTGGGATTAGCACAAGAAATAAAAAAACAAGATATGGATTTTGCCCTAAAAAAAGATTTTCCATAACAATAAAACAACTGTCTACTATCAACTACAAACCTAAGGATGTGTCCTTTTAAAAAACTTGTGTTTGTTTTTTCCTCACAGGTGATTGGATATAAGTCAACACAGGTTGGGTAAGTGAACATTCACTATGTTAACAGCTTCCACTACTTTAGTAAATCAACAAAATGCATTTCAATAGTTAAATGTTCATTTAATGTTGAAAGCAGAGATTCCACATCATGTAATATTTGGATGGGAAAATTAAATGATTAAAATATTGCACACATGTAAAATAACTCATGCAGGTCCATAATATTATTATTATACAGTATTTATGTGGCGCCAACGGTTTGCTCAGCGCTGTACATTATAATGGGAGACAGTACACGAGACAGTACAGTAACAATACAATACAATACAATACACAAGGGGTTCGAGGGCCCTGCTCCTTAGAGCTTACAATCTAGGAGGGAGGGGAGAGTGGTATAGGAGGAAATAGCTGTGGGGGATGCAGTGGTGGGAAGAGCGGAGGAGATCAGCAAATTAGGTGAGGGCGGGGTAGGCTTCTCTGAAGAGATGGGTTTTTGGGGTGCGCCTGAAGGTGAGGAGGGAAGGTGACAGTCTGATGTATTGGGGTAGTGAGTTCCAGAGGATGGGGGAAGCCCTTGAGAAGTCCTGGAGATGGGCATAGGAGGAGGAGATCAGGGAACTGGAGAGAAGGAGGTCTTGTGAGGAGCGGAGTGTGCATTTTGGGTGGTAGATGGAAATCAGGTGATGGCACCAGTATGTGTTAGAAAGACTTTGGCTTTGCTGCATATTGGAAGGAATGGTAGCTGCAGCATCTGACATATTGTGACATCCGTTCTTATTATTTATTATTATTACAGGTACTTATATAGCACAGTCAATTTATGCAGCGCTTTATTATTATTATACAGTATTTATATAGCGCCAAAAGGTTTGCTCAGCGCTGTACATTATAGTGGGAGACAGTACACGAGACAATACAGTAACAAAACAATACAAGAGTGGTTTGAGGGCCCTGCTCTTTCGAGCTTACAATCTAGGAATTACATATATATTGTACATTCACATCAGTCCCTAACCCTCAAGGGGCATACAATCTAAAGTCCGTAACTTACATTCATACATACACATACTAGGACCAATTTAGACAGCATCCAATGAACCTACCAGCATGTCTTTGGAGTGTGGGAGGAAACCCACACAGGCACAGGGAGAACATGCAAACTCCAAGCAGGTGATGCCGTGGTTGGGACATGAACCAACAACCCTAGTACTGCCAGGCGGAAGTGTTAGCCATTTAGCCACTGTGCTGCCCATTCTTGTTGAAGTATCTGTAAGCCCTTACCTTGTAAAACAACCCATTCAGTTTAAAATAGGAATGAAAGGCAAAACATTTGTGTATACATATAAAAAAGTGTTAGAAATACCTTTTTCCCTCTTATAAAAGTGATCACATAACCTCTGCTCTCATCTGCAGAAGGAGCTGAGGGAGTGGAAACAGCAGCACGCTGGTCTTCAGAAGAAGTCTAATCATTGGAGGAGAGTTCCAAACACAGCTAGAGAACTAGACACAGCATTCTCACCTTCCTATTGTGGTCGGTTTTTAATAGGAAACAGAGGGACTGGCAGGAACAACAGGGATTTCACACAAAGGAAGCAATATAAAGAGAACAGGACACTTTTTCATACAAGTGCATGGTGCAGTATCAGGAATATGAAATGTTGGGTTTACATGCTCTTTAATGTTTTCTTCCGGACATTTTAAACACATGCACATGTTTTAGTTGATATGGATGTATAAGATAATTTCAATTTCTGTAAAATTACAGTAGTTTTGCAGGCTCCTACTTTTATATGTCAAAGTAAATTTTGCAAGCACAGTGATCTGATAACATGAGAGAAGGCATTATAGTATTTGAAACAAGAGGTCACCAGAGATCAGCAAAGGTGTGAGATATCTTTAGGGATAAGCAGCAAAGTTCAGCAAAATGTATTTCCTTGATAAAATGTTGCCAAAATGTGCTCTCTCATTGACTCCAATGCACTTTTCTAAAAGATTGCTTAAGGGAAAAATATAAAATTTGGAAGAAATCATTTTTGGTCTAATCCCCCTGCTAAGCCCTAAATATCTTTTTTACATATCAAACACATTTTTTCTCTATTAATTGTATGGCTCTTGTTGTTTTCTTTCCGGCCCCAAAGATCAATAAAGTTTTCAATTAAAAAAAGAAAAATAGTTTGTGGAATACATTTCTTTATATTATTCTTGGCATGCAGAACTGTGCAGACATAAGAGGGGAGGTTTACTAAAAGTGGAGAGTGCAAAATCTGGTGTAGCTGTGCATATAAACCAATCAGCTTCCAGGTTTTATTGTCAAAGTTTCATTGAACAAGCTGAAGTTAGAAGTTGATTGGCTGCCATGCTAAGCTGTACCAGATTCTGAGTACTCCAATTTTAGTAAACCTTCCCTCATATCTGCTTACGTGGTGGTGCAGGGAGCACATAACTGAAATCTGACCATTATACTAGTTTCCATAGGACAAATGGTCATTTAATAAAATTGCTTTGCTGTTTCCTACAATCCTGAATATACATTCATCAAATAATTTTTGATAAATCATAAAGCATATTTGATAAAGCATATTTTTCGTGAAAATGTAATAAGAATGGCTATATATAATAAAGGTATAGGCATATTTTTAAGGTAAAATGAAATAGAAATGTGTATTATTTCCATACACTATTTCTACAAAACAATATGCTTAATAAAATGTCCACAAATGCCACAGTGAAAATACATTCTGTTTCAGATCAATAAAGTATTATTACAAAAATGTACCAATGCACATAATTTTATTGTAAAAGTGGCTGGAAACCTCCATATTGAATGGTCAATGTTCTAGCTGGCCAGAAAACCTTTTGTCAAATTGTTTTCCTCAGCATCTCTTCCTTTAAAAATAATATTCTGCCTCTGATCCTTCCTCCATTGTAATATCACCAGTAAATTAACTGGTAAAATACAAAGAAGAAAGCAGTCATTTTTATACATGGAAACGTCTGTCAGAAGACTGTTTCATATTCATTACCTAAAGTGAACAAGTATGACAATTAGAGTGTACAGTATATATTGTAAAGCGCTGAGCAAACTGTTGGCACTATATAAATCCTGTATTATAATAATATGCAAGTCAATGTGATATTACATTTAACACGCAAAAACATATCATATCAATGACATTGTACTACACACATTCAACAGTTTTTGAAGTAACACCACACTAAAAAAAAAATCACAAGACAAACTTAATAAGAAACATTTTTCAAATTAAAACAGAAATTAAAAAACTTAACTAGTTTTCAGCTGTCTTTTTTATCTGTAAGTGTGAAGATACAAAGAAATATCTATTTATGATATAAGAGGTATAGCCATAATTCTTGAAATGTTGAAGTTTCAGGTATTGTAATATTGTATTTTTCCTTTGTATTGATTATTTAAATTAAATATATTTCATTAACATTGTATTGTGATGTTTAGATAGTTTCATATTCAAACTATATACTGACAATAACGTTTACTACATGACTGAAGTGCACCATAACTTTATACTAAAATATTAGGGGAAACTATAATAATAATAATACACATTCTTAACTGTAATTTCAAGTTTTATTATTATTTTATTTTTTTAATAGCATAATAACATTAGAAAATCTCAAGTTTTATTAAGCAACATTTAATAGTTTGTATTAAGTATACTATTGGGGAGAGAGATGATTTGCAGAATCCCTGAGAAACAGATAGCACACGCACATTAAGTATACTACTTTTTACCTTGCAAACATCTTGTCAAAATATAAAGGAATTAATCTATCCCACTTGGTAATATGCAAGGTGTAAGCAGTAGTATAATATAGTTGCCACCTATTGATACATGTAACAACAACCTGATTTGGTTGGCAATTAGCAAATGACAAGGACCTTGTCTTGCTGGTGTGACATACTAGCCCATTCTACATTAGTGGAGACATAGGACAACTCAGAATTACAATGTGGTCTTTTAGTTGCTAGGCAGCTGAGTTGTCTTGACATGGTGGTTAGTTTCCTTTTCATCTAGTGACAACAGCAAAATAAAAGAAGTTTTGAAAAACTTGCTAAGGGTTTTCAAAGGAGGAGGATAATCAGTGGCTCTAGCTTATGAAGCACTGTGTGGAAACTTTCAGAATTCAGTACAGAGGGACTGTCACTAAAATTGTATCCCATGTACACAAACTTGACCTGGAGTCTTCTTGCAGTTTTGGTAGTTCAGCAAAAAAGGGGAGGGAAAGAAGAAGCCTTGCAAGGAACACGAGTTACTGTGATGAAAGCATTAAGCCAGAAGAATAAAGTCATGAAAGATGAAAAGACTGATTGCTGAAATTTAATCCATAAAAAGGAAAAAAAGCAAAAATTAAGTTATGCTCAAAATAGGAGCAGTCATAATTGCGTATATATATACAATATATATAGGTAAATTAAAAAAAAAAATAAAACTGCTACAAAATTGTTAAAAAAATGCTATAGAGTAAAAACACCTTGTACAATAAACAAGAAAAGTGTGATGTGATTGCAAATTGTGGATATTTATTGTGAAAATATGTTGGTTTACCATGAGGAGCTGAAAGGTTGCTGGAAAATATATACCATAAATAAAAGTAATTAGTTACATTTCAAACTGCAAAATAAAGATTTTATTTTATTTTTATGTATGAAAACATATTATGAAATATCGTACACAACATTTATTGGTGAATATGATAACCATGTGATTGCTTTGCTTGTAGATTTTTTTTTTATCTCTGTATACTATTACATATTTCATAAATGTCAATAATCATACAAACATGTTTAAATAATTAATGAATTTATATAAATAATGCAGTTCTGCTAATTGAGTTACTTCAGCAGCAAAAAATGTGTCTTTAATTAAACCAGGGCCAATTAATGTTGGATTAACATTCATGATTATTTACAGTTGTTTTTGTACTTGTTCTTGTGCTCTGACTTCCTAAAATTTCACTATCCAAAGGTTTAGAAAAATGGGGTTGTTTAGGGGCGAGGTGCAATGAAGTGGTTGCAGCCATTGTGCTGACACCACCTCTCTCATTATACCCTCTCAATCAACACTCGGCACACAGGAAACTGCTGCAAAGCCCATCTGCCACAGTTAATCTGCAGGCAAACCCACACCCATGTCTGTGCCCGTTACTCTTCAGTCTTATTATTCTCAGATCCAAAGCTTCATAAGGGATCAGCCAAAGTCCATTAAAGTAAATAATAGCTCGAAATGACAGGCTTAGCAAGGATTGGGAGGAAGTTGAAGACCAATCTGAGCTGTGAGCGCTGATTAATGGAGAAAAGCATTAGGAAAAAGGGAGAAAAATGACCTCAGCCTGCTCCAAAGAATTCCTGAACCTTGGTTGTTAGGGCAAGTGCTACCATCTGAGACGTTAGTGATCCTTGAATTTCCTTCACTTTGATGCAGTTCAAATGGGTGAAATTTGAAAGTTTAGGAAGGCCCCAGAACGCCAAGGGAGAGCAATCTAAAGTCAGCCCTGTCAAAATTCTATTAGGTTAAGGGAAAAAAATAGACAAGTCTCTAAAAAGAAATAATCTTCTGTGTATTGTAATATCATTCTTTTTATGGATGCAGCAATTTTTGTAATGTTCACTGGGAAAGTATGTATTTTTTTTAGCTAAGACACTGAATAATCATTGTACAGCAAACCACTCCTTTTTTAACTCCTTTTTTCTTCTAAATTTTTTAATGTGATATGATGTATGCAGAAAATATAATTGCATAGCTACAGTATTACTATTGTTTATTAAAATTAACATTAATCTGTGCACTTTCTTATGAGCGTATAATCTTTGCAACAGACCTGTATGTCAATATCATGTATATAAACAGTATTTTTCTATTTAATTAACTAATTACACAACTAAAGCATGTGTTTTGACATGTATTACATTTTTATTCTGGGGGACAGAAGACTCAATATCTCATGCCAAGGAAAACTTTGAAACATCTGGTATAATAATATACTGGCTCTGGTAGTTCTTTAGGAAAATATAAATGGCCTGTTTAGGAACTTTACTTGGTGATGAATTCTGCTTTAAAAAGCTACAGTACACATCATAATTCTTGTAATGCACACAAGTGCTGCCAAAGCTAAAATATGAATATTAAGCCATTTTAGGCAGTTACCAGTTTGACATTTTAAGAAATATATATATCTAAGCCTAAGCCTTTCAGACAGGAGGTGCCTGTAAAGGTGAAAGAAAGAGAAATGGTGTTATGCCACTATGGAAACCTTGTTTTTATGAGCGTTCTTTAAAAAGACTGTTTTCCATGGTTCTCTGTGATACATCAAGACCTTTTATTTATCACTTTATTGTTAGTTCTTGCAATAATATTTCATTTTATATATATATATATATATATATATATATATATATGTCAGTAGAAAAGCAAAAAACCTGTAGAATACACAGAAATCATATTGTCTGTAGTACATTTATAACAAATGTTATAACGTCTACAATCGCCTGAGCTCCCACCTCACTGACAACAATCTTCTTGACCCTTTACAGTCTGGCTTTCGCCCTCTACACTCCACTGAAACTGCCCTACTCAAACTTGCTAATGATCTAATAACTGCTAAAACCAATTGCCACTATTCAGTACTCTTACTACTCGACCTCTCTGCGGCTTTTCATACGGTTGACCATCCCCTCCTCCTCAAAAAACTGCACTCTCTTGGCCTCAGAGACCCCGCTCTCTCCTGGTTCTCCTCCTATCTATCACAGCGCTCCTTCAGTGTTACCTATAATGCTGCCACCTCCTCTTCACTCCCTCTCTCTGTTGGAGTCCCTCAAGGTTCTGTCGTCAGACCCCTTCTCTTCTGCATCTACACCTCCTCCCTTGGTCAATTGATAAACTCCCAGGGCTTTAATTACCATCTCTATGCTGATGACACACAAATCTATCTTTCTACCCCTCACCTCACTCCTTCAGTCTCCACTCGCATTACTAGCCTACTAAGTGACATATCGGCATGGATGTCACTCCACTTCCTCAAACTCAATCTTTCCAAAACTGAGCTCTTGGTATTTCCCCCAGCCCTTGCCCCCTCCACTGACTTCACCATCAAGATCGATAACACAATCATCAGTCCCTCCCCTCATGCCAGGGTACTAGGTGTAATCCTTGACTCCCATCTGTCCTTTCAGCCCCAGATTCAATCGCTGACAAAGTCATGTAGACTTCACCTCCGCAACATCTCCAAGATACGACCGTTCCTAACCCCGGAAACCACTAAGCAACTTATTCACTCCCTTGTTATATCACGGCTCGATTATTGTAACTCCCTCCTTATTGGCCTACTTCATCGCAGGCTATCCCCACTTCAGTCTATCTTGAATGCTGCTGCCAGACTCATCCACCCTACTAACCATTCTGTATCTGCCACCCCTTTCTGCCAATCCCTCCACTGGCTTCCAGTTGCCCAACTAACACTGACGTATAAAGCCGTTCATAACACTGCCCCAAATTACATCACCGATCTTGTCTCTAAATGTCACCCAAACCGTACTTTCCGCTCCGCGCAAGACTTCCTATTCTCTAGCTCCCTTGTCTCCTCCTCCCATGTTCGTCTCCAGGACTTCACCAGGGCTTCCCCCATCCTCTGGAACTCCCTACCCCAATCTATCAGACTATCGCCTACTCTGCTCACTTTTAGGCGATCACTGAAACCCATCTCTTCAGGGAAGCCTATCCTGCCCTCAGCTAATATTGGAATCCTCTACTCTTCCTACCACTCCATCCCCCACAGTTATTACCTTTTGTACCACTAACCCCTCCCTCCTAGATTGTAAGCTCCAAGGAGCAGGGCCCTCCTTTCCCTCTTGTATTGAACTGTATTGTTACTGTATTGTCTCCCACTATAATGTAAAGCGCTGAGCAAACTGTTGGTGCTATATAAATCCTGTACAATAATAATAATAACAAATTGTATTTTGCTAATCACCCTTTGGTAAAATGTGCTGGACATTGAGTAAATACATGTATATTGTCCTTGGGGATGATTTTTAGTTATCAACAAACTTGTCAAGGTTTGGTTCTCTGAACATTTGTTGAACCCGGCCTGAATCTGCGCACCCAAAATATATCACCTATATCTTGTTATTGTTTTATGTCCTAACTGGGCATTGCCATGGAAGACAAGTACCAATGCAAAAAAAAGTGTTAAAAAATAACATTCAATGGGGAGATAGTCTTTTAAAAAGACTTAAGGGCAGCATTAAAAATGCACAAATCCTTTAAATAACATTCTTGAGGGAAGCCTTAAAGTTACTGTAAAATTTTTTTTGTTCTTAAAATTAAGAAAAAAAAAAAAAAAAAAAAAAAAAAAATATATATATATATATATATATATATACATACCAGCTTTGTGCAATGATATTGCACAGAGTCAGTGGTGTATTTTTGTTTTGTGCTGCTCTAGGCAAGACTAAAATCGTGCACCCTCCGTCTAAATTTTTCCTACCCCTTCCTGTTTAATATCCACCCCTTCAGGACAGAACAGGAGGGGACAGTGTGACAGGAGGGGGGTAGCATGATGGTTGGGGGCGTATAACAGGAGGGGGCAGTGGGACAGGAGGGGTGGCTTCTGTACAGGGGGTGGGGGCCATGGTACAGCATGAGGGAGTGGCCATGGGACAGGAGAGGGGCAGTGGGACGGGGGGCAGCATGATGTGGGGAGAGGGATGGGCGGGAGTGGGACTGGGGCAGTGTGATGTGGGCCCATGGGATGGGGGGGCAGTGTTATGGGGGGTATCATGACAGGAGCGGGGAAGTACCAGTCCTCCAAGCTCTTACTTGTCCAGCAGTGGCTCCTGCAGATGGTGGCAGGAGCGGTAGCTGAGCCTGTGTCCCATCTGCACCAAGATCTCTGGTGGCAGCTGTGACAAAGTGTGGGAGGGACTCCTCCACCTTGACCTCATCCTGTTCTTCTTCCTCCTCCACAGGCCCTCCTCTGGCACCTCCTGGCCTCACCCACCTCCCACAGCCCAGTGATCACTGACAGCAGGCCCTGGCCCTCAACCGCTCCCCGCCCACCATTCCGCCTTCCTCTGTAGCCAGTCCCCAGGCCCTTACTTGTATGTTGACTCAGTTGTCCTCCCTCCTGATGGTGGCCCTGCCACTCACACCCACTGTGACCCCCCTGTAAAATTCCACCCAAGGCAAACATCTTGCCACTGGATTAGGAGAGGAGTCAGGTAGGTGTTTGAAAGGTTTTTTTTATCTTAATGTAGAAAATGCATTAAAGTAACAAGCATTTCACCTTTGGAACCTATAGGAAGCCACTTGCCATGAGGCACTCGTGCTTGCTTGCTCCTGAACCAGCTCTAAGGGTCCATAAAACACACAGAGCATGGCTTGGCTCCACCCCCCCCATTCCTTACTCACTAACTGTGATTGATAGAAGCAGGAGCAAATGGCTCCCACTGCTGTGTCTGGGTCAATGAGCAGAGAGAGAACTAAGAGAGCCACTGCTCTCATGTACATCGCTGGATCGAGATCAGGCACAGCTAAGTATTTAAGGGTAGCTTTGTGGAGAGCTGCTTGCAAAAGTTTGTTTTTCATTAATGCATAGAATGTATTACTGAATGTTTGCCTCGTGGCAGATATGCCCCTGCACAGAGTGACCCCTTAGCATAATTTCTGGGGCTCCCCACAGGTGCTGTCTGCTCCTCCTCTTCTCCATATGTCCCCTCACCAAGCCATGTGCTGAGAAGGCACCTGTGTGAGTGTTCTCCTGAGCGGGGCTGTGTGTGCCCACAGACACACACAACTTGGCTTGGCCCTATCCCCACACTCCCTACTCATGGGATTTGACTGACAGCAGCAGCAGAAGCCAATGGCTCTTGTTGTTCTCAGAGTCTCCTGTGAATACAGGAAGAGGAAGCAGCATTGCTGAAGACAGGTACAGCACTGGATTAGGAGAGGAGTCAGGTAGGTGTTTGAAAGGTTTTTTTTACCTTAATTCAGAAAATGCATTAAAATAACAAACATTTTGCCTTTAAAGTGACTGTAAAGGTACAAAAAAACAAACATATTATACTTACCTGCTCTGTGCAATGAAATCTTCTCAGGTCTCCTCCAGGGGTCCCCTGCTGGCTTCTGGCCCCCCTAGCCAAGTGCTTCCATAGGAAGCCACTTGCCATGGGGTCACTTGTGCTTGCTTGCTCATGCGGGTCAATGGCTCTCACTGCTGTGTCTGAGCCAATGAGGAAGGAGAAAGCTGAGAGGGCCTCTGCTCTCATTTACATCGCTGTATTGAGATCAGGCTCAGCTAAGTATTTAAGGGTAGCTTTGGGGACAGCTGCTTGCAAAAGTTTTTTTTTTACCTTAATGCATAGAATACAATAAGGTAAAACACCTTCTGGCTTTAGAACCACTTTAAAACTGCATGTGAAATAGCACACCTGTAGGATGTACTTCCTCAAAATTAACAAAAAAAAAAGATATGTGTCTGATTTGGATTTTAATTGGGGATTATATGCAAAAAAAACCCATAAAAACAAAAAAAGTGTGGTGTCTCTTCCCAAATCCAAAAGCGGGTTCTTGTCTGAGCATGCAGGCTGGCTGGCTGGCTGGCCAGGAAAGGGAGGGGCAGTGGGTGTGATACCCCCCTTCATCCTGGACCATAAAAGACCACATATCCACAGCATGAGGAGGGTACCTTGTCAAAGGGCCACCCTAGCAAAACACCATGTCCCCATGTTGATGGTGACATGGGCATTTACCCTACATCCCTCGCCCAGGATATATGGTGGTCTGCAGGGGGATTTTTCAAAATCTTGAAGCCCCCTTTAAATAAGCAGGCCATGAGATGTCTGGCCCTATGCCTTATATGAATGAGTAAGAGTATATAGTACCCCAGAAACTCATCCACAAACAGAAAGAAATTACAGTTGCAAGAAAAAGTATGTGAACCCCTTGGGATTACGTGGAGTTTTGCATGAATTGGGCATAAAATGTGCTCTGAACGTCATCTAAGTCACAACAATAGAAGAACACAGTCTGCTGAACATAATACTACACAAACATTAGATGTTGCCATGGTTTAATTGCACATAACATGTAAACATTCACAGTGCAGGGAGGAAAAAGTATGTGAGGCCCTAGTTTAATGACTTCTCCCAGAGCTAATTGGAGCCAGGAGTGAGCCAACCTTGACTCCAACCAGTGTGATGATATTGGATGTGTTGCTGACAGCTGTCCTGCCCTTAAAAAACACACACCTGTTTTGGGTTTACTGGTTTCAAGAAGCACTGTCTGATGTGAACCATGCCTCGCAGAAAAGAGCTCTCAGAAGACCTACGATCAAGAATTGTTGACTTGCATGAAGCTGGAAAGGGTTACAAAAGTATCTCCAAAAGCCTTGATGTTCATGTGTCCACGGTAAGACAGACTGTCTACAAATGGAGAAAGTTTAGCACTGTTGCTACTCTCCCTAGGCGTGGTCATCCTGTAAAAATGACTGCAAGAGCACAGCGCAGAATGCTGCATGAGGTAAAGAAGAATCCCGGAGTGTCAGCTAAAGACCTACAGAAATCTCTGGCACATGCTAACATTTTTGTTGACACATCTACAATAAGGAAAACATTAAACAAGAATGGAGTACATGGGAGGACACCACGGAGGAAGCCATTGCTGTCCAAAAAGAATATTGCAGCATGTTTGAAGTTTGCAAAAGAGCACCTGGATGTTCCACAGCACTACTGGCAAAATATACTGTGGACAGATGAAACCAAGATTGAGTTGTTTGGGAAGAACACACAACACTATGTGTGGAGAAAAAAAGGCACAGCACACCAGCATCAAAACCTCATCCCCACTGTAAAACATGGCGGAGGGAGCATCATGGTTTGGGGCTGCTTTGCTGCTTCAGGGCCTTGACGGATTGTTGTCATTGATGGGAAAATGAATTCCAGAGTTTATCAAGACATTTTGCAGGAAAACGTACGACCAACTGTCCGCCAACTGAAGCTCCGCAGAGGATGGGTGATGCAACAGGACAATGACCCAAAGCATACAAGTAATTCAAGAAAACAATGGCTGCAACAGCACAGAATACGCCTTCTGGAGTGGCCCAGTCAGAGTCCTGACCTCAACCCGATTGAAATGCTGTGGCATGACCTTAAGAGAGCGATTCACACCAGGCATCTCAAGAATATTGCTACACTGAAACAGTTTTGTGAAGAGGAGTGGTCCAAAATTACTCCAGATCGTTGTGCAGGTCTGATCTACAACTACAGGAAACGTTTGGTTGAGGTTATTGCTGCCAAAGGAGGGTCAACCAGTTATTAAGTCCAAAGGTTCACATACTTTTTCCTCCCTGCACTGTGAATGTTTACATGTTATGTGCAATTAAACCATGGCAACATCTAATGTTTGTGTTGTATTATGTTCAGCAGACTGTGTTCTTCTATTGTTGTGACTTAGATGACGTTCAGAGCACATTTTATGCCCAATTCATGCAAAACTCCACGTAATCCCAAGGGGTTCACATACTTTTTCTTGCAACTGTAAATACACACACCTTTGAAAAAGTTCTTAAAAATTGAAAAATCCAGTGTCAATAACATTCTCCAGAGATTATTATTATTATACAGTATTTATATAGCGCTAAAAGGTTTGCTCAGCGCTGTACATTATAGTGGGGGACAGAACATAAGACTATACAGTAACAAAACAAAACACGAGGGGGTAGAGGGCCCTGCTCTTTCAAGCTTACAGTCTAGGAATGTAGATGTAGATGCTTTGTACATCATGATAAATGCTGCTTGAATGACTTGTCAACAAAAACTCAGTGGGGTGGATTTACTAAAGGCAAATAGACTGTGGACTTTGTAGGTGCAGTTGCACTCTGTAAGTGCAGTTGCTCCAGAGCTTGGTAAATTAAGTTATGCTTTACTTTTCAAAGAATACCCAATCACATGATTAGATGATAGAAGTCAGCAGAGCTCATTTACTAAGCTCTGGAGGAAAAGGCAGAGTGCAAATGCACTTTCAAAGTGCACAGTCTATTTGCCTTTAGTAAATCCACCCCAACAAGTCTTGCCACAATGATATTCTCTCTCTGATACACCATCATGAATTACAGCTCCATGACTGGCAGCTGAATGTCAACAAACCTAGTCAGGGATCAATGGTGATGTCACTGACCAAATATGGTCATATTTGGTCATTGACATCAGCCACTGACTTGTCCAGTTTCTTTACATTCAATAGTCAGTATTCTGCAATGAAGTATTGGCAGAAGAGAATTGTTTTGGTACAATTGCTTGCATGGGATGTCCCTTAAAATCAATACCAGACCCTTATCCTCGTATCCAGGAAAAGGCTCAGGTATGGAGTTGAAGGTGGACCCTCACACCATTTTTTGTTCATCTCTTCAGGTTTTGAGGCTTAGCATGGTTCAGGTGTGTGTGTTGGGGGGGGGGGGGGGGGGGTCAGGGGCACTCTGTTTTCTGTCCATGCAGACTGTATGCCCATTTGGTTAAGTTATAGCTCAGGCTGAAATCACCATCGGCTGAAATTTGAATCTCATTTACTAAAGGAATAACTATTTTTTTTATTAAGCAAACTAATTGCTTACTTTTAAAAGTATATGCTCACTCTAGAAATTAAATGTTTACCTAGCTTACTGAATAAAATGCAATTGTGATACTCCTAATTATTCAGTTATGTGCAAGCAAAAACCCATTTTAAAGTGGTTCTAAAGGCTGAATTTTTTTTTTACCTTAATGCCTTTCATGCATTAAGGTAAAAAAATGTCCCAGTATTTGTATCGTTTCCTCAACCCCCTGTGTACTTACAGTATCTGAGCCTAGTCTTGATATAGTACTGTGCCTGTCTTCACTGGGTGCTGTCAATCAAATCTTGGGATGGGGGACAGGGCTGAGCCATGCTGTGTTTGTTAATAGACGCACATAGCTTGGCATGGGAGTGGGCCCGCAGGTGCGCCACTATTGAAAGCAGCTTCTTATGGTGGCCCACTGAGAAGAGGAGAAACCCAGAGTGCCAATAAGGGACCTGATAAGAGAAGGTTCAGGGCTGCTCTTTGCAACACCATTCCACACAGCAGGTAAGTATAACATGTTTATTATTTTAATTAAAAAATAAGCTTTACAATCACTGGACCTTCTGGTCTCAGCTCTTGCAGCTGCAGAGTAATATGTAGTTACTCTGCTCACTCCTCCCCTCCACCTGTTAATCACAGAGCACTTTGTATTATGTAAATCCATTCACAAAATACAAAACCTTCTAAAAATAGGCAGCAGAGGGAAGGTTTAGAACAAGGTAGTGTGTAGGAGAAGGCAGTTCTGTCACAGCACTGGGAGCGTAGCAAATGCTGTACACCTGATGCTCAGTAAAACTGTCAGATATAGATTAAATATACAAGTCCTTGAGGTAACATGAACCTTGTTGGACTTAACCCATAATGAGCCATCAGATGTTGGAAAGTGGTTGAATTCCTGGAATTCAGCATTAAGTGCAGACAAATGCAAGGATGAATAAACTATTTATTTCCTGGTCCTGTGCATCAAGTAACCCAAAAAAAGGCAGCAGTCCTAAAAAAATTTGTAACTAGCAAGATGTAGGTGGGTGAGACAATAGACTGATCAATACCCTAAATTCTCAGCCTTCAATTCAGAAGGTCAGTATGGAAAACCTTATTAATTGTTTCTAACATTCAGATACTAAGAGAGTTTTTGTTGTATATAATTGTATGTGAAATTAAACTGCTACAATAAGGTACTTCTGCAAATTATTGTCCATAAATTTATACCTCTAACTAAACTTTATGAGCACCAAACTAGGAGAAGCCGTATATGTTTGTAGCACTACCCTCTTGAGGGCCGCTGAGGTTTAGGGTCCCCCTAAGCTCTGAACAGCCAGGCAACACATATTTTCCACACTTTCATCCAAAGTCAGTAAACAGTACATGAGCTTGGTTTTTTTGTTTTGTATGGGGTCAAAAGGTATATAGGATGCAAAATGGAAATGAAAATGGCAAGAATCCAGCAAAAATCACAACAGAATAAATGGATCCTAGCTCTCTACTCCTTCAGGAGTGAAACTTCCCTTCTGACAGATTAGAACTTGGTCCCCTTAAGTTAACCTCCTCAGACTCCAAATGGAAATCTCATCCACATGGCTGTCTTGTGAATATCTCAGAGTAAGGGATTCCAAGACACACAAAGAACGTATTCCCAGGGACAACTTGTTGGGTGTTGCACCTGACCGCCCTGTCCCTTCTTTGGCTTAAGGAGTGTAAAAGTACTCACACTGCCTTGTTCCTGTAGCTTTAAAGGTTGAAGCTGCTTTCAGGCCTTATGCTGGGCTGGCTCCTTCCATGCTGACAGGCTGTCTTTGCCTGGTAGTCTGTGGGACAGTGGAGGTCCTTCTGTCCAGGGTTAGCCTGTAGGCAGACCCCCCAACTCTGGGGCCCCCTCCCAGTCTCTACCTCAGCAGTACTTCCACACTTTATCTTTCATCCAAATCCCCTGCTGACCAGGCTCTCTCATATTCAAGAGCTGACCTAGCCACCATGTCTGGCTTTCTGCCTGGGGATTGGCTAGATACCCCTAAGTATGCAGATCAGTCCCTCCTCACCCCTGCCCACTGCTTCTAGAAACTTTTCCAAGTTTCTACAGCAGGGGGAGGTATCAGAGAACTGACTTGCAGAGGCCTTCAGCCTTAACCTGAAGTAACCTTGTTGACTCACTCCCAGGCTGACTCATACCTGGCTTCTACCAAGCCTCTAACTATACAAAAAAAAAGCTATCCACACTGGAGGGTATTACACGTTGTAGTGAGCAAACTAAGAGCAGGCATTCCTGGAGATAGCCTTTTCATTCCAAAAGCCACAACTACACACTAGTAGTCCAGACTTACTCAAAGCTTGGCTTAGGCATGGAGTATAACATATATTTGTATGCAATAAAGACCCTTTTTAACTCGGGAAATTTTGTATTGTACTTTAAGTGGTTACAAAACCTAAAGTCTAGTTTAATATTCATCATCCTCTCCCCTACCTTCTCATTTTAGTCATGGGTTATACAGTACTTATCTTTAGCCTGTAATTTTACTTCTGTGAGATCTCTGCATTGTAACCTTTCTTCTAAACTATTCAAAATGTTGCATAGTGCTGCCTGCGCATGTAAGCTGTAGCTGCCATTCACCACTATTTGCTTACAGGTAGGTATGGGAAATGATGAAATCAAAGGAGCAACAAATTAGTTAATAAAAGGAACAGTTATGCTTTAAACTTAGCTGACTTCCTTTGTTGGTAGCTAAGATTGACAGAATTCGAGCTGTTAGAGAGAGCTGTAATCTCCTCCATCCCTAAACAAAAAAAACCCCATTGTGCCAGAGGAGCTTGCTAACTCACTCCACCAGGGTCCACCTAATAAACAGGGCCCACCGAGGTCCACTCATTGACTGTGAGTGATGACCACAGCCTTCATAGATTTGCATATCTGCCTGCCATCTTCACGCATTGTTTGCCGTGTGATAGAACCGCAAGCCCACTCACCATGCTCCTGGTCAAGCGTCACAATTGCAATTGTCTGTACTAGTTGCTCGAGGCATGAAGACTTGTGTGGCTCCAGGAAAGCACCGCTCCTATACACCACTAGTCCCTAGCTAGACCAGGTTTGTGTTTCTGTTGGTTACAATGGAATTTTTTTTGCCAAGGGGTAGTTGTTAAGGAATACTCTGCCTAACTCAGCCCTACAGATTGCTTTCTCAACAGTCAGCCACAATGTTACTGGAATCCACTTCTGACACAAGAAGCAGCCAGAGACTCGGTCCCATGCAAATTTTTTGCAACAGTCACAGTTCCATAAGTGCAATAAATGTGTCTTCAATATCTAGTAATACAGTTTCCAAGCATTATTTTTCTCCACTATGCATAGCATCCTCCACTCTGTGTCTCTGTGAGAATTGTAGTGTACCTCTGTGCTCAGCTCCAGGAAACCCCTCCGAAGGGAAGCAAGAAGGATACATTTCACTCTCTAGATAGTGCTCTCACCCATCTTCCCATAGCCAGTAACTAACCTGAGTTAAGCTCTTTCTCAGGTATTTTAAGTGTTATTAAACCCAAAACAAAAAATGTAATATTTTTTGCATCAGCGTGCTTTTCTTTGGCTTTTCTCCTTCTGTTTTCACCTGGTGTTTTGGCCATTAACACACCTGGAGGAATGAGCACAGGACACAGCAGGCAGCAGCATCCTCAGTCTGGGGGAGAGGAGTGGGGGGGGGGGTTGGAAGTGTTAAATGCATTAGCAGATTTGAATACACAAATGAATAGAATCCATACTCCAACTAACACTTTATAATCAGTTCCAGCAAACTGCTTTTACCTTTTGGGTTAAAGGTTTTAATAAATAAAAGCTGACATTTTAACCCCCAAACATTATGTTTTTAAATAGAGGCTCTAGAGCAGTGTTCTACTTTACTTTCCTTTACCTGTCCCTTAAGGCATTATTCCTGCCATTGACGCAAATAATAATTCCTTCCACTGACACCAACTATGGGGCAATATTCCTTCGACTGACACCAATGATGGGGCATAATTCCTTCCACTGACATCAAAAATGTGGCACCAATCACCCATTGACACCAACTATTTCTCCCCCCAATACTAAAGATCGGGCATTGTTTACTCCCACTGTGCACAGTCTGGCGCCCCTAAAGTCTGGAGGACAGTAAATTGGCACTTTCTTTAGAAAGTTTGGAGACCCTTGTTCTAAATAATAAAATGGTGGGTGTTGAAATTCTTTATGTCACACGGTATTTGCGCAACAGTATATTTAAACTCAGTTTTTTAAATAAATATACTTTAATGAATTGTATTCACAAAAACACAACGAAATACCCATTTGTTTGGTAAAATATAAAAGTTTCTGTTACGCCAAGTAAATAGATACCTAACATGTCATGCTTAAAAATGCTCATGAAATGGCGATAAACTACTTTACTTAAAAATCTCCATAGGCGACGCTTTAAAAGCCTTTACAGGTTACCAATTTAGAGTTACATGGGAGGTCTGGGGCAAGATTTATTGCTGTTGATATAATATTTGTATAACATTCGTGGTGATACCAAACATGTGTGGTGCGAACACTGTTTACTTATGCATGTGTGACCTATGTATGCGTTTACCTTTGTGCACTAGCAAGAGGGGGCAGGGGCACTGTAAATTTTTAGTTTTTTATTATTGTCTATTTTATTTATTTATTTTTTTATTTATTTATTTTACACTGCTTCTTTAATTTTTTAAAAATCACTTTTATAGATATCACAGGGGATGAACAACATCCCTTTTGACAGCATAGACAGTGACTGGTTCTCTTTATTATTATTATACAGCATTTAAATAGCTCTAAGAGTTTACGCATCACTTTACAACATATGGACAAACAGTACCATTACAATACAATTGAATACAGTAGGAATCAGAGGGCCCTGCTCATTAGAGCTTATAATCTAAGAGGGAGGGTCAAAAGATACAAAAGGTAATAAAGGGATGAGCTGTTGTAGAGAAAAAGTACAGTTATTAGGTGGAGGTGGGATAGGCTTCTCTGAAGAGAAGGGTTTTCAGGGATTTTCTAAAAGTGGATAGAGTAGGAGATAGTTGAACAGATTGGGTTATGGAATTCCAGAGGATGGGAGAGGATCAGGAAAAGTCCTGTAGGCGAGCATGGGAGAAGGTCACAAGGAAGCTAGAGAGCAGGAAGAATGAAGAGAACGATTAGGTTGGTATTTTGAGACTCGATTAGTGATGTAGCTGGGAACCAAGTTGTGGATGGCTCTATAAATTATCAGTTTTTTTCATTTAATTTGTTGGGTGAGCGGAAGCCAGTGGAGGGATCAGCAGGGAGGGGGAGAGGGGTAGCGGATACTGAGTGGTTCGTAAGGTTGATGAGTTTGGCAGCAGTATTCATGATGGGCTGAAGGGGGGATAACCTATGCAATGGTAAGCCAATGAGGAGGGAGTTGCAGTAGTCAAGGTGACCAGGGAGTGGACTCGAAGCTTTGTGGTGTCATTCTTTTGGGAAGGGGAGTATTTTAGAAATGTTGCAGTGGTTGAGGTGGCAATCTTTGTACATTGATTGGATGTGGGATGTTTATTGAGACATCTGGGGTCTATTAGACTCCAGATCTCTCCTCTGCCCTTAAAAGCATCTGATTAAATCAAGATCGGTTTGATCAGATGCATTCACAGGCCCTAACAGCCTGTTTACATTAGACCAAAAATGGAAATGACAAAATGCTCATCGCTTCTTGTTTCTTAGGCCGTAGAGATGATCAGGGACATTCTGGTCCTCTGTCATCTCTATGGTCAGCCTTTGGATCTGCTTGCTTCAGGCAGGAAAGCCAGTGAAGGTGGTGGAGACCCTGGTGTAAAAGCGATCCAACGACTTATTAGCCACTTGAATCACTTTTATTTTATTCAGCATCGTTGGCTGAAAAAAGAGATACCAGGGTCATGACTGCAGCTGTAGATACGTAATTTTGGGGAAGTGGCTAATCAACTCTGTCAGCGGTAAATGGACTGTCTCAGCCATGTAAACTGATACATTCTGTTGGAGAGCTTGAACTTCTGAAAAACAGCAGAGTTACTGAATCACCAGATGAAAATAGAAGAAAGAAAGCCTAAAAAAGGAAACAAATACAGTCATCACATCTAAGAATTAGTAAGCTGCAATATAATAAATGTTTGCTTTTGGGTTTAATACTGCTTTCAAGGATCCTTTCAGGAAGGAAATAAAATCATCCTCCTTCCTATAAGGATTTAAAAGAGAAACACTTTTAAGTAGGTCACACAGTGGACCCACCCTCAACCTGCCTACACTGTTTATGTGTATGTTAGTTAAAATATTCTTAAAATATTTGCTAGTATTGCTACATGCTTAAACTGTTACTAAAGGCTATTGTTTTGAAATGAAAATAACAAACATGTTTTACTCACCTGCTCTGTGCAATGGTACTGCACAGAGAGGCCCTTATCCTCCTCCTCTCGTGTTCCCCGATGGTGATCTTGGCTCCTCCTCTTCTTAGTGTGTCCCCATAGGGTCCGCTCGCTCCCAAGCTGTGTGTCAATGGAGCCATCCTCCGTAGACTTACACAGTGGGGCTTAACCTCACCCCCCCCCCACTTTCTCCTCACTGCATTTGATGCACTGCTTGAGCCCTGTGTGAAGAAGAAAAGAGGGGGTAGAGATGCGGCCGTACACAGCGCTGGATCTCTTCTCCTCTCTCTCCCCTTCACACAGGGAAGGGGAAGTATAGAG
The DNA here is from genome assembly GCF_062004578.1 of Staurois parvus. NCBI lineage: Eukaryota > Metazoa > Chordata > Amphibia > Anura > Ranidae > Staurois > Staurois parvus. Next base: position 9,051,835 of record NW_028317874.1, read on the forward strand.
AAATATAATGCTGTTTTACCTTAATGCAAGCAATGCATTAAGGTAAAAAATAAATGTTTAGCTTCAGTATCAAGTCTATGGAAATTATGTTAATTACTATATTACTTAATAAAATAAATAGAAAGGTGCACGGGCAGAAACATGTGTGGCCCAGTGTAGGTCTAACCTTCCTGTTTGAAATCTAGAAAGCTCCTACATGCTGCCTTTGCTAGATTGAAATCCCAAACAGTGCTGTTGGCCTTGCTGGACTACAGAACACCTCCCTCCTTGTGAAATTTGAATTTTCTGTATTTTAGTAACTTTTGGAGGTCTATCAAATAGTTCTGATTTTTTTAACAGGATAGTTTTTATTCATCTCTAGTAGACAAACATAAAAACACCAGCATAGAACATTGAACGGTAATGGCACATAGTTTGCTAGTACATAACAGGATATGTGTACAAACATACAGTATATTAGTAGCAGGTCATTCCACAGTACATATTGACAGGGTTTACAACACTTATGATAAGAACACCAAAGAAACATCAGAGTTGTCATTGTGGACAGGGAGGGTCCAGGGAGGGGGTTTACACCAGATCAAAATATAGGTTTAAGAGAGGTCCAAGAAAGCCTCACATGTAGTACATTAGATCAGAAGCACAAATTTGACCCCAGACTCCCGCTTTCCACACCAGTGTTCATAGGTAAACATTACTCCAGCAATAAAATAGATTGAGAACTAGGTGTCAGAGTATCAAAGCATTAGGTCAAACTATTTATGGTACTCCCAGTTCATGTACATGAGCTTATACAGGGGTAGGGCTGAATTTATCATGGATATCCATTGATATACTTTAAGTGGTTCGGGTAGTTTCCATTTGGAGAGAATAGCCTTTCTGGCATAAAAAGCAGCAGAGAATACAAAAGTTTTTTCATGGATAGTGTTAGCCACCATGTCACAGATCCCTACTAGGAGCACCCATAGGTCCACCACTACTGTCAGACCTCCCACTGAGTTGAAATCCACCACCACTGCTCTCCAAAAGCTCTTAATATAGGGGCAGGATTAGACAACATTCAGGAAGGTACCCGTCTCCTGTGTACACTTAGGGCATGGTATGGCCTGTGTAGGCTAAATTGCAGATAGGCACTGTGGGGGTATAATACACCCTGTGCAGGAATTATAGCTGGACACAACTGTCCTTGGCTGAAACTACCAGGATAATGTATTGTTCATCCCAGTCAGTGTCAGCCAGAGTTGGGATGTCCCTTTGCCAGATGTGAAAGAGTTATGACACTTTGCTGTTATCTTTGCTGGAAATTCTGAGATATAGGGAGGAGAGGATCCCATCAATGTTGCGAGTAATAAGGAACCTCTCCACTGTATGAGAGTTCACGTTACCGTAGAGGGGAATTTAGCCTGAATGGCATGTCGCAGCTGCAGGTAATGAAAGAGCATCCACAAAGGGAGATGAAACATTTCCCTAAGGCTTTTAAAGAGGAGGAGGTACCCAGTCGGCATGATATGCTTTAATGTTTTAACTCTGAATCTGGCCCACATATTTGGGTCGGGTATGGAATGTCAGAGGGGCAAAGTAGGATTACCCCATAGCGGAGCGTGAGGGGAGATTGTACTCAACTCTACAATGGCTACACTCACCTGTCCCTACACCATGACTAGTGCACATCAGAATTGTCACATTCGGATTGGATCAGGGGCCCCTAAACACCAAACTGCTAAATTCTAAGTATTAACCTAAAATAATGGCCTCCAAGTTTATCGATGAATTAGCGCTCATTTGCAAAAATCACTATCACACTGTCACACAGCTGCCCAGTACTTCGGAAAACAGGGTAGTGCCAAGAAACCTAGTGAGAGAGGTAACTGTAAGGTTGATCTAGCTATTCTGAGAGTGGATCCCACCCAAATGAAGGTTGTGATATGTCTCACTGAGGTGCTGTTCCCATAGATATGTTTGGTGTAAAGTCGTGTGATTTATATAGCACCAACAGTTTGCTCAGCACTTTACAAAATGAAGGTAGACATTACAGTTACAATAAAATTTGGTACAAGAGGAAACAGAGGGCCCTGCTCGTCACAATCTAGGAGGAAGGGTTTGAGTGATACAAAAGGAGGGATGAGCTGATGGAGGAAATAAAAGGCAGTTTACTAGTTAGAAGCAGGATAGGCTTCTTTAAAGAGAAAGGTTTTCAGGGATTGTCTAAAGGTGGATAGATTAGCCAGAGAGATTGGGGTAGGGAGTTCCATAGGATGGGAGAAGCTTGAGAGAAGTCCTGTAGGCAAGCATGGGAGGAGGTGACACAGGAACTGGAAAGCAGAAGGACTTGGGAGGATCGAAGAGAGTGGTTTGGTTGATATCTTGAGACCAAGTTGGCGATGTAGCTGGGGGCAGAGTTGTAAATGGCTTTTTAAGTTGTTGTTAGTATTTTGAATTTTATTCATTGGGCAAGTGGAAGCCAGTGGAGGGATTGGCAGAGAGGGGTAGCAGATACTGAATGGTTGGTAAGGTGGATGAGCCTGGTAGCAGTATTCATGATGGACTGGAGGGGGGATAGCCTATGTAAAGGTAAGTCAATGAGGAGAAATTTCTGTTGTTGAGGCGGGATATAACCAGGAAGTGAATTAGGAGCTTTGTGTTATCATTGTTTAAAAAGGGGCGTATTCTGGAGACGTTGCGGAGGTTGAGTTGGCATGATTTGGACAGGGATTGGATGTAGGCCTGAAAGGATAGTTCAGAATCCAGGGTTACCCCTAGCACCCTGGCATGCGGGAATGGGTTGATAGTGGTGCTATTGATCCTGACCGAGGAATCAGGGGAAGAGGCACGTGGGGGAAGAAATATTATGAGCTCAGTTGTGGACAGATTGAGCTTTAGGAAGTGGTGTGACATCCAGTCTGATATGTCTGTTAGTAAATCGGAGATACGTGAGGAAACTAATGGGGTGAGCTGAGAAGTAGAGAGATAGATTTGTGTGTCATCAGCATAGAAATGGTATTGGAAACCATGGGAAGCTATCAGCTGACCCAAAGAGGTGTAGAACGAGAATAGGAGAGGTCCAAGGACAGAACCTTGGGGGATCCCGACAGTCAGAGGAGTAGGAGAGGAGGAAGTAGAGTTGTAAGTGACACTGAAGGTGCAGTGAGATAGATTCAAACCAACGGAGAGCACAGTCATGGAGACCAAGTAAATAGAGTTTTTTGGGGAGGAGGGGGTGGTCAACTGTGTCAAAGGCAGCGAAGAGGTCCAAGAGTAAGTGTACGGAATAGTGACCATTGGTTTTAGCAGTTAGTATTTCGTTAGGAGAGCAGTTTCTGTGGAGTGTTGTGGGCATGTAGACGTTCAAGGAGTTTGGAGACAAAAGGGAGTAAGGAGATGGGTCTTAGGTTGCCAAGATTGATGGGGTCCAGTGAGGCCTTTTTAAGTATGGGGTGACTAGCGCATGTTTTAGAGAGTTGGGGAAGATGCCAGTAGAAAGGAGAGATTGAAGATATGAGTTAAAGAGTGAAGGATAGAGCCTTGTGAGGGAACAGGGTCCAGGGGACAGGTGGTTAGGTGGGCTTTAGAAAAAAGTTTATCAACCTCCTCTACAGTAGCTGGGTTAAATAAGGGAAGTATAGATTGTGCAGGTGAACAAGAAGTGTAGGGTGAGGGAGATATCTGTACAGTGGAGATCTTGTCATGAATTGTATCAATTGTATTTTTGAAGTGATTAGTGATGTCCTGGGTAGTGAGTGAGTTAGTGGGTGGAGGTAAAGAAGGATGAAGTAGACAGTTAAAGGTAGAAAAGAGTTTATGGGGATTGCGTGAGAGGGCGTTAATGAGAGTGATAAAATAGGTCTGTTTGGCAGTGGGGAGACAGGAATTATATTTTTGAACGGCAGATTTATATTGCTGGGTATTAGTCTTTGGCCATAAACGCTCAAGAGCACAGCTATGTTTTTCAAGGCATCTGGTATTGTCTGTGGTATAAAGTGCAGCGCCAAATAAATAATAATTAATAAATAAATAATTCACAAAGATAGCGGTAACAACTCCTTATAAAAATGTGGTATAAAGTGCAGCACTAAAATAAATCATTAATATAATATTGTGAAACAGTCAAGTGCAGCGTATAAGGTGAAAATCAATATAGTCCATATATAACAATGAATAGTGTCCATGGGACTACAAGGCACAGCAATCACAGTGAAGGATAAACTGTGAAGTGATTCAGTTAGGGAATCCACCACCTCTGCCAGATGTACACTCACCAGAAAGCTACTGGTAAAATAGCATGTATACCACATCAGGGGATAGAAAACAGCCAGAAGCCTCTAGCATGGACTGCTCCACCAAAGGCAAATTGAAGATGGGATCTCTGCTCAGAATACACAGTCAGGAAAAATTGTTTTGGAGCCAATCACAAAAAAAAAAAAAAAAATCATGTTTTTGTTTACTGACACTTTAATACTTAAAGGTAAACTCCAGGCAAAAAAACTTCCACTTAAATATATTCCTCAATAGCCTTAAAGGATATAATTCCACTTCGTGTGTACTAAATGCATCTGCAAACCCAGATATTACCTTGTAAAGTAGCAGTGACATCACCACTGTGCTGTACATAGCCTGTGCAGAGAGCAGAACTGAGGGAGGGACCCGGCAGGCTCCACCCACTACAGGCTGCCTGCAGAAAAATACAGGAGGGGGTGAAGACAAGACTAGTCACTCTATACAAGGAATGAGATCAGCAGTTGCCAGACTTTATTACTTGAAGCTCCTGCACAGAGAAACAGTTTCCCACTGGATTACTGCACAGATCTGGAGTCATCATCTTTGAATTAACCATGAATAATGGGCCTAAATTTACTGCTCTCGCTCGGTGGTACTTAACATGGGTAGCGCAATCAATATGAACATGTGTATTTCTGTATTTCTGAAAGTGCTCAAAAAAAGAATAAAAAGCTGCTGGCACAGGTTAACAGATAAAATAAAAACTCAAAAAAATACAGTACAAGTAGTGCAGCACTAATAAAAAAAACAGTAATTAATACAAAAGAACAAGAAAGTGATCATTAGAAATAAAAATCCAACATATGTTAATAATCTTGCTCAAACGTATTGTACTAAAAGTCCACAAAGTGAAAAAAAGTGCTTCCAGAATTCAGAGGGAGAAGCCACCCACTAACCCATTAGAGCTGGAGGGAGAAAACACCTCAAAAATCCCAGTAATAATATTAGTGAGTAAGAGATCTTACAGAAGCTGTTAGGCTTTCAAACTAATGAAGAGCCAGCAGTACTTTAGTGGTTAATCCCAGACAGATCCACGGTAGATGGTGTGACAGCGCTCTGACCCTTGGTTCCACTCCAGCCTCGATTCAGTTAAAAACAGGCATCAATCATCTCAGAGATGCAAGCAACCACAATTCGGTATTACAATCCTTCCAGCCAGTGGCTGCTAAGCGAAGTGATTACATATTAGGCACCACCCTAGGGCCCGTTCACACCATCTACCGTGGATCTGTACAGGGTTTTACTTAGAAATTTAGCAGGAATTGTTACGTTTATTATTATTTATTACAGGTACATATATAGTGCCGTCAATTTAAGCAACGTTTTACATATACTGTATATTGTACATTCACACCAATAAGTTGTGTTTGTATCCACTAATAATGATCTTAGTGTATTTTTTGTGAAAATAATGTTTCGGTAAACATTTGGGCAACTGTCATGGGACCTAAAAAACCAATAGCACCTTCTTTATTATTCTACCAGTCCTTTGGGTTCAGAAAATATATGGTTTGTGAACCTTTAACAAACTCTAAAAGCTGTAGGGGAAAAATAAAAAAAAAAACAAAGAAAGCATTGCAAAAAGGACCACCTGGACACCTGAGTTTAAATGTGGAGCTCATGGACTGGCAACAAAAGGGCTAAATTCATCTCCCAAGTATGATATTTGAAGGGTAGGTGATTTTTTTTTTTGTTGCCCACAAAGTCACAATAAAGGGACCCTTTCCTCCTTTTGTTGCTAAATTTTCTACATGGCAAAGCTCCCTGTCGCCTTTTTTGATGATAGTTTGCCTATTGAGTTGCCTTGAAAGTAATCAAAATTTAATATCAAGATTCATCACTTTAGACTTTCATGAGATTCATGGCTAAGTAAAGGTTTTGTGGATTTCAAGCAGGATTTGAAGAATCTCCTGTGAATTGAAGCCAGGTAGATTTGATCATCCATGCTAGTCAGATACAGGGCTAATAATTAAAAGCTAACTCCACCTTTAGAAACATGTTATATGTTACACTCATATTTAGGTTATAACATGTTTTTAGACACCCCACCCATTTATGTCCCTACTGCTACAATGGCAGATGTACTTGTAGCTCTCAGTGGAACATAAGCATGGTAATTGGCACACTCATACTCCATTGACACTAACCCCAGCATTACAATTGGAAGCCCATACAAAAGGATGGCAGAGAGCTGGAGGAAGAGTTTCCAAGAGCCTGACATTGCACTTCTTATCCACTGATCTCAGGTACAATGCTTTGCAGGGTTCTGTGAAGAAAAAGAATAAATGAACATTTTTTCCTGCATTTATTTATTTATTTTTAAATGTGAAGTTAGCGTTTAAACTGTTTGCCCTTTAAAAGTAAGGAAGTATGATACTTAATTATTACAATGTTAAATATTCTCAACTTCTCATTTTAAAATAAATCATTAAAATGTATATATTCTTTGATAACTAATTCTCATGTTATGCTCCCCTACAGAATGGCAGTGTTTCAGTCATAAAGCTTGCTGTAGTTTTGGATTAATCAAATTATCTCCATTTTTGACGATCTCAGTTGACATGATTGAAATAATATGTAAAACAAAAAAAGACAAAAAAAACCAACAATGAACTAAATAAAATGGGTAGTGTTTGCCTGATATAAACCAAAGAAGCTCAGAACACAGATGCTTAGGTACATCATAGTTTCCCAGAAGCAGTTTCTGATTTCTTGGCAGGCTTGGTAAACAGTTGTGTTGGCAACTCAAGGAATTGCTGCTGGCTCTGTGAAAGTATTTTCCTGTTGATAGCTTCCCAAACCATTTATTTGAATGAAGAGTCTAGGATTTGGAAAGCCTAGATCATTTTACAGTATTCAATAGCCTCATGGATAGGCAAATTCGTAACTCATTTACACCCAAAAACTGTTCTAAATTGTAACTATAAAATAATACAGAGAGCAAGTGGAACATAAATTTGATATTGTTTATCCCATGCTTTCATATTTAAAATATTCAGCCTTAGTAACTACCACAATATATTTCCCTAGCTTACAATGAAATAATAAAATATTTGCTGTCAAAACAAGGGAAATAAAAAATGAATCAAGAATAAATGCTTGGATTTTGACGTTGCTTAAAATTTAGTACAGTCACATACATGTATCCATAATTATATTTATGAAGCTGGGCACTATTTATCTAAGATGCAGTTCCTTACAAATCACATATTTGAAGAACTAAGAAATGTTTTAGGAACATTAATAAGGCACAGCAGGGCATTAGACTTCTGTCTAGTACATGCTGTGCGAAACTTACAGGTCTGTAGACATAAGACACGAGCACAAAGGTTTAATAATATATCTTCTGACCCATAGGTTTATCAACCCCATACAAGCTCACCAAACACTTTAGATGGCAGACATATTTTGCTATTAATAACATTACTTCAGCTCTTTTGGAGTACTTTTGTATGCCAAAGTTAAGGGTGTAGCATAAGCCCGTGGCTGCAGTAGTAGCAATGAGCTTGTTTTTGTTTTGCTCAACTGACTCGTGGCTGTTGTATAAAAGTGATCTGGGTGGCTTTATTGCCACTCAATCACTTGCTATAGATGGTGGGGTTCCCCTGCCCACCATATTTTTCTGCAGTTCCTAGGCTCTCCTGCTCTTCCACTGAGCCTGTGACCCCATCAAATGACTTTAAGATGGTGAGAAGTCAGGAGCACTCAGCTGTAAGCATATCTGGTTTCAGAGCTGTCTTTCCCTGGCTGTTACAGCTAATCAAGCACAGATTGTGGACACTGGAGGGCACAACCCACAATTTCTCCATAAATATTATCTGTAACCTACCCTGTTCTATCAGGGATAATGGCTGGCAGGGATATTAGAGGGCACAGCAAACTCAATTATCATTTTTTCATACAATTATTAAATTACATAATCACTTTATTAAGCATATAAAAATATATATAAAGGAAGCAAGGGTTAAGAAACTGTGAATTGTAAGCCAATGGCCCAGAAAGGGCTTATTCACTTTATAAATTTATCAGGAGCCCCAGTACATGACAACAGTATGGGGAACTATATCTCAATCCAAGGAGTGTGGTCCCAATGTCTAATATGTTTTGAGGCTGAAGTTCTTCTACAGGGAGGTATAGATGTAAAACATAGGACACATAATGTTGGTCACATACAACACTCAGAGATACAGCTGGAATCACATATAAGGGTGTACCCTGTTATGAATTATGAATTGTGTACACTATACATGTGCTAGGTCAGACTGGAACCAGAAAAGAGCAAACAGCAGAGATCCATGAGAACTGCAACAATAAATGATAGTATCAGCAAACAAAGAAGAAACAAACAAAAGGAAAATAAACAACAAAATAAATAAAAAAAACAAATAAAAAACCCAAAACAAAAGAAAAATAGTCTGTCCAACAAAGTGTGAGCAGTGTCAGCCATGCCGCCAGATGGGCCATCTAAATACAAAGATACAGGAAGGGGAGGAGACCTCCCCCATCAGAACCAACAAGTGTGACCCTGGATATGGGACAATAAAAGTTGCAGTTCCCAATTAATAAGAGCGGTGCCCTACCATGCCACACTATTGAATCTTCCACAAGTCATGCATAAGGCGCCAGACCATGGCAAAATGGTCACAGTGTTTTTTCTGAAGAAGAGCTTTTGTCTCAAAATGTGTTGTACATTGGTCTCTACAGTCCTCCACTCTACCAGCTGAGCTATCGAAGGGAACTTAAAATGTGTTGTACCTTGGGATTTAGATATGGTACGTTTATCATATACAGGGGTTCTTGATATACATATATAGTATATCATCTGGGCTATTGGTTTACAATTCACAGCTTCTTAGCCTGTGTTTCTTTTATACATATTTTTATATACTCAATAAAGTGATTAAGTGATGTTATAATTGTGAGTGCTGTGCCCTTTAGAATCCCTACCTCCCATTATACTTTGATTTTGACTTTTTGTGGCATGGGCACATATCTCTTTTTTCACCAGCATTGTTTGATGCCCAGTGCTATCACAGGAGACTTGTGATAGCAATAAAGGTAAATAAAAAATTTATTATAAAATGTAATTAAGAAAATAAAAATTAAAGTAATCCTGTTGCCCTGTGCACACCCACAAATGCAATGTAAACCATGATTGCACCTTACATGTTATATATTGCCATGAACAATATGAGTGAGAGCAAAAATTCTAAGGCCATCATTTATGATTTACTCTCATCTGATGAGCTGTAAAGGCATTTAAAGTGTTGCCTATTAATAATTCTATAATTTTGCAGGAACACACAGTTTTAAAGCTTGACACATTTGGTATTTATGGACTCTACACTGCCTCACCTTTTATTATGTACAAAAAAATGGGGATTAAATATTGTTTGTGTGCAATAAAATTAATTTGAATGTATTTTTTCTTTCACAGTATAGATTTGCACACACATCACGCAACATAAAAAAATCATAACTATTAGGTTTTGTATTCTACAAGGCCTCTGCTTTCAGAAAATATATTATATTCTGGGGGTTTTAAGTAATTTTATAGCAAAAAATGCTGATTTTTAAATGTGTGCAAAAAATGGAAAAGTACTCGAGGGGAACTGGTTAAAAAAGCTTTCATTTTGGGAGGTTGTATACTGTACACCTCAACAAACTGAATATTATCCTTTGCAAAAAACAAACTTCCCAGGATGGGCAAAAGTGGTTACTACTGGTAACAGATATCATATAGGCTGAAATGTCCTGAAAAACCAACCTTAATGCCAGGTATCTTAAAACATCAGTTTTTATTGCTCAAATTTTGAGTAAAGCTTCAGTGTGGTTTCAGACATCTTACACTGTATTATTATTATTATTATACAGTGTTTATAAAGCACCAAAAGGTTTGCTCAGCGCTGTACATTAAAGTGGGGGGACAGTATATGAGACAATACAGTAACAATACAAAACACGAGGGGTTCAAGGGCCCTGCTCTTTCGAGCTTACAATCTAGGAGGGAGGGGGTATAGGTACAGGAGGAAGTGGCTGTGGGGGATGGAGTGGTAGGAGTGGAGGAGAATGGCTGTTAGGTCAGGGTGGGGTAGGCTTCCCTGAAGAGATGGGTTTTCAGGGTGCGGCTGAAGGTGAGGAGGGTAGGTAACAGTCTGATGGATTGGGGTAGGGAGTTCCAGAGGATGGGGGAAATCCTGGAGAAGTCCTGCAGTCGGGCGTGGGAGGAGGAGACCAGGGAGCTAGAGAGTAGGAGGTCTTGTGAGGAGCGAAGGGCACGGGTAGGGTGGTATTTGGGTATCAGGTCAGTGAGATAGTTTGGGGCACCGTTATGAATGGCTTTTTATGTCAGAGTTAATCATTTGAATTTAATGCGTTGGGCATCGGGAGCCAGTGAAGGGATTGGCAAAAGGGGAAGGCAGAAGTGGAGCGGTTGGTGAGGTGGATGAGTCTAGCTGCTGAGTTCAGGATAGACTGGAGCGGGGATAGCGTGTGTAGGGGTAGGCCGGTAAGAAGGGAGTTGCAGTAGTCTAGGCGTGAGATAATAAGGGAGTGTACGAGTTGTTTAGTGGTGTCTGGGGTGAGGAACATATGTATCTTGGAGATGTTGCGGAGGTGGAGCCTGCATGAATTTGACAGTGATTGGACATGAGGTTGGAAGGAAAGGTTTGAGTCCAGGGTGACACCTAGGATTTTGGAGTGTGGGGTGAATTCAACATGTAAAAAAGACATGAAGACAATCATGTGAATTAAAATATCCACATCCGGACGCACATAGAGACTCATACATGAATGGCATACGGCAGCAACATGCTGCCTAATTATTTTCAAGTACTAATGAAGGTAGCCTTCATATATGAGTCTGGGATCCCAAAGGGCCCAGAAAGACAAGTTATCGTGTACCATAAATTCACTCAAAAAAAATAGAGTTGCAAATGATAATTGTCACTGGGGGCTGGGCTCTATATTGGTCGGTGAGGCAGTCTGTGCAGTGAAGTCAGTAAAGGATAAATCCCATTAATTATTGGACAAGTCTGCTGGGCTTGAATTGCCTGTCTGAAGCACCCTTGTTGACATTGTGATCATGTGATCGCTGTATCTGCGCCCCTTGGCTGGATGATGTGATTCAGCCTTCCATACTGCCCTGCACCTTGGCCAGGCAGCAACTGGTTAAAACAACTGTATAAACCAGTTGAAGTTAAAAAGTTGAAGATAAAAAGCATACCCTGTGCTTGGAAGGAATCAGAGTGCACATGCTGCAAATATGCCCACTGCAGCCATGGCAAAATGTCTTCTATGCTGTTTCTGGGAATGGAATCCCAATGAAAAATACCAGTACATACAGCACATTGCCTTTTTTACTATGACAACCTGGTATACAGATTTCATGCTACTTTGCTTGGCACATGCACAATGTATTGGTTAGTAAGCTAGTCACATTCATTTTTTTATTTTCCTTTTCAGACAAAATGGTAATATACTTTTTTTCAGATACTGTACATCTAGAACAAAATATTCAAAGCCAGCATTATTTGGATGTTTATTGTGCTTGTGCCACTCACTCTCATTTTCCTGTCCCTTCAGCCATTCACAAAATTCTTTGCATTCTTCTCCCAGAATGCAATTGTGTAAATGGCGGAGGGCAGATGCATGACTGGATCTCCCGTGCTCAGTCACAGGATGCGTTGCAATCTAGGAGAAGAATCTAACAGTTTTGTAAATGTCCACATCACAGGGACAAGAAGGGAAGGGGAAGAAACACTGTTCTTTCACAGTGGCAGTCTCTGCTATTAACCCCCGCAGTACTGGAAGTTCACATCTGTGGGGGCTCTCTGGCACCAATGACAGGTGGATAATTACAGTAACCAAAAGCTAACAGAATGTGGGAGACACTTCATTAGATGTACATGGCATCACAATGCACTGTACACTAACACACTGGACACCACAATGCACTGTACCTGGTGCCTGGTGTGCTCTCCTGTCGCTCCTCTGGCTGCAGCAGGTGAAATCCGGGGATTCCAGGCTGCTGCATGCTAGGTTCTCGTGGCCGAGGACCCAGCAAGCAGCCTAGCTATTTGCCAGCTGGCGACATGGTTTTTTTTTCTGCTGTCCTGGTGGGCCAGATATATGGCTTTGGTGGGCTGTATCTGGCCCGCGGGTCGTAGTTTGAGGACCCCTGCTCTATATAATTTATGAACAAATTAAATAGAATTGGTCCCAGGACAGAGCCTTGGGGTACCCCACTTACAACTTCAGACCATTCATATTATATATTATTTATCACTCTGGACATGCTCCTGTAACCAGTTTTCTATCCAGGTATATGCTCTATAGTCAATGCCAATTTATGTTCATAAATGATATAAAGGATGGTGTAAATAGTTCAATATCAGTGTTTGCTGATGATTTGTAAGTTAGGCATTTATAGGGAACTGTATTGAATGCTTTGATGAAATCCAGGTATATCATGTCCACAGGCCTTCCTCTGTCCAGATTACAGCTCACTCCCCATAGAAAATGAATAGGTTGGTCTGGCAAGAACAATATTTCATAAATCCATGCTTTGTTACTACTAATCATACTGTTTTCATAGGCAGATCCCTAGATATGATTCCTTATCATCCACCTAATATTCTGCCTATTAAGATCCATTGAGAGCAAATCTTAAAGAGCAATTGTGACTCTTTGTGGTGTTGATGAGCAGGCTATTGTTTTACAAATAGCATGGGAAGGTGGGTACTGCTACTTGAGAATTGTGCCAATGCAAAAAAGAAAAAAATACAGCAGGGAGTGCCTATTTTTATATGGCTTAAAGACTATGTCAACCCAAAATTTCATATTCCTGATTTGTGCGTGCTGAACCATGTACTTGTATGAAAATGTATGCTGTTCTCTTTAAGAGAAGTGAATTGGTGATACGCTACTCAGTATATGACAAATAAATCATAAATAAATAGTAAACGACTAAATGAATAGAATAAGAATGCACATATAACCCTCATCCAAGTGTGAAAACAACATATACAAAAAACATGGAAAGGTGCAGACAATATCAAACATCAATAAAGGCAGCACAGTGTGCTAATATTGTGCCAGTGACTAAATGAACACAAAATATAGATGATAATAATAAAAAATAGATGATAATAAAAAACTGATGTGTTAAATTGAAACACAATGTGATAAAGTAAATTAGTCCCAAAAAGGAAAATGACAGTCCCAAAAATAGGAACACAAGGAATCTTCAACACAAGCCGTGAACCATCCAGTGATGAAAATATATATAATCAATCCTCCATCGGACAGCATGTGCACTAACCTCTAAAATGCAACCCACATGGAGTCACAAAGCATATGAAAAGCCTCAAACGATGAACTCAAATGGATGGTACTCAATAGCAGTCAAAGAAAGAGGGGTCCTCTCCAATCACGCTGGCAAACACTCACAGGCATGCTTCAGATATAACCACAGACCTCTATCACCTCCAGTATCCCCACATGGAAGATTTAAGCAAGAAGACTTCCCATAGTGTAATATGTCAAATACTTTATTATAAACAGCACCCAAAATGACTGATCACATTTAAAAAGGGTCCACATAACAAAACAGGCAAAATAACTGCAGCAACAACTGCATGAAAGGTGTATAGGATAGGGAGTACCAAGATGGCGGCTGCCATCTGTGCCGGATATGACGTCACCATGCTTCCATCCTACGTGT